>NC_138749.1:15080035-15723347 GCF_965113315.1 Podarcis vaucheri
TGCTGGCTGCAGATTTGAGATGAATGAAAAATTGGCCTGCATATAAATGAGTCCCGGAGACAGATTTTTAAAAAGGCTGAATACCGGCTTGGTTGCAGATGGTGTTTACAGTGGATGGAATTCCAGGCAACCCACAGTTAGATTGTAAAGCCTGAAGGGGGGTTATTCTTACCTCTTTTGTCTCCTCCCCCCCTGATCTTTCATGTTAAAAATGATACTTTGGATTAGCAGGATGTGACACACAGCTATCATCATCACTTCACGTGGAACAGTGCAGCTCTGAACGTGCAAGGCACTGTACAAAAGCAAAGAGGTGAGAGGTGAGCCGAATGGCCAATAATAGCATAAGGACTTGAAGAACAGTGAGCATAGAACCATAAAACTGTAGAGTTGGAAGGGAGCCTAAGGATCATCTAGTCCAGGGGTCAGCAAACTTACCATGCCTGAGGCCGGTGTCTCCAGGACCGATTGCGCGGCGTGCCAGAGGGCAGGGAAGTGCGTGCCCATACACGTGCACACACACACTATTTCCAGCGCACTTCCGGGTCAGAGGAGCACCAGAAATAGCTTGTGCGCATGTGCACAGGCCTCCTCCGACCCGGATGTGCACTGGAAATAATGCATGCGCATGCGCACAAGCTATTTTCAGTGCTCCTCCGACCCTGAAGTTGGCAGCTGCCCAGTGCAGCGCAGGTAAGAGCGGGCAGTGGCAGCGGGTGGTGGGGGTCGCCGTGGGCTGTTTAAACGAGTCCCTCGGGCCTTATCCAGCCCACGGGCCTTAGTTTGGGGACCCCTGATCTAGTCCAACCTCCTGCAATGCAGGCATCTCAACTAAAGCATCCATGCAGTGGCGTAGTGTGAGGGGTGCAGGGGGGGCCGGCCGCACCGGGCGCAACATCTGGGGGTTAGGGTTAGGGGGCGCAAATCCACGGGTTAGGGAGCGCAAATTACTTGCCTTGCCCCGGGTGCTGACAACCCACGCTACGCCACTGCATCCATGACAGATGGCCATCCAACCACTGCTTTAAAACCTCCAAAGAAGGAGAGTCCACAACCTCTCAAGGAAGTCCATGCCACATTTGAACAGCTCATACTGTCAGGAATTTCTTCCTGGTGTTTTGTCGGAATCTCTTTTCTTGAAACTTGAATCCATTGGTTCAGGTACTACCTTCCAGAGCAGGAGAAAGCAAGCTTGCTCCATCTTCCATATTCTGTTCCTCATGTGACAGACCTTTAGATATTTGAAGATGGCTATCGGTATCTCCTCTCAGTCTCTTCTTATCCAGGATAAACATGGGGAGATCATGACAACCAAAATGGCTGGTGTGCTCTTGTGATAAAAAACGGGAATATGAAGTTCTGGATTTGGGCTCCAAAGTGTGGGAAGGTACACATTCCCTGAAGTGGACCTGGAATCCACAATTCAAAGTGTTGGTGCTGACCTTCAAAGCCCTAAACGGCCTCAGTCCAGTACAGTGGTACCTCGGGGTGCGAACGGGATCCATTCCGGAGCCCCGTTTGCATCCTGAATGGAACGCAAGATGTGACGGCGCGTCTGCACATGCGCGGGTCACGTTTTGCTGCTTCCACGCATGCGCGTGACATCATTTTGAGCGTCTGCGCATGTGCGAGCAACGAAACCCGGAAGTAACGTGCTCCGTTACTTCCGGGTTGCCGTGGAGTGCAACTTGAACGCACTCAACCCGAAGCACATTCAACTTGAGGTATGACTGTATACTTGAAGGAGTGTCTCCACCCCTGTTCTTAACCCAGACACTGAGATCTAGCTCTGAGGGCCTTCTGACACTCTGTCATTGCAAGGTTGCAGGGAACCAGGCAGAGGGCCTTCTTGGTAGCGGTGCCCTCCCTGTGGAACACCCTCCCATCAGAAGCCAAGGACTTAAATAACTATACAACATTTAGAATGCAGCTGAAGGCTGTAATGGGAAGTTTTTCATGTTTGATTTTTTTAAAAAACATTTTTATATGTTTGGAAGCTGCCCAGTCATATGGGTGTGGTATAAAGAATAAAATTATTATTATTATTATTATTATTATTATTATTATTATTATTATTTCAGTGCCAGACTTTTGTTGTATCAGAGGCACAAAAATGTAATATGTGAGTACTATATACACTTGCAGAAATGAGTATCATATAGTCACTCTTGCCAGGTAGCCCAAGCAGTGGCGTAGCGTGGGGGGTGCAGGGGGGGCGGCCGCACCGGGCGCAACATCTGGGGGTTAGGGTTAGGGGGCGCAAATCCACGGGTTAGGGGGCGCAAATCCACGGGTTAGGGAGCGCAAATCCACGGGTTAGGGGGCGCAAATCCCTTGCCTTGCCCCGGGTGCTGACAACCCACGCTACGCCACTGAGCCCAAGTTATTTTAATTATTATTCCATCCTTCCTCCATAGAGGTCAAAGACAGCATTTAAATCCAACCTCCTAACCATTACCCCACACTGTCCCTTAGGGCTTTGCCTCTGCAGAGTGTGGGAAAGGTTCCTGTGCGCTTCCCATCCTGTAGTCCCTTCCGTTATCTTCTGTGCTGCCCTTTAGATGCACGCTTGTGGCTCCAAACCTGTTGCCCTTGCGCGAATGTTGACAGGAGGCAGCTGCCAAACCCTTCGCAGCAATAAGGCGTATTTCACATTATGTGTTTATGATCCAATCAAACACACTTTGCGTTCGGCAAATGGGATAGAGGTGGCTGTACGGTTGCTGTAATGTGATATGATCTGGGATGTGTCACGGGAAGGATTACGTTTATCCAGTGGCAACATGTGATAGCAAATACAATAGAGGCATGAGGTAACACAAGGAGAAGAGGGCAACTTCAAGGTAAGAGGGGCGAGTGGAAGGAGGGTGCAAGAGAAAAATCAACCGCAAATTTTTTAAAAGGGGGGATGAAAAAGTTTCAGGATTCAGTGCAGGGGGTGATCATGTGAAGTAGTGATTACCCTTCAGTCAAGTCTCAAAAATCCCTAAATGCTGGATGTGGGGAGCTGAGCCTTGGTCCATATACCTAAAGGAGCGTCTCAAGCCCCATTGTCCAGCCCGGATACTGAGGTCCAGCTCCGAGGGCCTCTGGCAGTTCCCTCACTGCGAGAAGTGAGGTTGCAGGCAACCAGACAGAGGGCCTTCTCGATGGTGGCACCCGCCCTGTGGAATGCCCTCCCATCAGATGTCACGTAAATAAACAACTATCTGACTTTTAGAAGACATCTGAAAGCAGCCATGTTTAGGGGAGTTGTTAATGTTTGATATTTTATTCTGTTTTAATATTCTGTTGGGAGCTGCCCAGAGTGGCTGGGGAAACCCAGCCAGATGGGCGGGATACACACACACACACACACACACACACACACACACACGCACGCACACACACTCGCTTCAGGTCACATACTCCAGGTTACAGACTCTGCTAACCCAGAAAGAGTACTTCGGGTTAAGAACTTTGCTTCAGGATGAGAACAGAAATCGTGCTCCGGCGGCGCGGTGGCAGTGGGAGGCCTCATTAGCTAAAGTGGTGCTTCAGGTTAAGAACAGTTTCAGGTTAAGAACAGACCTCTGGAGACCTCTGGAACGAATTAAGTACTTGACCCGAGGTACCACTGTATATTTCCAATTGAATTCCAGGCTTTTTTCAGGTCCAGTGGCACCCACAAAAATAGCCATAGAAGTTCAACAATGTTTGATCTAGACTACTCATCTGGCTGGATCCTCTTCTTCCCGCCCCCCAAAATGGTATCTCTGGGATCTTTTGATACAGGGCAGTATATAAATCATAAATCATAATCATAATCATAATCATAATCATAATCATAACAACAACAACAACATTCAAAAAGAAGAAATAAGAAATGATTAATAGCAACTCTACTTTAAAGCACATGACTTAACCAAAGGATCATGGGAACTGTAGTTTGCCACTCGGAGAACGACAAGTCCCAGGACACTTAACAAACTACAGCCCCAGGATTCTTTGGGGGGAGATGTCTGCTTTAAATGTGTGACGTGTGCACAGCCTGAGTCTAAGGAGGACGTTGGCAGCCAGTTGCATCCCTGGAACTGGTTGTAAGTAAGAAGACAGCCAGGTCAGTGTGGGCCGAGGGCAGACTGACGTTGTGGGAAAGGCAGCGTTGCCTAATGGAGCAGCTTCCACTGTGCTGGCTTTTGGCCAGGGAAATGAGATGTAAAACATATTGGGAAGGAAATCCGAAGCTTCTGTTGCCCCCCCCTTTTTTGTGTGTTTTCCGTTAAGCCTTCTTTTCATTCGCCTTAGGAATTGCTTGCATCTCCTTATCTTGAATTGTTTCCTCCATGTCGTAAGGGGCTCGGAACTATTTTATAAAAGGGAGTATTTTCAAGCTAAGTACTGGGCTTGACCAATGTGTCTTAATTACTTGCATTTAAAAAGTTGATCAATACACTGAATAAATGGTTCTCCCAGTCGCCTAAATGGGCTCCAGTCAGGATTTTTGTTATCAAACTGTGTGCTCTTTCACCATCCTGTCTCTATAAATGGGAGTCCATTTTCATTCCCAGTGCCTCCAGTTAAATTTAATTGCATGGGGGAAATATCTATTATTATGTTTTCTCTAAAAAAATAAGAAACTTCCACAAATTCCTTCCATGGATAACCAGTAAAAAACATCTGCTTAGGAGCTTCTGGGGGGAAAGCCAGAGTCTCTGACATCCGACAGTGACTAGAGATGAGAGGGCAGAAACATCACTCAGTTTGCATTTAAAGGTGATCTTAGCAAAGCAATATGCAAACTGAAACACAACCAACCTTCAGAATTTTACACTTCTCTGAATTTTGCAATACAGTTCTTCGGCCAAGTACTGTGGATAAAGTTGCATACAGTAAGCCAAATTGTGAGTGTCTGTGCATATATTATTGAAAGTAACATCCCGAATTGCATCACATTAGGGGAAATTGCTTTGCAGAAATTTGTATACAAGGAAAGATTGCAAACAATTTATTTAATCTAGGGGGGGGGTTGGAAGCCAGGGGCACTGTTATGCAGTAGCTCTGCTCCTTCCTCCTGGGTCATGTCCAGGAAGTGGTGTGGAGGGTGACTGTTGACCCCTAGGTGCTCACTTGTGGAGTACAAGTTATAAATCATCATCATCATCATCATCATCATCATCATCATCATCATTATAATCTTGCATTCATATCCTACTTTTTTTCTCCTCCTCGTTTAATCCCCACAACGATCCTATAAGGTAGGTTAGGCTAAGAGGCAGTGACTGAACCAAGTCCACACACATTGCGCTCTATGGGCAAGTAAGATTTGAACCCTGGTGCTGCAGTGGAGCAAGCCGATCGGGTGCCTAGGGTGGCACACATACCCTGTGGGGTGAGGTCAGCTGGGGCAGGACGCTCCACGGGGCCTCCGAGGAGTCTGCCTGCCTCCTCCTGCTCAGCTGCCCTACAACTGAGGGGGAGGCAGCAGGCGGACCATTTGGGCAGCATGGAGGCTGCGGGCGCCAAAGCCACCATGTCACTCCCAGGAGAGATGCATCATTTGGGTGCACTGCAGGCCCCATGGTGATAGCCGTCCGGCATTTTGTCACTCCCCTCAGTAGTGACACCTGGGGCAGACTGCCCCAACCACCTCCCCTTCCTCTGCCCCTGCCTTGGTGCTAGAGCTCTGATACACTGGCTCTTGTAGACTAAAATGTATATACAGTGGTACCTCGGGTTACAGACGCTTCAGGTTACAGAGTCCGCTAACCCAGAAATAGTACCTCGGGTTAAGAACTTTGCTTCAGGATGAGAACAGAAATTGCATGGCGGTGGCGCGGTGGCAGCGGGAGGCCCCATTAGCTAAAGTGGTGTTTCAGGTTAAGAACCATTTCAGGTTAAGAACGGACCTCTGGAACAAATTAAGTTCTTAACCGGAGGTACCACTGTATGAGGAGAAATTCGCCCTAAAACACTGGTGAATTTTCATGATGATTTTTTATTTTAAATGCAAACTGAACTTAAGACTTGGGAGGGAATGCAAAGCTGGGAGGAAAGGGAAATTAACACACCTCTAACAGTGGCTTTGCTCTCTCAGCAAATTACAAGGCTGAATTTAAAAGGCCAGAGTTCTATAGAAGCAGGTAAGTTGACATCCCTCTGGTTTTTCCTCCCCCGCCTCCCTTTGCTGATATATCTGTCAAGAGGAAGGCAACAACATAGTAATGTATTTAGCTTTAAATGATCTAATAACGCTGCCCTGCTCGCACTTACTGAGTGTGCGCCTTCCATTTTACTTTTATGGTGCATGAGGTCTCAATTGATGGGAATGGATGTACCACAATGGGCCCAGGTCGTAAATTCGCTGCTTTATTATTAAATGTGACTGTCCTGCTGGTGTACAGGAAATCTCTGCTGTACATTTTGCTTCTCGCATGGAAAGTATATCTAAGGGGGAGGCTCAGCCATGCGTGCTAGACGGGGTTCTGCTTTTGCTGGCAAAAAGTGAGAGCATTGGGTACAAAAGTGCTGGATTTCCATGGTGGAGGTTTCACGGTCGCCAGAATTTCTCTGCATTTTTGGGTGGCCCCTTAGAACTATCATAGTTTTTGCAAAAGATATTCCTAGAAATTTTGGCTTGCACAAATTAAAGCGTATCAAAGGTCTCTAACACCTTATCCCATTATAAAAAAGAAGACTGTTTGCGGTTAGGAAACTGACAAGGAAAGGTACAAATTGTGGGATGAACATATGACCGATAGGAAGAACCTTGCAAGTGAATTGGGATGAATGCTCATTGTCATATATATATATGTGAATGAACCAGTGTGGTGTAGTGGTTAAGAGCAGTAATCTGGTGAACCGGGTTCGCGTCTCCGCTCCTCCACATGCAGCTGCTGGGTGACCTTGGGCCAGTCACACTTCTGTGAAGTCTCTCAGCCCCACTCACCCCACAGAGTGTTTGTTGTGGGGGAGGAAGGGAAAGGAGAATGTTAGCCGCTTTGAGACTCCTTTGGGTAGTGATAAAGCGGGATATCAAATCCAAACTCTTCTTCTATATATGCCCAGCAAACAAATCAGACCAAATGCTTCCTAAAAACCAGACCTAGTCTAACTTCCTTGCAAGCTGTGTGCAAGCAAATCAAGATAAATGCTCAATAGACAGGTAGTCTGGAGGAGCCCTTAAACACATTCAGAATGTAATTGGGGTGGAAAGCCCAAATGCTCAGCTGTTTTGTAAAGCTCCTGGTTTTCCCACACCCTTCATGTTGTTTTCTTTGGATTCTGTGAAATGTCCAAATTTAAGGAGCACCCCCAAATCCAGGAGAGCTTTCTTCTTACCTGAGTACTTGAAGTCATGACTGGTCAGTGTGACGCCTCAGGTGTCCATGTCTGGTTTGGGCCTGGGAAACCCAGCTTCAAAGATCTGCTGGGTCATGAGTGTCACTGAGTAACTCAGACAAATCACTGTTTATGAGGGGCTAAATATACATTGCATTAAACTCGGGGGTTGGTATCCTTTCCTCATTCCCTCTCTGCATCTCCCCCCCATACAGTGGTACCTCGGGTTACAGATGCTTCAGGTTACATACCCTTCAGGTTACAGACTCCACTAACCCAGAAATAGTACCTCGGGTTAAGAACATTGCTTCAGGACGAGAACAGAAATTGTGCTCCGGTGGCGCGGTGGCAGCGGGAGGCCCCATGAGCTAAAGTGGTGCTTCAGGTTAAGTACAGTTTCAGGTTAAGAACAGACCTCCGGAACAAATTAAGTACTTAACCCAAGGTACCACTGTTTTTAACTCAAGCAGATGCATGTTTTGACATCACATTGCTCAGCAATTTCAATGCCACAAGTCACATCCAACAAAGACAGATGGCTCGGTATAAGATTTCAATACTCTGGTTCCTGATTGCATGCCTGCGTCTTTCAGTAAGCAAAAATCGGTATATAGTAAAAGCTAATAAACAATGATACCTTGCTGTGGAAGATTTTATTTTATTTGCTTTACTTCAGCTTTCTATGTGTTTTCCACTTTTGCATTTTATTTTCCACTGCTTTTGTTTCCTGCTAGGCTGTGTCTAGGAAACAATTTCAAGGCATTCCTGTGGGACAATAGCTTGGATGGTGAATTTCCACAACTGACATTATGAAATAAGTGCTGCAAGACCCTCCAGGCTGGTCTTCTTTTTGCTCTGCTGAGAGAGCTCTGACTACCAATGCAAGACTGGATAAAATTTTGTTCTGCAAATTCTCTCTGTCTCTCTCTGTGCTCATAACATATTCATGCATAGTTAAACAGCAACAGTTCTTAAATCTTAACCATCCCATAGTAGTAGAATTGGGAAAATGCTGCATGCATCCTATTGTGCTCCTGTTCAGTGTTCCAGCCAGCCATGCCCTTTTTATGTTACTCCATTGAAGTCCACGTCCCCTCTGATTTTCCGTTACTCAGCAGTTCATGGCGACTTAGTTATCATTGAAATGCAGATGTTTTCTGCTTCTGCAAACCTCCAGGTTCCCTTGGTCATCCTGGAGAATTTCATTGCTTTTCATAAATAAAATAAAAGCCGATATGTTATTGCCTCCATCTTAGCGTCTCCTCTTGTGCCCTCCTTAAAAAAACCCCAGCCCTCACCCAGAGCTAATGGAGGCAATAACATATCTGTTCTGCCCTGGGTTTTCCCCCAATCCTAGGGAGCAGATTTGTACACAGGAGGGGGAGAGGGGTGAAATCCTGTTGCACTAGGGCAAGGATTTCATGGACTATTACCCAAAGATATTTTTTCAGCAGTGTCAAAAACATTCTTGGGAAACATCGAGTTTGGCCCTTGTTTCCTGCTATCATAGTTGCAAAGGAGGAGGAATAATAATAATAATAATAATAATAATAATATAAAAAGAATGGATGCAATTCAATTGAAGACATGAATAAAAGGACCCAGCCGCATAATTTTAAAGTTCCTGATTTTTGTTCAGCCATGGATTGGCATGCCTGCATAAGATGAGAGAGTTGATAACAGACTGCAGCATCTTAGACTACCCAAAGCTATCTGCTGTCTGTGCAATGACAAGAGATTTGTGCTGTCTGTGCAGCAAAGGAAGAAGAGAATTGCTTGAAAGTTTTCCTTTGTAGCTGAGATAGCAGCATGTGCTCCCACACAGAACAAGGGGACAGAGTGTCTTCTATCTCTTTTGTGCTGTGTGGGCTCAGCTAGCTTTGCTGCAGGAAGAAAAAGGTTGCTTGTCTCAGATTCTTAACTCTTTCTTGGGCTTTGCAGTTGCATCCCGGAGGATGCAGCCTTGTTCCTTTCTATGGGCCTCGATCAGTTCCAAGGATCGGCCTCTTGTAATCAACTTACAGTAGATGCTGTTCTGTTGTACAAAACAAGTTGATGAACATCTGTCTTAAGGCTGCTGGGTTTGTTTGTTTTAAAATAGCTTGGTGATCCAATTTGCTTGCTTGATGTTCCTGAGACATGGCTCACCTTCTCACAAAGTAGATGCTTTCTTCTCACAAGGAAATGGACCTAGTTTAAGAACCGTGGTGGGATACCCATTGCTCAGTAGCTGAGCACCTTGGCTTGCATGCACAAGGTCACCAGGTTCAATCTTCAGAATCTCCAGGTATGGCTTGGAATATCCCCTTCCTAAAACCCCGGTGAACTGCTGGTGGTCAGAGTAGGCAATACTGAGTGAGATGGAGTGATAGCCTGACTCAATATAAGGCAGCTTCCTCTGTTCCTATGATGCTTCCAAGGGACCAGGCTGAAGCAAGCACACCCCAGCAGCAATTCCGCATGCACACTGCCCAGCTGATGGCTGGCCTGCTGGCGGGGAAAGTGAGTGGGGCATCCTGGGGTTTGATGCCTTCTCAGCAAGTTGCCTTTGGAAGCTCAGGAGCATGGACACAGTGTGATAGCCACCTGCCACCTGTTGGATGAAAAAGGTCAAGGTACCCTGCCTCTAATTGTGGAAGCCTCAGTCATCAGGCAGTGTCTAATAGCCAGCAATGGTGATGTATGGAAGTGAGAGCTGGACCATAAAGAAGGCTGATCGCCAAAGAATTGATGCTTTTGAATTATGGTGCTGGAGGAGACTCTTGAGAGTCCCATGGACTGCAAGAAGATCAAACCTATCCATTTTGAAGGAAATCAGCCCTGAGCGCTCACTGGAAGGACAGATCCTGAAGCTGAAGCTGAGGCTCCAATACTTTGGCCACTTCATGAGAAGAGAAGACTCCCTGGAAAAGGCCCTGACATTGGGAAAGGAGAAGGGGATGACAGAGGATGAGATGGTTGTATAGTGTTCTCGAAGCTACCAGCATGAGTTTGACCAAACTGCGGGAGGCGTGCTCTGGTCAATGGGGTCACGAAGAGTCGGACATGACTAAACAACAACAACAATAGCCAGCAACAAGTCTAACTTTCAGTGGATATTTGTGCTGAGCCCAGGGGTTAACCCGAACAACATGGCCCAGGTCTGGTCCCAAATCCAAGGATTCCATGAGGAGTCAGTCCGACAGGGCCAAGGCAGGAAACCAGGCTAGGTAAGGCACAGGGTCTCAGGAAGGTTCTAGCAAATACAGTGGTGCCTCGCAAGACGAAATTAATTCGTTCCGCAAGTCTCTTCGTCTTGCGGTTTTTTCGTCTTGCGATGCACGGTTTCCCATAGGAATGCATTGAAAATCAATTAATGCGTTCCTAGGGAAACCGCCTTCAGACCAGGTCCGGGGACAGTCTGTCCCCCGACCTCTTCTGAAGGCTGGGGGGGGGGAACAAGGGCTTTTCTTTCCACCCCCAGCATTTAAAAAAACCCCGGGACAGCGGAGGACTTCTCCACTGTCCGGGCGATCTTAAAATGCTGGCGGGCGGCATTTTAAAATCGCCCCGGACAGCGGAGGACTTCTCTGCTGTCCGGGGCGATTTAAAAGCCCCTGGGAAGGCAGGCAGGGGGGACAAAGACTTTTGCCCCCACCAGCCTTCAGAAGAGGTCCTGGACCTCTTCTGAAGGCGGGCGGGGGGCCAAAGTCTTTGCTCCCCCCCGCCTGCCTTCAAAAGGTGTCCCCGCTGCGGCGGGAGGTGTCCCCTGCCCCCCCGCCCGGCTTCGGAGCACCGGGAGAAGCCATCTCCCCGCAGCCCCTTGCTGCAAAAGACGTCGGGGGAAGCGGGGAAGTGAAGCGCTTCACTTCCCGCTTCCCCCGGACCTCTTTTGAAGCAAGGGGCTGCAGGGAGATCGCTATCTCCCCCCAGCCCCTTGCTTCAGAAGAGGTCCGGGGGAAGCGGGAAGCGAAGCGCTTCGCTTCCCCGCTTCCCCCGACGTCTTTTGCAGCAAGGGGCTGCGGGGAGATTGCTATCTCCCCGCAGCCCCTTGCTTCAAAAGAGAAGACCCGCTGTCCCCGGGGCAAGCTTCGTTTTGCGAAGCAAGCCCATAGGGAAATTCGTCTTGCGAGGCAACTCGAAAACGAAAAAACCTTTCGTTTTGTGAGTTTTTCGTCTCGCGAGGCGTTCGTCTTGCGGGGTACCACTGTAGCATTGTTGCGCCTGCAACCTGGGGCGGGGTCCGATAGCCTTTTATCTTTGTTGGGGTAATGGGCAGTCCTGATCCCCCGGCGAATCACCTCCCTTTCTTGCCCAAAGGTGAGCACTCCTCCTGCGAGTGCTCAGGTCTCTCCTTCTCTCAGACCTTAGTCTCTGCAGCTCAGGAGATATTGGTGGGTTACTAGACCCAGAGGCCGTCTCAGCCTCTCCTGACCCAACTGGTAGTGGAGCAGCTGTAAGTGATTGCCCAGCTGAAGGCAACGAGGTAATCCCTGCACCTGGAGCCAGGGCAGGATCAGGCCCCTGACTCAGCCCAGCTGGTGCTTGTTGCAGGGGAACCTGTGCAGACGGGCTCTTCAGAATCAGGCCCCAGACCTGGTTCAGATGCTGCCTGAGGCAAAGGATCCGATGCAGACTGAGTCTCCTCTGGTTCTGAGTCCGAGCCCGAGTCCCAGGCCATCACAATATTGGCAGGAACAATTTCTATGAGTGTTTAAAAACTCATTGAACAGTAGTGTTAACATACATCATCTGATGATGCCTTGAGCAAAGAAATGCTTCCCTTTGTCTGTTCCTTTGAAATTTAGGGAAGGCGAGGAGTAGGGAATGAACATGGCCCTTCAGGTCTCTCTCTGTGGCCCTCAGAACACCCACAGGCCACACCCTCTCTCTCCCCCACCTTGAGAACACCTATTGATTACCTTGATGAGTGTGTGTGTTCTTATCAGCAGGCTCAAAACTTGGAAACATTTTCTCCTCCTCCTAGCTTTCCCCCGCTTCCACTTCCTCTTAGTAGGAATTCACTTTTCCTAACCAGGTTTATTAACCAGCCCGCAGTGAGCTTTTCTCCAGCAATGCAGCCAGTGCAGCAAATTGACATATTGAAACCATTAGGACCAGAAAATTAACATCACTTTGCTAACTGTCTATAGCAAGCTGGTCACATGCATTACCTTCTTTAACCCGTGCACTTTCTCCTGATCACTGAAGCTTTCCATGTAACACAGCTCAATTGTGTGTTTGTCTTGTTGCCCGACCAATTTACCTGTCTCGCTCCTCTCTCTTGGACCGGATAATGTGAGCTAATTAAGGCAGGAGGCTGTGACTGTGGATGGGAGAGTTTAATTCTATGCCAGCAAATTGCGTTGAGAGGTTCTACTTGGGAGAGTTAAGGATTCCACTGCCTTAAGAAAAGCTATGTGCGTGCCTTTATTTGCACCATTCTCCAGACCGGTATATGCATGTTGACTTGTGGTCAGAGAAGTCTGGAAGAAGTACATACTGCTTTCCACAGAACTACATGCCTGATGCAGCAGAAGGTGGCCAATAGGCCCAGGATTGTTACCTTTGAAGCTGCTATTCCTAGGTCTGGCACTGTGGCTTGTTCTCCCTATGTCAGCGGTGTGCATGCCTCCCAGTGTATAATGATTTCCTTGTTTCCTAGGATATGGGAGACTTCCTGGAGAGTGGTGTTTTTAATATGCCATTTGCACAGTTTTAAGATGCTGGAGGAGACTGGCAACTCTGACAAGAGTGTCGGCATCTTTGCAGGAACAGAAAGCCGAGGGCTGTGCTCTGCACTGTCTGCTTGTGTGAGCTCAGTGCAAGAGGCAGACAAGGTATACAGCTAAGGAAGATCTCAACAGGCCTTGGGATACCAACAGGACATTGCTGGGGCATGCTGCTGGTGGCCAGAAGGCTTCTGCAATGGTTGCTGTCTGCACAGTGTGGATCAAGCCCTCACCTCAATAGAGGCAACCATGGGGTGAACCACAGGACTTACCAAAGAATAAACCAAGACTAGAAGTCAAAGGGGAAGATAGGAGCAAGGAACAAGCCAGACATCAGGACCAAATAATAGAGCTGTGATGGAGAATCTCTAGCCCACAGGCCTAAATACATCTTCACATCCTCTGATATTGGCATGACATGCTGTTTGGGGTGAACCAGACATCATTTGACACCAGGCGCAGGGAAGTTTAAAATAGAAACTCAAACTGCAAAGGAGGAATATGGACAGAAGAAACTCACACGAAGAAGCAAGAAATTTAGGCCAGGGTTGCAAAAGAAAACCTTTTTATTTGCAGCTACAGCCTGAAGTGTCAATCACCTGACGTCATGTGCTGCCAAGTGATTGGCACATGGGCAGTCCCACCTCAATGCCAAAGTGGCCTGCCCTCATTTGGGTCTGGCTCTTCGGATGAGCTCACTTCACCAATCTAGGAATACTGTGGTACCTCAGGTTAAGAACTTAATTAATTCTGGAGGTCTGTTCTTAACCTGAAACTGTTCTTAACCTGAAGTACCATTTTAGCTAATGGGGCCTCCCACTGCTGCCGCGCGATTTCTGTTCTCATCCTGAAGCAAAGTTCTTAACCCGAGGTACTATTTCTGGGTTAGCGGAGTCTGTAACCTGAAGCGTCTGTAACCTGAAGTGTCTGTAACCTGAGGTACCGCTGTACAGGAAAATGGTGGGGCTCAAGAAGCCCTTGTTCCTCCAGCAAAGCTCAGCTGAGAACGGGAAGACTTTTGTGCAGATCTTGATCAGCAAATGTTTCCTCACCCTCTGCGGCCCCATTCTCAGGTCGTGAGCTGGGGAGGCACTTTCTACTCATAGAGGGGCAGGCTGAAGAAGATGCCATTTCCGTGGGACGGTTTAGCAGGCCATGAATCAGTTGTAAAGGTTTCTCTCCTTTTTTGCTGGTCTAGGAAAGTGGTTGCAGTGACTTTTGCCTCACAGGACTTTTGCATTGGGATGCAGCCTCCATGAGGAGAAACCTGGAAGCCCTCACTGCCATACAGGCAGGGGCAGAGGAAGGGGTGTGTGGTAGGGGTGGTCCACCCTGGGTGTCACCACTGAGGGGGGTGAGAAAATGCCAGGTGGCACTCACCGCGGGGCCTGCAGCACACCCGATCCACGTGTCTCTCCTGAGAGTGACACAGTGGCTTGGGCGCCCGGAGGCTCCGCGCTGCCCCAAATGCCTCCCCCTCAGCTGTAGGGTGGCTGAGAGGGAGAAGGCAGGCACACTCCTTGGAGGCCCTGCGGAGTGTCCTGCCCCGACTCACCCCGCCCTGCGGGTGGCTGGCCCCAACCCTGGGTGCAGGGCTAGCGCGCCGCCCCAGGTGCCCGATCAGCTTGCTCCACCCCTGCATACAGGAGTAGGGGCAGCCATGTTTCCTTCCCACAATGCACCTGTAGTGACATTGCACCTTCCCTTCAGATGCAAGGGTGACCCCAGAGCAGGAACGATCTATCACTTTCTTACAGCAGGTAAATCTGAGTAGTACAGTGGTACCTCAGGTTACAGACGCTTCAGGTTACAGACTCCGCTAACCCAGAAATAGTACCTCGGGTTAAGAACTTTGCTTCAGGATGAGAACAGAAATTGTGCTCCGGCGGTGCGGCAGCAGGAGGCCCCATTAGCTAAAGTGGTACCTCAGGTTAAGAACAGTTTCAGGTTAGGAACGGACCTCCGGAACGAACTAAGTTCTTAACCTGAGGTACCACTGTATTTTTATTTTTAAAAAGATTTAAGAAAGCTCACAATCTATATCCCACTTTTCTTCACCAGGGAGCTCAGATTGGTATACCTGTTTCTCCCTCCATCCTTATTGAATCCCCACAACAACCCTGTGAGGTAGGTTAGACTGAGAGACAGCGACTGTCCCTAAGTTGCCCAGTGGGCTTATGGCCGAGTACGGATTTGAACCCTGGTCTTCCAGTTCCTAATGCAAAAACTCTAACCACTACTCACTGGCTGGAGGGCCATGTGGAGAACTTGTTTTCTAGTTTGAGAAGAGGCCAAAATCTGCTAAAAACTGATTGGGTGTCAGCCACAAACTTAAATATTCCTGAAAAGCAGAAAACAAAGGGGGAGGGGAGTGTGGAAGGGGTGTGTGACTAGATAGGGAAAGTGATTTACTAGAGACATGTGCGAGAAATAAGGATTGTCCCTGGATAATAAGGTGACATTTGGAGTCTACGTTGAAGCTCTTCTTTGCCTGCTCTCTGCTGTGATAACAATCGCAGGCCTTGCATTGCTTTCTATCATGTCAGTTTTAGGAAGACTGCAGCACTCTGCACACTAACCTGGGAATGAGTCCAATTGAACACAGTGGGGATTATTTCCAAGTAAACATGCATAGGACCCTGCTGTCGAGAATGTTTAATTACACAATTGATCCGGTTGTGCCTGTTATAGAATAGCTGCAACTCAAAACACATTTACAGCATTTACTGTCCGGATAAGTGCTTATTAGGAAGAGGAGGGTGGCTGGGGAAATAATAGACATGTCTGCACACAGTGGGGTTTTTTTGTTTTTGTTTTGTTTTTGTTTTAATCCCATCCAAAAGGCAAAATAAGGACAGTGTTAATCAAGGCTATGCAGCAGGAACGGAGACGATCCTGGGTCAACAAGGACTGCCAGGGCATATTATAAAGCCAATATAGGATTTTGCAATAGATATGTCCTGAAGGGATGAGAAGAGCAGTTCAGGCGACTGCTTATGCATGGCAAAAGACACAGAACTGCATAAAATGTGCTAGTACAAAGTTATATGTATAGATGCAAGATTAGAATTACCATGGTTTAACTAGAAATCCAGCGCATCGTGGGGAAGACTGTGTGTCCAGGTGACCTCTAAATGGTTTGATTGATTTGACCAATTTCTTAGACTTGTACAGTGGTACCTTGGTTCTCAAACGCCTTGGTACTCAAACAACTTGGAACCCAAACACTGCAAGCCCAGAAGTAAGTGCTCTGGATTGCAAACTTTTTTCAGAAGCCAAACATGCTCCATTTTGAGTGCCACACTTCCGTTTTGAGTGTTCCACTGAAGTCTGCCTGTTTTTGATATTTATTTTGCGTTTTTGTTTTTGCAACTTTTTTGTTTTGTTTTTGTGACTGTGTGGAACCCAGTTCAGCTACTGATTGATTGATTGATTGATTGATTGTGTGACTGCAGTACATTATTGCTTTCATTTTATGGATCAATGGTCCTGTTAGATAGTAAAATTCATGTTAAATTGCTGTTTTAGGGGTTTTTTTAAAAAGTCCGGAATGGATTAATCCATTTTGCATTACTTTCTATGGGAAAGCACACCTTGGTTTCAGAAAGCTTTGGTTTTGGAGCGGAGTTCTGGAACGGATTAAGTTTGAGAACCAAGGTACCACTGTATATCACTTTCTGCTAATTCCCCTCCCCCAGTGTATATAATACAATAAAGCATAATAAAGCAATGCACATTATTAGCACAACCACCATTGTAAAAACACACACACACACACACACACACACACACACAGCTGGCCATCTGCTTTAATGATAATGTTTTAACCTGGTGCTGAAGTGATAGTAAAACTGGTGTCAAGTCTGCCTCCCTAGGGACACCTTTCCAAAGGTATGACAAAGGTATGATCACCAGCCTTGTTGCTTCTTCTGGAGGTGTGGCACAGAGGTGAGCCTCAATTGCTGAACACAGGACTTGAGCAGGTTTCTTTAGGTAGTGGGGTCCTGAACCATACAGAGTTTTCAAGGTCGATGCCAGCACACCGCATTGAGCCCAGAGACACTAATGGGCAGCCACTGTAGATAGATGGAGCAGAACTGGCATTATCTGACCCACACTTTCCTGTCTTTTCTAAAAGTCGGACTGCCACCTTCTGCACTCACTGCTAAGGCAGCCCCATGTGCGCAGCACATTGCAGTAACCCAGCCTAGAGGTGACCAGAACACAGACAACTGAAGCAAACCTTCCTCCCTGCTCAGGTGCGGACAATTGCCGGCCACTTTCAAGGTTCCTGGTTTTGTTTCTCGGACCAAACAGCCCTCCGAGTGGCTGACTGTCCCTCTGTAACGTAGGACCCATGTCTTCCCCCAAAGAATCCTGGAAAATGTAGATTCTTCAGGGTGTTGGGAATTGTCGTTTTGTGGTGGGCAAACTACATTTCCCATGATTCCTCAGGGGGGGAGCCAGGCACTTCATATGTGTACTAAATGTGTACTAATGGGTGTGACCCTAGTTGAACGTTCTACGAAAGAAGCACACTGAGAGCACGTGGCTTTCCCCCAGATAAACATGGGAACTGTCATTTCTTTGGGGTGCTGGGAACTGTAGTTCGGTGAGGTATAAGCTATTGTGTTCCAGGATTCTTTGGAGGGGAGGGCACGTGCTTTAAATGTATGGCATGGATGTGACCCTAGTTGCAAGTTCTCCCAAGAGGATGGTATTTCTCTGCCTGTGTGGAGATGTGAGCCTCAATCTTCTTCCATCTTCTGTTCTTCCCCTCCTCTCCCTCCCTCTCCCTCCCACCCACCCACCCCACTTCATGACTTTGTTCTCTGTCAAAAGGCGCAGTGTCGAGGAGAAACTGCTGCTCTTTTGTGCCAGAGATTTGAATTTGACCCCCTCCAACCTTAAAAAAATCAATATTCCCAGGGAGAAGCAGTGGGCACAGCTTTCCAAGTCCTGCTCTCAGCAGAGCAGTCCTTTTAGACTGATGTTATCTGACTCAGAGACTTCTGAATACTTGAGCGAGGTTGGGTGGTGCTGTGCTGCCGGTGGTAGTGGTTTTATTTTTATTTTTTCCATATATCCACCCCTTTCCATTTTCTTTAACAAAACGCTCTCAGCGTTTAATGTCACTGTTATCTTTAGCTGCCTCCTGAGAGCCACCGCAGGTTTAAAATAAATAGATCCAGTTTGGGAATATATAAAATAAATACACTTGCCTCTCTGGCTAGGCAGAGAGAGAGAGAGAGAGGGTTGGAGGGAAGCGAGCCCAGGCCGCATTTACATTGAGGGAAGCAGTGGCGTGTGACAGAGGTCATCAGCTGCTGCTGTGGACCCTCGGTCGGAATGAAAAATATATGAAGCAGAGCCGTATTGCTTGGGGGTAGGAAGAGGAGGAAAAAGGAAAGGAAAAAAAGGAGTGGGCGATGGAAGTCTGTTGGGCCTCCCCCCCCCCCGCCCCGGTGAGATTGCTGGTCGTTTGCTCCGGGCTCCAGAGCTGCTTTCAAAGGAGATCTTACGGTGAGCCTTAACCCTGTGCAGTTGTGAGTCTCTGGCTTTAGAGGAACACAGGTAACCGAAGTCATGTTTGCATCATACATTTGAAGCGCTTTGATGCCACTTCAAAAAGTCAAAGCTTTTCCCCCGAAGAATTCTGGGAGCTGCCGTTTGTCCCTACTCTCTGCACAGTGCTGCAATTCCCAGAGCTCCTGATGGTTAAACCACCCTGGGAACTGTGTCTCCGGGATGGGAATAGGGGTCTCCTAACAATTCTCAGCACCCTTAAAAAGCTATAGTTCCCAGAATTCCACAACTGTTTAACGTGGTATCATAGTGCTTCAAATCTATTCTGTGAATGTGGCCTTCAGACCACTGACCTCTGTATCTCAGCATTGCATCCACTCAGAGTGCGGTGTCCGTATGTCAGACCCCGCAAGTGTCCCTATTTCCCAGGAATAGGTCCAGATTTATAGAAGCTAAGTGGGGTTCTGATTTGATCCCAGAATGTCCCTTAGGACTCCCCTGTTTTCATCGGACGGAATGGAGTTATGAGACCCCCGAACCAAGGAGATAAGTAACTATACAACCTTTAGAAGACATCAGAAGGCAGCCCTGTATAGGGATTTTTTAATTATTGTTTAATGTTTTACTATGTTTTTATATATGTTGGAAGCCGCCCAGAGTGGCTGGAGCAACCCAGTCAAATGGGTAGGGTATAAATTTAAAAAAAATATAGTATTATTATTATTGAATAAAAGGTAAAGGACCCCTGACCATTAGGTCCAGTTGTGGTCGACTCTGGGGTTGCGGTGCTCATCTCGCTTTATTGGCCGAGGGAGCCGGCGTACAGCTTCCGGGTCATGTGGCCAGCATGACTAAGTGGCTTCTGGCGAACCAGAGCAGCGCACGGAAACACCGTTTACCTTCCCTATTTATCGTTTACCGTTTACGGTACCTATTTATCTACTTGCACTTTGACGTGCTTTCGAACTGCTAGGTTGGCAGGAGCAGGGACCGAGCAATGGGAGCTCACCCCATCACAGGGATTCGAACCACCGACCTTCTGATCGGCAAGTCCTAGGCTCTGTGGTTTAACCCACAGCGCCACCCGTGTCCTATTATTGAATAGGATGTAACTATTTTCATAGGAGAAATGTTGGAAGGTATGGAGTGCAGCTATTCATGCCCCTCTGCCTGGTCCACAGGACTCTCCCCAGGCCACGCCCACTCTTCTGAGGCCACACCCCCACACTGGTCCTGCTTCCAACATCAGAATGTTCTTTCCTGGCTGGGTGGAGGAGAAAGAAAGGTAGAAACTAGCCCCAGTGCAAAGAGCTCCACTCTATTTTATCTCTGGCCTCACTCAGCATTGGCATGCGGCCCCTGGAAGGCTGCTCATAAGAGAATGTGGCCCTCAGTCTGAAAAATGTTCCCCACTTCCGGTTCCTGGATTCATCCTGGAAACCATTTTCCATTGCAAAGTAGGTGCTGCAACAATGTCCTTCACTCACATCCTCAAATGGTGTGTGCAATCTTCAAAGAGTTTCGTTTGATGCTCCTCCATGCAAAAATAAATATATTCTCCATGCATGCAAAAGCGAACTTGTCAGGGCAAAGGATTTTAGCATAGCCTTTACACACACACACACACACACACACACACACACACACACACACCCTCTCTCTGCCTGCTGGCTTTCTATAAGCAGGGACCGGTGAGCATTCCACCCCATTAGCTCCAATCTGCAATCTAAAGGATGTGGTACAGTCTGGAGCTAGGTTTGCCACATCGCCCGCTGCTGTTTGCAAGGACTCGAAGCTTCAATTTTTAATGTGTGGTTTTCCACCGTTCAGGACAAGATCCATAACTATTTAGGGATTCTCGAAGGCCTGTCTTTGCTGGTCTGCTGAGCATTTGGTGGTCAGGTGCAGCTGCAGGCTTCAAAGCGATCCTGTTGTTGCAGAAAAGAAAGGAGAGAGAGAAAGGCAAACAAACAGAGACTCCTAAATAGGTTGTCTAGAGGAGAATCTCCAGGGCAGGCAATATCGGTGTGGAATTTTCATCCCGGCCTGGAGATGACAGTAATATGTAATAGGGCTTCCCTCCCATCCAGTCCCAGCCCCACAATATTCTCTAGGATGTTTTGCAAATGAAATTTCAAGAGCTCCTCTTATCTGAAATGCTGTACTCCAGTTGTTGCCCTCAAACATAAAATGTGCATGCCTCTAATCATTTATGGGGAGTACATACATACTGCAAAGCTGTGATTTCTGCATTGCAAGGGAGTTGGACTAGATGACCAGTGTGGTGTAGTGCTTAAGAGCGGTGGACTCGTAATCTGGTGAACTGGGTTCACTTCCCCGCTCCTCCACATGCAGCTGCTGGGTGACCTTGGGCCAGTCACACTTCTCTGAAGTCTCTCAGCCCCACTCACCTCACAGAGTGTTTGTTGTGGGGGAGGAAGGGAAAGGAGAATGTTAGCCGCTTTGAGACTCCTTAGGGTAGTGATAAGGCAGGATATGAAATCCAAACTACTACTACTACTCTCCTCCTCCTCCTCCTCCTCCCCCCTACAATTCTGTGATTCTGTATCATATGTTTCCCTCTCCCAAATAACACCCAAATACATTCTCATATTAATTTTTGTTACTCTTGCGTTATTCACTTTATTTGTTTCTCCCTATCTCAAATACAGTGGTGCCTTGGGTTACATAAGCTTTAGGTTACAGACACTTCAGGTTACAGACTCCGCTAACCCAGAAATAGTACCTCTGGTTAAGAACTTTGCTTCAGGATGAGAACAGAAATTGTGCTCTGGTGGCGCAGCAGCAGCAGGAGGCCCCATTAGCTAAAGTGGTGCTTCAGGTTAAGAACAGTTTCAGGTTAAGAATGGACCTCTGGAACGAATTAAGTACTTAACCCGAGGTACCACTGTATATTATTATCCTATCTCCTTGTGCCTTTTAAACTTTTGCACGCACACACACACACACATATATGTAAATCTGATTCTCCTCCTCCTCCTCCAATGTTAGTCAGAGTAGACCCATTGCATTCCCTGGACATGACTAGCTTAAATCCATTTGCAGAGGGTTGGGCTAGATAACCCTCAACATCCTTTCCATCTCTATCATTCTGTGGTTTTGTTATTCATTCCCAAGGGACTGCCCTGAGTAGAACATGGTTGGCAGCCATCTTCAGAGACCACCAGCCCCCTGCCGCCTGAGGACAGCCCGCTAACAAGAAGTGCTTAGGTGCAAGTCTGTGGTGATGTCAGGGGCCCAGCCCCCTTCCCTGTACTTCTGAGGGAGCATCTATTCATAATGACTCCAGCCAACAAGATTAATCATTATAAGTACTTTCCCCATTTGTAATGCTTTTAGGTCCTGAAAGTTGCTAGGAGTCCAAGGACAAAGGTTACTCGGAGGTTAAAAGATAAAGTACAAAGATGTGTTTACCATCCCACAGGGTTTTGGTGACAAAGCGGAGGGCCGAATAGGAATGAGTCAGATAAGACTAATAAAAGTATTAATGAAACCTAAGGGAATGCGGACATTTAATTTGTGTTTGAGCATGTGTTTCTTTTAGGGGGGGGGAAATGAATCCATTTGACTTGATTTGTTGTCACGCTTGAGCAGGAGAGAAAGTGGGGCGGGGGCGTTGTTCCTTTGGCTCGGTCATTCATATTCCAGGTCGGAATGATTTAAGCTTGATCAAACAGCCTTTGAGGGAGCTGGAAGCCTCTGCAATGGATAGTAAAATTCAGTTGATGTCTATTTTCTGTCTTTCAGCAGTAAGGATATATCTCTTGAGAGATGGAGGGGTGCACATTTTGTGTTGATGATGATGATAACTACATTGGTAGAGCTCGTCCTGGAGTAATCCTCACAACAGCCTGGCAAGGCAGATCAGTATTCCGTTCCCCTCTAGGAAATGCAGGAACTCCTGGTTAGAGGCTCAGAAGTAGCTTGATGAGTTGTCTAGGAGTGTGTGTACATGAACCTCAGGGTTCTCTCTAAACATGGAAGTGAATGTTGTTGTTGTTTAGTCATTTAGTCGTGTCTGACTCTTTGTGACCCCATGGACCAGGCACTCCTGTCTTCCACTGCTTCCCGCAGTTTGGTCAAACTCATGCTGGTAGCTTCGAGAACACTGTCCAACCACCTCGTCCTCTGTCGTCCCCTTCTCCTTGTGCCCTCCATCTTTCCCAACTTCAGGGTCTTTTCCAGGGAGTCTTCTCTTCTCATGAGGTGGCCAAAATATTGGAGTCTCAGCTTCACGATCTGTCCTTCCAGTGAGCACTCAGGGCTGATTTCCTTCAGAATGGATAGGTTTGATCTTCTTGCAGTCCATGGGACTCTCAAGAGTCTCCTCCAGCACCAATGGAAGTGAATAGGGTGTGCAAAATTAGCCTCTACCCCTGGAAGGCAGTGCGAAGCCCCTGCGCTGGCCAGTCCTGGCATGAGGACTAGGAGCTTGGCTGCCTTTCAAATGGGCAATCCCTGCTGCAGTCCAGGCCTCATCTTCTTGGTACTTTTCCACTTTCTCTAGGGCAGCCTGAGGTCCTCAAATGATGCTCAATTAGAAATACAATCATCCTTGGTCACTGGTTGTGCTGGTTGGGGATTTGTAGTCCAACACAAGCTGAGGAGTCAAGGCTGGGGAAAGCTACTTGAGGTATATTAGGGGTTGGCTTCCTATTTCTACGCAAGGCTGGGTCTTGGCTTGCAGGCTTATTTGAATATCCCACTGGTCCCAGGGACACTGACAACTGGAATAACAATATGCAATTGAACCCAACAAAAGCAGCAAGTCTTCAGCCCAGGACTCCCCGATAGGCTCCTTGCATAGTTTTGCAAAGCAGTGCTCCTCTTCTGATCAGAGCTGGTCAGGGCTGCTAATTTAAATTCCCACAATGCCCCAGAGCAGAGAATTCCCTTCGGTAACCTTCCACAGACCACATGGCAGCTCTGGGTGAGGTCAGAAGGAAAAGTGATCAGAGCAATGAATGCATATTTTGAATTTCTACTGCAGGCTAGTTTCACACCCATGGACAGCCCCCTCTCTGTGGCAACTGAGAGCTACAGAGTTCAAGGATACATCCCACTCAGGCAAAAAAAAAAAAAAAGTTCCAGCAGGGGTGTGGGGAGTAGCCCAGGGAGAGTCCTGAAGTATTCCCCCTCCCCGTCTGGCAACAACTGTATGTTGGTACATTTTAAATGGTGGTTTGTAGTATCCACCACCAAGGTGGGTCTTGCTGGGGCTCATGACCCTGGCAGCTGTCCAAGGTGCTGAAGTCAACAGTGCTGGCACAGGTCCTTAAGCCTGTGCATGCCCTGTACATGTATAGCTCATCTATAAAGCTCAGGACTTCCTCAAAAGAATCCTGGGGACTTGGTTACCCTCCACTGATCTGCAATTCCCAGCACTCTTAGCAAACTACAGCTCCCAAGATTCTTTGGGGGGAAGTCATGTGCTTTTAATGTGTGACGTTTATACAGTCTAAGTTGAGAGATAATGGCAGCCTAAGGCTGCTTTGTAAGTTCATGGATGGAGCGAGATTGGAACCTGGTATTTCTCAGTTCTTTACCACTGCATCAGCTACCAAATTAAGGCTTGTCAATCTACTCTTTAACATACAGTTGCACAAATGGATGGGAGAAATGGATTGCTTCATCTCACATTCAGAACCCTTGAGACCAGAATTTGTCACTTCTTGGATTTATCTTCTAAGATGGCCCTTGCATTTTGAGCTCTGGCCCAAGTATGGGTATAAAGGTGACTTTGCACACAATGTTTTTCTTGCACACCACAATGTTTGCGCTTTGCACACAGTGGTTTTTCTTGCTCATTAACTGTTTCCCTGTAATATAAAAGAATGCACCTGTGCACATCACAATGCTTGGAAACTTTAAGATATGCCAGTGGTAATGTTTATTCAGGGTAAAGACAATGAACCAAATTCTTTTCCTGAAAATGAGTGGGTGGTGCTTGGAATGCCAATTTCTCAATCTGACTTCAAATGCGTATGCTGGGTATAAAATTATATCAGAACTGTCCATACTTGGCTCTGAGAGTTGATTAATCTTTGTGGCCCAATTCTAACTGAGCAAGGGCATGGAGGAGCTAATTGCAAACCTGCTTATTTTCTGAGGCTACCTTGGGTCTGGTGTGTTACTGTAATATGGAATTAAAAGGGAAATATGAAAGACAGAGTCTTTTCATTCCCTTTGTATCTGATGTTCAGGTTGTGAAAGCTGTTGCTTCTGTAAATAAAACTGCACACAGACCCAGTGTGCAGGAGAGAATTATCTGAAGACCCATGAGAACCTCAAGGTCAGGAATACAAACTTTTCTTTTTTTTAAAAAAAAGCGTGAACCTCAACAAATTACTCAGTGAGATCTGAGCATGCTTAGTTGATGGAATGGAATTGTGCATTTTTCTTTACTGACTGAGACACTGAAAAGAAGCACTCTGCACTGCAACATTTTGCTGCAGTCTCCGATTCTTTTACCTACGATTTCTGAACCAAAAGGATATAGCAAACATTTGGTCAGAAATTCTGGGCAGATGTTTGTTTTATCTCCCTCGCCCCTTTACTGCTCACAGGCCTAAATATCCTCCCCTGAGAGAAGCATGCTCTGTTGTTGTGCCATGATGTGCCTGGCATATCATGAGAACTGCAAAGTGTTTGGAGAGTCTCTGATGGCAAAGGCCCATTAAAGTGCAGGGTTAGATTCCTGGAATTAGTAGTAGTTAGATTAAGAAATGCAGCGCTGGAATTAGCAGAAATGTCTAACGATGCCAAGGTAAGGGACAAAATATCAGGGTAATTACTCCCTGGGGCATCAAGCGAAAACAAGACAGAGGAAATGACTAAGCGTCTGTATGCCATTAAAACAAGAGCATGGCACTGCCTGGATTAATTGTGAGCACTCAAATGTTGAGGCAGGCTTTTAGATGGGAGAGGACTCTGTCTTCTAAAGGGTATATTGATGAGAATCAGCTCTATATAACCAGATTTTCTCTGCAAAAGGCCACCCCCACACACACACCCCAGCCGCCTGGCCAAGTGGCAAGTTAGCTGGAAACTGCCAAACACATTCTCTGCTTTTAGCATGGATTTCATTTGCCAATGTGTTCTGAATCTGTACATCCCTATGTCAGAACTTTCCTTCCCAACCTCACCTCGGGTCTTACTCCATTTCCAAAGCCAAGGCGCTGGTGCTGTTTTGAAGCCTTCACACACACACACCAACTCTGATTTAGGAATGCTTAAGGGATGCAGGTGGTGCTATGGGTTAAACCACAGAGCCTAGGACTTGCCGATCGGAAGGTTGGCGGTTTGACTCCCTGCGACAGGGTGAGCTCCCGTTGCTTAGTCCATGCTCCTGCCAACCTAGCAGTTCGAAAGCACGTCAAAGTGCAAGTAGATAAATAGGTACCGCTCTGGTGGGAAGGTAAACGGCATTTCCGTGTGCTGCTCTGGTTCGCCAGAAGCGGCTTAGTCATGCTGGCCACATGACCCGGAAGCTGTACGCCGGCTCCCTCGGCCAATAAAGCGAGATGAGCACCGCAACCCCAGAGTCAGTCATGACTGGACCTAATGGTCAGGGGTCCCTTAACCTTTAAGGGATGTGATCCCCATGAATTCCAACATGAGCTGACCTGATCTTTACCTAACATGCAGAATGGAAGATAGTTATCCTTTGCGCTTTGTGCAAAATTCAATTTCTTTGAAATTTGCAATGCAGTTCCCAGCTACGTAGACAGGCAGGTGGGTGCTGGCTGAGGTCAGGCGAAATTTGGCGGGGCAGTGCCCCAGTTCCCCTTATGGGCCACAGATAAGGTCCCTTCCTATGTAAGGCACAGTAGAATTCTCTGGCGCAAAACCCACACAGCAGGGAGATCCCAGAAGCATCACATTTGCTCCAAAAGCACATGCCTAGGCCAGTCTGAGTAGGGGAATTTTACCTACCTTTCTCATCATAATGAGGAAGCATGCTCAAAAGTTTGGAATCTGATTGAGAAAATATAGGCTTTAAAAACAACAACAACTGAAGAATGAAATGTGCCTCTGATTTGAATCTAGGAAAAAAATGTGTGCCACGTTCCAAGAATTTATAGCGGCTTCCATTGCTTACTCTTGTTAATCTTTCAAATATATTATGTTGTTGTTGTTTTTGGAAGCATTGGGGGGGGGGAGGCTGGAAAGTAAATAACCGAAAGCCCCTAACTTGGAGGGACAGCAAATACGATGATACAGGGCCCCCGATAATGGCATTGCTGCACAAGTTTTAAATAATAAGACATGACAACCCAGCCTCTGACATTAGTCTTTGTTTTAATCCTGCTGCCCAGCAAGGAAATGCTGTAAATCTGAGGTACTGACCCATGTCTACACATTTACCAGATAGTCACTGATCAAAGATTTATTTATTAGCCCAGGCATGATTGATTTATATGAGTTTTGTTTGAGCAAGTTAATTGCAAACGGCAACTTGGGATGCACACATTACAATGTGAAGGAACGAGGTTACTAACCACCTCCTGCCCACCCCACCCCCAACCCGCTTACTGTTAGGGGCAGTGATAACGTCACGGCAGCGATAACATGTTGACTTGCGTCTGGATCAACAGTGTGACTCTTTTGGATGCCTTACCCAGGAGAGATTAAATGGTCCCTGCCATTAATAATCTACTCAGCAAGGAGCCAGGGGTTTTAGCAATGTCAGGTGAGAAGAGATATTCCCTTCCTGGGAAAGTCTAATATTTAAACTGTTGTTTAAACTGGGAAGGGGAGGGGGGGAGAATCGCTATGCAACCATGATCTCAGGAAGAATTTTCTCCATGGCCTTCGGGATTTGATGAGATTTCTGAGGTTCTAAACTCCAGCGACTGACTTGTTGAGTTTTAAAATTAAGTATCTTCTGCTTATGGTTACAAAGTTAATGGAGTTTGGCACGCATTATTTCAAAGAGTTCTGATGAGTTCCTTCATGTTCATCGTGTCTATGTTGAAAGCAGGGGAGCCAGTAGCTTTCCAGATGTTGCTGGATTACAACTCCCATCAGTCTGATCAATGTTCAGGAATGATGGGAGCTGTAGTCCAGCAATTTCTAGGTGGCTACAGGTTTCACACCCCTGGGTTAAGCTATACAAAAAGCTGTTGAAGAAGCAATAAGCTTTTAGGCATCCCTTGACAGTAAACTGTCAGTAGGCCACTATTACATTTCATGTAAGTTAAGAATAATGACAATATTCATTTCTATTTGTGCTTAGGAGCAGACGGGGGCGGGAAGCTAGAGGGGGAAATGATTGGAGCAACAAATGTAAATTTTACCTGTACCCTAGGCTAGTTTTTGCGCGCACACACAAACCTCTTTATATTTGTCACAAAGACTAGCAGGAAGCGTTGAGTACAAGGAGACATTCCAGCCAGGCAAAAACTCTCAAGAAGGCTTCAAAGTTGGGATAGTGAGTGGGTGGTCTGGGAAGAGTCTCAAGGGCCAGACGGAGTGGCTGGGGGGGCTGCATGTGGCCCCCAGACCCACCATTGGCTTAAAGTGATGAAGAATCTTCAGATACATTTTCTCAGCGCAATCCTGTAAGGTAAAAGTGCTGCTCTCAATCACAGTGGCAACCTCCACACTGCTCACACCACTAAGGGACAACCTAGCCAGATGGGCAGGGTTTAAATAAAATTATTATTATTATTATTATTATTATTATTATTATTATTATTATTATTATTATTTTATTATTATTATTATTATTATTAGCCTGATGCATCAATGAGTAACAGGCAGCTGCCATTACTCATACAATCCCCTGTAGAAACATAGTCTTTTCTGCCACCATCCTTCTCGAGGAAACCTACCTGCCCATCTCCAGGTCTACTGGAGAGAAATAGGGAGGGAGACAGGGCCATCCACTGACATACAACTTAATTTGCATTTCTCAAGAACCAAAACACAGGTATCCTTCAAAATTCACACTTCTGCAATGCAGTTCTCCCACCAAACAATATGCACATATTGCGGGAAAACACACATCTTAGGCCGCATCTAGACACATCAAAGAAGCATTTAAGTTTAAAGCGTTGTAAATTTAAACAGGGAAAACTGGTAGAGAAAAGCAGAACTCCACTTCGCCATCTGGTGGCACAATGTTGCATCGCACATACAATGCATATAAACCGCTTTTTCTTTACCAGTCTAAGCTGAGCGCTTAGTGAAAATAACATACATAAAATGCATTATATCAGAGAAAATTGCTTTCAGGGATGGGTTTGTCATTCCGAACCGCAGGCAACTATGTGTTACTTAGAAGAAATTCGCACTCAAACGCTGTCAGATTTTCACAAGGATTTCTCAGAACAAACACATTGGCAATCGCGACAGAAGTGGGGAGAACTGAACTGAACACTGGGGAAAAGAGAAGCTGAAATTGGCAGGTCTGTGCATCCCTATATCCGAGCCAAATTAATCTGAAAAACTATGCATGTGTTTATCCCACGCAATGAAGATTCTGGGAAGGATTTCTAAGATTCAGGGAAGGACTTGCAAAGGAAAGCGGACGTTGAAGGCCCAACGCATGCACAAACACACCCTGAAATTAATCAGGAGAATGGCACCGAGATGCCTGAGGATCCCTTTGGAAGTCCCAGCCTTGTTAGGAAAGGATTTCAAAACAAAACAAGACCCAGAGCCATAGTAGAGCTCCACTAATTACCGCTAAGAACCGACCACTTTGGAGAGCCACACACTGCGGCTTTTCTCCTGGCTGACAGACAACTGTCAGCTGGGCAAGAGCTACTAATTAGTAATTGATAAATATAAGTGCGCTGTCTTCCCGGAGTAGAGTACCACTTGATGATAGTAATTAATTGTTCATTGATTCCCATAGGCTGACGTGAGGTCTGCTCAGCTGCTTCTGCGCCTTTCCCATTTGTAGATAGAGGTGAGCATGCCTGGCAAGGATGCTCCTGGCTCCCAAAGTTTCTTTGGGGGGGGAGAGATTTTGCACAGGAGATCATTCTAAATGGAATTTAATTAAACGCAGGAAGCATGTTTGATGCTGATTCTCCATGGGTGAATGTCAGGGGTGCCAACTTGTATAAAATATTGAGGGGCGGGGGGCCAGGTAAGCCCTGCCACACATAATCGATCACAAGATGCGGTGTGCACTCACCATTTGAATGGCAGTACTCATGAACTGGGGGGGGGGCAGCCCCCTCAAATATTTTATGGAGGGGCTAAAGGGACCTCGGCCCTATGGTAGAACCTTTCTTCCATGTGTGGGGTTCCTCACAAACTCCTGGGGGAGGTGAGTGAAAAGACGGAACCTGCTTAAAAGAGAACTCTAACTAGAATTTTGTTAGGGACGCGGGTGGCACTGTGGTCTAAACCACTGAGCCTCTTGGGCTTGCCAATTGGAAGGTCGGCGGTTCGAAACCCTGCGACGGGGTGAGCTCCCGTTGCTCGGTCCCAGCTCCTGACAACCTAACAGTTTGAAAGCACACCAGTGCAAGTAGATAAATAGGTACCGCTCCAGCAGGAAGGTAAACGGCATTTCCGTGCGCTGCTCTGGTACGCCAGAAGCGGCTTAGTCATGCTGGCCACATGACTGGCTGTACGCCGGCTCCCTCGGCCAATAAAGCAAGATGAGCGCCGCAACACCAGAGTCATCCGGGTCCTTTACCTTTAAACTAGAATTTAAATAAATAGAGGAATCATGTTTCATCTTGGTCCTTCATGGGCCAATGTCAAGGTTACTCTTCCTGACATGCGCGTTTTCTGTGTGCAGGGTTTCCCAAAGTTTGCCAGAGGAGGGAAGCAAAATGGGAGACCCTGCACAGGAGAACCTGGTTGGAGCATGGGGCTGATAATGCCAAGATCGTGGGTTTGATCCCCGTATGGGACAGCTGCATATTCCTACATTGAAGGAGTTAGACTATATGATCCTCAGGGTATCTTCCAACTCTATAATTCTATTCTTATATGTGGAAATTAATTTAATACAGGAAGCATGTGTGATGTTGACTCCCCCACTCAAGGTTAGGCTGGAAACCTTCTTTCTGACATGCTATTTTTCCATGTTCCAGTCTCCTCCAACCTTCTGGGGGAGGCAGGCAAGAGGAGAGAAACTTCATAGGAGTTCACTGTAAATGGAATTACCGTGAATCACAAGAATCACAAATGCTGGGCATCCATGGGTTTAATGGTTCTAGGGCTATGGGGGTCTTCCAGCAGGAAACCTCTTAAACGTTAAGCCCCCTTAACCTAGGAGAGTAGAGAAGTGCACACGAAGAATTATGTCACGCTGCTCTCTGATTTCCATTTTCAGTCTGGGGACGCTAGCAAGTTCCTGGCACTGCCACCTTCTGCCACCTGCTTTTGTGCCCATGCAACTAAAGAAGATCAGCAAAAACGAGTTCACTGTCTGTTGACATCCTCAATATATCTTCGGTGATGCTCTCTTCTTTTCTTGGCAAGATTCACAAGCAGAGTCATTGCAGGTATTGCCAAATATATGTATATATATATATATACCCGAGGCTACAATCCTTCTCTCTCCAGGCACAGAGAGTCCCATGAGGATATTCTGTGGTTTGAACACTTTATTGATTTAGGATATGTTTGTTGCTGGGCCAAAATCCCTCCTTCTCAATTTTGCAGTCCAATTACAGTCGGAAAAAGGGGGCATTTTGTGGAATTTTCTCCTCGCTCCTTTTAGCCCTGGGGCCAGTCTACCATCCCTCAGACCATGTGGAGGGCTGGACTATATCTTGGGGGAAAAAATATGAATGAATTCCTGTGCCCCACAAATAACCCAGAGATGCATTTTAAATAAAAGCACACATTCTACTCATGTAAAAACACGCTGATTCCTAGACCGTCCACTCTCCCTCTGGGTTGCCTTCTGGGTCGGGAAGCCAAGAACGCAGCCAACCCCCATCCTGCCAACCTCACCTGCTACAGGTGAAATGGCTAAATGGCCAAACTGCAATCTTCAAAAACCATGCCTAACTCCTGAAATAAAGTTCTTTTATCGCTTGTGCCATATACTGCAGCGAGACAATAAGAATGGCTTGAGCAACTCGCCACAGCTCTTACACGTATTTTCAGGAGGAGCTGAGACTATCCATCTATTTTCACTTAACAATTAAATTTGCCTTCATAAGGGTTCCTGAGGGCACATACCAGTGTGTCCATTACTGCTAATTTCCACTGAATAAGCCAAAATTAGAGGCCACTTGCCACCAGAATTGACAGAAATGTTATGGAAAAACTGAATCAGAGTGAAGCAGGTAAGTAAAATGCTCTAAAACAATCCATCGGATTGTGTGTGTGAGTGTGTGTGTGTGTTTATGTATAAAAAAATCATCTACCTTTCCAGTGGAACTATTTTGAGCTCTCTTGCTCAGAAGCACGGGGGAAAGCCAAACTTCTGTACTTTCTAAAAAGGAAAGCTGTGGTCAGGTCTGTACATTATTACTGAGAGAAAGCTCGGTATAGCCTTTCTAAGGTTATTGCTGTAACATGAAGCAATGACAGTTGCTCCAGCGGTTGTCAGGAACGACACTTTACCTAACCAGGAACATGCAAATCCCTTCTGAGAAATGTTACTCTTATCAAGACTGCCGTGACCTCCCTTGGAACTCTTCAGCACGTTCATCTGAGAAACAATCTCCAGAGTTTGCTCTGAGTTTTGTTTTCATCAGGAAGATCTCACCCCAATAGCTACATGCATACACAAGCACACACACACCCTGACCTTATTTCAGACTTACTCGGCTTTTGTTTGGCTTCCCTTTCAAATTTGTTGGATGTGTTCATCCAAAATTTGCTTCAAATTTCACAATAAGGCTTTGTGTGCTACCAGCGTGCCAGAGAGATGGGGAGAGGGAGAGATAATGTTTTCCTGCTTCCCTCTTCTCACTGCCGCCACTCCCCAAGCCAGGTAAATGTTGTTGAAAACAGGGGTAACCCACACAATGCCTTGCAGATCATGCCTTGCAGGAGTTGTTGTTGGCACCCGTCCATCTCAGGAGACAATGTGCCTCCAGGGGTGAAGTCAAACCGCTGCTAAATTAAATCTCACCTACCTGTTACTATTTACGCATCCCCACTTTAGATTAGTTGGGATTCTAAATAATGAGCCCATACTCTGATAAATTCTTGCAAAATTCCTCATTTTGGAATTATCCCCACATTTCAGAAGCATATCTACCATTCTTCTGCTCAACTCAAAGAAACTAAAGAGGACCAGAGGCAGCAGAAGAGAACAGCATGATCCCTTGTTTTTTACACCATGGTGGGTAGGTAGAGAGAAACTGAACACCTCTTTTAGGATAGTTCCCAAGCAGTGGCGCACCAGTCTTGCGGTGGCAAAATCCACCCCACATTTCCTTTTTATTTGTATTGGAGTAAGTCATGTGAAACAGTGTCAAAGGCCTTTCTCTGTCAATTTAATAAAGTCAATTTATGGTGCCTATAAATCTTCTAACCAGCTGGGATGAGGAGGGAAGGCGGAAGGCTGAGTGGATGGTGATAAAGTCATGACATGGTGGCAAATCTTCTGCTTGGCACCCCCAGGGAATTGAATCGTCGCCTGCAGTATACCCCCTCCCTATGTGAACCATGCACAACCTGTGGTTCTGGGTGCCCTTCCCAGTCCGTGTGAACTGTGCTCAGTTGACCTGTGATTTGCTGTGATGAAATCCTTTATCTCTGGGAGAAAATGCCCTTCAGAATGGTTGTTGGAGGCCAAAAATGCCCTTTACCCAACTTAGACTGTTATACCAACTATGCCCCTGTCTAGAGCTGTCAGACTGGGCTTTAGTTATTCATATACCAATAACACACAAGCTTGGCTACCGTAAAGCATTTGCTCCACCCCCACCCCCTTTTTAAAAAAATATTTTTATTCGGTTCTACATTTAACATTTGCATTCACATGTAAATCATAATCATATATACATAGGATTCTCTGAATCCCTAGACTTTCCTCCATCCCTTCATGGGTTCCATAGTTATTCTTATCCAGCTGCATCGTATAATGTTCTTAATATTTCCTTAAATCCAGAATGTGGCAGCTAGACTGGTGACTGGGGGCGGCTGCCGAGACCACATAACACTGGTCTTGAAAGACCTACATTGGCTCCCAGTATGTTTCCGAGCACAATTCAAAGTGTTTGTGCTGACCTTTAAAGCCCTAAATGGCCTCGGGCCTGTATACCTGAAGGAGCATCTGCCCAGACACTGAGATCCAGCTCCAAGGGCCTTCTGGCGGTTCCCTCACTGCGAGAAGCAAAGTTACAGGGAACCAGGCAGATGGCCTTCTCTGTAGTGGCACCCGCCCTGTGGAACGCCCTCCCACCAGATGTCAAAGAGATAAACAACTACCTGACATTTAGAAGACATCTGAAGGCAGCCCTGTTTAGGGAAGTTTTTAATGTGTGACATTTTGATGTATTTTTAATCTTTGCTGGAAGCCACCCAGGGTGGCTGGGGAAACAAACAAACAAATTATTATTACTACTACTACTACTACTACTACTACTACTACTACTAAATTTTTACCATAGTTTGCCATGAAGCATTTTCAATATGATTCATTCAGCGAAACCTGTGACTAGGACTGGGCAATATCTGGTTTTCAACATTGTGTTATATTGCCAGCTAAACATTGCAGCATACTGACATATGACAATGTCTGAAATAAGGATGGAACTATGTAGAGGCATTGGCGGGCTTTACAGCTTTCCCCACATTGTGATTTTTGCATCGCACACACACATGCCATGATTCGCGATACATTGCCAGGTCAAAAATTATGAACCTGGTATCATGATATGGACTTCAAACTGGTTTTGGACGATATATCACCCAGCCCTAACATGCCTATCAACATATCATGATTTGTGAACAATTTCCAGGTCTAAATTTAATAAGACTGATATCATGCTATGGATTTCAAATCGCTTTTGGACACTATATCAATATATCGCCCAGCCCTACATGTGACTCTTTGGATGCTAGTGAGATCCAGGAAGTCAGTTTTTATTTCTGCATGTAAACACTCAAAATGTATTTCTGAGGGTTTACTAGCCATAATAATAATAATAGTTTATTGATACCCCACCCATCTGGCTGGGTTTCCCCAGCCACTCTGGGCGGCTTCCAACAGAATATTAAAATACAATAGTCTATTAAACATTAAAAGCTTCCCTAAACAGGGCTGCCTTCAGGTGTCTTCTAAAAGTCTGGTAGTTGTTTTTCTCTTTGACATCTGGTGGGAGGGCGTTCCACAGGGCGGGTGCCACTACCGAGAAGGCCCTCTGCCTGGTTCCCTGTAACTTGGCTTCTCACAGCGAGGGAACCGCCAGAAGGCCCTCGGCGCTGGACCTCAGTGTCTGGGCTGAACGATGGGGATGGAGATGCTCCTTCAGGTATACTGGACCGAGGCAGCAACCTTGATTGTGGATACAGTGATATCTACACACAACAGGCTGGTCACATACCCAGAGCTGTAGCTAGGTGATCTTGCGCCTCTGGCAGAACCGTCCAGATTGCGCCCCTTAGCCATGGACAAATTAGCTCTTTTTTCCACCTCTCCTCCAACCCCACCGTCCACCCATTCAATCCACCCTCTATTTAAAACCTTTTCTTATGAGGCAATAATTTTATTTATAGACATATTTATGGGCATATTTTTAGCCGATTTTGCACCCCCCCTTGCCTGTACCCCTGGTGGGGGACCACATCTCCACCCCCTAGCTATGGCCCTGTACACACCCCTTGTGTGCGGATGAGCAAGTTTTGTACTCAGAATGTGTTAGGGTCATACACAACAGCTACAGGCCCTGAGGGATTGGCCATCAGACACCTATACAGTTCAAGTGCCATGAATGCAAGGCGTGTTCTCTTGCGAGGGCTTATATATATTGGGCATTCGCAACATGGCTTGATAGGCTCGCTCTGTCCCGCCGCAGAAATGTCAGATATAATGGGAAAGAAAAAAGGATAATAAGAAAGAAACTTGGCTGAAGCCACCGATATGGACCTCATTCTCCTAGTCACTTCAGGATGTTCCAGTTCATTAAGCAAGCTTGAATGCGAAGGGCACAACCTCTGCTTCTTCTTTTTTTTTTAAAATACTTTTTATTAGGTTTTCTTCATCATACACAGCCAAAGAAAAAAAGAAAGGGGGAAAAACCCCTCCAAAGAAAAACAATACACATTAAAGAAAAACATTAAGTAAGAATAAAAGATTAGAAAAGAAAAGAAAAAAGAAAAAAAAGAAAAGATACATACAAACAATTTACTAATAAGAACTTCCTTCCCTTCTGATTTCGGATTCCTACCTTTAATGATTTCAGTCAAACAGCTGGTATAGGATCTTTGATTGTAACATTGGAAGATTAGGTCAAACCTACTGTAGTTGGTAAACTGCTAAAATTACTATCGAAATAAACTATAAATTTGTTCCAGTCTTCTTTTAACTTTGTATTTTTTTGATTTCTAATTCTTTGCGTCATTTTCGCCATTTCTATAAAGCCATAAAGTTTCAATTGCCAATCTTTCACCGTTGGTAAAGTTGGGTTTTTCCAATTCTGGGCAATTAACATTCTAGCCGCAGCTGTTGCGTATTGGAACAAGGTTTTGTCCTTTTCCGGTATTTCTTTTCCCACCATCCCTAGTAAGAAGGCCTCTGGTTTTTTGGGGAATGTGAGTCTAAATATTTTTTTTAATTCGTCATATATCTGATTCCAAAATTTTCTTACTCCCTCACATGTCCACCACATATGTATGAAATTCCCTTCATTTGTTTTACATCTCCAGCAGGCTTTGTTACCAGTCTTATACATCCTATTTAATTTTTCTGGGGTTAAATACCATCTATATATCATTTTCTCTAAGTTTTCTCTAATAGCAGCACTTGCTGTAAATTTTATTCCCTCATTCCATAATTTTAACCATTTTTCCTGTTCTATGTTATGTCCTAAGTCTCTTGCCCACTTTACCGTGACTTCTTTAATTTCTACTTCTTTTGTATCCCATTCTAGTAAGATATTATACATTTTAGATAGCAGCTTAGATCTACTTTCAACTATTTCAATTTGGAATTTTGATTTCTTTTCACTCATTCCTGCTTTCTTATCTTCCGTCCATCTTGCATTGATTTGATGATAGTGTATCCAGCCCTTCAATTTCCCTTGCAGCTCCTCATACGGTCTTAGTTTCCAGCCTTCGTGGGATCTTATCAATAAATCTTCATATGTTAGGTTTTGTTCGTCCAAATTTGTTTTCTTAAATGATAAAATATCTATTGGGGATAGCCACCAGGGTGTTTTAGGTTCTAACAGTTTTTTGTTTCTTTCCCAAACTTCATATATCGGACCTCTGATAATATGGTTCGTAAAACTCTTATGTACTTTCCCTTTACTTGACCAGAGGTAGGCATGCCATCCAGACCTGTTTTCTACACCTTCAAGTTCCAATAAGTCTTTGTTTTCCAGAGTTATCCAATCCTTCACCCAGCATAAGCAGGCCGCTTCGTAATACAATCTTAGGTTGGGTACCGCCAGTCCTCCTCTCTCCTTTCGATCTGTAAGTAGTTTATATCTAATCCTTGGCCTCCTTCCCTGCCATATAAACCTAGAGAGTACTTTCTGCCAGTCTTTGAATATTTTAGTCCCTCTGATAACCGGAATGTTCTGGAAGAGGAACAACATCTTAGGAAGAATATTCATTTTTATTGCCTCCATCCTGCCAAGCCACGAAAGGTTTACTCTGTTCCAGACGTCCAGATCTTTTCTAACTTTGTTCCAGGTTGTTGTGTAGTTATCTTCAATTAAGTTTATATTTTTAGGTGTGAGCCAAATACCTAGATATTTTATTTTTTGGGTTACTTCAATTCCATGTTGTCTCTCTAATTTCCCTTTTATCTCATTTCTCAAATTCTTTGTTAAGATCTTGGTCTTTGATCTATTCAATTTGAATCCAGCTAGCCTGCCATATTCTTCTAATATTTCCAACGCCTTCTCAGTGCTTCTTAACGGTTCTTCTAAAGACAACATTAGGTCGTCTGCGTAAGCTTTTAGTTTAAACTCCCTTGGTCCTATTTTTATCCCTCGGATATCCGATGTCGATCTTATTCTATTTGCTAGAACTTCCAATACCATAATGAACAAAAGCGGGGAGAGGGGACAGCCTTGCCTGGTTCCTTTTTCGATTTGGAATGTATCTGTAAGATTATTATTTATCACCAGTTTGGCTGATTGTTTTGAATATATTGCCTGTATTCCTTTCAGGAATTCACCCTCTATCCCTGCTTCTTCCATGGTCTTTAATAAAAACGACCAAGAGACATTATCAAACGCTTTTTCTGCGTCTATGAAAATCAAGGCCGCTGGTATGTCATTGTTGATTTCCAAATATTCAATTAGGTTTATAATATGTCTCACATTATCTCTCAGGAATCTGTTCGGTAAGAAGCCTGCTTGGTCCTTGTGTATTAAATGTATCAAGCACTTTTTTAATCTGTTTGCCATAATGTCGGCAAATATTTTATAATCGTTGTTCAATAAAGATATTGGCCTGTAATTTTTAATACACATTTTATCTGTATCTGGTTTTGGGATTAGTGTTATAAAGGCTTCCCTCCACGACTCAGGTATTTTCCCTCCTTTTAAGATGTTGTTCATAGTATCACGGAGCGTCGATGATAGCTGATTTTCCAGAACTTTATAGTATTTGGCCGAAAGACCGTCCGGGCCTGGAGCTTTTCCTATTTTCATTTTTTTTATGGCGTTTTGGACCTCTTCTATACTAATGGGTTTGTTTAGTTGAGATCTTTCATCCTCTGTAATGGTCTTCCCTTTATGACTCTTCAGGTATCTATCTATTTGTATTGTATCCTCTTCCCCTTTCTTATATAGTTCCTCATAGAACTCGAGAAACTTCTTTCGTATTCTTATGGGGTCTACTATCAGATCTTCCTCTACCTTTATTTTATTTATCATATTCTGTTTCTGTCTTTTCCTCAATTGCCAGGCTAAAAATTTCCCTATTTTATTCGCTGACTCAAAATATCTCTGCTTCATTAGTTTGATTTTCCATTCAATTTCTTGACTCGTCAGCATCGAATATTGTGTTTGTAGCAGTTTTATTGTTCGGATGCTTTGCTCGTCCTTCGGGTGGTCTATTAATTTTTTCTCATATTCTCTTAGTTGCTTAAGTATCTCTTCCTTCTTCTGCTGTCTTATCTTCCGGCAAAACCTTTTCTTATGAGGCAATAATTTTATTTATAGACATATTTATGGGCATATTTTTAGCCGATTTTGCACCCCCCCTTGCCTGTACCCCTGGTGGGGGACCACATCTCCACCCCCTAGCTATGGCCCTGTACACACCCCTTGTGTGCGGATGAGCAAGTTTTGTACTCAGAATGTGTTAGGGTCATACACAACAGCTACAGGCCCTGAGGGATTGGCCATCAGACACCTATACAGTTCAAGTGCCATGAATGCAAGGCGTGTTCTCTTGCGAGGGCTTATATATATTGGGCATTCGCAACATGGCTTGATAGGCTCGCTCTGTCCCGCCGCAGAAATGTCAGATATAATGGGAAAGAAAAAAGGATAATAAGAAAGAAACTTGGCTGAAGCCACCGATATGGACCTCATTCTCCTAGTCACTTCAGGATGTTCCAGTTCATTAAGCAAGCTTGAATGCGAAGGGCACAACCTCTGCTTCTGCTGTTCTTCCACCGTCCCCTGGGTACTTTCCATCAAAAGAAGACCTCAGAGAGAACAATGCGTTGTCAGTGAGGATATCAGCCGCCTTCACATTTGGCAGCTGACTTGTCCTCACGTCCTATCTGTTCTTCAAATATCTGAAACAGAAATCCACAGGTCATAAAGGTAAAGCTAGATTTGGGTAGTCATTTATTATTACAGTCATACCTCGGGTTACAGCCACTTCAGGTTGCGTTTTTTTGGGTTGCGAACCACCAAAACCTGGAAGTACCAGAACGGGTTACTTCCGGGTTTCGGTGGTTGCGCATGCGCAGAAGCGCTAAACGGCGCTTTGCGCATGTGCAGAAGCGCCGAATCACAACCCGCGCGTGCGCAGACGCAGGTTGCGAACGCTGCAGGTTGCGAATGTGCATCCCACTCAGATCACGTTCACAACCCAAGCATCCATCGTAGTATTATTACAGTAGTACCTCAGGTTACATATGCTTCAGGTTACATACGCTTCAGGTTACAGACTCCACTAACCCAGAAATAGTACCTCGGGTTAAGAACTTTGCTTCAGAACGAGAACAGAAATCATGTGGCGGCGGCACAGTGGCAATCTGTAACCCGAGGTACCCCTGTACCTAGTCGTGTCTGGATTCTTATTTTTACAACTTTTCATTCTGGAATTTGCAACCCCATTATTCTTCTCTTTTTTCCTCTTTGCTAGGTAGGTCAGCAAGTTTAGGGGTAACTTACCTCTTGTTAGACAAAGTTCCTGGAGTTTCATTTGTGGCAGAAAAACTGAAATCAGAAAATTGAGGCAGAGAGGGAAAACATCAAGCAGAGAGTGAAAGGCCATCCTGACTTTATTGTTCCAGGTGGAGGAGGCATAAGTTTTGTGGTTACTTCCTATTGTAATTTATTTGTATGCTGCTCTTCTATATAGTAATTGTGTCCATATCCATAATGTTCCTAATTTTGATCTATAGACTGCACTAGTAAATCGACCAGTAGGCAAAATCACATAATTATTTGCTGTTGATGGGGACAGAGAAACATGAGGAACCTATGCGTATAAGTTTGATGGAGTGTTACAAGGAGAAGGAGGAGACCAGCTCAAGACATTTTGCTACCTGAAGCGAAGCGCAAGATAATAATAACAAATAATTGTCAGGGAACTGACATCGGAGGGAGAGGCGAAGGGGAGGCTCCCAGATGATGCTGGTGAAGGACCCAGCAGCAGGGGGAGAAGCAGCTCAGTAGAGGGGGAAGCCAATCAGCGCAACACCAGGGAGAAAGGGGGGCAGACAGGGGAATTGGAGAGAGGGCTCCAGGACTCTTCCCTGGACATCAGTGAGGAGAGCCCAGGTCCTCCGCTACCCACGCCCTCCCTGCGCAGAAGACTCCCGCGCAGTGAGAGGAGGAGGAGACTGGGTGTCAAACAACTTTTATGTTGGAAGAGGTTCAAGAAACGCCCACTGACGGATTCTGCCAGTGACTGAGGCAGCCGCGATGAGAAGGGGCTGTGCAGTCAGAAAGGTTTAACAAGGCAAATTAACCAAGAAAGGCACCAGCTTACGCACGAGTAACTCATACCTATTACAATAATATTTTATTTATTTATACCCCGCCCTCCCCAGCCAAGACCGGGCTCAGGGCGGCTAACAACTAATAATAAAAATAAGTTGATTAAAATACAATTTTAAAAAAAGATTAAAATACAACATTAAAACATTAGGGTGCAGCCTCTTCACAGGAGGAGAAAAGAAAGAGAAAGAGAAAGAGAAAGAGAAAGAGGGGGAGGGAATCAAACTGATTCTAAGCCAAAGGCCAGGTGGAACAACTTTGTCTTACTGGCCCTGCGGAAAGAAATCAGACCCTGCAGGGCCCTGGTCTCATGAGACAGAGCGTTCCACCAGGCCAGAGCCAGTGTTGAGAAGGCCCTGGCTCTGGTTGAGGCTAATCTAACTTCCTTAGGGCCCGGGACCTCTAGGGTGTTGCTATATATGGACCTTAAGGTCCTCCGTGGGGCATACCAGGAGAGGCGGTCCCGTAGGTATGAGGGTCCTAGGCCGTGAAGGGCTTTAAAGGTCAAAAGCAACACCTTAAATCTGACCCTGTACTCCACCGGGAGCCAGTGCAGCTGGAAAAGCACTGGGTGAATATGCTCCCATGGCAGAGACCCTGTGAGGAGCCTCGCTGCAGCATTCTGCACCCGCTGCAGTTTCTGGGACAGCTTCAAGGGCAGCCCCGCATAGAGCAAATTACAGTAGTCAAGCCTGGAGGTGACCGTCGTCACCTGTGTCAGCATCCTTTAGGGGTTGAGATGCCAACTGGCTAGCCCTCAGCTGGATCATGCCCTTCCAAGCCATGACGATCCCCCGATCTCTGGTGTGATGTAAATCAGCGACTCAGACTTCAAAGCCTGAGCACACTATATTAGCAGAGCATACTGTGCAAACAGAAGTGGTGTGAGGCTTGCGGAAGCGTACTAACAAGCTACAGATTTATTAAGCCTAAATCAGGACAAAGAAAACATGTCGTCTCTCTTTTGTCTCGTCAGAGAGAGAAGCAAAAGCAAAAGCTATACACAAACGGAAGTTCCCAGCAGACTGTGCTGGGATGTAAACAGACATGTGACACGCAACAGTTCCATGTCTGTAACTAAAGGTGGAATGGAATTTTCCAACATCCTGTCCCAATTCCATGTACAGAGCAGATGGATCCCTTCAGCAATAGGGATAGTGCAACATATTCTACTGCACTTGAGGGCTGCACGGCTAGCTTTTGGAGTGAGCCTGCTACCTCACTTGACCCAGGGGTATCTGCTTTCCCTAATGATAGAGCTGGAGCTGAATTGCAAACTTAAAAGGCAGACCCATGTCTGATATTGAAGTTAGTGTTGTGCTTAAAAACTGTCCTGGTGGATTTTTTCTTTGCCTTGCTCCTGAAGCAGCAAAGGTGTGTTTGCGAGTGTCCTTTCTAAGTATCGCCTAAACACAGGAAGCACTCCAACCACTGTACCATACTGTCTCCACAGGAGGTTAGTGAGTGAGTGCCTCTGGCATCCAGGAATGGGAAGCCGGACTGAATCGACTTGCTATTTCCCTTTCAAACTCCCTTGTTCCCTGTACATGTGAGTTCATCATTCTCAAGGATTGGAAGGCGTATCAGCGGCTGGTTTTAAGCTGATGTGAATAGGATTTCATTAATTCACTCCTCCTGTAACTTTTGCTTTAAATTTTCTAAGGAATTTGAGAAAAGGAGAAGGGGGTGTGCCGATATATACAACCCACAACATATTCTTGGTGTCACTTCAGTTTTTCATCAAGATATGCTTGGGGCAATATTGTATTTCACCAGATCAGCTGGAACAGGCTGGGGGATGGAGTCAGAGTACCAATTTCATTTCTTTGTCATAGAAAATGAACATGCTTCTTTCTCCCCCTTTTTCTTTCTCTCCCTCCCGCTGCCCCGCAACCTCCCAATACTGCTTCTTATCTTCAAGATACCAGTAGAGGCCATGTTTGTGTAATTAAATTAGGGTTAATGGGCAGCCCAAAATCGTAATAAAGAAGATTTTAGAATTGTGCATCCTTTCCCACAACATTAATTTTATATCATGCTTTTATGTCTGTACGAGTAATTAAGTTAGGGAACATGTAAGGAACTCTGAAGAGACAAGCTTTGTGGAACCACACAAGTCGGGCTGTAGCCAGACCACATTGTCATGGGAGTCACGGAAACAGAGCTCTTAAACCATCTTCTATGATTGCTGTAGTTTCAGCAATCCTGATGTCATTTTATCCTCGCTCGGCAGTTGAGGAGGTTATAGGCAGGTGCAATCGCTGGAAGGATTGGGAAGGTACAGAAAGCTAAACATCTTTTAAATGTGGGAGCTGACAAGCAACTAGCTAGAAGATTATACGCCCGTCGATTCCTTGCGGTTTGGAAACACACACACAACACACACACACAGTCCCTCCACCACCAAGTTTAGAGAAAGTGAACAGGAAAACAGTTCCTAAGCACATAGAAAAGAAGAGTTTGGATTTGATATCCCGCTTTATCACTATCCTAAGGAGTCTCACAGCAGCTAACATTCTCCTTTCCCTTCCTCCCCCACAACAAACACCCTGTGAGATGAGTGAGGCTGAGAGACTTCAGAGAAGTGTGACTAGCCCAAGGTCACCCAGCAGCTGCATGTGGAGGAGCGGAGACATGAACCCGGTTCACCAGATTATGAGTCTACTGCTCTTAACCACTACACCACAGTGTACTGCAGCAGAACTTTACAAAGGGCTGCCACCAATGCATAAATGCCGTGGATGGCAGGATTTGGGCTTGCATACTCTAAAACATTTCCCCGATGAAAATAGGAATGTTAATAATAATAATAATAATAATAATAATAATAATAATAATAATATATTTATACCCTGCCCATCTGACTGGGTTGCCCCAGCCACTCTTAGGCAGTGTTGCTGCTTCCAGAAAATGGGACAACTCCACAACTAAATGAGTCATAGAGGAGACTGTCCCCATGAAGCTGTGGATGTCTGATTCTATAAATCAGAGAGGGAAGGAAGCACAGTATAGCAACTCCCAGCTTGCTAAAAGCATAAAATACAGTCCTAGGAGTTGGAGACTGCAGAGGGATTTTTTTTAAAAAATATATAATTCAAATGGCTTCTCTGAGGCCAAGTTTCCCACCCACCCCCCTTCCATTATATGGCCTTTATCTCTGATGGACTTTTCTTGTTCGGTGGATGCAGTTTTTAGTGTGGTAGGATGTAGGTCACATTTGACAAAGAGTTGTGCTGTGACCTGAATGCACGAGCAGGGACTTCTAAAAGTGAGTCTGCTAATGTGCAAACTTGCAAGCTTAGTCATCAGTGGCATTTGGCAAAAGGCAGGCGGCAAAAGTCCAACTGCCGAAAGAAAAGAGATCCTGGTTTGGTTTGGGTTTTTTAAAGAAAGCTGCCGATGGCCAGCAAATGAAATGAAATGGCCAGTTAATGAAAACCAGCTCTTTCATTTCTGCTTCCAGACAGCGATAAACAGGCAGACAAAATAATGCGGGGAGAAGGCGAAGGGAAGAGAGACCATTATTTCTCCCTATCTCAAATACAGTGGTACCTCGGGTTACATATGCTTCAGGTTACATACGCTTCAGGTTACAGACTCCACTAACCCAGAAATAGTAGGTAAAGGTAAAGGGACCCCTGACCATTAGGTGCAATCATGGCCGACTCTGGGGTTGCGGTGCTCATCTCGCTTTATTGGCCGAGGAAGCTGGCGTACAGCTTCCGGGTCATGTAGCCAGCATGACTAAGCCGCTTCTAGCGAACCAGAGCAGCACACGGAAATGCCGTTTACCTTCCCGCCGGGGTGGTACCTATTTATCTACTTGCACTTCGACGTGCTTTCGAACTGCTAGGTTGGCAGGAGCTGGGACCGAGCAACAGGAGCGGATTAAGAACTTTGCTACAGCCGCGAACAGAGGATCCTCCAAAGGCAGCTGTGGTGGCGCGATGGCTTCTCGCACTGCCGCGAGCCCCTGCAAGGTGACTTCTTGTCACCCCCGCAAACATGGAACCTGGTGCGTACTGCCCCCCACGCCCCCCCCATTGTGACGCCACTGTATTCCACCCCTGTGAAAAGCCTGGCTGCTGTGTGAGTAGCCTTCCAAACCATCTTCAAGGGCTGCCCCACACCAAGCACATTACAGTAATCAAGATAAGTTGCAGTGTCAGTCTGGATCGTTGTTACTGGATCAGAAGGTTTCAGCTTAATCCTGCAAAGGTGCTCCTGAAGATCCAGGTTTAAGGCCAGATCCAAGAGGTCGTAGGAAAACTAAAATTGAGTTATTAGTTATCAGAAGTAGCTCAGTCCCTTCTGACACATGGTGAACATCCAAACTGAAAGGCTTCCCACTGATCAGAAAAACCTCTGTCTTGTCCAGATTTAGCTTCAGCTTGTCAGCCCTCATATAGTCTATTACTGTCATCAAGCATTATTGATTAACTATTTAATAATTTTATATTGAAATGTCATTGTGCATATATTGAGTGTCGGCGTGGATAACAGTAATTTTAGCTGACACATTCTGGACAGGAAGCAGGGTAGAAATGCAAATAACAAAGGAATGATAGGTTTTATTATTTGTTTATTTAACAGCATCCACATATTGCACATCACCTTGGGCTCCTTGGAGATGTGAACATAATCACGAATAAATAAAAATAAATAAACCAGCAGTGCTCTTCTTAGCAAGATCTCTGGACAACTTCAGAGAGCGAATCAGAACAAGCAATCCATCCCAAAGGAATGCGAAGCCCAGAGTGGTGATGGCACCGCTGAGAGACAGAATCAGGTAACAGGAATTCATCTGATCCTGAACTGAGTCGAGGTGAAATTACTTCAGTTGAGGAGAGTCTGTTACAAACTGAGCTGGGGTATGCCCCTTACGCTGCTTCTGGGATTACTGGGGGGTGCGTGAGACTTCAGAAGTTGCAGGCAGAATCTGACTTTACCTCAGGGGACAGGCTGAAGATTGTTTTCAGCGCCTGCATCTCCCCTCCGCTGTGGCAACACCTTGATTCCTCTGAGGAGGAAAAAGCTCCGCCAGGCTTAAGTCTGGCCAGTTCTCAATGAAGGCAGCCGCAGTATTTATAATTTATAGGTGGTCTATTAAAGTTTCTCCGTTTTTAAGTTCAAAGGAGTGAATGTCTTCATTCTGAACCATATAAAAATAGCCTGATTAATTGACTGTCTGGGAAAAATATAGGCTGCTCTTTTTTTTTTATTCGGCATGAAAATATCATCTCATTATTATGTCTTGAGTTAGTGGATATTGAAATAATTCATTATGATTATAATTAATGCTTGTGCTGAATCCAATATTTCCTCTCCCCCCCCCCACCTTTCCTTCTTCCCTCGGTCTGTGTAGGTTGGAAGCTCTGTGGAGAAAGATTGGCTTGAAAGGGTTGAAGACCTAGCAACCTTCCCGACTCCAGGTGTAGGCTCATACGGTCAATGGCTCCTCATGAAACCAAGAACAGAGACTTTGGCCCAGTGGCGTAGCGTGGGGGGTGCCAGGGGTGCCGGCCGCACCGGGTGCAACATCTGGGGGGGCGCGAGTCCAGAGGGAAGGGACAAGCAATCGAGGCTTGTTTGGGGTGGGGGGTCGTCGTGAGTGGCGTAGTGTGGGGGGTGCAGGGGGCGGCTGCACCGGGGGCAACATCTGGGGGTTAGGGTTAGGGGGCGCAAATCCACGGGTTAGGGGGCGCAAATTACTTGCCTTGACCCGGGTGCTGACAACCCACGCTATGCCACTGCTTTGGCCTAGTTTCCCTCATGACATAGGAGTCTATGAAGACGACCGTGGTTAGACTGAAGAAGGCCGGCAAAGACAGTGCTGGGCCTGCCCCAGACAGTCTGCTCCCTCCCGTCTACAGTACTAATGGACACCCTCTTGCTGTGTCAGATGGACAAAGAGAGGGAGGGAGGCAGGCAGGCAGGCATACCAACAGGACCTCCTCCAGTTGGATTTGACATAGGAAAGAAGCAACACTGACTCCATTTTCGTTTAGGACTAACCACATTTGTATGTAACTATGCAGTGAATGCGGGATGTGGGTGGCGCTGTGGGTTAAACCACAGAGCCTAGGACTTGCCGATCAGAAGGCCGGCGGTTTGAATCCCCATGACGGGGTGAGCTCCCATTGCTCGGTCCCTGCTCCTGCCAACCTAGTAGTTTGAAAGCACACCAGTGCAAGGAGATAAATAGGTACCGCTCCGGCGGGAAGGTAAACGGCATTTCCATGCGCTGCTCTGGTTCGTCAGAAGCGGCTTTGTTATGCTGGCCACATGACCCGGAAGCTGTCCACCGGCTCCCTCGGCCAATAAAGCGAGATGAGCGCTGCAACCCCAGAGTCGGCCACGACTGGACCTAATGGTCAGGGGCCCTTTACCTTTACCTATGCAGTTAATGCACGCTTAAAGCATGAGCAAGACAAAGCTGTTTGCAGAGTTAAGCAGCTAAAAGGGGGGGGACTTAGATAACCTTTAGATAAAGAAATATACATTGTCGTTAATGTGACCTTTGCACATAGGTATTGTGGTTTCTATGGCAGTTAGGGCTGGCAGCTAGGGTCCTGTTCACCTGGGGTTTAATTTATGTTGTTTACTCAGTGGTATAAAAGTCTGCTTCCGAATGTAATTGGGGGTTCAGCTTCTGATCTATGCTAAACCTTTCTCATCCGGGTTTGAAATAAAACTATCCGATGGTAATTCTCTTGGTTTTCTAGTGAGTAAAACAGACTCAGCTGGGCAACACATTTTGGGTGGGGTTTCCCCACCGCCACCCCATCCGACTTTGGATTTCATATTATTTATTTGTTTCAGTATTTTAACGTTGTGAACCTTGGTGGGTACATTGGTAGGAAGGTGTTGTTTAAATGCAACCAATGCTTTATAATAATATTATTATTCAGCATTGCATTTCAGGAGCCAACCTGGACAGTCTATAGTGTAGAGGCCAGACAGGTTTGGTACCTCAGGGAGAAGTAGGCCTCCTCTTCACATCAGCAGGGTCCTCCTAAAGTGCTCTCCTCATGTCTAGTGCACCTGTCACAGGTGGTAAAAGCACAGGCCGTTTTTTGACATTTTTTTGGCAGGGTGGTGAAATTGAGAGCCTACAATGGCAGTGGTGGCAGGTCTCCTGCCAATTTCCACACACACATACATGTCAGACGAGAATAGTAGGCAAAATAAAAATGGCGGTCAAAATACAATTTTGAAAAGTATCTCAAAATAGACATTTCGAAATTAATCTTGTCTCAAAACTCATAATCATTTTATTTTTTTTTATCTGTGTTCTCGGACAGTGCAGAATCTAAAGGATAACTATGCCCTGATCTGCAAATTAGTTAGTGCCGATCAGGTCAGTTCATATCAAGATTGGCAAATTCCTCTAGTTTTTGTTTTTAATTACTATTATTAATGCTTATCAGATTTCTCAATCACTTCCCACAACTGGGAGAAGTCCCAAAGCAATTTACAGAACAGAAAATAAAATACAAACCATTTTATTTGGGTGGAGTTGGTGTTAGCTGGTTTTAGCAGTACTGTTTGATTTTGTATATGTCCATCCTTGGACTTTCAGGTGAAGGGCACCCTATAAATCTGGTAAATAAGTAAGCAAAATAAACATGTCTTCACCTGGAGCTGTTGTCAGTATTTTCATCCCTCCCATTGCAAGGATCACCAGAATTTTTTTACTTTCTGTCTGTGAGAAAGGAGGGGACTCTTCCAGACTTCTGTCCCTAGTACTGTGTTGGTTTTTCTTTGATCTGTCTAAAGACAAGATGACAGTATGAGAGAGCTGTATCTCTCGTACATGTTTGTTATGTTCTTTTATTTGTTTTATCAGTAGAAATATATTAGGTACGCAACAAAACCTCCACAGTTTTGCTTCCGTTACTCTGCTGCTTTTGAAGTGCTCACATCAGCAAATGTGAGTCCACTGCAGCAGGACCTATTCCTCGGGAATGCTGTGCTGCTGTTCCTGCGTTCTTGTGATCGGAAGGTCAGAGAAGGCGCTCCTGACACTCAGCCCATGCAAGAGCTGAAGACATGGGCTGTACATGGGTGCAAGGAAAGCTGTAAAGATGACAATGTCTGTGCCAGGTGAGCTTTCCTGGGGAGAGCATTCCATCATCCGGGAGCTACCACAGAAAAGTCCCGCTCTATCATTGTCCACCCTCCGTTTATGTCTCAACAGGTGCACACTTGATTTTGCCGAACACAGAAATTGGATTGGTGCTCATTGAGTGCTCCTGCGCATTTTCCTTCCTGCCACCCCACGTAGCTGGCAGGAACCAGCAAGAAGCTGTGCATGGCTTTTTGTAACAAGCACTGCAGGAAATGGTACTTGGCAAAGAATTGATGCTTTTGAATTATGGTGCTGGAGGAGACTCTTGAGAGTCCCGTGGATTGCAAGAAGATCAAACCTATCCATTCTGAAGGAAATCAGCCTGAGTTCTCACTGGAAGGACAGATCCTGAAGCTGAGGCTCCAATACTTTGGCCACCTCATAAGAAGAGAAGACTCCCTGGAAAATACCCTGATGTTGGGAAAGATGGAGGGCACAAGGAGAAGGGGACGACAGAGGATGAGATGGTTGGATAGTGTTCTCAAAGCTGCCAGCATGAGTTTGACCAAACTGTGGGAGGCGGGAAGACAGGAGTGCCTGGCGTGCTCTGGTCCATGGGGTCATGAAGAGTCGGACAAGACTAAATGACTAAACAACAACAACAACAAACCCTGCATTCTTGGCTGGTCACTGCAGCACCACGTAGGGTGCAAGGAAAAAGCTCCACCAGGATGGGTCTTTTGTCTATCAGAACTTGATGAAAGAAAGGGGGGGTGGGAGGAAACCACAGTTAGGCGTCAGTGATGGGGGAATCTGCTCTGGAGCTTGCCATCCCCTTTTAGGCTGCTAAATCCTGAGAGCAGCATTTTTAACTCTCTCCGTGCCTGAATCGGCTTCGTTGCCCCAGAAATCAAAGCGGAGATATTCCACCGCCACCCCACAGCCAGTTTTTAATTAATTGACATTCTATTTTTATCCCTGTTTGGGTCAGACGCCTAAACGTCTATCCGTTTGATAGCACCCGAGGGAGTCTTTTGTTCCAAAGAGGTGAAAAATTGTACCCACAAAAAGAGTTTCCTCATCCGATCAATTCCCTCTAACAACTTTATTGATTAGCTGCAGCAACATTTTTCATTTATTAATTATGAAGAAGATGTTCTGGGGGGGGAGGTTCTTTAAGTTAACTATCCTGATAGCCCTCAACCCTCTTGCCCCACCTGCCTCTGTCTGTATTAGCAACCCCAGCCTCAAGCTCCTGCTCCAAAAGGAAGCTGGAACTATTAGTAATTTATAGGAGGTCTATTAAAGTTTCTCTGTTTTAAATGTGGTCAGCAAGAGGATCTTCAGTCAGAGCCACTTTTTTTTTTTAAGGCCTGATTAATTGACTGCCTGGGAAAATCTACTGCTTGGTGCATGCTTATGTAATATACCATTATTAATTTCCATGTGGAAATATATGCTGTATTCCCGTGATGTCATAAATCCCCACGCTGTTTCCTGAGACATGATTAATTTGTTAATTTATTTTGCACCGGTGAGCGCAAAGCATCCATCCACAGAGGAGGCTGCCCGCTGTCTCTCTGGGTGAGTCTCTCCCCTGGATTTGCCTCCTTCCAGTCAGCAGGCTGTTTTGTAAGTGAGCGGGTACCTTCAGGCTGTAGCAGATGGTGAGATGGCACAGGTGAGACTCCATTGCTCTCATGGCTTCCTAGCCTAGAAGGTCTGTGGCCCACTGTGTTGGGAAGTCAGGGGAGCAACAACACCTCACCTGTTCCTTCTCTCCAGCTGCTAGTGGAACAGGATATGCAAGGGCTGAAGACCCAGAAGAAGGCCTTCTCTGCCATGGCCCCCAAATGACAAAACTCCCTCCCTAGAGGGCTGCATCATGCACCATCTCAGTATTATTAGTATTAGTATTACTGGTATACCGTGCTTTGTCCACAGATCTCAGGGTGATTCACAACATAAAAATACAATATAAGAGCACAAAATACATGATACTAACAAGAACCAACCAACCAACCAGTCATTGAAGATGCACCTCTTATCCTTGGTCTTTGGCAATTTGACAATTGACTATCATTGTCAGTGTCCCCCATCTGGTTTGTTGATATGTATATATTGTATGGTATTTTGGGATGGGTTTGTTTTGTTTTGTTGTATTATCTTTTAAAGATGTGACCTGACGTAGCATCTTACAGTGAAGGATGAGTAGAAAATGTAATATATAGTAGAAAATGTCTGAATTAGTAGATATTTTGTGGCGAATGACAAGTGAAGAAGAAGAAGAAGAAGAAGAAGAAGAAGAAGAAGAAGAAGAAGACTGGATTAATAGATATTTAATTAATTAATTAATTAATCTCTCCTGCTGAAAGTTGGTTTTTAACATTTCTTAAAATCAATTTAAGGATTAGCTGAAAATGTATTATTATCATTATTTGCATTTGTTGTTGTTTAGTCGTTTAGTCGTGTCCGACTCTTCGTGACCCCCTGGACCAGAGCACGCCAGGCACTTCTGTCTTCCACTGCCTCCCGCAGTTTGATCAAACTCATGCTGGTAGCTTCAAGAACACCATCCAACCATCTCGTCCTCTGTCGTCCCCTTCTCCTTGTGCCCTATTTGCATTTATTCACCATTTAAAATCTCTTGAAGTGGCTGGCAGCTGTAATAGCATACAGAATGCAAAATGTAAAAAGACATAAAAATGGCTTAGATTCATGACTTAGGTTGAAGGGCACAAGCTTTTTTCCCCCCACTGAGAGGAAACACTGGCCTTTTAGCATTAGAAGCAGCTGAAATCAAGAACCTTATTCAGCAGAATAATAATAATAATACTAACCTTAAAAAACAGAACACAGAAGCCCAAAGGCTGCTTGTACCCTGGGCAGCTATTCAAGGTCAGGGAGCTTGCTCCCTGCCTTAACTTTCCAAGTTATTCAGCAGAAAATTTGGCTGGGTAGCAGAGCTGTCCTCAGCCAGCTCCATGACTCTCCACAACATCACCAAGGACTGTGACTCTTAGTCGCTATTCAGAAGTGCATTTCACAGCTCTACCAAGATGCTGCACATGGGGCTAGTAATCTGAAGTCTACGGCTCATTCTCAAGGGCAGCCCCATGTTGAGTGAGTTGCAGTAATCCAGTTGGGAGGTTACTATTGTCCAGGAACGATGATAGTTGGTGAATCAGCCAGAGCTAGAAAATGACTCTCCATGCTATTGATGCTACCTGGGCCTCCAGGACTTTCACCAGACTACAGTGGTACCTCAGGTTAAGTACTTAATTCATTCCGGAGGTCCGTTCTTAACCTGAAACTGTTCTTAACCTGAAGCACCACTTTAGCTGATGGGGCCTCCTGCTGCTGCCGCGCCGCTGGAGCACGATTTCTGTTCTCATCCTGAAGCAAAGTTTCTTAACCCAAGGTACTATTTCTGGGTTAGCGGAGTCTGTAACCTGAAGTGTATGTAACCCAAGGTACCACTGCATACACCTGCTCTTTCAGATGAAGTGCAACCCTACTTAGATCAGACCACCTTCCTATTTCTGGGAATGGGGAACAATTGAACCACAGTACCTCTGTCTCGTGCAGCTTCTGTTTATTCCCCTACATCTGCCAGCCAATTACTGGGGGGGGGTGCAGAGCCACAGCCCTCATTCGTTCCAATTTGTGTACCCAGGTTGAAGCAGATCAGGGACTGCCCACCTGCATGGACCCCTTATTCCACCCTGGGCCTGTTCCAAAGAAAGTATCAGGGCAAGGCTAAGGTTTTTTGAAAACCCTATTTTAGCATAGCATGAGACTTAAAAATACATTTGCGTGGCAAGTCCCCTCTCCCATGTGAAATGAAGACACTGGACACATTATTTAAGGTTAATGGGCATAAAAAGGCCACAACTTTATTGATTACAGAATTGAAAGGTATTGGCCTTAGGCATTGGCTCCTATCGACTATCCGGCATGGAGACCGGGAAGGGTTATCCACAAGCCGTGGGAGTCCTGTTGGAGTACGCCAACTAGTATCCCACGGGTGTCACCGCTCGGGGGGGGGCGGAGGCCCTTACCTCCCTAGGTTTCGGACAAGGCAACACCCCCCGGAGTCCTCTACCGGACTACCCTTTCCTTGGGGGAAGGTGATGGCGCTTCCTTCCCCCCATTCATTTGCATAACAATGAACCCCTGCCAATGCTTAACCGCCACTCGAGCAAAGCTCGCCGCCAATACCTTCAAACCTGTAACCAACTCCTAATCCCTGCTATGATGTCCCCCAGCCAAATATCGTTTCCAGCATCTGAAAAGCCTGGAAAAGACAGGTTGGAGTCTTGTCTGTTTGCTCTCGAGCAACCACACCACCACTTGACACCTATGGATGACAGGAATGCCTCACCCCTGCATCTTCCAACCTAAACTGGTGTTGAACCAAGTGCCCAGGTCCATATATATATAGACCACCCAGCTCATTCTCCCAGGTCTTGATGCTGAATACCAGTTCAGCATCTTTCTCCACAAGCAAAGCATGGATGAGTGATGACCTGGTATTACAGACCTTTGCATTCTTGCCTTCAACACACCAAAGTATGAAGCAGCAGCAACAACAGAGAGGAAGACAAGCAGGAGGGGATGCTTATAAGATTTCTGAACCTCAAATTTGGGGCTCAGTTTGGCTTTTTGTTTGTTCAAAGGATCAGGTCATTGTGCATTTAACTTAAACTGGTTTGCTCATCCCTGGGGTAAATACAGATGCACACAGAGATAAATATATGGGCTCTGCCCCTAGATAAATATATAGTCCCTGCCCCTGCTCCCTGTAGAGTTGATAACAAAACTCCCATTCATTTCAGCCTCATTATGGGCTTATCTTTTTCTTCTTGTTGTTGTATAAATCTAAGTCGTGCTAAGAGAGCATTAGCAGACCTTGTGGGAGGCTCTTGGCTTCCAAGATGGGCTCATCATTTTATTATTTGGCTTGTTTCTTTAACACTGTAATTATATGACAGGGAAAAGGTTTGAAGTTGTGTCTTTTCTTTCTTTTTTAAATCTGTTGCTCAACTTGAACAAAAATACCTGGTTCTGAGTGTATGCCACAACCCCTTCCAAAATAAAATGGAAGTGTCAACAGCTTTTGCAGAAAGTTCCTGGCTTTTCCAGTGTGCCAACTTGAAAGAGTCAACTTCACCATGAGAGGGGAAACTGCCCTAAGATTCAGCTTCCAGGTCTTTCCTTCCCCCTCCCAATATTGCTGTTCCTCTGCTTTATAAAAAGCAATTCTCTCCCTGCAGCTTTGAGATGTGTAAAGACAAAGTGAAAAGAGGAACTCCTCTTGGTTAACAAGGAAGCCAAAAAAGGCACCGTAGGAAATAATAATAACAAAAAATCTTCAGTCGATGTGAAGCCAGCAAATATTCTGATGAGTTAGATATTGCAGTTTAATGGTAAACTGGGTACACCATGGAGGAGCAGTATGAAACTCTGGGTGGCTGAATGCTATTAATTTTCAAAGTGTATTACAATTACAGGGACACCTGTGCTGCAGAACTCTGAGCTGAGCCACTGAGAAACTCCACAGTTCATAATAGCCCTCAAAATAGCTAATTTCATGCTCGCAGTGGGCCATCCACCATCTGCACATCCAACAGTGGCAGAGAGGTAAAAAGGAAAATGCTTCTTTGGTTTCAAGGCCCTCTGATAGGAGGTGCACTTTGTTGGCAATGTTTTTAACTCTGTCTCTGCTGCTGTTGCTGTTACTTTTAGTTATTTCTTCTCCCTCTAATGCTTTCACCAGCCAGGGAATTTTGACCCCAATTAATTTAGAGGGGGATGCAAGAAGAGATCTGTAAATTCATCTCTACAAACTGAAATGCCTGTATGCACAATCGTAATTGTTGCATTGCTTTGTAAGTTCTTTTAATAATTTTTTCTACCTTATCCATAACCCATCACACAAGCACTTGATGAAATGATAAGCTTTACATATGAAGCTGAACAGCAAAGATTCTCACTTCACAGCTGAGTCGAAGGGGAGAGGTCATCAAAGAACGATGATGCCCCAAGGGCTATATTCAAAAAGCAGTCACTCCACGCATTTATAAATAAATACAGTAAGCGAGGAAGCAGATCAAGAGTGGGAAGATTTCTTGGTGAGTCATCAGGATAAGATCCACTTGATTAGAATAAGTTAATATTTGCAAGAGGAGATGAGCAGGAACAGCAAAGCCTTGAAAAACCACCAACTCAAAAAGACAAGAGGGAGCGACTCCTCTATGTTTCAGAACTACAGATGGGAACTTGGCAAGTCTTATGAATATTTTGTACTTTAGCAGAGGAGGGTGTCAAAGGCATTCACGTCAATTTCCTATGTTCCTTGTAGCTTCAGAACCTCCAGGCGCAGCACAGCTGACTCTTGGCGGAGGAAGGGGCTACGCAGACGGACCTTTAAAGAGTTTGCACTTATCAAAAGACGTCAAGCTCCATGTCCCTGTGGGATTATCCACCCACCATCTCATGTCAAATTACGTGGCATAATTCTCATTTCCCAAATTGAACCATTCAAGAACTAAGGTCTTGAATCTCCCATGAATGAAGGGGGGGGGGAATGTATGGCATCACAAGGAGGGTCCATTCACTGTTGTGCCTCCAAACATATAAAGTTGTTTCATCTACATTGGAAGCTGCCTTCTATTGAGTCAGACCATCTAGCTCAGTAGTGCTACTCTGACTTTAAGCGGCTCTCCGGTGTTCCAGGCAGGGGACGTTTGCAGCCCTACCTGGAGATGCAGAGGATTGAACCTTGGTCCTTCTGGATGCAAGGCAGATGCTCTTCCACTGAGCTACAGCCATCCTAGCCCAACGGTGTCAATCCTGGCAGTAGCTCTTCAGGCTCTCAAGCAGAAACCCACCAAAGCCCTACTCTATTTGAAACCCTTCAACAGGAGAAGCCAGGCATTGAATACTGGGCATTATGTTGAGATATGAATAGATTCTAGGAGAGGATATATTTAGCAGATATTATCCCCCCCCCCCACATTTCCCATTCCTTTGCATCTTAACCTACATTGGCTCCCAGTACGTTTCCGAGCACAATTCAAAGTGTTGGTGTTGACCTTTAAAGCCCTCAACAGCCTCAGCCCAGTATACCTGAAGGAACATCTCCACCCCCATTGTTCTGCCCGGACACTGACGTCCAGCGCCAAGGGCCTTCTGGCAGTTCCCTCACTTTGAGAAGCAAAGCTAGAGGGAACCAGGCAGAGGGCCTTTTCGGTAGTGGCACCCGCCCTGTGGAACACCCTCCCATCAGATGTCAAAGTGATACACAACTACCTGATATTTAGAAGACATCTGAAGGCAGCCCTGTTCAGGGAAGTTTTTAATGTGTGACATTTTAATGTATTTTTAATCTCTGTTGGAAGCCGCCCAGAGTGGCTGGGGAAGCCCAACCAGATGGACGGGGTACAAATAATTTATTATTATTATTATTATGAAGCTTAGATTACAATAGCTAGTTTTAGTCTTTAAGTTATCCAGCATCTCCCAAGGTAGCAGAGGACAGGGGACAAAGGTAGGAGGGGGTAGGGGGTGGGCAAGGAAGGGCTCAGCCTCCTCTGGCCCCTCAAGTTTGGGGGGCTCAGCCCTGTCTCAACAGACATGGGGGGGGAGGGGAACTGAAGACACCTCAGCCCTATACAGTTCGCGCCTATACAGTACTGGGCTGTTTGAGGAGGACCCTCTCTGTATTATGTGTTTTTTCCCCTAAAGTGGTCTTGTACTTCTGCAAAGTAGTGCCACCAAACATTTTGATACCTCCAGCTTCCATGTGGGTGATGCTGTTTCGGTTCAGCAATTCAGGAAATGAGTTTGGTATATGGCCCGTGCGAACAGCAGGATAGTTCCCAAGTAGCTTTCTAGGAATGGACCGTGATTAGGCACGAATGGGTCTGCTAAATACATCTTCTCCTTGTGATGAGTTGCAAACCAGCTGCACTGCCGAATTATTCACTGACCTTCTGGAGCGTGATAAGAGCAGCTATGAAAATGGGAAGAAAGAATGGGGGACGTCTGTGCAAAATGTTTCTGAATGGTTTGTGTCTAGGCTTCCGGGGCTAAGTAGTGTAAGGAATAAATAGCATGGCATCAAAGTCTGTGATGGTGAGTTATGCATAGAACCTAGTGAGTAGCTTTGATCCATTTATTTTCTCTTGCATACCCAGGTCTGTGAGTGCCAGGGCATGTGGGTGGCCTCTGTTGTAGGCAGAATGCTGGATTAGATAGACCTGATCTACCAAGACAATTATTAGGTTCTTATTGTTTTCCAGAGTGTCTGAGGATGACACACAGTTCAATCCAATGCATGTTTACTCTTTACAATGAAGGTTGCCGCCAGTAAGTGAGATTAGGAATGCAGACTGAATTGCTCTTCCCGACACAGATCGTAATCGCACTGTCAGAAACAGCACATACTTTGAAATTTTTGAGGAGTAGCGCACATCTCCCTTCCTATCAGGCACACAGATTAAGAATGCACTGCATCTCCTTGATTTTTCAGCCCTGAATTAATGCCATTTGCAACATCGTTCAGATTTTGCAAAAGAATATTCTTATTGCGAGTGACATGGATATCTGTTTGTTGGGAAATTGTGTAAAGGGAGTCTAAAAGGATGGAGAAAGGATTATGCAGGAGACAAAAACATTAAAAGACCTATGGGTATTGGGGTAGAGAAACAGCTCTCCAGGGTTTCAGGCAGGAAGCATCTCCCACCACTACCTGGAGATGCCAAGATTTGAGTCTGTGTCCTCCTGTATACAAGGCAGATGTGTTATGGTCCTCCCTAAAGACTGGAGACTGGCAGAAAGAACAGGGGCTTCTATATTGGCTCTGTTGGATCAGCTGTGGCTAAGTGCTATTTGGTGGTTCATCTCCCAAAACTATTAATAGCCATCCTACCTGGCTGTACCTAACTGAGAAGTGAGACAATATGGTCCACTCCATCAGCCAGGCTGTGACCACAAGCTCTTTGGCTCTTACCCTCCTGGAAGTGTCCCTCTTTGTGGCCACCTGGTCATGGAACATTGATGAAACTACCGTATTTTTCTGTGTATAAAACGTCCCCTATTTTGGGGGACTCAAATTTAAGGAAATGGGGGGGGGGAGATGGACAAAGTCATTGAGCTTTTTTGGGGAGGAGGATTGCCCAGAGTTGTGGAGCTTTTTTTGGGGGGGGGATGACCAAGCTTGTTGAGGGGAACTGCAGTAAATCACTAACCCGACAGACAAATGCTGACAATCGATCCCATCGCAAAAGGAAACAAGCATCTACCTGCTCGCCAACAGCAGCCAGCAATTGCATGCCCAATTGTCACAGAGGCAGCCAATCCACAGCAGCCATTGCTGCAGCAACCAATCACCCACCAAATCACTGCTGACAAGCTGCAACCAATCACCAGTTACCCCTATGCACTATCTGTATATAAGACAACCCCTGTTTTTTAACATTAATTTAGAGTAAAAAATCCTCGTCTTATACACAGAAAAGTACGGTATATGACAAATCTATGCTTCTCTTCTCTCACCATCCCTTATTTCCTTTTGCATCACATCACAGCTTACGAGCAAGGACTTTGTTGTCATCTTAAACTCTGTGCAGGACCTAGAAAACTTAAGGTAGCAGCACAACAACAGCGACACCAGTATAATCCAATAACATTTTTATCCTGGGTGAAGCACTGGGGTCAACATCCTGCCCAAAATCAGTTTACAGGTGTGAGGACAGTTCCACACCATACATTTAAAGTGCATCTAAAGAAACCCCGGGAACTGTAATTTTCTTATAGACCTACAATTCCCAATACCCTTAACAAACGACATTTCCCAGGATTCTAGGACGGAAGCATTGGATGTGCTTTAAATGTATGTTGTGCGCCTGCACTATCACCAGCATGTATGTTTGCGGAAGGGAAAAGACGAAATCCTCAAGCCATTCATGCTAGCAGGCAGCAGCCACTGCTTAGCACTCTAACAGAAGGCAGAATCATGCTTGCGAGCTGTTTGCTGAAAGGGAAGGAGTGGGGGAACTGAACTGAGCCTGTTTTCCCTCTTCCAAGCACCTAATCAGCGTAATTCCAGCTTCTTTTACACGGCTAATGCATGCACAATCCCAGTCCACTGGAAAAGGCTATGGGGATCATGTGTGTGTGGTGAACAGTGGCTTGGGTCTACACAAATTCCCCCGGCAGCTACAGATACTCACACAGAAACCTGATTCTGCTCACGTTGAGCCCTTAGCTGGATCAGGGCGAAAGGGAACGAGAAAATTGATTTTTTTCCCCTCCTCAGGTGAAGGAATACTGTGGGAAAAACTGCAGCAAGAAATGTTTTCCCCTAGATGCATTTCTTTCTTCTATTTCCTCTCTGGAATTAATCTGAATTTATTTCCCTTCCAAATTCTGAAACTTGTTCCATTTCTAAATTCTCAAGTATAGGTGAAGCCTCGTTTTATTTGTTGTTGCTGCTGTTTTTATTCCGGTTGCTGTTGCTGTTGCTATCTCTCTCAGCCCTCTGGTGCAGCTGCCCAGGCTGCAGTGATTTCAGCAAATCATTAGCAACTCCCTTCTCTCTGCAATAACTTGCAGTGGAGCCATCCATCTCCTCAAAAATTTATTACAGCATATTGAGGTTTTCTCTTGGACTGTTCGTAGCCAATTCCATTTGAAGGCAATCAAATCTCAGTGGAAGACCCCCACTCCGTATTGATGTTGCTTTGAAATGTTTTTTCCCCTTATTTCATTCTTTTCCCTTCATTTTTCATCCTTTGGGTGTGTTGCTCTGCTTTCTCTTGACTCTGTTTGGCGAGCTCCATGCAGTCCAAACTAAGCACCTGATAATCAGTCCTCCCTATACCAGCCACTTATCGAAGGATACCAGTGAGCCATGGACCTTTTTAAAAGGTTGCGTCTGTTAAGGCCATAGGAAGAGATGGTCTAGACAATATTCTTGCCATGGGGACCAGCATCTCTTTAGTGATGTTGCTGAAATTCGTATTATATGGATTTGTCCAGCTTGCAATGCTCAGTTGTATTATGAACTGATTACAATCCACCTAAAGATCTTCGATGGTTCAGATTGCGTGCCACTCTCCCCACCATGGTAGCATCCCAGGCACAAAGGAGCTGTAGAAACATTGGGGGCCAGGTTGCCTAATGTCCATCCCATGGCATTTCCCTGCCAAACTAGGTAATGCTGGGGGGGAAGAGGAAGTGAGGCAGAGTCTAGGAGGTTGTTGGCTCAAGAAAAATGCAACTTGTTTATTTATTTTTTTAATTTTATTTAGCAAAAAGTTATACAGTGGTACCTCTGGTTGCAAACAGGATCCGTTCCAGAGGCCTGTTCGCAACATGAGCAGAGTGCAACCCGCGTCTGTGTGTGTGTGTGTCATGATTTGCCGCTTCTGCGCATGCGTGTGACATCGTTTTGCACGTCTGCGCATGCACTAGTGGTGAAACCGGGATGTAACCCTTTCCAGTACTTCCGGATCGCCGCAGGATACGACCTGAAAATGCTCAACCGGAAGCAAACGTAACAAGAGGTATGACTGTATATCACTTGATGGTTTTTTAAAAAACAACAAGGCAAAACCCACACAACCCACACCCTCTAAGTAGTTTGCAAAACTATAAAACAAAACATTAGCATTCCCGATTTAAGAACAGTTAAAACAGATATTTAAAAACAGTCAAAAGAATATGAGAGTAAAGAGAGATAAAACACACGTGGATAGACTTGCCTGAACAAAAATGTTTTAAGCAGACACCAGAAAGAAAACAATGAAGGTACTATCCTGGTGTCAATAGGCAGGGAGTTCCGACACGTAAGTGCTGCCCCGCTAAAAGATCCGTTTCTTACAAATCTGGAATGAGTGTGCAATGTGATATTTGGATGAAGAAGCAGCTCTTTTTCACTTGGCCAGGACAGGGAAGCTTCATTGGCCAAGCTCAGTTGCATAGGAAGCCCCCTTATACTAGTTCAGTGCTGTCGTCTACACTGCTGGCAGCTGCTCTCTGTTGTTAAGACAGGTAACTTTTGCTGACCTAGCTAGAGAGGCTGACCTGGGACCTTCTTGCATGCAAATCGTGTACTCTGCCCCTGAACTATGGCCATCCATATTCTCTAGCCATTTGCTAGAAAGCACCGCATGAGTCCCACCTGCAATCAAGACCACGTATCACCTAGACCAGCAGTTCTCAACCTGTGGGTCCCCAGATGTTGTTGGACTACAACTCCCATCATCCCTGAGCTCCGGTCTTGCTAGCTAGGGGTGATGGGAGTTCAACAACATCTGGGGACCCACAGGTTGAGAAAGGCTGACCTAGACCATTGTTCTGTCAGTGGGGCAGAAGGTATACAGGACTGCCCACAGCAGCTGGAGACTTGTGTTGTGATCTTAGTTACCCAGCATGAAGTTCAAGATGTGAATGCTCCCACCATGCCAGGTATTCAGCAGCACATCAACCCATGGCATGGCAACCCTCAAAGCATCCATTAATCGAGACCAGGCACATGAGAGCTATTCCTGGGAACTGTTAAGCCCCATGTTGGCTGTTCAGTGCCTCATGGGCAGTAGGAGAAAGGAGTGTGCTGTTTGTTCAGTATGAGCCTTCTCATCCTTCTCTGCTTTATGGTTTCCACTAGCCCTCGTGATGTATCAAGTAGCTGCCCTTCTCCCAGATACTGCACCACAATAAGCTATTGCTGCATGTGACCTTCCCTGTCTAGAAAAGTACCTACCTTCTTTATGCTTTCGGACTCGTTCATTTTGGTTTTGTAGCTGCATTGCTTGTAGGGGGAGATGAGAAATGCTGTAAGAGTAACCAGTCTCCTTCCCTAAGGGGAAGGAGGCAACAAAAACCTCTAGGCTTCTGTTGTGAGGGAGCTGTTCGTGGTGCTGAAATTTTGATTTTGAGAGCAGAGCTGGAGAAGTGTGTTTGGTCTGAAGGCTTATTGACAGTTTAAAATTGGCAAGTGGAATGCACTCTCCAGATTTCTCTCATTTTCCACCAGCAGCATACATATAAGTGTATGGGCATGGGATGCAATATTTGACGGTATATCATACTTGATATATAGCAGCATTACTGTGCTACAGGATTTTAGCAGCTGACATGCAATGCTGTTTAGTATCGGACAGCATTTGATAGGTAGCATGGATTGGCAGCATCTGACAGTGTTTGAACTTTGATCCCTGCCAAGATTATCAAGAGATGTCAAGAAGTCTAAAGCACTCACCTTTTGAGGTGAAACTTGTGAGAATGTTCAGGGAGGCAGGAGAGGATATATTGCTTATTAATATCCTTCCTAACTTGCTCTAGCAAGTTCTGTAACTTAGTAGAGTTTTACATTCACCTTTTAAACACACAGCAGATAGCTGGATGCAGGTTTGCTTAAGCCTCTCAATATTAGATTCCTGGTAAGTTCCCTTATATCCCTCTTAAAAGAATAAACACGCCACAATCCTGTGTAAGGTATATAAAAGAGGTTTACTCACATCATCAGTTCACAGTTGGATCCCTGAAGGCAGACTTAGTTACAAAGTATATACATGTGGACCTATTTCACATGGAGATAGTCCCAGTGTCCTCTGTTGGCTGAGAGCCAAAAAAGCAATTCTAGCTAAAAGCTGCTCCAACAATGGAGGAAGTCAAAGAGAGAGGGTGTGCTGCGTGCCTTGTCCTTTTGTTACCTGGACAGGTAAGGTCACGCCCACCTCTAGTCACATGCAAAGGAAGTATCTCCCAGTCAAGAGGAAACAGAAAGTTTTTGAGTGACTGGACCAAACATTCCTCTGCATGTCCACTCTAGGGAAACAAGGAATGTTGTACTTGACTGCTACTTATACATCACATCCCACAAAACTTCCCATTCAAAATTTGAACTTTCACTTTAAAAATAAAAAAAGCAAAACTAGAGAATGGGGAAACATGCAAATGTCTGTTCCAGCTCTGTTCACCAATGCATAAAACCACTTTTGGACATTAAGTGGCATCCCATCCAATGGATGGAGATGGTGCCTCTGGCTTCCATTTTATGAATGTCACCTGCAACATCTAAACTGGAACTCATGGCATGTGGGAGGAATGTGTGAGCTTAAGAAACCTTTATACCAGGAGTGGGAAATCTATGTTTTTCAGCCTGATTTCAAAGGCCCTCTGTAAGAAGTCACTTCAGAGCTATGGCAAAGTGATCCTCAGCAGCTCTCTGGATACAGAAGGAAGGGAGGCTGAGAGAGAAGGAGGTGGTGGGGGGGGAGGGAATCACAGAAAGAAAGAGGGAGATGGGGGGATGGAGAGACAGAGAGAGAGAGAAGGAGGTGGTAGAAAGAGAGAGAAGGGGGTGACCACGCATACTCTAGCCTCTGGCTTCACCTACCACCAGCTTAATTCCCTCCCACAATTTGTCATGTGCTTATCCCCCCCCAAAAAAAGTTGCCTGTCTGTGTTGTACAAGCCTACACCAAACAAATTCCCTCTGGGGCATTGCTGTGGATGTGCACAGAACATCAACAGTCAGCATTCTGTGCCCATTGAGCATGCTCAGTCTACATTGGGCTGGGATAAATTGTAAGGCTGTTGTCACACTGCAGTTTCTGGGGCCGCAGCCAACAGGGTGGGAGGCAGCCCTCCTCAGCTGTTAAAATCAGAGTAGGGGGAGCTTCAGAGAGCAGTTTGGCAAACGGCTCTCTGAAGCGCCTCCCACCCTCATTTAAAAGGGGTTGGGGTGTGGAGAGCTGTGGTTCAGAGGGGCTTGTGGTGAACTGTGCGAGAAGAGGGAGGGGTTTTGGGGAGAGACGTGAGGGGAAGGGGAGGGGAGCTGTGATTGCGAGGGGTGGCCTGGGGAGAGCTGTGAGAGCAGTGTTATTAAAACTTTTTGGTACTTCTGCAAAATCGGAGCTCCCCATCTTGTGTGAGGATGGTGCTGTTTTGACTACATACAGTGAAAGAGTTCATTATTAGTTATATATGCCGAACAGATGGTGTTTCCCAATTAGCCATTCATTATTTGGGAGACAGTGTCGGGGGGGGCGGCGGCATTTGGATCTGAATTAAGCTTAGCACTTAATGCTTAAGTGTCTTGTTGAACAAGAGCCTGGAAAAGGAGTTGGGGGTGTGAAGAATATACGTCACCATAAATAAAGAAAATGTAGCTGCGGTGGACAGAAAACTCCCCAAAGCAAGGTGATGGGAAGGACAAGGAGGCAAAGGAGAAGGTCAGAAGAAGGGTAATTAAGGAAATGCACCAAAGAGGAATTATAGAAGAGAGGATTAGAAAAGTACAATAGGTGTCAGTTCGTGGGCAGATAAATCACAGGTAGTTGTAAAGGAGATAGCAAGGATGTGATAGGAAACTCTGGGATGAGAGTATAGTGCAGGCGGCATCTGAGCTTGAAATATGGCATGTCGGCAAAAAATAATAATAATAAAAAATAGCTGGGGTGATTTATATGCTGTCATGTGCTGTGTTGGGGAAGTGGCAGTTCCACTCTAGGCTGCTCTTGGGAGACTATAACTGGAATGCTGTATTCCGGCCCGAACACATCAATAGCTGAAAAATAGCAGCAAATAACAGAAAGAGCCACGAGGCAACACTGCCCAGCATTACAGGGGTGCTTGAAAATACATAAAAGGGGTCATTAGTATGGCAAAAATGAACATGGCTGAGGGTGTACACAGTGTAATTGACAGAAAAGCATTCCAACCCCAACCCCCCTCCAGGCGAATTTATTTAAGAGGCGTCTCCCTCCCTCTGTTCTGGGCAGTATGCATGTAATGTGGGAGCTTACATGCCGTTGCTTGCTTCCCGCCACACAAGCCCTCTTCAGGCTTTCAGCTGGCTAGAAATGAAGGAACGGGGGGTGGGTCGGGGATCCCACCTGCTGGCCCTGCTCCCGATCCTCACGTGGATCTGGCCCATTGCTTCATTTTATCTGCCCCGCAGCTTGCCTGATCCTTTTTACAGCTTCCCATCTGACCAGAGTACTAAAAATGCAGAATTGGTTCGGCTGACAGCCAACCTGATTGCGGCTTCCAGAGACATCCCTCTGGCTATGGATCCATAGGGGGAAAACGGGAACCTGGTTGGTTGGTTGGTTGGTTGCGTGGACCCCAATCATTCCCTACCTCCATGGGACAATGGCCTGATCTAGATGGTTCCCCCACTTCTGAATTCATGGGTCCTGTGGGCATTAGAACCTATACATGTGCACTCATGTGCGTGATCCATGCCCTGGGAAAAATGGAATTCCGTGAAACAGTGGGTATATCTGGAATCACTGTTCACAACGTCTGTTTGCGAACTACTTCGGCAGTGTTGGACGCCATAAACAAAGCTTTACAGCCTGTTTGCACCAGATAAGAATCTGATACATTGCTTCTTTCAGAGACTTGCATAGTCTTCAAAGACCTTCAGAGACTTATAAGGCTTATGTTTCTTTGGTTTTATGTTTTCAAGAGAATCCATTAAGAGTGCATATTTTGTGACTTTCAGAGATTTATAAGTTTTCTGTTTATGTGATATCATATATTTCATATTATATAAAGAGTGTATATTGATATCGTATCATTGTATTTGGTCATCGTGTTGCCTTGGATATTACTGGGGGAAATGGAAGCAGAGGCCGTGCATAAGAGAGCCTGGCTGTATGTGTTTGAGGTCTAGGCAAATTGACCACTGAATGCATGAAGATCAATGGCAGGGTGAGAAATTCCAGTGCCATTCCCACCCACTTCCTGCCCACTCAAATATTTGCAGGACAGCTACTGTCATGTTGCACTCAAGAACTGGATTCCCGATTTTTTGCTTGTATACACTGAACACTTCCATGTTCCAGGTAGGAGATACTGGGGGGAGTATTTTTCTGTTGTGCCAAAACAAACCCTTCTTTCACCACTTTGTTGGGAAGGTGGGTGTTGAAACAGAACCCTATTGATAGATCAGGTGAAGATATTTCTCTCTCTGGCATTTGGAGAAGGTGGCTACCATGCTACCTCAGTTAACTTCACAACATGGAGCTTTTGTTTTTCTATTGCTTTTTAACTATAAAAAATAGCACCAAGCCACTCACAGCAGTGCCAGACTCCCTGTCCAAAGTTTCCCACCAACCAGAATGCATTGGGAGTGATGCCATGTGACATCACATCAAGTTGTTCCCAAGGCATTCTGGGAAATATAGCTGGTAAGAAACAACACGAGCCTCTCCTCCATAGCTTCCCACTGGCCACACTTCCTGGTGAGACCCAGTGATGTTAACAGTAAACGACAACTGAAATTTTCAGATAAATTTCTCATATGCACCCCAAGAAAACAGAAGAAAATTAGCCCCTGTTTCTACAGCGGATGAATGTTTTGGGGAAACCAGGGGTTGGATTTTCAGCCAGCTTGAGTGCAAGTCAACACTTGACGTTGCACGCATGAAGAGATGGAGATACATACCTTAGTTACCCATTATATTTACATGGGGAGATGGCCAATATATTGGTGTCTGCCTATGACAGCTCCCTTCACTTCTGACGATTGGCAGCATGGGCAGGGGCTGATGAGTTGTACTTTGCAAACATCTGACAGGCTGTCCTTTGCCCTATTGCCTTACCTTGAAGCTTGAGCCCAACTCCTGAAACAGATTGCTCGAAGGATAAGAAATACTGTGCAGAGAAGTACAATACATATATGTGGGGGGAAAGGACAAAAGGAGTAGAAAATGTGTCTTATATAAAGGGACTGAGATGAACACAAAGGAGATCTCAAAGCACAATCGGCACGCTCTACGGTAGATACATGAGAGAGAAAAGAGATATGGACAGGGATTTCAGCTTTGCTGAGACAGGGAGAATTGACTTGGAGAGAATTGTCAAGAGAATTGTTGGTCAGCGTGCAATTCCATTGTTTGAGGGTAATTGGCATAGTTTTGGGGGGAACAGGTCAAAATGGCTAGAAAACGGGGAGGCTGCAGAGTACACAAACAAAGAGAGGTGGAAAGGGGGGTATTATATGGCATGTAGCGGGGTTTAGTTACAGAACTGGGGGTGGGGGCTTTAAGAAGAAGAAGCTTGCAAGGAAGATATGCCAAAAATAAATGGGGATAAAGGAGAAAAACAGAAAGTGGATAAATGGGGGCGGCGTTGGAGTGGGAATGAACAAAGATGATCAATACTTGAAGGAAGAGAAGAGAATATTTTTTTTTTTTGGTTACTGATCCAGGCAGTTTTTGCTGCAGGATGACTGAAGCACACAGTATCTAGAGAAACAGAGTCCTAGAAGGAATGGAGGGAAAGGCTGCATTTTGTTGCAGTTCGTTTAAAATTAATTTAGTGCTCATTAAAAGTTACGTTTGGACCTTGGAAATTGGACATCCAGAGGTGTACGTTTCCTGGCCAAGGAAAGAGATGGTAGAGATGCGTCAGTATATAGACTCATGGCAGCCGTATCTGAAAGAAATGGATGTGTGGTGCCACAAGCAATGTTACATTGAAGTGATATTGTCCCAATGAAATCTATCATTTAAATCAGGAACAGGGAATGTTGTAACTGTTGAAAGCTGCAATCCCCCATGGGTAATCTCTCAGAGGCAGCATGTGCTGGAGGGAGTCCCAAAGTCCAAAGTGGACATGTCCTTCTTTCTGTGTGTATATCTCTGTGTATCTCTCCCCGCCCCCTTTTCCTCTTGCTTCCCCACATTTTGCCACCCACATTAAATTGGTGCAAAGGCCACAAATGGTCCTGAGGCCACAGGTTGTCCACTCCTGACTTAAATCAACCTCAGGCAGCTACTAAGCTTGCTTTTCACCATCCCGAACCCATTACTGAAACCACTTCTCTCTTCTATTCTTCAGCCTCACCCATTTTCACCTTCACGCACCCCCTATGTCCATGTCCCCTGCATCCTTCTGTGCCACCCCCCTAGTAACTTTCTGCATCTCCCTCCTCCCACACATTGCAACTACCAAGCACCATTTTCATGGTGTGGTGTAGTGGTTAAGAGCGGTGGACTCATAATCTGGTGAACCGGGTTCGCTTCCCCGCTCCTCCACATGCAGCTGCTGGGTGACCTTGGCTAGTCACACTTCTTTGAAGTCTCTCAGTCCCACTCACCTCACAGAGTGTTTGTTGTGGGGAAGGAAGGGAAAGGAGATTGTTAGCCGCTTTGAGATTCCTTTGGGTAGTGATAAAGTGGGATATCAAATCCAAACTCTTCTTCTTCTTCATTTCCCACCCAGTTGAGAAGCCACCATCTTCTTCTGTTCTTCATACCCTTTCACGCCTCTGCTTCCCTTTTTCAACCACATTCCCATGTCTCTTCTCCTTCTTTGTACCCTCATTTTCACCTTCATTCCTCCCCACCCCACCCCCTACATTTAATATTCATTCTATTGATGTAATATATGCCCTGGGACCTTATGGTGATGGGTTGGTAAGGAATCTTAGAGCAAAAACAAAATAAATAATGGTGAGGTCAGCCCTGTATAACAGTAAACTATGGTCTGTTTGTGCACTTGTCAATGATGTATCTTCCAACTGAGCACATGCTTGAACCAAAGCTGTATAAGATGGGATAAACTTTATCCGCATTAGCCAACGGCCATGGCAACATAAAACAAGCAATATATTTATATATACTTGTACCAAAGTATGAAACATACAAAACTCCCTGCACTCTGTTTTGCTGGTGGCCCTGCATTTATTTGGTAAAGTCGGTATGCAGAAGAAGTAAGAAGAGTGACCCCACAAAGGCCCTTTACAAAAATAAAAAAATAAAAACCGGCAGCTACTACTGCTGAGAACAGCTGGCCTCTGTTTTATTTTTGATCCAGCTGGGCCTTTTCTGACCACCTTTAGTATTGTCATCATGATCTCCTTTGGGTTTTGTGCTGATGAAACAAATACATGGAGCCATCAGCAAAAAAGAAAGAAAAATAAAAGCTACCCCCAAACAAAACCTCTTTGCAGGCGTCCTCTAAAGTCACCTTGGATAATGGAGAACTGGAAAATGAAAAAAAATGCATCCAGAGTTCCTATATCTGGTAGAATGTTTTTGAGCAACTTAAGATCAATTCATGGAGGCTGAACAACAGAGGCACTGCTTGTAGCTTGGTTGATTACAACACCTAAGGAAAAACCAGGATCTGCACAGGAGTGTCAGGCCTAATGAGCAAAGCAACTCTTTGGGAGGTCTCACCCCTGTGAATCGCTTGGAGAGTCTGAAGGTCCCCACCTTCCCACAGCTGCTTAAGTCCCCTCCTCTCTAGGGTTTTTCCCAAGCTCTCCCCTGCCTCTAAGCCTTCTTCCATTGGTGCTTCCCCAGCTGGTTCCCCCTACAATTCCTCTGCGTCCAACCAGTTCCTGGCAATATCCTGTGCTCCAGTGTGGTGTAGTGGTTAAGAGCGGGAGACCTTAATCTGGTGAACCGGATTCGCGTCTCTGCTCCTCCACATGCAGCCGCTGGGTGACCTTGGGCTAGTTACACTTCTCTGAAGTCTCTCAGCCTCACTCACTTCACAGGGTGTTTGCTGTGGGGGAGGAAGGGAAAAGAGAATATTAGCCTCTTTGAGACTCCTTCGGGTAGTGATAAAGCAGGATATCAAATCCAAACTCCTCTTCTTCTTCTTCTTCTTCTTCTTCTTCTTCTTCTTCTTCTTCTTCTTCTTCTCTTCCTCCTCCGCTTCCTCCATACCTCCTCCTCCTTCACTAACATTATTCTTTAATGCTCCATGTACATTGGTGGCAAAGGGACGCGGGTGGTGCTGTGGGTTAAACCACAGAGCCTAGGGCTTGCCGATCAGAAGGTCGGCAGTTCGAATCCCCGTGATGGGGTGAGCTCCCGTTGCTCGGTCCCTGCTCCTGCCCACCTAGCAGTTTGAAAGCACGTCAAAGTGCAAGTAGATAAATAGGTACCGCTCTGGCGGGAAGGTAAACAGTGTTTCCGTGCGCTGCTTTGGTTCGCCAGAAGCTGCTTACTCATGCTGGCCACATGACCTGGAAGCTGCACGCCGGCTCCCTCAGCCAATAAAGCGAGATGAGCGCTGCAACCCCAGAGTCGGCCACGACTGGACCTACTTTACATTGGTGGCAAGGGACTCATTAAGAGAGTTTGCAAGAGGAGTTAGAGGCATAAGTTGTAGTCATTTCTGAAAGCCCTGCACACTTTTAGGTTTTCCTCTCACTCCCCCAGATTCTCTCTCATATCAGGAAAGAACATTGCTTTGTCATTTCTCATTCCAGGCCAGCTTAGTGGGAAATGCCATGTCTTGTTGTTCAGGATGTCCTACTTTTAGTCTGGCTTTATCTGGGTTTGAGCAGTTACAAAGAGGTCAAGCAACAGACTTGTTTGCTGTTCACACTGAGTGACTCAGTGGTCACAGCTGGGATTAGAATCTAGGGCTCTCTTACGGGCCCCGGCCGTTTGCGCTAACGGCTGTATTTCAGGCATCCTGCCCTAAACAGATGATGAAGGGGGGGAATGATTGGAAAAGATTAATAATCATCATCATAAGGATGGAAAGCTAAAGCCCAGAAGGGTCAGGGCACTGTAAGGACAATTATTTTACTTTGGGGACAAATGCTGCCTTCAATTGAGGGATTAGGAGCCTCCGCTCAAAAGGATAATGACAAATACAGCAAATGATTATTGAAATGTTCATCACTGTGGCAACAAAAAACTGAAACAGATTACCATTAGAAACACACAGGATTTTGTGGGGATCTTAGGTGGGGGAGAAGCAGTACACATGCTTTGTCGGTTCGGAAAGGTACCATGAAGCCTAGATTATCTTTTGCTCTAGGTGCACCTACAACACAGATGTAAACCGTTTTTATAGTAGGGGTGGGGGAATCAGTCGATTTCTGTGTTTCTCAGTTTTCCAGTCCTACATTCAGTTCTCCATCTCACATCAGTTTGCAATTGTTGTAATAAAAAATGCAATAAGAGTAGATCAAGAGGCGACATGACAGAAGTTTATATGACATGAATAAAGTGGATAGAGAAATGTTTGTATGCAATTTTGCCTAATGTACACAATTTTGCAAATCAATTCCCCCCCAAAGAGATACATTTTGTATGTTATTTCCACTAATGTATGCTGCAATATATTCATTTTCCTACATGTTAACTGACTGGGGAACTGCATTGCAAAATTCAGAGAAGTGTGAATTCTGAAGGATGGCTGTGTATTGGTTCTTGTATTGTTTCAGAAGCGGCAAATGAGGTGAGTTTGTCTTTAAATGCAAACAGAATGGAGTAACTTCCCCTTCATCCCTATGAAATAACGCCTCCCTCTTATCAGAAAAAAAACACATCAGGCGTGGTGGCTTTCTGCAAGGGGTGCTAGGCATCCCCTAGAGCAGCCTTTCTCAACCTGTGGGTCCCCGATGTTGTTGAACTACAACTCCCATCACCCCTAGCTAACAAGGCCAGAGCTCAGGGATGATGGGAGTTGTAGTCCTACAACATCTGAAGACCCACAGGTTGAGAACTGCTGCCCTAGAGGGAAGTCTCGGTGCTACCACCAGATTCTAGTTCCCCACATTCTTGGAGGGAAGCAATGGCAGTTCCCAAAATGGCCACTATGGCGCCACTTTAAGCAGTCATGGCTAGGAAGAAAAGGCCCCAGTCAAGCTTGCAAAAATTTACCACTTGTCTGATAATAAATGTTGGAAATGTAAAGAAACTGAAGGTACTTTTTTTCACCTTTGGTGGACATGCCCAAAGATTAAGGCTTTCTGGGAAATGATATATAATGAAATGAAAAAGGTATTTAAATATACCTTCCTTAAGAAACCAGAGGCCTTTCTCCTGGGCATGGTCGGCCAATTGGTGCCAAAGAAGGACAGAACATTCTTTATGTATGCTACAACAGCAGCAAGAATACTCATCGCAAAGTATTGGAAGACACAAGATCTACCCACCTTGGAAGAATGGCAGATGAAGGTGATAGACTATATGGGACTGGCAGAAATGACTGGCAGAATCCGAGACCAGAGGAAAGAGACAGCAGAAGAAGATTGGAAGAAATTTAAGAACTATCTTAAGAAACATTGTAAAATTAATGAATGTTAGATTGATGCGGTTTTAGAAATTAAGTGGATTACAGCTGTAAGGATTAAGTTAAAAGAAAAGAAAGGTTAAAAATTAGATAAAATTAAGGGTGAGGATTTGCTGAATTAAAATCTGAAATTGGAATACAGAAAGGGGAGGTATGAGGAGGTCGGAGAAGTAAGTTATAAGAAAATAAGGGTTTGAAATTATACTTGTTTCTTTTTTGTTTGTTTGTGTTTGTTTGTATTATTGTGTTTGTCTATATAATTTGTGAAACTTTAATAAATATCTTATTAAAAAAAAAGGAAGAAAAGGCTCAGGAGTAAACCCTACACAAATCCGGAGTCCCTAAGGCAGTTGGATGGAGCCTTGCACGCCTCCTTCTGGGATTTCCTACAGCAAAGCTGGTGCTCTGCTTTCCTTTGGACCACACCATCAAGGCCAAGAGTGGGGGGTCTTGTTGTCTGGGCAGCCAAGGACCTCCATACACACTGCCCAGGCTTGCGCCCCAGACAAATCACTTCGGTGCTTCTAACAGCAGCGGTGTGACTTCACCCTTGGAGGTGCACTCCATTGTCTCTTGAGACAGATGGATGCCAACAATGGTCCTCCAGCCTCTGCGTCAGGGGTGGAGAACCTTTTCCATCTCGAGGGGCTACAAGCAAGTGGCCCAAGGCAAAAGTGGGCAGTTCAAAGGACTGGCTTCCATTTGGTTCAGCAGGCTACATTCCAACCACGCAAAGCTCTGAGGTTTCCTTGTTCCCACAGAGCTCTTCGTCCTCCTTCAAGGCAATAAATATCCTGGCTTTCCAGCTGGTTGAGTTCACTCATGGAGGGCATGAAGCAAGGTATGTGGGCAGCATCACGTGGGGAGAGAAGGTGTGCCTGGGAATGGTGTGTGGTCGGAGGAGGGTTCCAAGAGCCACATGGAGAATCCTGGAGGGCCACATTTAGATAGGAATGAGATGGGAGGAGGGCACAGGAGCCAGTGTGGTGTAGTGGTTAACATGCTGGACTAAGACCTGAGAGACCAGGGTTCTAGTCTCCACTCAGCCAGGAATTTCCCTGGGTGACCTTGGGTCAGACCCTGCGCCTCAGCCTAACCTAACCTCCCAGGGTTGTTAGCGAGGATAAACCAGGGAGAGGGAGAACCACAACACAACCCTTTCCTTGGAGGAAAGGCGGGTTACCAATGCCCTAAATAATAAATAAAAGCGCTTTGCGAGAGAGAAATCTTCTCTTTGCACACAAATATCTAAAAACTATTAATTTTGGGTCAGCAGCTAGGAAGAAATACATGAAAGGAAAATTGATTTCTATTTAAATGGTATGTTTTCATCACCTTTTTTCCAAGCCTGAACATTCATCTCAGAGCACCTGTGCTAATTGATTTCAAGTGGAATTCGACGCCATCGCTGTAAGAATAATAAATCTAAGCCCAAGGAGTCCAGAGGAAGAATATCAGCTAATGCTGGAAGGGCTGGAGAACAATGACTAGGAAGGAAGGGGGAAAATGAGTTTTAACACGGGAGCTGCTTTGAGGTTTCTCTATCTGTACAGCAGGGGCTATTGGAGAAGGGGTTATAGGAGTGTCAGCAGAGCCAGGTCAGATTTTTGGCTCAATCCTGCACTTCTGTATGTCCACGGAAACTCTAATTGCCCTTTGGGGTGACTCAGTATAAAACAACTTGAGCGCTATCATTTCTTGCAGGCATAAAGTCAAACGGTGCAGAGGAGCGTTTTAATTTACAGAAATAAATTCCACAGGCAGTGTAATTAAAAGGGCTTATAGTTAATATGAAAGCTGCCATCAATCTAAGTAATGTTCTCCAAGCAGGAGGGAATCTGGAGGAGGGAATCTTGAGGGACAGAGAGAGAGAGAGAGAGAGAGAGAGAGAGAGAGAGAGAGAGAGAAGGAAAGTGGGGGCAGAATTGTTGCAATGAGAACTGAGGGGCTGTAGGGTTGTAAGGCTATGATCACATTTGAAAGGGCAAGCAAACTCCAGAAAGTAGATTCAACCCAGCCTAGCTAACCCCCGTAATCCACATTTTTGAAATGTTATTTTACTTACTTGATTCTTGAGTTATTCCCCTCTTTTCTTTCCCTAATGAAAAAACGAGGGGAGGGGAGAAGTGCTGGATCTCAGTGGATGGGTGGAAGTACAGCTCAGTTTGCATTTTAATATAAACCTACCTAATTCCCGCTTCTTGAAACAATATGAGAACCACGATGCAGCTGTCTTTCAACATTTGCACTTCCCCTATCATTTGCCATGCAGTCCTCCAACCAAGCAAAAATGCATATGATAAGGGAACATGGGCCTTAATTGGGGAACACAACATATGAAACCTCAATATATTATAGAAATGTTGCTTTCAAAAAAGAAAAGGAAAATGTACATATTAGGGAACATAGCATACACAAATGTGTATATTAGAAGAAATGTGAACTAGAATGTTGGTAGTTTTTTTTAAAAAAAATACAAACTGATGTGGAAATGTGGGAGCTAAAATGAAATAAAAATAGGAAACTGGAATTGACAAGATTTGTCCTTCCCTAGTGGGGTAAACCCATATCCTTGGTTAGCAGGAGTCCCTAGTACAGTTCTACACATGCCCACTTAAAAAGATCAGCTGAGTCTTACAGATGTAAAATGTCATTAAAGTAAAATTTTAAAGCATTTTCTCTAATACAGCTTTATGTTGATTTTAGTGCAGTGGGATTTTTTTAATCCATAGACTATTCCAATCTGCTTCTTCAATTTTGATACCAAAGTCCTTTCTCCAAATTTGTTTAATAGCTGAACATTGGCTAGGTCAGGTAAATATTTTGTATAAAATTTATAATTTGGGTGGGCTGTTCATATTCAAAATCAGGTTTTCAAATGGTGTCAATGGTCTGATTGCTTGAGATTTAACTGTTGAATTTGAAATAAAGTGTTTTACCTGATAAGCGTCATCTATATAGACAAAACATTCTCTGCAGAATGTTGGAAAGGGTGAAAGGTAATTGGCATGACTTTCCAAAAATGGTGGACAATGTGAACTAGTGCAATCATTTTGAAAAAGGGTATTTGCAGAAATAAGCAAAATTACAAAATAGCACGTCCCATGCAACACATGCCTAGGTTTCTTAACAACTTTTAAAGTTACTCAACTTAAATTATTGTACAAGGAACTTACCACTTATCACTTTTCTTCTTGTAGAAGAAGAAGAGTTTGGATTTGATATCCCACTTTATCACTACCCGAAGGAGTCTCAAAGCGGCTAACATTCTCCTTTCCCTTCCTTCCCCACAACAAACACTCTGTGAGGTGAGTGGGGCTGAGAGACTTCAAAGAAGTGTGACTGGCCCAAGGTCACCCAGCAGCTGCATGTGGAGGAGCGGGGAAGCGAACCCGGTTCACCAGATTACAAGTCCACCGCTCTTAACCACTACACCACACTGGCAGCATGATTGCTCAAAGCAAAAAATTGTAAAGGACTTGGTCATCTACATTTCACATAATGGAAAGAAGAAGTATGGAAAATTGCTTTATCTGAGAAACTAAATAAGAGAGTACATGTCCTGAATGAGTACATGTCCTGTTTCTTGAAATTTAATAAAATAAAATAAAAAGAAGGAACGATGTCTGCTGAGCTAGAACAGGCCCCTCTTCCCAGAAGGCCACTGTTAGTTGGAGAAGGCAGCACTTGAGTCTATATACTCTGTATATACACTATATACACAGGTCTATATAATCTGACTCTGTATATAACACAGGGGAACCAGTGGTCCTTCAGATGTTGTAGGACTCCAACTCCCATCCATCCCATCCAACATAGCTGATGGTCAGGGATAATAGGAGTTGTAATCCATCAAATATCTTGAGGGCCTCTGCTTCCCCACTACTGTAATACTGCTACACTGAAGAGGAATCACAACTTTGTGACAGAACTTCGAACACAGAAGGCCCCAGGTTCAATCTGCTGTTAGGAGGACCTTGACTAGCAGGGTTGGCCAAACCACTTGCCTGAGACCTTAGAGACCCATTGTCAGTCACAGAAGGCATCACCAGACTAGAGAGACCAATCGTCTGACTCAGAATGTGCTCAAGCACAACTTGCAAGACCATTGAAGGAGGACATTTTAAACGTCCAGTGATGAAGACCGAAAGGCTGTCGTTTACCCTTTAAAAGCCCACTGGAGCAGCAAAATTTTATTCTCTTTCTGAGATCTGTTTGGGGTGTAGTAAAAAGTAGGTGACTTGCATATTAGAGTGTGAGCCGTGACCAATGTCACCATGAATTCACATGGGCACCTTTATTGGCTTCAAGCCCCTGTCTGCAGTATCTTCTATAATGCTGTCCAACACATTTGCAGATCTGTCTGTCTGCTTGCTGCTGTCACCATGCACACTATTTTGCCAGCAGCTCTAAGGACTCGCACTGCCTCCTCCTTTCTTAGGAGGCCATTAAAGCCTTTGTAACTTAAGTTGCCTTTACTCCAGTCCCCATGCTCTCGGATCTATTGCCAAGCCTAGCAATCCAAATACCTACGAAATTCCCAAAGATTGCCTTGCTTAATCACTTATTCCTCTTCCCCTCAATTTTGATTGCATATTTTATTTTTATTTTTTTACAGCCAGGGTAATACAGTGGTACCTCAGGTTAAGTACTTAATTCGTTCCAGAGGTCCGTTCTTAACCTGAAACTGTTCTTAACCTGAAGCACCACTTTAGCTAATGGGGCCTCCTGCTGCCGCTGCACCGCCGGAGCACGATTTCTGTTCTCATGAAGCAAAGTTCTTAACCTGAAACACTATTTCTGGGTTAGCAGAGTCTGTAACCTGAAGCGTATGTAACCTGAGGTACCACTGTAACACTGACCTAACTTTCAGAACACTTGTTAGGACTGGTGAGATCAGTTACAGATAGGTAGCCGTGTTGGTCTGCCATAGTCAAAATAAAAAAATTCCTTCCAGTAGCACCTTAAAGACCAACTAAGTTAGTTCTTGGTATGAGCTTTCGTGTGCATGCACACGAAAGCTCATACCAAGAACTAACTTAGTTGGTCTTTAAGGTGCTACTGGAAGGAATTTTTTTATTTTGGTGAGATCAGGCGAGTGATCTACTTGAAATGCGCTCTGTAGAATGCAAAGGGTGTTGACAATGGTAAAGTTCTTTAGACATGACAGAAGCACAGGGGATCAGATGTCCTTATTGAAGGTTCATTCTGATTGGTTTGCCAGGAAGTTATGCAACAAGAAGCATTGGTCTTGATTTGCTTGCAGGATGTTTTATATGTCTTCCTATTATTCATTCATCCTATACTTTTCAAAGCTTTTTTCTGTTGCTTTCGTAACTGCCAGAAGTCATTTTAAAAAATATTGTATTAGTTGCACTAGGCGTCAGCAAACTTTTTCAGCAGGGGGCTGGTCCACCGTCCCTCAGATCCTGTGGAGGGCCGGACTATATTTTTTTGGTGGGGAAATGAACAAATTCCTATGCCCCACAAATAACCCAGAGATGCATTTTAAATAAAAGAACACATTCTACTCGTGTAAAAACATGCTGATTCACGGGCTGTCTGCAGGCCGGATTTAGAAGGCAATTGGGCTGGATCCGGCCCCCGGGCCTTAGTTTGCCTACCCATGCACTTGAATTACACAAACCTAAATTTCCAGGACACACTTGAATCTCCCACCCCCCATCAAAGTCCCTGGAAGCATCCCTTTTTTGTCCGCTTGCACCAGCGTACCAGAGTTGCCAAGCCACAAAACACCCCCAAGTATGTAATTTATTAAGTTCGCACTTATGCACAATCATCTTTTTTTAAAAAAATACACATCCTTACAATGGTGGCCAGCTGAGTTTGGGAGTGAGGGTTAGCTTACTGGTGTTCCTAAACACTTTGAACACACATCTTGTGCCACAGAACAGAGTTTAAAAATTGCAACAAGGAAGTCAAGTTGAACTTACGGAAATGTAATCAAGCTTGATACTTGCTGCAGAATCTCTCCCTCCTATATTATTATTATTATTATTATTATTATTATTATTATTATTATTATTATATACCCCAGTGAACAGTGCCCTGCTAGAAACGCTCCAGGAACTTTTGATTTAAAGAATTTTGTTCCCCACTTGACTGAACTTATATCTGTTGTCACTTACAAAAGAGAAAAGCCAGGTGGTTATTCTTTACACAGATGGAGCTTCCAAGAAACGAAGAAGCCAGAAGTGCCAGGAAGTGCTGAGCAGATGGCAGTTCTAGCAAATCTTTCTTTTATTTGGGATTTTGCATGTTCCCGTGTTCTCTTCGGCCCCACTGCCTCGCTTCACGCCGATTTCCAGCATGCTGTGATGTAAAATAACACACCTCAATGTAATCCGGTGTAACGCAGACAAAGTGGGAAGAAAAGGCCTCTGGGTCTCATGCAGGGCTCTCCTCCTTCTTGGGCTCGCTGTCAGGCCCTGCAAAAAAAGGCCGAATTAAATTTATTGCAAGAGATATTGGCTACAGTGTCCCTTTGTATTTGGGAGGGTGGGAGGGAAGGGAGCAAGAAGGGAATAAATAAAATTTCCTTGAGGCACATTGATTTTCACTGCCAGCCATCTGATAGTTAGAGAGAGAGAGGGAGAGATCTTGGGGATATAAACCCTGCAGGAAAAAGAGCTTCATCACGACTATTTAACTCACATCTGGGGAAGGGCTCTTTGTCTCTTTAAAGAAAGGCAAGACACACACACACACAAGGTGGAAGTTTTGTATATTCTGCCTCCAGTTCACAGTGAAATCCAAGCAGTGGAATGAGACTAATGATGGGGCAGACAGGACAACCAACAGTAAGATGAAGAGAGGCTGTATTAAAAATTTATTGTTTGCCTGGGATACACTTATTAAGGGGATGCAAGCTGGCTGCACTAATTGGGACCAACAACAGCTTTCACCCTAAGCCAGCATCAAGCCCAAGCTCTCTTTGTTCTTGCTGCGGTGAAAACACCAACATGGACCACATTAGCTTCAACAGAGGCAGAGGACCGGTTGATGCCAGTGGACCAGAGAGCAGGTTCTAACACACACACACTAACTGATCCCACTTAAGCAGGGAGTCATTTACTTCACTGCAGGGGCCAAGAATCGCCTCGGGGGTCTTTGTCTACACAGGAGTGAACCCAAGGCTTTGTCATGAAGATAATCAGACCTCCCACCCAAAGAGCCAGGAGCTAGGAAGATTAGCCTCTCCTCAGGTGCTGTTGACCTGATTCTATCTACGGCTTCTCCTACTTGTTGCTAATTGGCATGCACACACGCACCAATATATATTGCAGGCAGCTCGAGAGCTTTTGGGTTTGATACTTGGACATGAGGAAATAGGATGGAGTGTCTGTTGTGCCAAGTAGTGGTTTGTCATGGGGAAGGGCCACACCTCAGTGGTAGGGCATCAGACTTGCAAGCAGAAGGTCCACGGTTCAATCTCTGCCAGAATCCCTGGAGAGTCACTGCTTGTAGACCAGTGTTTTCCCAACTGTTGGACTACAGCTCCCATCATCCCTAGCTAGCAGGACCAGTGGTCAAGGATGATGGGAATTGCAGTCTGAACACAGCTAGAGACCCATGTTTTGGAAACCCTGGTGTAGACAGTACTGAACTACACAAACCAATCTGTCTTGGTCTAAGGCATGTGTCATGAGCCCCACAGCACTGTTGGGGTCAGGTTTGGCTGGCCAGCTCAGTCAGAGGAGGAAGAAACAGAGTGTGCTGCTGAATTGTGGCTATTAGGAGGCGGTTTCTCCCCATTCTTCCCTGACTCTGGCTGTGTCTGAGCCAGTGTGGTGTAGTGGTTAAGAGCGGTGGACTCGTAATCTGGTGAACCAAGTTCGCGTCCCCGCTCCTCCACATGCAGCTGCTGGGTGACTTTGGGCTAGTCACATTTCTCTGAAGTCTCTCAGCCTCACTCATGTCACAGAGTGTTTGTTGTGGGGGAGGAAGGGAAAGGAGATTGTTAGCCGCTTTGAGACTCCTTAGGGTAGTGATAAAGCGGGATATCAAATCCAAACTCTTCTTCTTCTTCTCTACCCTCCTGCATAGGAGAAAGCCTGAGTGGTGGATGCCCCCTAGGGCATTTGATCAGCTGATGAGTGATGTTGAACAGGTGACAGAACAGGAAGGTGCAGCTTTTTTTGCCTGGCGTATACACTTGAAAGCTCAACGTTCCCACCAGGCAATAGAGCCTCACAAGCAAATACAGTGGTACCTTGGGTTACAGAGGATGAGAACAGATATTGTGTGGTGATGGCATGGCGGCAGCAGGAGTCCCATTAGCTAAAGTGGTGCTTCAGGTTAAGAACAGTTTCAGATTAAGAACGGACTTCTGGAACGAATTAAGTACTTAATCCGAGGTACCACTGTATGGTCTTCAAAAGCTTGGTGGGAAAGGTGAGGAAACTTGTTAGGACATCTTCGTTGCTTCTGTCCAGTTCTGAACCTCTTGCCCTGCTCCTGAATAATCACACCTGAGCATTGGGTCTGTGGCTGATCTCTTTCTCACAAGAAAGAGCCTCTGCGTGAGTTAGGACGTATGTAGGGTAACAGCAAACATCCTGCTTTCTGGGATGTCACCCAAGTAAAAAGTAAGTCCACCTGGGGTGTCAATCAGGTCAGGAGCTGAATCCAATGGACTCTGGCAGGTGGGGCAACAATAACAAGAGAAAAAGAAAACCTTTTCCAGGCTAGTCTGTGGGTGGGGGATTAATTCAATTTTGCTTGCGTTTTAGTGAGAAACTACCTAATTCACACTTTCTGACCCAAAACACAACTGTCCTTCAAAATTCACATTCCTCTGAATTTTTGCAATGCAGTTCCATAACCAAACAATGTGTACAATTCCTAGAGTGGTTTAACAAGCCCTCCTCATGGGGAATTCTGGGGATTGTAGTCCCGTGAAGGGAACAGGGGTCTTATGACAACTCTCAGCACCTTAACAAACTACAGCTCCCAGAGTTCTTTGGGAGAGGCCATGGCTGTTAAAGCAATATAACAGCGCTTTAAATGTATGGTGTGACACACCGGGCCACTTGAGGAAGAGCTGAATACACCCTATTATTCACATCTCATACTTTTGATTTTCAGCTCTGGCGTGCTAGGAAAAATGGTTACCCACCACTGTGTTGGTCCAATACCACACCTGAGTGAAGATTTTGGTGTCCAATCCTATCATTGCAGTGCTCGTGGGAGCACAGTGTAACTTCTCACAATAACAGAAGCCTCCTTCATGTGCTATTCACATGAAGGGAGCTCTGTGTAATGCACCAAGTGGGTGCTAGAATTTCTTTCCCTGGTGTGCTATATTTTTGTATGTGGGGAGTTTTTACCATATGCAAGCAATGAAGACTGTGGAATCCCTTGCCTGTACAGTGGTTAAGAACTTAATTCGTTCCGGAGGTCTGTTCTTAACCTGAGGTACCATTTTAGCTAATGGGGCCTCCCACTGCTGCCGCGCTGCCGCTGCGTGATTTCTGTTCTCATCCTGAAGCAAAGTTCTTAACCTGAAGCACTATTTCTGGGTTAGTGGAGTCTGTAACCTGAAGCGTCTGTAACCTGAAGCATCTGTAACCTGGGGTACTACTGTATTCTGTCCTTCCACCTTCTCCCTGCATTATTCACATGACAGAGCCTCCACCAACACAGCGAGTGGGTGCTAGAATGGTTCTCCGTGATGTGCTAGATTTCCACATGCAGGCAGTTTTTGCCACATTCAGGCATCCAGGAGTGTAGAATTGCTCATCTGTATTCTGTTCTCCCACCTCATTCTGCTGCATCTGTAGATCAAGCTTGAGCTATGACCTCCTCCCCTGCCTTTCAAGATAGAACAGTTCAGAACAGCCCAAAATTGAGTGGGTAGATATTATTGGCATTTCTTTTCTTCCTGTTGCTTCATGTCTCAAGCTTAATGGCTGCTAAATGTACCTTCTGAATCCCGCAATAATTATATAAGCCTAACAAATCCTCCCCCGTGTGTACGCCTCTGTCTTTATGCCCGGGAATAATGCACAGAAGCCGAGAAGGGGTGGGAATGGGCTTGCATGTGTGGGTGTCGCCGCATTGAAAAGAATAATGCGCTCTCAGACCGAAGTGGCTCATGACAGCATATTCCTTTCTCTGTAACTCGGGACTGTGTAACCTTGCCAGCCAGAGTGGTAGACCTGGGGGAAAGAAGGAGGGGGGGGGAATCTGATTATAGCTACTACAATTAGGCCTACGAGCAGTTTGAATGTATTGATGCAGCTGAAACTGCTAAGCAAAATAAAACCAGGAAAAAAATAATAGCCAGTGGACAAGCAGAAACCATGGAAAATGTATTGATTGCAACAGGGGCTCGCCGCTACATGGCAAAGGGATCTCAGAAGAGCTGAGCTTTGTGGGTAATTTCTGGCAGACAATGCACTGTAAGCCTTCATTTGCAGAACCTGAAAGTTGAACCAAAGCTTCCAGGTCTCTCTTGTATATGCTTATTTAGCATCCCGGAAACAAGCAGCCAGCCCCTGTCAAAAGATATCATTTTGCTTCTCTCCAGGTACAGAAAAATGTACTTTGTTTTGTTTGTCTCATAGGCTGATTGTGGAGGGAAGGCTCTCTCCAGCAATATCAAGGTGGTTTTCCTACAGCGGCTTGAAAATGCTGGCCAACTGTCCTGAAACTCCAATCCCAGGTATGAATGGGGCTAAAGTTAATGAAAGGACCTCTTGGGTTGGGTTCCTTTTCCATTGCAAAAGCCATGCATTTGAGCACTAAAAGGAGAGTATCTGAAGTATCTGAAGAAGTGTGCATGCACACGAAAGCTTATACCAGAACAAATTTAGATGGTCTATAAGGTGCTACTAGACAATTATTATTATTATTATTATTATTATTATTATTATTATTATTATTATTTGACTGCGTCATACTAACACGGCTACCTACCTGAATCTATGAGGAGAGTGACCAAGATGATAAAGGTTCTGGAAACCAAGCCGTATGTAAGAAGAATTACCAACGAAAGAAGAATGGAGGATGAAACTGATGGACTATGCAGAATTAGGTAAACTAACAGGAAGGATTCGAAACCTGTGGGACCAGAGATTCTCAGAAGATTGGAGTAAATTTGCGGAGTATTTGAAAAGTAATTGTGATGAACAGATTACGCTAGTAGGTTTGCAAGAAGTTTTGTAAGGTGTATTCTTTGAAATATTGCAAAAAAAGATAATGAAGAGAATTGTTAGTTAAAGATAATTAAAGGTAATATGAAATTAAGAAATGCATAATAAGTGATAAGAACAGAAAATCATCAGAGGTGTTGACGGAAGTCCAAAAAATATTGTATAAGATGAGAAGTTCTGTTGTATGAATATTAATTAATATGTTAAAAACTATAGAAATGTATTTTTAAAAAGGAAACAAAGCCGTATGAGGAATGGTTGAGGGAGCTGGTGTCCACCCAAATCATGGATGAAGGAGGGAACAAATATATATACTACTTCCATAGGCTAATATTATACAGAGATGCAAATTGAGAAATAATTGGTATAATTTCCACAGGAAAAAATAATGCTATGCACTGTTCAAGTAGGGTTTGGTTATGTGAGCAGAAGGAAAGCCTGATGGACCAAGCCAAAGGCCAACCAAATCCACCATTTTGTTGTCAAGCAGAGGCCAACCAGTGCTTATGGGAATCCCACAAGGATGTGATAACAGTGCTCTCCCCACCTTAGACTCCCAGAAACTGGCATTCAGAAGAATGTTGTTGTTCTTTAGTCGTTTAGTCGTGTCCGACTCTTCGTGACCCCATGGACCAGAGCACGCCAGGCACTCCTGTCTTCCACTGCCTCCCGCAGTTTGGTCAAACTCATGTTGGTAGCTTCGAGAACACTGTCCAACCATCTTGTCCTCTGTCGTCCCTTCTCCTTGTGCCCTCCATTTTTCCCAACATCAGGATCTTTTCCAGGGAGTCTTCTCTTCTCATGAGGTGGCCAAAGTATTGGAGCCTCAGCTTCAGGATCTGTCCTTCCACTGAGCCCTCAGGGCTGATTTCCTTCAGAATGGAGAGGTTTGATCTTCTTGCAGTCCTTGGGACTCTCAAGAGTCTCCTCCAGCACCATAATTCAAAAGCACCAATTCTTCGGTGATCAGCCCTCTTTATGGTCCAGCTCTCACTTCCATACATCACTACTGGGAAAACCATAGCTTTAACAATACGGACCTTTGTCGGCCAGGTGATTTTGCTGTCTAGATTCAGAAGAATGCTGTCTCCAATAGTGGAAGTAGAACATAGGCATACTGGCTAGTGGCCATGGATAGCCTGATTCTCCACGAATTTGTCCAATCATCTTGTGAAACCATCCAGTTTGGCGGCCATCTTGACAGCTTGTGGGATTGAATTCCACAGTCCGACTATACACTGCATTATGGTATTGTTGTATTGCATGGCATTCATTTTCTAACACTCCTTTCACACCGCAGTACCTGGTGTGTTGCAGAACTGTGGCCTTTTGACCGATATACCAACATGTCACGCCAAATTTCATTCACACCGGTTGAGCATTGTGTGGCACCACAACGAACGTCAGTGAGGAACATCGCCAATCCCCCACTACTTCCACACATGTATGCTTCTGTTCCCCTGTGAATTCCCCACGAAAACAGCAGGAAATAACGGTATAAAGTCCCAGATTTTGTCACTTTACTCCTGTGATTTTTCTGGGTTAAAGGGGCTGCAAGCGGATTATTTCTGCAATCAGATAACAGAGAAATGAGTGTTAAACTTGTGCTATATTCCATTAGATTTCCAGAAATGTATTGTACATCGTGCTATAGCTCAGATATAATGCAGAAATTAACAGGGAAACAGAGAAATGGAATAAACCACCATGTGACTGCAGCTTGTATATCACAACCTTGACTCAAAACTTAAAAGAAGCATCCATCTTTCTTCTCTCTCTCTCTCCTTCCTTTTCTTCCTTTTTTTTTATATCGAACTGGGGGGGGGGGGGATAGGTCAGGAAGACTGCAACGAGAGGGAAAAAATGCAATCATCTATAGATGTGATTGCAGTGAGCCTCCTACATATAACCAAGGCCTCAGTCATTACTTGTCTGACATGAACTGAAACAAATAATAAAAAAAGATTGTACATTGTGTGCTTTGCATACACATTGGGATAAAGACATATTACGTTCAAGGGGTGCTTCACACATTCTGGGACAGCGGGGTGTGTGTGTGTGTGTGTGTGTGTGTGTGTGTGTGTGTGTTGTAAAGGCAGGTGTGTGCAGATGGACAAGTCTAAGCACATTAGAACATTTTTAAAAAAGTTTTGATCAGACACAGATTTCTCTAGCCTAGAATTCTGTTGCTGACAGCAGCCAGCTAAATGAATTGGTCAAGATGATAAGCTAAGAAGGTGGCAGCCTTCCCCTGTTGTCTGTCTCAGACAACTTGGCATAAGGTCTTCTGCTACTGTATCATTGTACTCTAATGATGGTGATGGTTTAATTTAGAATCATAGAATCATAGAATCATAGAGTTGGAAGAGACCACAAGGGCCATCGAGTCCAACCCCCTGCCAAGCAGGAAACACCATCAGAGCACTCCTGACATATGGTTGTCAAGCCTCTGCTTAAAGACCTCCAAAGTAGGAGACTCCACCACACTCCTTGGCAGCAAATTCCACTGTCGAACAGCTCTTACTGTCAGGAAGTTCTTCCTAATGTTTAGGTGGAATCTTCTTTCTTGTAGTTTGGATCCATTGCTCCGTGTCCGCTTCTCCGGAGCAGCAGAAAACAACCTTTCTCCCTCCTCTATGTGACATCCTTTTATATATTTGAACATGGCTATCATATCACCCCTTAACCTCCTCTTCTCCAGGCTAAACATGCCCAGCTCCCTTAGCCGTTCCTCATAAGGCATCGTTTCCAGGCCTTTGACCATTTTGGTTGCCCTCCTCTGGACACGTTCCAGTTTGTCAGTGTCCTTCTTGAATTGTGGTGCCCAGAACTGGACACAGTACTCCAGGTGTGGTCTGACCAGAGCAGAATACAGTGGCACTATTACTTCCCTTGATCTAGATGCTATACTCCTATTGATGCAGCCCAGAATTGCATTGGCTTTTTTAGCTGCCGCGTCACACTGTTGGCTCATGTCAAGTTTGTGGTCAACCAAGACTTATATACCGCTTAATGTATTTTAAACTATCTCTAAGGGGCGAACAGAAAACTGAAGCCACAACAGACAACTTAAACACAAATATTTCAAAAGCTACATGGTTACATATAAAAATGTTGCATTAATACAAAGTCAAGGAAATAAACAACAAAGCAGCCCTGTTTAGAGAAGTTTTTGGTGTTTGATCTTTTATTGTGTTTTTAATATCCTGTTGGAAGCCGCCCAGAGTGGCTGGGGAGGCCCAGCCATATGGGTGGGATATAAGTAATAAATTTTATTATTATTAAAGTTACTGATATCCATTCATTTTCCTTCTGACACACGCTCCCTCTCAGCCTCCAGATTCTCACCCAGGGTCCAAGCAAACTCTCAGCACACCCACTATGAGAAGAGTTCCTGAAAACAGCAGGCATCACCCTAGTCTCTTATGCCTGAGTTGCATTTTATGGGCTGGTCCACAGTGGATGGTACTTCCTCAAGCTGCTCACAGCTGTGTCCTATTCAACTTCACTCTCCACACCCAGTTCCAGGTGCAGCAGGTTTGTTGCGTTTTCCAGGGGACCCAGAGAATGGGGAAAGGACCCTCTCCACTCACAGCTCTTTCTTCCCATTCTGTCCTTGTCTTCTCCAGCTTCCCTGGAGTGCCTTCTACATCAATAAAGGTAAAGGTAAAGGGACCCCTGACCATTAGGTCCAGTCGTGGCCGACTCTGGGGTTGCGGCGCTCATCTTGCTTTATTGGCTGAGGCAGCCGGTGTGCAGCTTCCAGGTCTTGTGGCCAGCATGACTAAGCCGCTTCTGGTGAACCAGAGCAGCGCACGGAAATGCCATTTACCTTCCCGCCAGAGCGGTACCTATTTACCTACTTGCACTTTGATGTGCTTTCGAACTGCTAGGTGGGCAGGAGCAGGGACCGAGCAACGGGAGCTCACCCCGTCGCAGGGATTCGAACCGCCGACCTACTGGTTGGCAAGTCCTAGGCTCTGTGGTTTAACCCACAGCACCACCTGCGTCCCTTCTACATCAATACATAATAATAATAATAATAATAATAATAATAATAATAATAATAATAATAATTTATTTATACCCTGCCCTCCCCAGCCAGAGCCGGGCTCAGGGCAGCTAACACCAGTAAAATTACAAGTAAAAACAAAAATAAACCAATTTAAAATACAGGTTACAATATAATTTAAAATGCAGCCTCATTTTAATAGTAGCCCATAGATCAAAACCATAAGGGGAGGGAAACATAAGGGTCAGACTGAGTCCAAACCAAAGGCCAGGCGGAACAGCTCTGTCTTGCAGACCCTGCGGAAAGATGTCAAGTCCCGCAGGGCCCTAGTCTCTTGTGACCCACCAAGTCGGGGCCAGTACTGAAAAGGCCCTGGCCCTAGTTGAGACCAATCTAACCGCAAACTGATAAGCAGGACATGATGGTGATGGGCTTTTGCTGCTGTTCGTTCCTAGCATCTAGTATTTTGTAGTAGCCTGCCTCTGAGCACAGCATTTCTATCTATCCATCATGGCTGATAGCCAATGGGAGACCTAACCTCCCTGAATTTCATACCCTCCAAGTATCCCAGGGACAGTCTGATTTGATCCTAAAGTAAAGGGACCCCTGACCATTAGGTCCAGTCGTGACCGACTCTGGGGTTGTGGCACTCATCTTGCTTTATTGGCCGAGGGAGCCGGCGTACAGCTTCCGGGTCATGTGGCCAGCATGACTAAGCCGCTTCTGGCAAACCAGAGCAGTGCACGGAAATGCCATTTACCTTCCCGCCAGAGCAGTACCTATTGATCTACTTGCACTTTGACGTGCTTTCGAACCGCTAGGTGGGCAGGAGCAGGGACCGAGCAATGGGAGCTCACCCCGTCATGGGGATTCGAACCGCCAACCTTCTGATCGGCAAGTCCTAGGCTCTGTGGTTTAACCCACAGCGCCATCCTGATTTGATCCTGGAATGTCCCTATTTCCCCCATTGCTGCCTCCTGAGGGAATGAGTTCCATAGTTCCATAGCACTGAGCGAACGAGGCCTGGCGAACTTACAGGTTAGGCAACACAAACATGCCAGCATGGATGGAGTCCGAATAATTTCCTCTTTTATAACACTTTGCTCTACCTTGGTGGCAATTTGGACCAATTTTTTTTGCCTTGCTCTCTCTCTCCCATGGCCTGTCAGTGCTATATGGCCCTCGTAAAGCAGAAAGGCAATTGCTGCGTACACTCACCCAGCTTGTACAGCCATAAATATTAGGGGATCCACTTGACACTCACTGCATGTTCTGTAATGACCTTGATTATTGCTGGCTGACCAAGGCTCAATTACTGTCTCTGCAGATTTCCTTCAAGCTCTGTGCTTTTATGGGTCCCAGTTCTCCCATTTCATGGGTGCTCTCCCCACCCCCTGGGACGGCCATTAGCTTTGCAAATATTGCTCATGCAGTTTAGGCAATTGATAGAACTTTTACAGGACAGGACCGTTTTAGGCAAAGGGATGCATTTTGTTTTTTAATCCATTCCCCTTCTCAGAATGACCCCCTCTGTGCAAATAAAACTAACAGGTCAAACTGACCCCAAGTATGCATTTTCTATGGGACGCGGGTGGTGCTGTGGGTTAAACAACAGAGCCTAGGACTTGCCAATCAGAAGGCCGGCGGCTCGAATCCCCGCGACGGGGTGAGCTCCCATTGCTCGGTCCCTGCTCCTGCCAACCTTGCAGTTTGAAAGCACGTCAAAGTGCAAGTAGATAAATAGGTACCACTCCGGTGGGAAGGTAAACGGCGTTTCCATGCACTGCTCTGGTTCACCAAAAGCACCTTAGTCATGCTGGCCACATGACCCAGAAGCTGTACACCAGCTCCCTCGGCCAATAAAGCGAGATGAGCGCCGCAGCCCCAGAGTTGGTCACGACTAGACCTAATGGTCAGGGGTCCCTTTACCTTTACCTTTATGCAATTTCTATAGATCATGAGAGTAATAGAATTGAGCAGGATGGGAGCCTGAGGGTCATCTAGTCCAACCCTCTTCTCAATGCAGAGTGCAACTGCATCATCCCAGACAGAGAGCCATCTAGCTTCACCTCCAATATCTCCAGTGAAGATGAGAGCATCACCTTCCAGTGTAGTCTGTTCCCTTGCCTAACAACATTTACCATTATAAAGTTTCTCTTATTGTCGAGCTAAAATCTGCTTCTCTGCAATTTCCACCCATTGGTTCCCATCCTGCACTCTGGAGCAAAAGAGGATAGGGCTGCCAGCCAGCTCTTTCGGTAGTTGAAGAACTCTGTCATGTAAGACTACCAGGTGCCTCCAGATAAGACTGGGAGATAGCCTTGCCCCAAACCCTGGAGAGCTGCTGCCAGCCAGTGTAGACATTACTGGCCTAAATTTGCCATGACTTGGTAAATTGCAGCTTCTTGAGTCCCTGTGTCTTCCTTTAATCCTCTCTTCTCCAGGCTGAATATATCCATCACTTTCAATAGTCCCTCATAGGACTTGGTCTCCAAAACCCCACCTCTAATTTTCATTGCTAGGGGGTGAATGTCTGGGGTGGGAAGGAGGCAGGGGCCAGGGTCAGATTTTTGAATGAAAAGACTTGTGGACTTGGTTCTGGGGCTGATTAGAAATCCCTGGACTGGGCATGCTCTCAGAGTCACCTGTTCCGACCATACATCTTCCCACCTGAGCCACTGTTTTGCACTTGGCTCTCTGGTTAGTGCATCTGAATGTTTCAGAAAAAAAGAGAAATGAGACCCCACAAGCCCGAAAACTGCCCACTCTGGATCTGGTCCTGCCAGTACAAAAAAAATTAAAAATGGGAATCAGCTTTGGATTTTCCACATGGAACACCATAAACATTTTTCTTTTCTTCATGCAGCATCATAAAAGGGTTCCTTCTCGTGAACGTGCAAGAAACAGTTTCTCTTGCAAACAATTGCCCCTCTGCTTCACCCTTTTAAATTAAAAGAGGAGAAAGGGCCTCTATGCCGTCCGAGAAGTCTTTTGGGTTGTGTGTACAGTACTTACACATCAGAAATCTAATTCACTTGAAAGGTTTCAGCAAGAATGAGCCTTTTTATGGTTTTCCCCTTCAGGTTACCTAGGAAATTTCTCGAGGGTTAAAGGAAGAGGAGTGGGGGCAGCGGGGGGATGATTTGACCTGCCTTGGTTAGGCTAATTGCCAAATTGTCTTGCTGTCCTCTGGCTTCTCTGTTGTCTGGCTAATTGGATGGACTCGAGCGCTGGCTGCAAGGCAGCTCTGAAATGAGGCAGGTCACTGCTGATACGAAGCTTTGGTCATAAATAATTTGAAGTGGCATCATCCCACTCTTCATTCATAATGTGCCAGAGGGAAGCTGAGCTACTGGGAAAGGCAGAATCTCTCACTCTCCACGCCAGGGAAGAATCAGGGGCAGGTCAAAAGCAGGTGTGCAGGATCCGCTCTGGACCTCTCAGGGACCATCTTGGCTTCTGAAATAAGCGCATTACACATGCATGAAACTGGGGTGGACAATATCAAACAGTTCACTGGGATATCTGTAGCGGAGAAAAGAGCCTGGCTGAAATTTCTGCAGTGTTGCCTTCTAGAGCAAATGTACAATGAAGGAAAAACAGCAATACTTATTGCTTATTGCTAACAGCAAGGTTATCTTTATTTACAAAGGAGGTGCCAAGCAACCCCCCCCCCCACTTTCCCATTTTTGTTGGTGGGGGGAGCAAGTTTCTTTTTGTGCTATATAGAAGCATAGAGGGACCCTGAGGATCATCTAGTCCAACCCCCTGCAATGAAAATACAGCTGTCCCACATGGGGATCAAACCTGTGGCCTTCGTGTTATCAGCAACGTGCTCTAACCAACTGAGCTATCCAGTTGCCCCTGGATTATGCAAACATTTACAAGCAGTTGACTAAAAGAGTCAAGAAGGGAAACATGAAATGAACTTGAATCCAGAACCAGCACTCCTTCTAACAGCAAACTCAACTCAATGGCAGAAATGAAGAGAAGACTGAGAAACATGAGGGTGGCATTGGCATGCTTTTTGTGGTATGAAGAGGAAGAGAAGAAGAGTTTGGATTTGATATCCCGCTTTATCACTACCCGAAGGAGTCTCAAAGCGGCTAACATTCTCCTTTCCCTTCCTCCCCCACAACAAACACTCTGTGAGGTGAGTGGGGCTGAGAGACTTCAGAGAAGTGTGACTGGCCCAAGGTCACCCAGCAGCTGCATGTGGAGGAGCGGGGAAGCGAACCCGGTTCACCAGATTATGAGTCTACCACTCTTAACCACTACACCACACTGGCTCTCTATGCAGAAGTACCCCAAAATTCTAGGGAACTGTGGACAATTATACACTAGAGCACCACAGATTTTGTTGTGAGACCAACCAAGCATTGGTTAAAGCAGGCTTTAAACCTTGGCCCTCCAGATGTTTTTGGCCTACAACTCCCATGATCCCTAGCTAGCAGGACCAGTGGTCAGGGATGGTGGCAATTGTAGTCTCAAAACATCTGGAGGGCTGAGGTTGAGGACGTCTGGGTTATAGCACATAACTGCAACTACCATGGGGCAATAAGAACAGCAAAGAGTCCTACTTCACTGCCTCTAGTCTTTTGAGTACATAGTAGCTTTATCTGGGTCATCCAAAACCTGGTCCTACCTGCTGGTGGAGACAGACCCATGCAGGCAGCACAGGCTTGCTGTGACCATTCAACCCATCCTTTAGAAGATGAAGTCACTCAGTTCCATCGTGATTTAGATGCTACTATTATGTAGTCTGAAGCATTGAGCCTCTTGGGTTTGCCAAGTGTAAGGTTCACAGTTCGAATCCGTGCAGCGGATTTGACTGGAATTAACCGTCCAGGGATCCTTTACCTTTTTACCTCACTGTTATGGTAGCAGTTCTAGCTGTGGTGTCCAATTCTGCGCCATCTTGCTCTTTGTGAGGACATGGGGAATGCTTCTTTGCATGAGTTATAGGATTGTAGAGATGGAAGGCGTCCCAATGGTCATTCAATTCAACCACCCACCAGGTATTATTCTCAATTAAAGTCCTACCTGTTCTACCTGGTCAGCTTGCATACATGGAATGGGAAGAGGCAACATCTTGTTCTTTGCCTCAGACTACAAAGTGTGTTGAGCAGGCCCTGCACATAATGATGATGATGATGATGATGATGATGATGATGATGATAATTTATTTATACCCCACCCATCTGGCTGGGTTTCCCCAGTCATTCTGGGCAGCTTCCAACTGAATATTAAAAACAATACAGCATCAGACATTAAAAACTTCCCTAAAGAGGGCCACCTCCAGTTGTCCTTTAAAAGTAAAATAGTTGTTTATTGCCTTGACATCTGCTGGGAGGGCATTCCACAGGGCAGGTGCCACTACTGAGAAGGCCTTCTGCCTGGTTCCCTGTAACTTGGCTTCTCTCAGTGAGGGTACCGCCAGAAGGCCCTCAGCGCTGGACTTCAGTGTCCGGGCAGAACGATGGGGGTGGAGACGCTCCTTCAGGTATACAGGACCGAGGCCATTTAGGACTTAAAATTTCAGCACCAACACTTTGAATTGTGCTTGGAAACGTACTGGGAGCCAATGAAGATCTTTCAGGACCGGTGTTATATGGTCTCGGTGGCCACTCCCTGTCACCAGTCTAGCTGCCACATTCTGGATTAATTGCAGTTTCCAAGCTTCAAAGGGAGTCCCACGTAGAGCGCATTGCAGTAGTCCAAGCAGGAGATAACTAGAGCATGCACCACTCTGGCAAGACAGTCTGCGGGTAGGCAGGGTCTCAGCCAGGGGTTTGGGAAGGCAAGTGAGGAGATACTGGGCAAGCTGTGGGGCTGAGACCCACTGAAAGTAGCTGAAGATACACTGGTGGGTCATAGCCAACTGTTTCAGAAACACTGTTCTATCTATATCACCCCTGTCCTTGCTCCCCCTCAAAAAACTCTCTCCGTTCCAAAGTGCCTTAACAGAAACTTTCAGCAACAACATCCATGGGATATTGTCTTGTGGGTTTTCTTCCCCACGGCCAATAAGGCTTCTTAAATGAGATAAATCAGTGATGGAAAGAAACTTGTTAGACCATACTAGTATTACAGTTCACACTCGCTTCCAGATCATTAACACTGGATCGAGCCCAAATTCCCCGCGGTCTCCAGGCCAGACAGCTCCCCACAACTTGATACATTGCTAATAATAATTATCGACTGTTTACAGTGTTTCAACCACTTTCTCGGCTTCATGACAGTTCTCATGCCCAGGCCAATTTGAAATAATTTTCCCCCTCCCCCCACAAAGATTTCACAATCCACATCTGTTCTACAGCAATCTGTTTTCAGATGATAAAGGAGGCTCCATTCCCCCTGGAAATGGCTTTCCTTCCTTCTCATATTTCTAGAGTTCCTTGCAAGAAAAGGAGAAAAATAAGAGATAATAAGAATAACAATAGAATTCGCTTCACCCTTTTCATGCTGTTTTACACGAGCAGGGCCTTTGCAGTTCTTACTAACATCCCGTAAGGATGACGCTGTGCTTTGAGCGTTGGACTAGCATCTAGGAGGGACCAGGGTTCAAAACCCCCTCCTTGGCTGTAAATCCCATTTGGTGACCTTGGGCTTGTTGTCACCAGCTCTCACGCTAGCCTGCCTCACAGGGTTGTTGTGAGGATAAAATGAGGAGAGCTAGGGAGAGATGTATGGAAGTGAGAGCTGGACCATAAAGAAGGCTGATCGCCAAAGAATTGATGCTTTTGAATTCTGGTGCTGGAGGAGACTCTTGAGAGTCCCATGGACTGCAAGAAGATCAAACCTATCCATTCTTAAGTAAATCAGCCATGAGTGCTCACTGGAAGGACAGATCCTGAAGCTGAGGCTCCAATACTTTGGCCACCTCATGAGAAGAGAAGACTCCCTGGAAAAGACCCTGATGTTGGGAAAGATGGAGGGCACAAGGAGAAGGGGACGACAGAGGATGAGATGGTTGGACAGTGTTCTCAAAGCTACCAACATGAGTTTGACCAAACTGCGGGAGGCAGTGGAAGACAGGATTGCCTGGCGTGCTCTGGTCCATGGGGTCACAAAGAGTCAGACACGACTAAACAACCAAACAACAACAAGGGAGAACTATATGTGCCACCTTGAGCTCCTGGGAGGAAATGTGGGATAAGAATTCATTGACTGATTGATTGATTGATTGAACAAACCCATATGATAGAACCATAGAATTGTAGAGCTGGAAGGGACCACAAGGGTCATCTAAGACAGATCGGGAGATTGACTCTAAGAGATAACAGCTTGTTGAAGATGACCCTGTCAGCTCAAAGCAGAGCTGAAGTTTGATGCAGGAATTTCCAGCTCACACCTCATGGTCTCAGTAGCAATTCTTATACTAACACACACACACACACACACACACACACACACACACCCCCTCTCAAAGTAGCAAATGAGTGAAAGCATCACTTTTGGAAAACGAATACCCATTTTTCTGGGCTGATATTTGCTCTTGTTTTTCAGAACTGACAGAGAATGAATTATATGCTGCCTTGATAGCACATCAAAGTCCATCAATGGCGTGGTCTCTTAACTCCTCATCTACACCCTTGGTATGAAGGCCTTCCAAATTTGTTGGGGAGGATGTGGAGTGTCAAAGTCCTTTCTCTAACCCCATTACCCCAGTCGCTTCTGCTGTGCCCTAGACTTCTGTCCATTTCCTCCATCCCAAAGAAGTCACTTGGAGCCATTGAGAATCCAGATGACCCCTACCTGCAAAGCTTCTTTCTTTCCTTCATTTACTTAGCCAGGGCTGGGTTTTTCTGGGCGTACTCACGGAATTGCAGAGTTGGAGGTGATCTTGTAGGTTATCGAGTCCAACTCCCTAGTCAATGCATGATCATAAATGAAAGCATGTTGTGAGAGTGAGATGGACTGTTTGAAATTGACATGGATAGACAGATGCTGCAGTTGCAATATTCCACTATTGCCCTCCAACTCTAAAATTCTATGATTCTGGGATTGATGGAAACTGGGGTGTATGTGTGTCCAGATCTGACTTAGAGGCTACTTGTCGCCGACCATCATTCTACAGAGTATGGCTGAATGAACACAAGAAAGAAGTTCTTAAGCAGAAGCATTTACGAGATCCATTCTTGCTCCTTGAAGAGAAAAAGTTTCCAGTCATTCATTAATTCCTTTGCATCCTCCGCATTTCCTGGCGATGAATATTGTAAGCAGATGGTGCCATTCCGTATCAGAATAGCTGTCAAGAAATATCAATAACCCACAGAAACTGAGATCAAACACCAGGGTGTTCTGTTTCTCTCTGTGGGGGTTGGGTTTTTTGTTTTCTTTTGAGGGGTGTTTTCCCCACCCTTTCAGATTCGTGTGCCGGGATAGAAGCAGGACACCTTAATTTCCAATCTACCTTTGGAGGGGAGTTTACAGGGGGAGAGGTTTTTTTCTTTGCTTGTCCAGAACAAAAGAGACTTCATGGTGGGGGCAGTTTAAGAGATGGTGAATTTGATAAACCGTCTCATATTTTCAAATGAGAAAAAAAATGATACTTCATCTCTCTAACGACAGAAAGGTTTGGGGATAGTTTACAGTAATATATGCCTTTTTTTAGTACATGGCTCGCAGACCCAGCCCAACGGCTACATGAAGAATGGAGTTGCTGGCAAAAGGTTAATAGAGCATTGGTCCTTTTTTAATTGAAAAAATGACGGAGGGACCCATGTAGCTGGCTGAGCCGTAATATTATTACAGGCTGTAAGTATTGTTCCATAGACGTACTGTTCATTTGGGAGCACAATAATGAACATCAAGCTATGTTTCTCAGCTTCAACAAGAAAGTGAACTTATTCTCAAATAGGTTAATAACCATCTCCTAGTGTCGGGTGTTTTTTTTTGTTTTTTTTGTTTGTTCGTTTTTAAACTCCACAATAAATTCCATCCTTAAAAAATAATATTTATCTCCCTTTTCACATTACATTTGCCACCCCAACCTTGTAATCAGAATCACTGGCAGCATTAGAAAATACCCATGTCTTTGCACCAGTGTTACTAAGTACTCACTTTACTTGTTATGTTTTTAATTTGTTTCTTTATAGCAATTCCCCCCCCGCCCCGACTCTTCAGCCAAACGTTACTACAGAAGCTTACAAATGTCCGTGATAAGTTCTCTTAGGCTTACAATATAAAAAGCATGGCACAAGAGGAAATTAGATTGGGAGGGAAGAGGAAAAATGAAGACTCTGGCACTGTTTCTTAGTTGTAGAGTTCTTGCGATGGCCAGTTGGAATGGAAAAAGTTCATGGAAAGGAGAAGACAAGTGTTTCTGGTCTTTCCATTGAGCTGACTGAGAGGCCTTGCAATCCCATCTCTCCCAGTCCCCGTAGCCGGATGGAATATTCGGCTGCTGATTTTATCTTACCCTTCCTCTGCATATACTTTATCCTCACAACAACCCTGTGATGTAGGTAGATTAAGCTGAGAAAGTGTGACTGGCCCAAGGTTACTTTAAGGTCTTCAAGGCTGAACAGGGCTGAACAGGGTCCTCATCCCAAGAGGTACGATTGGGAGATAGCCTTGCCCCCAAACCCTGGAGAGCTGCTGCCAGCCAGTGTAGACATTGCTGGACTAGATGTGCCATGACAAGTCACATCCCAGTGTCCTGATCAAGAATTACTGGCTGACGCAGAAATGTGGGGAACTGAATTTAAGATGGAAGAATTAGAAAACTGGGAGCATTCAGAACTAGCAGATTCACTTCATCCCTGCTCAAAAGTACGTCCCGCTGAATTCACAGTCCTAAGCATATTTACTCAAAAGTCCTGATGTATGTCATTCAGGTAAAGGTAAAGGGACCCCTGACAGTTAAGTCCAGTCGCGAATGACTCTGGGGTTGCGGCGCTCATCTTGCTTTACATGTGGCCAGCATGACTAAGCCACTTCTGGCGAAGCCAGAGCAGCGCATGGAAACACCGCCAGAGCGGTACCTATTTATCTACTTGCACTTTGATGTGCTTTTGAACTGCTAGGTTGGCAGGAGCAGGGACCGAACAACAGGAGCTCACCCCGTCACGGGGCCTCGAACCGCTGACCTTCCAATCGGCAAGTCCAAGCGTCACAGTGGTTTTAAACCACAGCACCACCCGCATCCCGATGTATTTCATTAGACATTTCCTAATAAGTGTGTTTATGGCTGTAGGATACAGTGCATAGCCTTTAAATGTCTGTTCAGAGATAATCCCCATTGAGTTCAATGGGACATATGCTAGCAAAGGTGTTGAGGACTGCATCGTAACGTTTGTTCATACACTGCACTGAACAGAGGTACAAGCTGTGATTCCAGAAATGCCTGCAATTCCTGATGCCTACTATGAATCTGATACAGGCCAATACAACAGCTGAGGGAAAAGGATTAAATCCCTCTCCAACCCCACATCCAAGTCCTGACTGGGGAGGCCCCATACCTACTCTCTGAAATATATATACAGGTACTTAGAAATCCATGACATCACAGCATCATACAATACAGTGGTACCTCGGGTTACATATGCTTCAGGTTACATATGCTTCAGGTTACAGACTCCGCTAACCCAGAAATAGTACCTCTGGTTTGCTTCAGGATTAGAACAGAAATCGTGCTCTGGTGGTGTGGTGGCAGCGGGAGGCCCCATTAGCTAAAGTGGTGCTTCAGGTTAAGAACAGTTTCAGGTTAAGAACAGACCTTCGGAACGAATTAAGTACTTAACCCGAGGTAAAAGGTAAAGGTAAAGGGACCCCTGACCATTAAGTCCAGTCACGGACAACTCTGGGGTTGAGGTGCTCATCTCGCTTTATTGGCCGAGGGAGCCGGCGTACAGCTTCCGGGTCATGTGGCCAGCATGACTAAGCCGCTTCTGGGGAACCAGAGCAGAGCATGGAAATGCCGTTGGCAGGAGCAGGGACCGAGCAACAGGAGCTCACCCCATCACGGGGATTCCAACCGCTGACCTTCTGATCGGCAAGCCCAAGAGGCTCAGTGGTTTTAACCCGAGGTACCACTGTACAAAAGACTTTAACATAACTTTAACAGTACAATACAATGCACAATTTAACACGTGTAAAAAGAGAAGATTCGCAAAGCCCTTAAATACATTTGCTTAGCAAAACCCATCTGGGACTTCTTAGCCAGGTAACCAAAAATAATAATAAAATTCTGGAGAAGCAGTGGTTGTATGACACCTCTCTCTGACCGGCCACATAATGCAAGAAAGGGTTCCATGGATCTGAAAACTCGTTTCTCCTGTTTATACTATTTTTTTAAAAAAAAACCGTCTGTACAATTGCTAGTTGCAGCAATGGTCCCCCATTTAGTTAGTCCCATAGAGCTGTCTCTTGAAGTGCCATGGAGGGGGACAACTTTATATCCACCCGTAGAGGAAATACATAAAGCTAATAAATGGAGCCAGTAAGGCACACCGAGCCTGCAACAGAGAATACAAGAGGCCTTGGGACTCAAAAGTAGCTGAAAAAAAACCTGAAGGGGAGAATCTGGTTCAAATAATAAATAAAAGATACAACATGTATAAATTATAGCTGTAAAGTGTGATGTTGGGGGATGAAGAAAAAGCTGCAAGGATGCAAAGGAAAGGAAGCGACCTTGATGGCTGTTGTTTCCTCAGCTTCCTCTAAGCCGGGGGTATTTTCAAAGGTTGGGGGGGGAGGGATAGAAGCCCAAGGGAGGGCTGAGAATTGGGTGGAAGAGAACAAAGGCGCTTGCCACTGCTATTCCTGCTCAAGCTGCCTCAGAATTCTGGTCAAAAGAAAGCATTCCCTTGGTTAAAACAAGGGAGGGGGTTCAAAATGGCTTGCTGTTAAGCTGAGGGCTTCCTTATAATCAAGGCTGCCCCCCCAAAAAACGTTCCTCTGTCTAAGGTGGAAATGGAGACACACACAAGCATCCTTGGTCAAGATGCACGGTATCCAACAGTGCCGACCCATCCATGAGGCAGAATGAAGCAGCCCGCTTCAGGCAGCAGAATCCTGTGGCTTCCAGCAAGATCTTGTGAGAGTTTCACAAGATCTCACAAAATCTCAGCGGAAGCTGCCACCGCAGCCGCACAAAATGAAGCTCTGGCGGGGAGAGACACTTTCCTGACCTGCCTCAGGCGGCAAAACAGGATGGGCCACCCCTGGTATTCAGGTTGCTTTGGCACCTGAGACGGGAAATCCAGCAAGCCCCACTCTCTGGGCGTAAAAGTACAATAAATTACATACCTTATGATGTGCTGCCCTTTTGTGACACTCAGAAACAGCTGCCTGAAGCACTTGCTTCATTCTGCCTAATGGTAGGGCCAGCCCTGCCCATCCTCTTTTCAGGTCAGCATTTAAAGCAGAGTAAGCGAGACATGGCTTCACCATCTTTCTGAGGGACAGTGGCTTCCAGACATTGCTGGACTCCAGTTCCCACCATCCCTGGCCGCTGGACTCCATCTTAGAGGACCACCCCTGCCCAGCCATGGTGGGAAACAAGATGGTGGACTAAGTAGGCATTTGGTCTGACCCAACAGGATTCTTCTTGTGTTTTGATAAGTAAACTAGAAATAAGCACATCTACACTTTGAAATAATTGTCATCAATACCTTGAGAACAGGGTGCTGAACTGCTTTGATGTGCTTGGCAGGGGGTTGGACTCGATGGCCCTTGTGGTCTCTTCCAACTCTATGATTCTATGATTCTAGATGGGCCATTGACCTGATTTAGTAGGCTTTCCTTATGGTCTAATAATCCTGGGCTAGATAGACCCAGGGTTCAACTCATTTCAAGGCATCTTCCTAAGTCTAGATTTAGTCTATATGTGGATAGGAACACTGGAAGTTGCCTTGTCAGACAAGTCAGTCCATTGGTCCATTGACTGGCAGTGGCTCTCCAGGGCTTCAGGAAGGGGACATTCCCAGCCCTACTTGGAGATGCTGTGGAATGAACCAGTGGCTTTCTACATGCAGATGTCAGGGACTGGGCAGAGGAGGAATGGTGGAGACCACCTCCCCAGCCTGACCCTTCCAGAGAAGAAGGAGACAGTTCAGAATTACAACAGGGGTTTGAGGAAAGTCACAGCTCAGAGGCAGATGAGGGGGAAAGTTGGGAAATAATGGGAAAGGAGGAAGAGGAAGAAGAAGACCAGTGGAGAGACGGCTGACGGATTCAGTGTCTTTAGAGGGTGCCCCCTCCCAGAACACAGTGGGCCTTGAAAGTAGGAGAGCAAAGTTAGTGGAAGAGATTCATAAAGATCAAGCAGGCTTTCTCCCGGGTAGACACTTGTCTGACAATATGAGAAACATAATCAATATTTTAGAAAAATTACAAGTGAATATTAATACCAAGGCAGTTTTGATATTTGTGGACACGGAGAAAGCTTTTGACAACATTTCTTGGAGTTTTATGAAGAAGAATCTACAGGGGATGGGGGTAGGTCAAGGCTTTGGAAACGGTATAAGTGCAATTTATTTAGAACAAAAGGCTAAATTAATTGTTAATAATGTGGTGATGGAGGAATTTAAGATAGAAAAAGGGACACGACAAGGTTGCCCAATCTCCCCATTGCTTTTTATATCGGTCCTGGAGGTCCTGCTGAATATGATTAGAAGGGACCAATTGGTTAAAGGTATACAAGTCGGAGCTAAACAGTACAAATTGAGAGCATTTGCAGATGACTTAGTATTGACATTACAGGAGCCAGAATCTAGTACCAAAAGAGTTTTGGAACTGATTCAAGAATTTGGTCCGGTTGCAGGATTTAAACTGAATAAGCTAAAAACAAAGGTCTTAGAGAAAAATTTAACAGAGATTGAGAGAGAGAGGTTTCAGAATGAGACAGGATTAGCACTGGTTAAGAAAGTGAAATACCTGGGGATTAACATGACAGCTAAAAATGGGAATCTATTTAAAGACAATTATGAAAAATGCTGGACTGAAGTGAAAAATTTGAAGCTTTCACTGCTAGGCCGTATTGCTGCGATAAAAATGAATGTATTGCCTAGAATGTTGTTTCTGTTTCAAACATTGCAAATTTTGGATAAAATGGATTGCTTCAAGAAGTGGCAGAGAGATATTTCTAGATTTGTCTGGCAGGGCAAGAAGCCTAGAATAAAATTTAAAATATTAATGGATGCAAAGGAAAGAGGTGGATTTGCCCCACCAGACCTTAACCTTTATTATGAATCAGCAGCTTTTTGCTGGCTGAAAGATTGGCTGCTTCTTGAAAACACAGACATTTTGGATTTAGAAGGTTTTAATAATGTATTTGGATGGCATGCATATTTGTGGTATGATAAGGTCAAAGCACATAAAGCATTTAAAAACCATATTGTCAGGAAAGCATTGTTTAATGTCTAGATAAGATATAAGGACCTACTTGAAAATAAAACCCCAAGGTGGTTGTCACCGATGGAAGCGAAGGCTCAGAAAAAGCTCAATATGGAGGCCAAATGGCCGAAATATTGGGAAATTTTGGAACAAGAGGGAGACAGATTGAAATTGCAGAGTTTTGAAAAAATAAAAAATAAAGTGCGAGATTGGCTTCATTATTATCAGTTAATGGAGACATATAATTTGGACAAGAAAATTGGCTTCCAGGTGGAAAAATCAAAATTGGAAACAGAACTGTTAGAACCCAAAACCAAGCTTTTGTCAAAGATGTATAACTTGCTGTTGAAATGGAATACTCAGGATGAAACGGTGAAATCTGCCATGATTAAATGGGTACAAGCTGTTGGACATAACATAATGATGGCTGACTGGGAACAGTTATGGACCACAGGTATGAAGTTTATGGCACGTAATGCCTTAAGAGAGAATATTATGAAAATGATTTACAGGTGGTACATGACACCAGTCAAGCTTGCAAAAATCTATCATTTGCCCGATAATAAATGTTGGAAATGTAAAGAAACTGAAGGTACATTCTTTCACCTTTGGTGGACGTGCCCAAGGATTAAGGCTTTCTGGGAGATGATTTATAATGAAATGAAAAGGGTATTTAAATATACCTTTCTGAAGAAACCAGAGGCCTTTCTCCTGGGCATGGTTGGCCAATTGGTGCTAAAGAAGGAAAGAACTTTCTTTATGTATGCTACAACAGCAGCAAGAATACTTATTGCAAAGTATTGGAAGACACAAGATTTACCCACTCTGGAAGAATGGCAGATGAAGGTGATGGACTATATGGAACTCGCGGAAATGACTGGCAGAATCCGAGACCAGGGAGAAGAGTCGGTGGAAGAAGATTGGAAGAAATTTAAAGACTATTTACAGAAATACTGCAAAATTAATGAATGTTAGAATGATGTTGGGTTGAAGTTAAGTGGTTTTTAGCAACAATGTTAAAAGGAATATGTAAAAATGGGTTGTTAACAGGTGAAAAATTAAAGTTATTATATTTTAAGATAAGAGATTAAGATAAAATTAAAGAGGGAAAGGAATTGCTGAACTAACTAATTTGAACTGGAATACAAAAAGGGAGGTTGAGGAGGTCGGGGAAACAAGCAAATGAAGGATAAGACATGGAAAGACTAATCTGTTTTTTTTAATTGTTTTTATCTTGTATTTTCAATTTTCATTTTTTTCTCTTTTTCTCTTTTTTCTTTTTTAGCATATTTTGTAATATGTTGAAATTTTAATAAATATCTTTTTAAAAAAGTAGGAGAGCAAAGAGCTCAAATGCAGAGGGCACTTCCTCAGCACCTGTAGCGATGACTCATGAGGAAGTGGGAAAGACAGGGGGTGGGGTTTCACTCAGGGCAACACCATTGCTCCAGGCGGCTGCATTTCTAAGCCGCTCTCTGTGAATATTAAATAAAAAGCATTAGTAAGAACTTTCATTGTCTTATCCATTCCTGGCAACCTACTGTCGGAGGTTGGAGCCTCTGATGCCTGGCAGCAGATCAGATGCTTTACGTTTCCCCATTAGGCCATGGGGCGCCTGTAGTCTTGACTCAAAGGTTCTTCCCCACACAGGTCTAAGCTAAGGCTGCTCAGAAAGTCCGTAGCAAAGCAAGGACCTGTACCCAGAACTCAGCTACCCACCCACCATATTTCTTACTGTCCGCCATATTTCTTACTGTCCAAAGTCGCCAAAGATTGCAGGGTTCCAGTTCAGAGTAGCAGCCTCTTCCAAAATACAGGTAGAGGGGTGTAATCCGTCCTGATTTTCCTAGGGAAATTCTGGCTGCACCTCTGGGAGACGCACGATGCAGCGTCTCTCCCGCTTTTGATTGACAGTTTTCGCTGAGCTCTTCAAACATGGAGCTTTCAACCTGCTGGGAGACCACGTTAAGAAATCACTGGGGAACCGGCCCTTCTGTGGGGTGGGGGGTGGGGCACAAGCTGCACCGAAGCTGCCGCAGAAAATGCCCGAGCCTTTTCTGGAGCTGTGTTCCCATTATGAGGGCTTAAGAGGTGGGCAAATATTGAATAATTACTAATAGGGGTAGGTGGCCCTCCAGGATTAATTACGGCAGTGAATGTTTCAACCACAATTACATGCGGCCCTGATGAAATGTAGCGTTGCAAAGGAATCCAGAGGAGGGAGCTTCGCATCCTCCTGACATCCAATAAAGCTGTGTGACCCTGAGGATATTGTCTTTCCCAGAGGTCAGAAATATGAATAAATTATACTTCTGACAACCTTGAAACCGAATAAAGGAGGAGAGGATGAAAGAGGGAGAGAGAGAAATTCTCTCACCTCTCATGAAAAATCTGACATGTGTACATGAGAGGAAAACTGTTCAAATTAGACAGAACAGACGTGTGAGACATGGAGGACAGAGAGGGGGTGGGGGTGGGGGCAAGGTTGTCTCCTGGTTTCATTTCATCCAGAATTGAGCACATGAAGATTCGTGTCAGCCTCGGAAGTAGGCTGCGAAACAGCCAATTCCTGCTTTTGGATGTCAAAAAAGGGCCGCAGCTGAAAACCTAGATTGCATCTGCCAGTCAGTGCATGCACTATTGAGTTAGATAGACCAATGGTCGCACTCAGTATAAGGCCATTTCCTATGTTCAGTCCCCAGCATCTCCAGGTGGGCATGTCCCATGTCTGAATCCCTGGAGAGCCACTGCTAGGCAATGCTGAGCTAACAATCTTTTGAAAGCCAGGGGGGTCATTTTGCCTGCACCCAATGAATGGTCAAAACAGAATTTTGCCAAAGTTTTGGTTCATCTGTAGTCCGAGTAAGCTGTAGTCTCTCTGTGGTTGAGGGGCTTTGTACATTCTGGTGGGATCTTAACGTTTCGCTCCTTTATAATGAAGGAGATTGCATTTACAGTGGTACCTCAGGTTACATACGCTTCAGGTTACATACGCTTCAGGTTACAGACTCCACTAACCCAGAAATAGTGCTTCAGGTTAAGAACTTTGCTTCAGGATGAGAACAGAAATCGTGCTCTGGCGGCGCGGCGGCAGCAGGAGGCCCCATTAGCTAAAGTGGTGCTTCAGGTTAAGAACAGTTTCAGGTTAAGAACGGACCTCCGGAATGAATTAAGTACTTAACCCGAGGTACCACTGTATATCCCATCTTTCTTCTGCGATGAGGCAGCCGACGTCACATTCAGAAGTAGGGCCTTATTCAGGTACTAACAAAGCATGATGCAAATCAATTAAACACTGTAGGGTGCAATGCTAAGTGTGGAAACGGGTGCTGTAGCTCTGCCCCCAGTGTCGGATGGGGATATCCATTATATGACATGGCTCCCAGAGCCATAGGATTGCATCCCAAAAGACTAAGGATTATTAATCAACTTTAAAGATGTAGTTGGCTAATGGTCATATAGTTTCACAATTTGACATTTATCAGATCATGAGGTTTCCTGGTGATCATCCCCCACCCCCCTAACAACCAGAAAGAAGCAGCATGAATGGTGGAATACATAAATAAAAGCTGTAAGTCAGTCAGGGGATCTATCTACTTTTATATTTGCAGAGGTGATGTGGTGATTATGCAGCAGAGCTGATTGGATGATGAACAAGATTTGTGCAGAACTCAGCATACCTGGCTGCTGATTACTGCGCCCTGAAAAATGGATCGGATCAGAAAGCTCTGAATTATTGCCTTAGCGCACGTCAGAAAATTCGCAAGATCTGTTTGTGATGCTTGAGGGGGAAAAAAACCACCCGAAAAAGGCATCTTGCAATGACTTCACGGCATAAACTGTCTCAGTAAAAACAAACACCAGGAGTGGTTGCTGTGACTTGGCCCAGAGACTGTCTTGCTCTCAGCCTTTGTTGCAAAACATAATCCTGGAAGATTTCAGGCCGAGCTGCAATCCTAATTCATTAAAAATGATCCGTGAGGGGACAATGTCATCCAAAGGAGTTGAACTTTTACTTGGCTGAGAAGCAAAATTGTTAAATAGTTTGCGGCAGGTACTTGGGAGTTAGCTGAAGATTTATGTTTTGAGGGAAAGGCACTATCTGTCATCTGTGAAAAGCCTCATTTACAGAGAGACAACATGAGAAAAGGCAATCAGCTCAAAATCTGCTAAGCTGTGAATTTATAACTGCGCTGCAAAGGAAAAAGGTTGTCTCTTGTTTCAGGTCTTGTCAGCAGGAGCTGGGGAGACTCAAATCAAGGCAAGGGAGAGCAGAAATGAATTACGCAGCTGGCCTTGGGAGGGCAGGCCTCCTGGATGAAGGGTAGGGGTCAATGTAAGGGGGTTTCAGAACCATCCATTCCACATCTGGAGCGCGCCGTGAGCCAGCGTCAATGGGCATACCTAGCAAATTTGTAATTTAAGTTGCAGGTGACCAGTCTGGAGCAAAATCTCTACATCGACAAAAAAGGGAAGAGCAAGATTAATGGAGGCGAGGGATAAAGAATTTCCTGCTGTCCACTTATGGTGACCTTGAACATTACGGATCATGTGGTCCTCTCCCAAAGGGAAAGGTCACCGTCCTCCCAATTAGCAACACAGGGGAATATTATATTGTCGCTGCCCCATGTGGAAAATCTATGCAGTCTATGGGGCAGGGGGAGACCTCCAAGAATCAATCCCTTAGTATTTGCATAAGTGGTTTCAAGAGTTCAGGTCCCAAGATCTTTGTAACATCCCTGTATTGTAGGCCTGTATCATGTTCCCCAATGCAGAAGGCAGGCTGAAAGAATATTCACTTGCATCAGACCAGCTAGTTCAGGGGTAGGGAATGTGTGGTGCTCCAGAGGATGTTGGACTCCATTTCCCATCAACCCTAGCCAGCACGGCCAATGGTCAGAGATGATGGAAGTTGCAGTTCAGCAATCTCTGGAGAGATGTTCCCTACCTCTAGTCTAGGCAATTGCCGGTCAAAGCAATATTTGAACCAGATACTTCCTGGTCTTGGTCATTTATCGGCTACACACCATGGCTGAGGAACCTTTTCCAACCAAGGCCCACATTTCATTCTGGGCACCCTTCCAGGAACCACATGTTTTCTGATAAGGAAAGTGATGGGGAAAGTGTGGGATAGCTTTGATGTAGTGTCATGTAATCTCCCCTCAAACAAATCACAATGAAGGTTCATTCGATAGCCAATGTCGCCTAACCTCCCTACAAACAAATCAGGGTGAATGTTCAATTAACAGGTCAGCTGGAAGCAAGGCAAGGGATGGGTCTGTCATTTTTGCTTTCTCTCATTTCCTCATTTTTCAAGGTCTCCGCATTTCCGCAGCGATTTGCGGTTATTATTTTTAAATCCTCTTGACAATTTGTCGGCATTTTAGCACAGATTTCTCCTCATGTGCATATTTGCAAAGCAATCTTCCTTAGAAGAATGCATTCATGTTTGTTATTTTCACGAACTTATGCATTCATATGCAGAGTTTACCCTCATATATACATACATTTCCATTCCTCGGCTCGAGAGCTCCTTTGCAAAATTCACAGAAGTGCAGATTTCAAAGGAAGGAAGGCTATCTGTCAGATCACATCCTGTTTTGGAAATCTGGCAGGTTGAAATGAAAACTTAACCAAATTTCTCCCCCTATCCCTCACTGGAAGCTCCCCTTATTACATTTTGATAGGAAGCAAAATGTTTTTGCAGAGGAAAAGATCGTTTCTTTTCCAATTTCAAGAACAGGGGAAGAAAAACTGCCCTGGAATTACAGTCCACCGCTTCCAGCACATTCCTTTTTGCTGCTCGCTGTCTCCCCGCTCTGTTTCTCTCTCCCTCTCTGGTGTCTCGCTGTCACTCAAGCAAGTTCTTTCCCTGTTAGGGGAGTGTGAATGCTGTTCGTCATGGAAGTATTGATCCCTTTCACAAAATCTTGGAGTAGCTGGGAGAGTTTACACTCTGACCTTCATCTTACCCTTCCAAAGTATGTACACAACACTCAGAGACTTTAATTTTTTTTCCTCCCAGAAAAAGAAAAGAACTATAGCCAAAGAAATGCAATTTCTTCCCTTGAAAGGTACCGATCACACTTTCCTTTCAGAGGAGGAAGTCCGTGAGCTGTAATTCCAGACCACTTTTGAATCTCTGCAGCCTCACGGAAGATCACTGCACACACACATGCGCGTGTGCACACACACACACACACACACACACTAATCCTTTCTTAAGGTTTCCTAAATAAAGAAGCGAGATGAGCTATGCAAGAGTCAAACTGCAGGATCAGAAGGCAGAAGATAAGCTGTACAAGAGTCCAGCTGCACAATCAGACCTCAGCTCCTCCTTGCAAGACCAAGAGCTTTGACACTGTGGGAAATGAAAGCAGTTGGCCCGAGTCTTAGGAAGCTTGCTATGTTTTTTCCTTTGTTTGTTTGCTTAAAAAACAAAACATTGTGGCAGAAATGGAGAGAAAGAGAAGTGGAGAGTGGGCTGCATTTAAGAATGCTACTGTTTTCGTAAATGCCCTGGAAACTCTGTTGAAGGAAGCGAATAAACATTTTAAAGAAAATAAAAAATATTGCTTTGCTGAAATTACAATCTGCTTCTGCGACCCCTTCTGTGTTCCAGCAAATGTTGCATAGTCTGCACTTTTGAAAATATGTAGAATCTGTCTCAGGCTCAAGCTGGCAAAAGTTAGTTCTGACAACGCAAAGGGACTTACGGTACTTTTGCTCAGCTGTTCCCTCTTTGAAGGCAAGGTGCTTAGAAGACACTACACTCTCTCTAGGCTGTATTTTATGATGATGATGATGATGATGATGATGATGATGATGATGCACACCAAGGTGGCTTCTAGTGTAAATTAATGTACAACTAATTACAAAAAAACCAACCATCACTACTTCTATGCAAGAGTTGTGCATGGGGCTGTGCATGTTTATGTGAACCCCAATGGCACCCTAATGGTATGATTTATTGTTATTGTCTTGATAGCATGTCCTTCCTTAAATCCCTGTGCCATGCGATGTCTGCTGGATCTTGCAGTGGGTGATGGAAAACCAGCAGGTGGTGATTGGCATCTGACTGTCTCAGGAGAAAGTGGAGGGATGCACCTTTGGGCAGGTCAAACTGCTGTAAGGTTACGGCGCCTGTTGTGATCTGGCAGGAAGAGTGGGTTAGGATGCAGTGGATCTCCAGCTCAACTGGCTAATTCCAAGATCCGCAAGGCTTAGTGTGCAGTAAGTCCCTAACTTCAGTTCAACCAAAGATATGCCAGCGTAACTTGCTCATCCCAGCTCAGCCAGGGCTAGCTAAGACAAGGCTGGTACAAATCCCAAAACTGTGGGTTCTGGGTGTGTGACAGGGGCTGAATCAGAGACGGGGAACATAGGCTGGATCCTAAGAGCACCAGCTCAGTCATGTGACCTGACGACCTGGCATAAAGCACTATTTTTAAAGGTTTATTTTCCCCGTGCCAGGCTTGGGCAGAGCAGCAGCCACAGCCTCATGGCTGAACGGCGTTTGGATCTGGTGTAAATTTACACCAGCTTAACCTACAGTACAGGGACTTGGGTGGCGCTGTGGGTTAAACCACTGAGCCTCTTGGGCTTGCCAATCAGAAGGTCGGCGGTTCGAATCCCCACGATGGGGTGAGCTCCCATTGCTCGGTCCCTGCTCCTGCCAACCTAGCAGTTTGAAAGCACATCAAAGTGCAATTAGATAAATAGGTACCACTCCGGGGAGAAGGTAAACGGCGTTTCCGTGCACTGCTCTGGTTCACCAGAAGTGGCTTAGTCATGCTGGCGACATGACCCGGAAGCTGTACGCCGGCTCCCTTGGCCAGTAAAGCGAGATGAGTGCCGCAACCCCAGAGTCGGCCACAACTAGACCTAATGGTCAGGGGTCCCTTTACCTTTTAACCTACAGTAGCTTGTTTTACACCAGCTTCTTGTGAATAGGATTGTGCGCTCTCTCTCTCTCTCTCTCATATCCAATGGAAACCAAACCTTGGGAAAGTGGGGAGCATTTGATACAATCAAGCAACAAACCATCCTCAAGAGCACCTGTTTTATCAGGAAAGATGTAAGGAGAAAGAAAGGAGTTGTGGAGAGAGAAAGCGCTGATGGCCTAGGTCTTGAGAGAAGTCAGGAGAGGAGGTGACACTGACAGCAGAGGAGAAAAATTCAATTGTCCCACAAGAGAAGACTGAAATAGAATCGCAAAAAGCATAGTAAGCTTCTTCCCTGTTATTTAAATTCACTGCTGAAGCTTCTCTAAGAACTCTTGGAGCAGCGGTACTTTAAAGTGATTACAATAATGGATTTTTGCATTCTGCAACACAATAGAATTAGGAGGAGGATTTAGTAAATGTATTAAATCTGTTAAGAGAAGTATGGAAGCAGGCAGTGTCTTCAATTAATTGCATTTGATTTAAACCACTTGTTACAGCTTTACTGCAAAGTGGTCCCTTAATAATCCAGTCATTGTTTGCCTTGGCATATTGCATGACGCACACGCTGGAGAGATGCTTTTGCAAAGTGGAAACAAGAGGTACAGCTTGGATGATGCTCCCGACCCAAATGTCTGGTGTCCTCGTTGCAGAGAGGCGCCTCTTGCATGAAATCTAAACAATATAATGCATCACTATTGCAGAGAGTGTCATACCTGACAACTGGCATGATTTTAAGTGTCGTGCAGCGGCATCTAATTATTGGAGACATGGATGTAATAGCATTTGTGTCACAGGAGTGAACAGCAGCACAGATGTTAAACACTCTCCTACTTCTCCAAGTGGAAAGAAGGCAGCCAGGGTTTATTTTCCTTTGAAAGAGAGAGCGCTGGAGCTGTGGTGCCTTTGCAATTGGCCAGTTGTGATCAGACCCAGTAATAAAGAGGCAAGACACAAGTGAAAGGCCTATATAGTCGAGCATCCTCTTTTCAAAGTGGCCAGCCAGGGAGGTCCGTAAGTCAGACCTGAGCACTCTCTTCTGGTGCCCAGCACCTGCTAGGCAAAAGCAGTCCTGCCTCCCAATTGTGGCGAAACTGGGAGTTGAACGAGGGCGACATTTCTCAATAGCATGTGCAGAGAAATTACCGTTTTGTGTGTGTGTATAACATGCCCCTGTGTATAAGACATCCCCTGTTTTGGGGGACTCATAATTAAGAAAATGGGGGGGGGGGACTGTGAGACAAGGACAACTGTGACTTTAAAGAATGGGAACCTTTTACAAACTACTTTTAAAAAAAAACCAACAAAATGAATTGGACTCCTTGGCAGGCTTTGAATAAACATACACAAATTTATTTATTAATAGACAATTTAAGGATCTTTACAATTTTACAATATGCAGAGAACAACATGTGCTGAAAAATCAGAGAGAGGAACTGAGGAAAGTCTTGGGGGGGAGGGAGGCAGGGTTTTCTGGGGGGGGAATTGGGGGGTGACAAAGATGATATGTTATAATTTGTTATATTGAAACTATTAATAAAAACTATTTTAAAAGGAAAAAGAAAATGGGGGGGGGGATTGCCCAGAGTTGTGGAGCTTTATTTTAAGGGGGAATGCCGAAAATCAACAATGATGCTCGCACGCATGGCAAAAGCAGCCTATCCCCTGTCTCCTCGCCAACAAAAGCAGCGAATCGCCTGTTCAATTGTTTCAGTGACAGCCTATCAACACCAGCCACCAATAACAATCTCTGACTCGTGGCAGCAACCAATCCCACATCCCCGCAATGCACTATCCATGTACAATTTTTTACATTAGTTTTGAATACTAAAACCTAGTCTTATACATGGAAAAATACTGTAAAAGTGCAGGAAACTAACTTTAACCTCAACCTTGGATGAGCTGAACCCAGCCCATTCCAAATCCACTTTTTGGTGAGTAGGGCACCACAACTCTGGGCAGGTACAATAGGTGAGCCTCAAGAATGTTCCACGTCCAGGCTTAGAGACCCAGAGCCCAGAGCAGCTGACCTCTGAAACTCCCTCTACTTTCAAAGGTGCCCAAAGTTGTTCCCATAACTTACAGGTATGGCAGCCTGTTCCCATATCTTATCAGAACGTTCCCCTCACTGTCCTACAAACAATGTGGCCATATTAATCACGTAACCAAATGAACCTGTTTCACTGCGGCCGACTGGACACCCCTCAAATCCAGTAAAGAGTTGATGGGGAAACCTGCCCAGCTCAGCTACTTTGCGGTCAGGCCAAAATTCCTACTCAGCCCCATAGTAACTGGAACTCCTATCCTGGGCAGACGTGGAATAATGGCCAAAGAGGTCCCATAATTTAAAAAAGCTGTCAGAAAGCTGCCAAGCCCCACAAAGCAGCGTAGCATGCTGTGTTTTTATTATGTTGGAAGCCACCGAGAGTAACTAGGGCAATCTAGTCAGATGGGTGGGGTATTATTACTGCTGTTGTTACTATTATTACTACTACTATAGATGGAAAAGCCTGGGGAACTAAAATGGTCTTCACATTCTATCTTTGGAGTGTCACCACGGTGTAGGCCCTCTTCTCTGTAGCTGTCTGCCATAGCTCAGAGGGCAGGGGCATTCAGATAAGGGCTCCTGTTGAAGACCTTTGTGTATGGAAAGGCACACAGGTAGCACATGGAATAATGGCCAGTTTACAGACATTCCCTGCTTCATAAACCAGTCCAGTGCCAACACTAAGAGCAAGAGCGGGTAAAACTTTTGGCCTCCACAGAACTACAATTCCCAGAGTTCCCTGGGAAGAGGGGGTGGTTGTTAAACCATTCTGGAAACTGCTGTTTTCGAGGGGACTAGAGGTATCCTAGCAACTCACAGGACCCTTAACAAACTGCATTTCCCAGCATTCCTTGGGAGAGCCATGGCTGTTTAAAGTGGTATGATACTGCTTTAAATGTATAGTGCAGATGTGTCCTCAATGAATATAATGTACAGCAGACTAGGAAAGGGAGTAGGGAAATGTATTCAGGCAGTTATCTCTGGTGTGATAATGGGTGTTACAAGGTTTTCTTCTGCCCAGCTCTGGGTGTTCCCCTAATCCAATAAAATTACACAGGCTAAAAATATGCATGCTACTCCACACCAACCAAAAGCACATTAATAATGTTGTAAATTTTATCAGACTCGTTATAAAAGAGGAGCCTATTTCACCTCTAATCTCTCCTAGGAATCTTAGCCATTATCCAGACATCAGGGGGAAAGGTAGATTTCTTTCTGTGTGGGATTGCTGGTGCACAGCCTCTACATATAATAGATTACATATAAAAGACATTTATAATAATTACTCAAAACAAGCGACAGTTGAAACAATAAGGAGGCTTAGTTCCAAAGTTCCTTGACCGACAATGTTTGCTTTGACTTGCTGCCATTAACACTCTAATCTCAACGTGGCGCTAACCGGTACAATAAAAAGGGGGGCAGAGAAAGAAAGAAATACTAATTTGCAAAAATATACAGAGTGCTATAATTTTTTATGGCAGTGACATTAACTCCACTTTGATTGTGGGCCGACATGTCTGGGTTAAGCAGGATGTACGTAGGAAGATGGGTTTTCTGCCAAACTGAGTCTTCAGGAGGTCTGGTCTCTGTTACCAAGGCTCTGTTCATTTCATCCAAAACCCTGGAGCAGCCTGCCAGTCAGTGCAGACAGTACTAGGCTATATGGATGGATGCTTTGGCTCAGCCTATTTCCCTAAGAGCCTCTTGGGCAGTTTTTGCACTCTTAGGGAATGCTCTGGTTCGGGATAATATCAAGAGAAGAGCGAAGGGCTATACTATAGTTGCCAATTTAGAAACCCCAGTGGCAATGTCATAGTCAAGAGCAGGGGTCAGCAACCTTTTTCAGCTGTCCCTCAGGTCCGCCATCCCTCAGACCATGTGGGGGGCCGGGCTATATTTTGAAGAAGAAAAAAATGAACGAATTCCTGTGCCCCACAAATAACCCAGAGATACATTTTAAATAAAAGCACATGTTCTACTCATGCAAAAACACCAGGCAGGCCCCACAAATGACTCAGAGATGCATTTCAAATAAAAGGACACATTCTACTCATGTAAAAACACGCTGCTTCCCGGACCATCCGTGGGCCGGATTGAGAAGGCGATTGGGCCCCATCCGGCCCCTGGCCCTTAGGTTACCTACCCCTGGTCAAGAGCAACCTGACAGTTACCAGACCTTCCAAGTGCCCCTATTTTCAAGGGACAGTTCCGGACTTGCAGAAGCCATCCCAGTTTCTGATTTGATCCCAGAATGCCGCACTTTTCCTCAGGATGCCTCTATTTTCATTGGAGAAATGTTGGAGGGTATTGAGTTATGTGACCCACCCACCCTAAGCCAGGGAGATAAGTAACTATACAACCTTTAGAAGACATCTGAAGGCAGCCCTGTATAAGGAAGTTGTTTTTTTTTAAATGTTTGATGTTTTATTATGTTTTTATATGTGCTGGAAGCTACCCAGAGTGGCTGAAATCAGATAGGTGGGGGTACAAATAGGAAATACTGTATTTTTCCATGTATAAGACACCGCCATGTATAAGACCACCCCTATTTTTTTGAACCCAAAATTAAGAAAATGAAACCCTCAAATAAAATAAAATAAAATAAAAAATAAAAGTGAAGTGAAGTGAAGTGAAAATCTGGATGATTGGCGGTGGCAAGTTGTTGATCTTTTTTGGGGGTGATCACCCTCAAAGTTTCCAGCAGGAGTTGTATGCAGTGCACCGTGGTGCAGAAGCAAAGGCAGTGATTTGGGGGGGGGGCACCACACGTTCCCCAAGCAGGATGCCAAGGAAGAGCTGGGGGAAGGCAGGCCATGCCGTTGAGCAAACTCAGCTGAGGAAGGTGGTGAGCGGGCTGGCGGCAGGGTGGGAGTTTGAGTGGGGAAGAGGGAAAGAAGGAAAGATGGGCAAGGAGAGGTAGCTGAGGCAGGTCTCGGTGGCAGCAGCAGCTGCTCTTGATCCAGTGGTCAAGCCAGTGGGGGCTTCTGGAGGCGGGCCAGTGGCCAGCATGCAGCCCAGAGGGGGAGGAGAAAGGGGGCACAGCAGCAGGAGGGACCACCTCAGCCCGCCCAAGCCAAAATCCCGGACAAATGCTTAAATATTTTTTAAAAATATGTCTTTTTTCTTTTCTTTTTTCTTTTCTTTTCTTTCTTTAGGTGCATAAATTTGGTATACAAACTTTGTATACAAGTTGGAAATTATATTATAATACGCCCTGTAAAGTAATATGACAATGTATACATATGTGACATAAGTACCTTAATAATTTTAAAAAAGAAATCCTAAATAAATATATAAATATTTTTTAAAAATTCCCCCAGATGCCCATGTTCCATGTACAAGACGACGCCCAATTTTTTTACTATTTTTTGGTAGCAAAAAACTTTGTCTTATACACAGAAAAATACGGGGTGGTTGTGGGTGTGTATCAACATCATCATCATCATAGAATAGGGCATTCCTATTTTCGTCAGAGAAATGTTGGAAGGTATGCAGTTATTGAGCTTCCCTTTTTTTTTGTCAGAGCACAGGTCGCTTTTTGCGTGAGGATTGGGTGGGGGGGGGGGGAAGGCATTGATCACAGGTTCCAGCCATGTGAAATAAACAGAAAGGGGGAAAGAGAGGAAGAAAGAATTCTCCAGCTGACTTGTTGCTAAGCAACCGTGGTCTGCCTGAGCTGTCTTCCGACTGACAGAGGCCTTGCCCATGGCTTCTGTCCCCCCCCCCACTCCACCAGCAAGCCGCCAGCCCCAAGACCTGCCACCTTCCATCTATAATATATACCAGAATATTTATCCTCTTGTAAATACCCACTGTATGAAAGCGATAATGGGCCTTTAGTAAAGCAATCTTAACTTCTAAATGCTGCTGCCCCCGCGCAGGGTGTGATTGACAACCCAAATCCCCTGAGCTTTTCATTTGTACATCTCTCTCTCCATAGTCCCCCCCCCACCTTCCAACCTCACCTCTTATGTAGCTCTTTTGTGTGTGAGGAAGAGGGGAGGGAGGAGAAAGAAAGAAAGAAAACGCAGAAAGAGCTTTTAAAAATGCATTATTAAATCCTGCATTTTAGCCCGGCTCCTCTCTTTCCAAAAGGGCTGCCTTAGCTCTTTTGTTACAGCTTCTGTGTCCTTTTAAACGTCGCGCCCCCCCCTCCTCCCCCACAACCCCTCGAAATTAGCCGGTTTGGGCCTGACTTCTTAAGTCTTCAAGCCATTGAAAGTTTCCATGTTTTGGCCCTGCTTGTAATTATCTGGATGTGAAGGGGAGGAAGCAATTTGTACTTGTGAAGGAGGCACTGCTGCTTAATGCCGCCACCGCAGGGATAATCCACTGCCTTCCTAGAGTATCTGTCCCCTGCTATGAAGGACAGTGATTTTATTGGCAGAGTGGATGGAGGTCAAAGCACTCCTAGCCCAATTAGAGGCTTGGTGAATGAAATTGACTGAAACTTAGCCAGCAGAAGACACTGCCTTTGTACCCTGTAGTAGCACAGATCCTCTGCCACACATTGTAGAAGTAAATGCCTCTCAGTGAGGGAGCAAGTCCATTTCCCTCCCACTTCAGGCAAAAGTAACACAGAGCTGGTTCATTCTCATTCTCTCTCTCTCTCTCTCTCTCTCTCTCACACACACACACACACACACACAGTGTCCACAGTTTCCCAGATTTACAGAAGCCATCCCGGTTTCTGATTGGATCCCGGAATGTCCCACTTTCCCTTAAAGGTAAAGGGACCCCTGACCATTAGGTCCAGTCGTAACCGACTCTGGGGTTGCGGCGCTCATCTCGCTTTATTGGCCAAGGGAGCCGGCGTAAGGCTTCCGGGTTATGTGGCCAGCATGACTAAGCCGCTTCTGGCGAACCAGAGAAGCGCACGGAAACGCCGTTTACCTTCCCGCCGGAGCGGTACCTATTTATCTACTTGCACTTTGACGTGCTTTCAAACTGCTAGGTTGGCAGGAGCTGGGACCGAGCAATGGAAGCTCACCCCATCGCGGGGATTCGAACCGCCGACCTTCTGATCAGCAAGCCCTAGGCTTTGTGGTTTAACCCACAGTGCCACCCGCGTCCCCTCCGCTTTCCCTTAGGAAGTCCCTATTTTCATTGGAGAGATGTTGGAGGGTATGGAGTTATCCAACCCCCGAGCTAGCTGAAGGCTCTGTCTAGGGAAGTTTTTTTAATTTTCAATGTTTTATTATGTTTTTATATATGTTGGAAGCCACCCAGAATGGCTGGGGCAACCCAGTCAGGTGGACTGGCTACAAATAGTAAAATTATTGTTATGAAATTTGTTGTTGTTGTTTAGTCATGGGGATACATGAATCTTCCTTGTTCTCAGTCAACGAAAACCAGCTTAAATACTACTGCTTTGTTGTTGTTGTTGTTTAGTTGTTTAGTCGTGTCCGACTCTTCGTGACCCCATGGACCAGAGCATGCCAGGCACTTCTGTCCTCCACTGCCTCCCGCAGTTTGATCAAACTCATGCTGGTAGCTTCAAGAACACCATCCAACCATCTCGTCCTCTGTCGTCCCCTTCTCCTTGTGCCCTCCATCTTTCCCAACATCAGGGTCTTTTCCAAGGAGTCTTCTCTTCTCATGAGGTGGCCAAAGTATTGGAGCCTCAGCCTCACGATCTGTTCACGATTGTTATGAAATAGGACGTCCCTATTTTCATCAGGGAAATGTTGGAGGGCATGCACACACATACACAAGCCTTTCTGTCTCCAAACCATGCCCTGTCCCCACTCACAGCCTTTACTGACCATGTTTTAAGTGTTTTTGCCTGACTGGAACGTGTCCTGGAATTCTTCCCCGGGGGCAGGGGGGAGGTGGCTGCATGTGTGTATATTTCTGATCACAATTCAAAGTGTTGGTGCTGACCTTTAAAGCCCTTGGCCCGGCATACCTGAAGGAATGTCTCCACCCCTATCGTTCAGACCGGACACTGAGGTCCAGTTACAGGAAACTAGGCACAGGGCCTTCTCGGTAATGGCACCCTCCCTGTAGAACATTTTCCCTTTAGAAGACATCTGAAGGCAGCCCTGTATAGGGAAGTTTTTTAAGGTTTGATGTTTTACTGTGCTCAATGTTTTAATTTGCTGGAAGCCACCCAGAGTGGATGGGGCAACCCATCAGTCATATTGGCGGCATATAAATTTGTTGTTATTTACTAATAACTAGCCCATGGGTAGGCAAAATAAGGCCCGGGGGCCAGATCCGGCCCAATCGCCTTCTCAATTTGGCCCACGAACGGTCCAGGAATCAGCGTGTTTTTACATGAGTAGAATGTGTCCTTTTATTTAAAATGCATCTCTGGGTTATTTGTGTGGCCTGCCTGGTGTTTTTACATGAGTAGAATGTGTGCTTTTATTTAAAATGCATCTCTGGGTTATTTGTGGGACATAGGAATTCATTCTTTTTTCTTCTTTTTTTCAAAATATAGTCCGGCCCCCTAAAGGTCTGCAGGACAGTGGACCGGCCCCCTGCTGAAAAAGTTTGCTGACCCCTGAATTAGCCTCCTGTGATAATTACAAAAAATTATCAGACATGTTGATGGAAGTCTAAAAGAAAAAAAGATGAGTTTTTGATGTTTAATGATGTTATAAATTTGTTTTTATTGGAAAATTCATAAAAATCATATTTTTTTAAAAAAAGAATTAGCCTCCTGTGCAAAAGTGACATTTGCATTTGTCGCTTCACCCAATTTTGCCTCTAGCCCTGCTCACCACTGACATGGGAGAGGTTCCTCACCTCTGCCCAAAGGAGCGATGTGGACTGGCTATGGAATTCGCTCTCACAGTGGCAGTGATGGCCACCAATGGAGATGGCTTTAAAAGAGGCTTGGGGACATTCATGGAGGAGAGAGCTATCCGTGACTGCTAGCCAAGATGGCTATGCCACACCTGGAGGTAGCGACGCCTCTGAAAAACAGCTTCTGGAAACCGCAAGAGGAGAGCGTGCTCTTGTGCTCAAATCCTGTTTGTGGGTTTCCCACAAGCCTCTGGTTGGCCACAGTAACAACAGGATGCTGGAATAGACAAGCCCTGATCCAGCACGACTTCTCTTATGTTCAGGAGCTGGGTAAAAGGAAGGCAACCTATTCCAAGGGTTGCCATATTTCAAAAAGTGAAAATAATCTGGACACAAAGGTTGTTGGGCTTTTGAGGGCAAAGTTGTTGAGGTATTTTAAAGGAAATTCACCAAAATATAGACTTCCGACAGGGCCCGGACACTGTTTGAGACAGCCAAATCCCGGCTATGTCCAGGAAATTCCAGAGATATGGCAACATATTCTTCTTTGAGTAACTTCCTGTAGATTATTTCTCTTCAGACTTTACTTCCTCCCTGCTTCTTCTCCAAGTTTGTTAGTGTCAGTGTTAACTTCTTGACTCCATGTTGACCACATACATGATGGTATCCAGAATGGCTCTGCTTGCCACGAGCAAGAAACCTTAAATTTCTTTATTCTTTCAACCAGCAGTCTTGTAGTTGTTGTTTAGTCGTTTAGTCGTGTCCGACTCTTCGTGACCCCATGGACCAGAGCACGCCAGGCCCTCCTGTCTTCCACTGCCTCCCGCATCAATTCTTCGGCGATCAGCTTTCTTTATGGTCCAGCTTTCACTTCCATACATCACTACTGGGAAAACCATAGCTTTAACTATACGGACCTTTGTTAGCAAGGTGATGTCTCTGCTTTTTAAGATGCTGTCTAGGTTTGTCATTGCAGTCTTACCGGGCTGTTTATATCTGCACTCCGCTGCTATTTGCCATGGTTGTGTTAGCATGTGCAGCTGCTGACTGGCACATGTACATCAGATACAAAAATCCCTTCTGTACAAAGTTCTGTGTTCGCCGTCAGCTTCCCATGACAGCCCCAGACCCAGATAGTGCAGAGCAGGGGCACGGCAGGAAGGAAGGAAAACTAGGCAGGCACCTGAACAACATGGCTTTGAAAGAGCTGGCTTGGCCAAGATTTCCAAATCCCTTGCTGCTGCTCCACTCCTCCTCCCCAAATTGATCTCATCCCCCAGAGATTAATTTTTGCACAATTATCCCGGAGTCTGTGATAATCGCTCCATAAAAAAATGAAGAGATTTGGGGGGCTTTGAATGTGGAGGATTAGGCTTTAATACAAGTAATCTGTAGGAAGCTTGGCTGAATGTATGCCACTAATCACCCCTGCACCAATTGCAGCTTCAGCCTTTCATCAGTGTGTGTGTGTGTGTGTGTGTGTGTGTGTGTGTGTGTGTAAACTTCATAACAGAAAATGCATACAAGCCATCCGCTGACAGGTCAAGCCGAAATGTAATGCATTTTCAGGCTGACTCAGGAATAGGAAATTTCTGAGGTGGTGCCATGTTGAAAGAGTTGAAGCTGGAGGTTCATATTGCTTCATGCATCCCACTCCCACAGGTGATGGAATCATAGAATGGGGCTACCTTTGAAGGTGACTCGGAAACTGCAACTAATCCAGAATGCAGCAGCTAGATTGGTGACTGGTAGCAGCCACCAGGATCTACACTGGCTCCCAGTACATTTCCCAGCTCAATTCAAAGTGCTGACCTTTAAAGCCCTAAATGGCCTCGGCCCTATGCACTTGAAGAACTGTCTCCACCTGTATCATCCACTGAGGTCTCGCTCCGAAGGCTTTCTAGTGGTTCCCTAATTGTGAAAAGTGAAGTTACAGGGACCCAGGCAGACGCCTCTCATCAGATGTCAAAGAGAGCCACCCAAAGTGACTGGGGCAATCCAGTTGTTGTTGTTGTTGTTGTTGTTGTTGAAACTTGAACCTTCTGCGTGCAAAGTAGTTGCTCCAATACTGAACTATGGCCTTTTCCCAGATGAGCATGGAGAAACAAATTAGCAGGGCAGGTCTCTCCAACAGCATCCATTTCACAGGAGCAACAAAAATTCGGCTGGATCATACCAGTGGCCCATCCTGTTCTCTTGGTGGCCAACCAGGTGCCTGTGGGCAGGATCTGAGAGCAAGAGCCAAGTCTCCTCCTGCAGTTTCCAGTAACTAGCTTTCAGAAGCATTGTTGCTCCAACAATGTGGGCAGAGCGTAGCCATCTTGCTTAGCATCAGTGGCGTAGCGTGGGTTGTCAGCACCCGGGGCAAGGCAAGTAATTTGCGCCCCCTAACCCGTAGATTTGCGCCCCCTAACCCTAACCCTCAGGTGTTGCGGCCGGTGTGGCCGGCCCCCCCTGCACCCCCCACGCTACGCCACTGCTTAGCATATGGTTACCAGACATCCCCGTTTCCCGGGGACAGTCCCCGGATTTACAAATCTGTCCCCAGACAAAATCCATCCCCAGAATGTCCCCAGATTTCATTTAATGTCCCCGGATTTATATTTTAAGTGCTGTAGATTTATTAGTAGGGAATGAGTGTTGTGTGATGGGTTGAACGGCAGAAGACACATCCTATGGGGACTTCCGGTAAGGCAAAATGGCAGGCGCCACAGCAGCGAGCAGCTCCTGAAGCCAGCCAGAGCCAACTGTGCTACCAGGCTGGCTCTGGGCTGCTGAGACTGCCACTGCCACCCCAACTGCCAAAGGGAACCGGGGATGCCCGGTGCATCAACTGGGGGAACCGCTGACACACACACACACCCCACAACCCAAATCAAGCTGGGAGCAAGAGCGCGCAGCCACCTGACCTCCTGGAAAACCCTGGAGCCGACGCAGGGAGAAGGAGGAGAGGAGAAGGAGAAGGAAGAGAGAGAAAGTAGAAGGAGAAAAAAGAGGGGAGCCCCAACCTCATCACGCCGCTGAGGAGGAGAGGTTGGAGAGCGCCACTTCCAGCAAGGACACGTGGCCGAGCCCAGGCCTGACCTGAGCCTACTCCACGGCAGCTAGCACTCTAAGAGAGCAGGGCGGGGCCCAGAGGAAGGCCGCGTGACAGAGGAGACCACAGAAGAGAAGATGTTACTTCTTAATTATTATTTTGAAATAACCTTTTTTAAATAACTTTTTTTCTCTTTAAAAAAAAGTGTCCCTGGATTCTTTGGAAAAAAAATCTGGTAGCCTTAGCTTAGCAGCCATGAAGAGCCAGTGTGGTGTAGTGGTTAAGAGCGGTAGTCTCGTAATCTGGGGAACCGGGTTCGCGTCTCCGCTCCTCCACATGCAGCTGCTGGGTGACCTTGGGCCAGTCACACTTCTCTGAAGTCTCTCAGCCCCACTCACCTCACAGAGTGTTTGTTGTGGGGAGGAAGGGAAAGGAGAATGTTAGCCGCTTTGAGACTCCTGAAGGGGAGTGAAAGGCGGGATATCAAATCCAAACTCCTCCTCCTCTTCCTCCTCCTCCTCCTCCTCCTCCTCTTCTTCTTCTTCTTCTTCTTCTTCTTCTTCTTCTTCTCCTCCTCCATAGATTTGTCCAATCCTCTTTCAAGGCTCTCCAGGTTGGTGCCCATCGCTGTTTAACTGCTGCAAGAAGAGGTACTTTATCTGCCCCGAATCCTCTAACATTAATCTTCCCTGGGTGCCCACAAGTCCCAGCGTTCATAAGAGAGAGAAGCTTTTCTCCATCCACTTTCTCTATGCCATCCAAACTTCTATGATGTCACTTCTTAAGTTGCCTTTTATCTGAACCAAAAAGCCTGTGGTGTGTTGCCTAATGAGAGGGGCGTGGCCTACAGGGAGGTTTGAAGGCCAGGTAGAAGGGTCTGGAGGGCCACATCAGGTCCCCATGCCTGAGGTTCCTCAAACCATAGTAATACACCTACTGGAAGCATTTAAAGGTAGTAGCAGTAGTATTAAGGTCCGTATAGTAAAAGCTATGGTTTTCCCAGTAGTGATGTATGGAAGTGAAAGCTGGACCATAAAGAAAGCTGATCGCCGAAGAATTGATGCTTTTGAATTATGGTGCTGGAGGAGACTCTTGAGAGTCCCATGGACTGCAAGAAGATCAAACCTCTCCATTCTGAAGGAAATCAGCCCTGAGTGCTCACTGGAAGGACAGATCATGAAGCTGAGGCTCCAATACTTTGGCCACCTCATGAGAGGAGAAGACTCCCTGGAAAAGACCCTGATGTTGGGAAAGATTGAGGGCACAAGGAGAAGGGGACGACAGAGGACGAGATGGTTGGACAGTGTTCTCGAAGCTACCAGCATGAGTTTGACCAAACTGCGGGAGGCAGTGGAAGACAGAAGTGGCTGGCATGCTCTGGTCCATGGGGTCACGAAGAGTCAGACACAAATAAACGACTAAACAACAACAACAACAAAGCAGTAGTATTTAAGCTGGCTTTTGTTGACTGAGAACAAGGAAGATTCATGTATCCCCATTAACACATTGCTTTGTCCTTCCTTAGGACAGTGTTTCCCAACCTTTTTTGGGCAAAGGCACACTTGTTTGATGAAAAAAATCTCGAGGCACACCACCATTACAGCCCCGTGACGTTAGCACACAGCGTCACGCCGGGAGGGACGCACGAAAGTGTAAGTTTCAATTTTTTTCCCTCCCCCTTGCCGGGGAACCTCCAAGCTTTGGGGGTGGGGGGGGAGGAGGCAGCAAAGCGAGGGACTGAGGGACTTCTCCAACGACAAGGGTTGGGGAAGAAGAGAAAGGGCTATTCCGCTCCAGTCACGGGAGGGGAATATGTACTGGCCCAACTGGTGTGCGGTCTTCGGAAAGCGGGGTGCGGGAAGGAAGCCTAGGCTCGGGGTCCACCGACCTCGGCAGAGAAAGGCAACAACCGAAGCCTCCCGACGGTTTTGGGGGAGACGTTCAGAGCTTCCATGGGAGTTTCTCAGCCTGCCTTTCGGAGGAAGAGGCGGAGGGGGCCTGGGGATGGCGGTGGCCTCGGCCTCGCCCTCCCTCCGTCCCTCTACCTTTGTAGTGGACACGCAGGTTGTTCTGCGAGAGGCCAATGTAGCTGAATTTGTCCTTCGGGCTCCAGGAGCGCGGCAGCGGCGTCTCCTGCTCGTCCACGGCCGGGTAGAGCCGCTTGAGGCGCCGCTTGAGCTCCTTCTCCTGCTCGTTCAGGGCCGGGTCGCCGCCGTGAGGGAAGGGCGCCGGGGCGCTGCTGCTGCTGCTGCCGCCGCTGCTCCTGGCAGGCATGGGCCCAGCTGAGGCGGCGGCGGCTGTTGTGGTGGTGGTGGCGATAGCGGGCGGAGGAGGGGCGGCGGCGGGGCCGAGGTGGCCGGCGGCGGCGGGGGAGGCAGCGGCGGGTGGAGCAGGAGGGCGGCCGAGGCCGGTGAGGGAGTAGGGTTGCCCGGGGCTTGAGGAGCCGTCGCCGGGAGTTGCTGCTGCTGCCCGGACATGCCGGCCTCCTCCTCGTCCGCTGTCCCAAGTGAACTGAGAGGAGGCCGATGACGAGCCGGCGCATGCGTGCAGCGGCTGGCCTCGTAGGGAGCCGAGGGGCGGGGCTTCCTTTCTGAAGGAGCTGAGGGTGGGGGTCCTCCGGCGCCTTCGGCGAAACGGCGCCGGCCCAGAGCGCTTCTAGGAGGCTGCCTTTGTGCGCGACGTAAAGCCCTCTTTCCCTCCCTCCAGCCCCGTGTCACCTGTGGAAAAGGGGGCTGGATCCAGTGACGCAACTCGGAAAACTGTTAGGGAAGCCAGAGCAGGAAAGTGAGTGGGGGGCGGCGTCGCCGCTTTAACCCATGTTTCCTTTTTGAAAGAGAAACTTAAGTCAGTGTTTCCCAACCTTTTTTGGACTCGCCCGCCTCCCTCCAGGCAACATCTCGCGGCACACCAGGCAACATCTCGCGGCACACTAGTGTGCCGCGGAACACCGGTTGGGAAACACTGCCTTAGGACACCAGAAGACACCAGAACGGAGCATAGATGAGCAGGTTCTAAAAATACGACTTGATTTGACCATTCACCTAACATCCATTGTCTGGGCTTTTCATTTTTTCGGAACAAAAGAGTCAGAAAAATCCTTCCTCTGCATTCGCTCCATCCCAGGAGGACTCTCTTTTTGACAGCGCTGCTGCTCTGGGGCTTCTGCAGCCACCAGCAAACAAGGAACTGTCTGCCCCCTACGCCCTGACCAGGAACGCTTGCACAAAACTTGCAGCCACCGCCTCTCACCGCAGACTTCCTGCTTATCTTGCATTTGCTCCCCGCCAGCCAACATTTGAGAAACCCAAAGAACAGATGCGTCCCTCTCTACCCCTGCAACCCCAAGGTTTTCATCCTCTCTAAACCATCTCGAAAGTGAAGCCCGTACAACTATATTGGGTGTGTTCTAAAGAGAGAGAGAGGACTAAATTTGGACCACTTCTGAAAAAGGCACATTAAAGCAAAATTATTAAGATGCTCCATATTAAGCACAGTTCTTTGTTTATTACCTGCATTATTTATAGGCCCCCTTTCAGAGCAAGCCCTTCCAAGGCACAGTACAGTTAGCTGGTTTTTTAAAGTGCTACATTGCGTTACTGAAGGCAGCAGCCTTTAGTAATGTTGTCGCTCTGTGATAGGGCACCTGATGCGCCTGCAGAAGGTCACAGGTTCAATTCCTGACATCTCCAGGCAGGGCTGGGTCGGAATAACCCTTGCCTGCAACCCCAGAGAGCATCTGCCAGTTAGTGTCGGCAGTGCTGATTCTATGAGGCCACTTCCTGTCTATGTAAGAGATGAAAGCAAGCGAGGAACGCTATTTATTTAACCATATACTATGTCACCTGGCAACAGCTGCTATATTAGGCTGTCATAAAGGAGGGAAGAGGGGTGAGGCAAGGCCATCACCAGCTCTGCTAAGAAGCCATCAGCTGTCAGTTATCAGAAGTAGCCAGGTACAGCAGACGAAAGCAAAGGGATTCAGGGCCCGTCTACATATTTGCCTAGCTGAGAGACCAGCAGCTTTTGGTACCTCCTCTTCTTAAACTTTCCCACTCCAGATGATCATTGAAACCATGTGTATCTAAGAATTTGAACCTGAGTGCGTTTATTTCCTCCTCCCTCCTGATCCATTTTCCTTTGGTGTCTTTTTATATTGTAAGCCTGAAGGTAGGGAGAGGGTTTTTTGTTGTTGTTGTTTGTTATGTGTAAGCTGCTCCAGGAGAGGATGAAAACTGAAAAGCAAAACTTCTGGAGGGCAGTAGAGGCTGGTGTGGTGAGCAGTGCCGGATTTACCTATAAGCTGAACGAGCTATAGCAAACTTTTTCAGCAGGGGGCTGGTCCACTGACCCTCAGACCTTGTGGGGGGCTGGACTATTTTTTTTGGGGGGGGTGAACAAATTCCTATGCCCCACAAATAACCCAGAGATGCATTTTAAATAAAAGGTTACATTCTACTCATGTAAAAACACGCTGATTCCCAGATCGTCCACGGGCCAGATTTAGAAGGCGTTTGGGCCTGATCTGGCCCCCGGGCCTTAGTTTGCCTACCCATGATCTAATATGCTCTCTCTTCTTTTCAGTAGAAAATAAGGTACCAGTACAGTGGTACCTTGGGTTAAGAACTTAATTCGTTCCGGAGGTCCGTTCTTAACCTGAAACTGTTCTTAACCTGAAGCACCATTTTAGCTAATCGGGCCTCCTGCTGCCACCGCACGATTTCTGTTCTCATCCTGAAGCAAAGTTCTTAACCTGAGGTACTATTTCTGGGTTAGCAGAGTCTGTAACCTGAAGCGTATGTAACCCGAGGTACCACTGTATAGCAAATGTTTCTTTGTTTTATTTATAAAATTGATGTAATGGTGGAAAATATTTGGAAAAACCAATAAAAATTATTGTTATAAAAAAAAGAACTCGGATGTTGTTTTCTGCCCAAATCTTTAATGCTCAAGTCAGCACAGTGCATTGGCAAGGCAAGGGTGAAAAGGAGCGGCAGGTGGACTGGGAAGGATTAGGCCAGATAAGATGTTGATCTAGCAAGGACCGTGCACCTGCCTCTTGCTTTGGAAGAGTGGGGCAGGTCACTGGACTGGGCAAGGAAATGGTCACTCCTTCAATGGGCCCCAATGGTCTGTTCATGCCAGTACTGGCATCTCCATGTCCTTGTAGACTTAGGGGTAGATGGCACTAAATCAGCACCTGGCTTGTCATCAAGGGCTTCATCTGAAACTGGAGGCTTGCAGGAGGTTTCCAGAAACACGGGAGCAAGGCTTTCCCCTTGTCAACCCACTCAGCTTCTCCCTGGGATCAGGTTCTGAAATCTCCCATTCACTGGCTTTCTCCTCTGGCCCCAATGTTTCTTGGGGTCCTGAGGTCTGTTGGAAGGGAAATTGGAAGGAGGAAGAAGAAAGGGAGAAGCTAGATGTCATTACATTAAGCAAATGAGAGGAGGACAGGAGTGGAGAAATACGCTAACCTAAAAAGTCTCACACCAGACAGAAAGGACAGGAGAGAGAGGCAGCTTCATTGGAACTACCAGCCTTGCAAGACGTTATATGGTGTTTCAGCACCTCAGTTCTTGCAAAGCTTTCCTTATGCACATTGCATTGGTTCTTACATTCATTCAAAGCTGCCTGTGTGGATCTAGATGCTCAGTTTTTGTAAAGTTTGTCTTATCGTAATCTGGTGAACCGGGTTCGCATCTCTGCTCCTCCACATGCAGCTGCTGGGTGACCTTGGGCCAGTCACACTTCTTTGAAGTCTCTCAGCCCCACTCACCTCACAGAGTGTTTGTTGTGGGGGAGGAAGGGAAAGGAGAATGTTAGCCGCTTTGAGACTCCTTTGGGTAGTGATAAAGCGGGATATCAAATCCAAACTCTTCTCTTCTTCTATCAGTTTTCAGTTTCTGTATATAGCCTTCACTTCTCTGTTTGATGTAATTCTTCTTCACAAAACCGAGATTCAGATCCAGCCATCTTCCCTGCTGTATGCCTTAAATTCCTTTAGCCTCTTTGCAATTTCCCTCTTTCTTCCCAGTCGTCTTTCATCACCTTCAAAATCTACCCAGCACTCAACCTCTCTCGCAGGCTAGTTTCCTGCTTCTGATATTTTTATTAGGGCTTTTATGTTTTCAGCAGATGTGCCCCTCAGAATCCTTCTTGTTGCTGTGTTGGTCCTGATAGAACTGGTCCTCTTTATTTGATTTTTTTTTTTCATTGCCACTTGACTCTATGGTTTAACCATGCTGGTATCCTTTTAGACTTGTAGAGTTGGAAGGCACCCAAGGGTCATCTAATCCAACCCAATGCAGGAAATTCAAATTCAAATTCAAATCCAGCCTCTGCTTAAAAAACCCAAATGAAGAAGATTATGCCTCCTGCAGTCTTTCGGCAGAACTCCTCTTATAGGTACTGTAACCCATGAGGACCCATTATATTATCTTCCTCCTAGCATTTGTTTTTTCATTAGCAATTTTTGTTTTTCTATGTGAGCATATTCATTATCATATGTTGCTTGTCTGGCCCCATTTCATTATCATTAACCTTTACTGCAATGTGATATAAAATGTGAGAAAAGCAACCGACTGTGGGCAGTGTTACTACTCCTACAAAAACTGGCATTTCTCTCCGATACATTTTTCCGGCCCGCGCACATCTCAGATTGCATCTCTGTACAGAAATATGGTGAGCTGAAAACAATAGATGCCTTATGGGATGGCCCTTAATTGGGTTGTTTTGTGGCACGAAATTATGAAGCTGTTAAGGCCATTAGAGAAGTCAAAATAAGTGGATCGAAGGAACTGCTACACATTGCAAAGCCTTCAGCTGAGAGGGAGCCTTTGTTTCTCTGTAATTACAGCCATTGGTCACTTAAATAGAGGGTGGGCAACTGGTGGCTGTCAAGACAGATAGAGCCTTGATTTTTTGCCCCCCTCCCTTAGGCCATATCAAAGGTTTGACTCATGCAGGAAAGGATGCAAGTTTAACTGATACAGGGATGGAGGTTTAACTGCCAAATGAATACAATTAAAATGCTTTCCCCCTTTTTTTCTTTTTGCAATGTGATTAACAGTGCAGTGGGCTGGAGGAAAGACAGAGCAGTTTGGGGACAACAGCAAGTGGGGAGGATAACCTTCACCTTTCCTATCCCCTACTGCAGACATGTTCAACCGGTTGACCATGATTGACAGGTAGATCTCCAGGGTGCTCCAGGTCGATCATGGGATTTAAAAAAGCTCAACAGCTCTTGGCAATGACAATGGGTAGATCACTGCCAGTTTTATTATACTGGGAGTAGATGGCAGTCTCTAGAGAGTTAGATGTGCCTGCCCTACTGGATCTTATTGTGCTGGCTCCTGCAGTTCCACCTATTTAATTGGACGTGGCCCAGTGGAACTTACTTCTGAGTAAGCTTGTGATCATCCTCACAGCTCCATGTTCACTGTACAACTTAGGCTGCTCCATGCTTTGCAAGACCAAATGACTTGAAGATTCTTGAGAGAAGGCCATTAATTGAGGACTGCCTGCTCCCCAAGAGAAGGCATGTTTGCTGAGTTTACAAAAGCAGCAAAGTTCACAATCACAACTGCAGAAGTCGGAGGATGAATAAAACTGCTAAAGCTTTACACCCTGGCAGAGACAGAAAAGTGTCTATTTTTAAAGACATTCTTTTCATTATATATATATTTTTAAAGCCACACTATTTCAAGCATTGCTACTTTGAGGTTCTATCGTGAGCATCAAAGGGAAATCTAGTCCTAAAAGGGCTCGCTTTGGTAGGTGCAAATCTTCAAAGCACAACGTTCCTCTGGAGTTAAAAGGGTTGTCCTGTTTTTTTATGAATAAGTCAAAATACGAGAACTTTTCCTAAGTGTACACTTGGCTCAATTGGTTTTTTTGGTTTTGTTTTTTAAGATCTATCCTGGCCAGCTTCAAAGTGAATAAGCATGAATGGCTTCTTTTATGTACGGTGTATGTCTGCATATTTGTCTCCTTGGGGGGAGGGGAATATTGCTGCTCCCCCCCCCAATGATCCTTACCACATAGTGGCAAATCCAAGGCATGGACACATTTGGTTCTCCAGATGTTGTTGGTGATGGGAGTTTTAGTTCAGCAACATCTGGAAGGCCAAGCTTCCCCACACCTGGTATATACCCAAGAACTTTGTTCTGACCTTCTGTCTAATCTTGCTATGAAAAACGTAGAGCACACCCCTTTGACTTGTACTTTGATGATTCAGGTTAGTGGACCTACAACCTGTGTTGGCCTGATACGCAACTAATGAGATCGTTTTACACTGCCTAGGATTTAAAGGACAACTTTCTCCCATGCAGACCGGCCCAGCTATTCAGCTCACGGACTGATGCGGATGGCACTGTGGTCTAAACCACTGAGCCTTTTGGGCTTGCTGATCAGAAGGTCAGCGGTTTGAATCCCTGCAACAGGGTGAGCTCCCATTGCTCTATCCCAGCTCCTGCCAACCTAGCAGTTCGAAAGCACACCAGTGCAAGTAGATAAATAGGTACCGCTGCAGTGGGAAGGTAAATGGTGTTTCCTTGGACTCTGGTTTTCCTCACGGTGTTCCATTGCACCAGAAGCAGTTTAGTCATGCTGGCCACATGACCTGGAAAGCTGTTTACGAAAGAGGACTTGCATCCTGTCCAGCTTGCATTTTAATACCTTTTGTTGTTTAAGTGCTTATAAGACAAAAAAGGTGTGATTCCTTTGTGGCAAACACAGATCAGCTGCTATGTCAATGTGGAACAGAATGACTTTTTTATTTACAAAAATATTTATATACTGCTAGTCAAGGGACGTGGGTGGCGCTGTGGGTTAAACCACAGAGCCTAGGACTTGCCAATCAGAAGGTCGGTGATTCGAATCCCCGCGACGGGGTGAGCTCCCGTTTCTCGGTCCCAGCTCCTGCCAACCTAGCAGTTTGAAAGCATGTCAAAGTGCAAGTAGATAAATAGGTACCACTCCAGCGGGAAGGTAAACGGTGTTTCCATGCGCTGCTCTGGTTTGCCAGAAGCGGCTTAGTCATGCTGGCCACATGACCCGGAAGCTGTACGCCGGCTCCCTCAGCCAATAAAACGAGATGAGCGTCGCAACCCCAGAGTCGGTCACAACTGGACCTAATGGTCAAGGGTCCCTTTACCTTTACCTTTAGTCATTTAAAAACAACAAGTCCAGAGCAGTTTCCAACAATAGTAAGTAAAACCATACAACAAAAATCACACAAAGACAAATTAAAACCAGAAATCAGATAACCACTGTGAAGAGTTATATTCTCTAGAAAAGTTTTCAGCAAGTGTTTGAAAGCTGAAACAAAAGGTGCCTGATGTATTGGCCAGTTTCCTGTTGTTGTCAAATGAGCCTTGCCAATTTGAAGAATGACCAATGGTGTTTCTGCAGATGATCTCAGTGATCAAACTGGGATATAAGGCTTCAGGTTACATGGACCAAAGTTGCTCAGGGCTTTGTAATTTTTTTTTACAAGTGATAGTAGTAGATGGTAGTAGTAGTAGTCAATGCAGATGTTTTAAAGATGGTGTCACATGTTGTCGGCTATGTGCCCCCATCATCAGTCTGGCCACTGCATTCTGCATCTGCTGGAACTTCTGAACCAGGATGAAAGGCAGCCCCACAAAGAGCGCATTGCAATAATCCATCTTCGAGGTTACCAACACATGGACTATAGTGGTCCAGCTATCTCTGTCCATGAATGGCTGTAGCTGGTGAACCAGATGGGGCTGGCAAAACTTATTCACTGTACAGTATAGCATTTCTACAGTGTTGCACTTTGTGGATGGTTCAGAGAGCTAGTGTTTTGTTTATCCATAAATGATCTGGCTGTACACACACGAATGAGCATGAGAGGATGGGCAATAGAAGGCAAATAAAATGATTTTTGCAGGTATTTTATTCTATTCTATGAAATGCCCTCCCCCCCCCTTTAACTTATAGAATTCAGATTTATTTTTCCAAACCAACCTTAAGCTCAGTGCAGTGGAATCATGCAACAGAATAATGTTCCAAAACAATACCAACTGATAGGGAAAAAGCAGCAGCAGCAGAAGCAGCAAATATCACCCCAGACCGAAAGAAAAGAAACCCAGACGTGTCTTTGCTTTGCTCTTCATTAACTTGGTGAGGCAGACAATATTTGGGCCACCTGGGGCCTTCCTCGGTGCAAAAGATCTGATATGACCTGTGCAGTCATTGAGATGCCCATGCAATTTATTTTAAATGGGGGGGGTTAAGGTGGGGGGAGAGACACACACAGCACAATGGAACTCCCGGAAGAAGTCTCCCAATGTGATCTGCACCAGTTGAAGTCAGCTTGTGTTTTAGAATTTACACTGGAGGGAATGCAGTACAGAGAAATTGCCACCTTTTGTGGATATAACCGAGTTTCTGCACCTATTAGGGTTTTAATATATCCAACACTGAAACAAGTGCGGGGGTGAGGAGATGTGATTTGGTAGTTTCATCACCTCCAGATCTCCTAACCCAATAGGCAAATTTAACACATCCAGGAGCGCACAAACATATATGAGAGAGAAATTCTGTTTTGAAAGAATTTTGCAATCGGAAAATCTGGAAAGAAGCTATTTTAATTTCAGCGTACGTGCAACTTTGTTGTCATTTTCAAATGGAAGCAGAAAATTACACTTGAGATTGTGGTCATGGTTCTTGCATGTAACAGGGTCTTGCCTGTGGTGGCCACACACCTCAGGGGATGCCAGAATCAGGCTTCCAAAAGGCAAGCTGAATAGGGTAAAAAAGGTAAAAGGTAAAGGACCCCTGGATGGTTAAGTCCTATCAAAGGCAAATGGGGTTGCTGTGCTCATCTCGCTTCCAGGCCAAGGGAGCCGGCGTTTGTCCACAGAAAGAGGTGGGTATGTATAAGCAAGCAATAATTAGGCCCCGAATGGACAACCTATGTTAGTATTGAAGAAAGGGGAGGGGGAGAATGCATTGCTTTTTCAGGGATTCTTCAGCTGTGATTCCTGCATTGCAGAGACTAGCTGAGCCCTTGGGTCCTTTCCAATGCTATTGTTCTATGATTTTATGAACAGGAAAGCCACAGACCACCTATGACATGTGCACCCATTGACAAATTGCCAGTGTATCTGAAGAAGTGTGCATGCACACGAAAGCTCATACCAAGAACTAACTTAGTTGGTCTTTAAGGTGCTACTGGAAGGATTTATTTTTTTTTGACCCATTGACAAAGTTACCTTTACCAAGACATTTTCACATCTATCCATGAACCATCTTTGGTGTACACCTAAGCAAGGCAGGATTAAGGTGGTTGAGGGTCCTTGTGCAGTTCCTCTTCCCCCACACTCCTGGAGGAACCCATGGAGTTGAAGGTGACACCTCTCAGGAGACAATGGAGGAGGCGAAGTCAAACCATTGGAGAGTTACAGCACCTGCTGTGCCTCTAGAGACCAATAAGGGAGAGACATGTTTTGTTGCAGCTGGGGCAGAGGAAGGCGTCCAGTTGTGCTGCTGCAGGTGCATCATGTCGTTTTTCTCTCTGCACTCCTACCAGTGGTCATTTCTCCTCTGGTCGCTGCTGTGGATACATGACCTGTCTGTCTGCAGGCAAAGTACCATGAAGTAAGTTTGTTTCAATGCTAAACACTGAATTAAGCCTCCATTGTACTTCTACTAATGCACTGAATAGGCTGTGGGAAAATCTGTCTATTTACCAGCCTTTAAGCAGCCTGATTTGTGAGTATGACTAGGGATTCAAAGTAATTTGAAAGGGCAACCATTTGGTGTCAACTACTTTTGAAGATGTTCCTGAGGGACTCACCTATCCCCAGCCAGCCAGTCAAGCCTTAAGTCTTTGGAGGATGTTCAAAACATCACTTTTCTTTCTTTCCTTCTTTCTTTTGCATTCCACTCACCCTGCCCCTCCTTCTGTCCTTACAATCATTAAAACAAATTGAAGTTACAGCTCTCCATGCACCCGGGATCATGAGCTGAGATTAGCAACCTTATGAGCTCTCCATTAGGCTGGTTAAAGGATGGGGAGAATTGTAGATTTATTCCCCGTTTCCAGCGCATTCTTGTGGTTGGTTTTCAAAGGAGCTCTCATAAAAGTGTGTGTATCAGTGCCAGATTTACGTATAAGCTAAACAAGCTATAGCTTAGGGCCCCACTCTCTGGGGGGGGGGGGGAATTAAAGGGAAAAAACTGGATGTACATTTCCAAAATAAAAGATAAAAAACAAATAAAATAAAACCTACATACAGCAACAGTGTTTTGTGCTGTGTAGGCTCCTATGATGTAAGTACAGTGGTACCTCAGGTTACATACGCTTCAGGTTACAGACTCCGCTAACCCAGAAATAGTACCTGGGGTTAAGAACTTTGCTTCAGGATGAGAACAGAAATCGTGCTCCAGCCGCACGGCGGCAGTGGGAGGTCTCATTAGCTAAAGTGGTGCTTCAGGTTAAGAACAGTTTTAGGTTAAGAACGGACCTCCAGAACGAATTAAGTACTTAACCCGTGGTACCACTGTAATGGGCCCCGCCTGCTAGGCTGCTCCCTGCTCATGTCTATATATAGGGCGCCTACATTCTGCATGTACAAATGGCTTTAGATACCTATTAGGTCCACAAATGGCTTTAGATACCTATTAGGTCCATAAATTACCATCTTCAGCGCACAAAAAACAGCGACAATTTGTTGTTAACAAAGGACAGCTGGACATATGAAGGGCCCCACCTTCAATAGCTTAGGGCCTCATCAAACCTAAATCTGGCCCTGGGGTGTGTGTGTATGTGTTTGATATTCTGTGTTTTTAATTGTAGAGTTGGGGCATCTCCACACGCACACCCATACATTTAGGTGCAGGCAGGAAAATTCTGCATTTCGGGTATGTGCCAACTCCAGACTGTCACAGCAGAGAGCCTGGATCAGGACTGTGGCAGCAAGTCCTCGGGAACTGAACCAGCTAAAGATTCAATGGCTCCTTAGCTGGCACAGATCCACTCCCATGCTGCCCTCTCCACACTCTCAGATACCCTGTTTGTTATGCACCAGCTACTGCCACTTTGCCCGTGGTTTAAGTGGGCACAGTCAAGAGTTCCACATCAGGTTTGCTGGATGGACAGAGATTGCTGGATGGACAGAGATCTCTGTCTCATTTAAACCCTCTCCAGTGTGGTGGATCAGGGGTTTAGAATTGCTCTGTTATTTCAAAAGGTAATGATACTTTATTTAACAAGATTTGCAGACCACTTAAAAATCACTAAGCAGTTTACATAAAACAATATAAGATATTCATAAGAAAACACCGATAAAATCAGCAGGCTTTAGAAGCGAGTAGATATAATGAAACTATCAAAGCCAGGTGGAATCATCAGAGTTTAAGAAGAAGTATGCAGAATGAGAAGGGACGCGGGTGGCGCTGTGGGTTAAACCACAGAGCCTAGGACTTGCCGATCAGAAGGTTGGCGGTTCGAATCCCCGTGATGGGGTGAGCTCCCGTTGCTCGGTCCCAACTCCTGCCCACCTAGCAGTTCGAAAGCACCTCAAAGTGCAAGTAGATAAATAGGTACTGCTCTGGTGGGAAGGTAAACGGCGTTTCCGTGCGCTGCTCTGGTTCACCAGAAGCGGCTTAGTCATGCTGGCCACATGACCCAGAAGCTGTACGCCGGCTCCCTCGGCCAATAAAGCGAGATGAGCGCCGCAACCCCAGAGTCGGTAATGACTGCACCTAATGGTCAGGGGTCCCTTTACCTTTTTATGCAGAATGAAATGACATGTCTGCATATCCTGGACTAAAAATGGAGGAGGTGGGGAGTGTTTGTAAGCATCAAAAACACCTCCAGCAAGCCTGCTCTGCTCCTTTTATTAAGTGGGACCCTAGACGTCTTCTCCAGGGTCCTGTCTTCATGGTACCGAAGTTGTTCTGTACAGTATATGAGGAATCCAGCCCAATAATATATCAGAGTAGGCTAACTTAAGGGCATCAAAAAGTCCTGCTGGATCAGGCCATTGACCCATTAGATCCAGCATCCTGTTCTCACAGTGGCCAACCTGTGGGAACACCGAAAGTGGAACCTGGGTGCAACAGTGCTCTCCACACTTGTGATTCCCAACTCTTCAGAGGCATGCTATCTATTTCCAACAGTGGAGAGAAAACATAGTCAACAAGGCTGGTGGTCATTGATTAGTCTTCTATTCCATGAATGTTTTGAATCGTCTTTTAAAGCCATCCAAGTTGGTGGTCATCGCTACATATTGTGGGAGCAGATTCCATAGGGCAAAGAATTGCTTTCTTTTGTCTGTCCTTAACCATATAGATCATTCTTAACTTCTTAAAGGTACACTCCAGTACCCATTATTACTCGTGTGTTTGTGCAAGCAAGTTTGTCACTGAAATAACATATCCATAAATGAATGCCCAGTTCTCCGTTGGCTGTGAATTCTTCAGCAATGCTACCTAACAATGAGGGCTGCTTGATTCTCTTTAATGCACTACAGGAATGGAAAGCTTATCAAACCAGACACTTGTCCGGAGCATGACTGCATTAAAAAAAAAAAGACAACTAATTGAGGTGCAATTTTGCACTGGTTGTGGCAAAAAGCAGCTTCCTGGACATGGGTCTCCCCACATCTTTAGTTTAGAAGCCCTAAGGCAAACCAAGCTTCTTTGTCAATTATAGAAAAATCAATGAAGATACTGTTTGGGACTCCTTTTCGCCATTCAGCACGGATGATATCCTTCAGTTTCGTGCAATGATTCATTTACTTCCACCCTCTCTTGGGGGCTACTGACATCCTGCTATCTCTAAAGAATGTGAAGCCAAAAACACCCTATTCTTTGTTTCTTTCTACAACATGGGTTCCCCCACCTGCCTCCCCAATGCACAGGACATTCACCTGGACTTGGGGGCTGCTTCAGTGGGGCACTTCACACCTTTTGTACCTGCAAACTTTGGGAGGAGGGGGCAAACCCCTGGAAGTGTGCACATTCAAAGTTACTGTACAGCTATGGCCTCATTCGCACAACATCTCAAGGGAGAAAATTGTTCCTGGACCTCAAAGTGCAGGTGGAAGGTTGCATTTTACCCTCTCCTCCATATTAAAATAAGACCCCAGCACTATCAGTTTGTGGGGTGCCTGGACTCCCGCTTCTAATTCCGGTGTGCCAGACATCGAATTTAGCATGTTAAAATATAAGCCATGTTAAAAGAAGAAGAAGAAGCCAGGCTTGCTGGCTGATGAAGTAATCACCTGAAGACATGGGCCATTAAGAGAATGCAAGACAGGATGGTGTCCATTAAGAAATCTGTCAACAAGGCAAAGGTTGTCTATTAGATGCAGAGGGGTAGAGCCCCACCCTGGGCTATGACAGCAAGACAGAAGGGAGAGTGCAGAGGGCTGATGTAAGCAAGAGGGAAAATAGTTCTGTTTTGGGAAGCAGTTTGCAAACTGGAGAAAGTCTGCAAAATGGGCAGCACTGCCCACCAGGTCAGATTTGGCCCATGAAGCTGCTTCTAATAAGGACCTGGCCCATGGAGCCAAAACGGTTCTCTTTTTTTTTTAAATATTTTTTATTGCTTTTTTTCCAGGTACAAGTATATATTCAGATATATGTCAAAAGCGATTTTACAGAAAGAAAAAGAAGATTAAAAAGAAGAAATTTCCAATTCTCCATTTCCAACTTCAGAGAAGAACCCATCGGACTCCCCCACATCTTCCAAACCCTGCTTCCTTTACAATAAAATAACAGCAAATTGTTACCTAGTTTCCTGCGTTTTTTGTATCTTCCCATAACCATATTTTCAGTTTAGATGAACCTAATGTTAAATCCTTTTAATACCATCCAAAATTTACTCTAAACTTTAATACTCTCATAGTTTTACCTTAATTCCTTTCAAATGATTTTACTGAAGCTATTTTTCAAAAACTTAGCAAATTCTCAACAGTCATATAACTTATAGTTTTTTTGTAAATAGTCCTTAAATTTCCTCCAATCCTCTTCTGTTGCTTCCTCTCCCCGATCTCGGATTCTGCCGGTCATCTCCGCCAGTTCCATATAGTCCATCAGTTGTGTATGCCATTCTTCCAGTGTGGGTAAATCTTGTGTCTTCCAATATTTAGCAATAAGGATTCTTGCTGCTGTAGTTGCATATAAGAAAAAAGTTCTGTCCTTCTTTAACACCAAGCCAAAACGGTTCTCCACCCCAGCATTGTCCCATCCCTTGTGATTGAGTTAGGCTTCTGGCAAACATGCACAACAGCTCCAATCAGAAAGCCAGGATGGGCTACAGTGCCTGTTGATTGGAGGATCAGTCCAGGTTTGCAGACGGAAAGCTTTAATCAATTCCAATTGGTTAGTTTAAACCATGGGTAGGCGAACTAAGGCCCGGGGGCCGGATCCGGCCCAATCACCTTCTATATCTGGCCTGCAGACAGTTCAGGAATCAACGTGTTTTTACATGAGTAGAATGTGCCCTTTTATTTGAAATGCATCTCTGGGTTATTTGTGGGGCTTGGGAATTCGTTCATTTTTTCCCCTTCAAAATATAGTCCAGCCCCCCCCCCCACAAAGTCTGAGGGACAGTGGACTTGCCCCGTGCTGAAAAAGTTTGCTGACCCCTGGTTTAAACCATTTAAAAACTTTTGGTTGGTTAAAAAGCAACAGCAGATCTTTCCTGGATAGTTAAAGAAATAAATACCTATGCAAAGTTACATTTCGAATTGCTAAATAATAGGAAATATAGAAGTAGTTATAAAATATAATAAATATATAAGCATTAATACTATATAAATATCATATAATTATATAAAATAAAAACTGCAGAGCATCATCTTAGAAGAGGCACTATCCTTTCACACTGGCACAGGTGAGGACGCCTCTGTCAAGACTGTTGTTGCAGGGGGATGTTTTCCTGTTAATGGTTTGTGGGGGGCAATACGCTGGTTTATGCAACTGTAATCACACAATAAAGGATTTTTCAGAAGAGATTCTGCAGATGAGTATCAGAAGCTCAAAAATGCGCTAATTACTCAGCAACTTCGGGGGTGGGTTTGTTCAGGGTTGGCAAACACTTGCTTTCTCAGAGGGGTGGGAGGCACAGTGTTTGTATTTTACCACCCAGACCCTATTTTCCATGGACAGTCCCAGATTTACAGAAGATGTCCCAGTTTCTGATTTGATCCTGGAATGTCCCACTCTTCCTTAGGACATCCCTATTTTCATCAGAGAAATGTTGGAGGGTATGAAATAGGATGTCCCCATGGCTTATTTTTTCCCCAGACAGAACTCGCCAGAACTTTTCCGAGCACAATTCAGAGTGTTGGTGCTCACCTTTAAAGCCCTGAAAGGCCTTTGTTCTGTATACCTGAAGGAGCGTCTCCACCCCCACCATTCAGCCCGGACACTGAGGTCCAGCGCCGAGGGCCTTCTGGCAGTTCCCTCGCTGTGAGAAGTGAGGTTACAGGGAACCAGCCAGAGGGCCTTCTCGGTAGTGGCACCTGCCCTTTGGAACGCCCTCCCAGCAGATGTCAAGGCAATAAACAACTATTTTACTTTTAAAAGACAACTGAAGGTGGCCCTGTTTAGGGAAGTTTTTAATGTCTGATGCTGTATTGTTTTTAATATTTGGTTGGAAGCCGCCCAGAGTGGCTGGGGAAACCCAGCCAGATGGGCGGGGTATAAATAAATTATTATTATTATTATTATTATTATTATTATTATTATTATTATTATTATCATCATCATCATCATCATCATCATCGTTGTTGTTTAGTCATTTAGTCGTATCCGACTCTTCGTGACCCCATGGACCAGAGCACGCCAGGCACCCCTGTCTTCCACTGCCTCCCGCAGCTTGGTCAGACTCATGTTTATCGCTTCAAGAACATTGTCCAACCAATTATCATTATTATTATTATTATGAATTCAGTTCCAGTATCTCTCAGGTGGGTGCCATTGCCATGATAAGAGAACAAAGGAGGTGTGTTCATTGTGAGTTCTGGTACCTCTTTTTCCTAGAAAAATAGCACTGGACATCTCTATTTTCGTAAGAGAAATATTGTGGGGTATGGAATAGGATGTCCCTATTTTCATCAGAGAAATGTTGGGGAGTACGTAATGCACCAGCAGTCATGGGAACTGACTAGTTTTTAAAAAAACAACAACAGAGAGACTGCTAACTTTTCAACTTCTTTGTTTTTTCAGCGGTTGACTTCTGGATTTTACTAGTTCTTTTTTAAAAAAAAAAAAAGTTAACTTTAAGGTGTGTTGTTGTTGTTTAAAAACTAGAAGTTAAACATTTGGTTGCTGGGAAAGGGCAGTTGAAATCCAGGTTTTCCAGAGGTTTGCTTGACATGGGCGTAGCCAGGGGGGCAAAGGAGGCAGCAGTACCCACCCACCCTCAACCAAGTAAACACAGTGGTACCTCGGGTTACGGACGCTTCAGGCTACAGACTCCACTAAACCAGAAATATTACCTTGGGTTAATAACTTTGCTTCAGTATGAGAACAGAAATTGGCAGCAGGAGGCCCCATTAGCTAAAGTGGAACCTCAGGTTAAGAACAAGCTTCAGGTTAAGAACAGACCTCCAGAACGAATTAAGTTCTTAACCCGAGGTACCACTGTAAATAAAAACACTTTACTAAAAGTGGAAATAATCAGAACATTTGAAATGTTTTGACAGATTTTTTCCCCCTGAGCACTTGGGGTCAAAAGAAAGTACCGTATTTTTCGCTCTATAACACGCACCAGACCATAACACGCACGTAGTTTTTAGAGGAGGAAAATCCGTAGGCATGCCACCCGTAGGCATTTCCTCCATAACACGCACAGACATTTCCCCTTACTTTCTAGGAGGAAAAAAGTGAGTGTTATGGTGCAAAAAATACGGTAATTTAAAACGACTGTCATTGAGACATTTCATTCTGAATCTGCTGGACAGAGCCAGACAGAGGATGGTAACAGGAGCGGTGACCTGCCCCCACCCCCCAAAAAAATCCTGGCTATGTCCATGTTGCTTGGCACACTCAATAGAGATCTCTGCATTGAATGTGCAGTACAGTAGAGTGGTACCTCAGGTTAAGTACTTAATTCGTTCTGGAGGTCCGTTCTTAACCTGAAGCACCACTTTCGCTAATGGGGCCTCCCGCTGCCGCCGCGCGGTTTCTGTTCTCATCCCGAAGCAAAGTTCTTAACCCGAGGTACTATTTCTGGGTTAGCAGAGTCTGTAACCTGAAGCCGTTTGTAACCTGAAGCATATGTAACCCGAGGTACCACTGCATTGCCTTAGGGAAGGGCTAGGACTTCTTGTTTGCGCGGCAGGGAGTGCTGTGCCTTCTTGTGGGTTTTAAGAACTGCAATTCCCAGAGTTCCTTAGTCCATGTTGACCTTCTTCTGTGCATCAGGGGTTGCAGATTGACTGCACGAGAGGGAACAATTCCCCAGGAGAGAGGCCTTTATGCAAGAGCAGATGGAGCCATTTCCACAACTAAATTCGAAGGCCCCAGAAAGCTGGATGTGTGAGTAAATAGCCTAACCTTAATTTATAGGTTTAGAGGAATGCCATAGGTTTATTTATGTCTGAGGGGTTTTGTGCTTGAACGTTCTTCCTCAGAATTCTGGACATCTATCGCGATTATTTTATTGTTTCCAGCATTTAGGCCTCGCTTTCTTAAAACAAGAACAAAAAAACCACCCTAAAACGTGCCTCAAAGCGACTTTAAACTATATAAAATCTGAACAGTGTGCGTGTAAATCATTTGAAATCAGATACGTACGATGAAAATGCTATAGGGCAGAAATTTCTATAGCCCCTTGGAATAGCAGTAAGCGTTTTGTTTTAAAATACGCGTGTATCGCGACATTTTTTTGTTCGGAAGTAAACATGCATTTTTTTTCAAATTGGTGTTAAAAAGGTGCCTCTTTGTGCAGGGTGAGTCCTTTAAAAGAGGCCCCGTGGATGCAGAGTACAGTGGTACCTCGGGTTACATACGCTTCAGGTTACATACGCTTCAGGTTACATACGCTTCAGGTTACAGACTCCGCTAACCCAGAAATAGTGCTTCAGGTTAAGAACTTTGCTTCAGGATGAGAACAGAAATTGTGCTGTGGTGGCGTGGCAGCAGAAGCAGGAGGCCCCACTAGCTAAAGTGGTGATTCAGGTTAAGAACAGTTTCAGGTTAAGTACGGACCTCCGGAACGAATTAAAATTAAAAGACTCACCCTGTACAAGACATGAAATGGCCCCTTTGGGTTTACCGTCGCCGCCAGTGAAAAGGGATCCTTTAAAAATGTCCCATGCCATCTCTTAGCTCAGGCAGACTAGTCCTCAAAGTACCCACCCCCCAGTCCATGCTGCAAAGCCCCACAGCTTTCTGCACATGCTCAGAACCACTCTTTTCTTCTGTATTCCTTCAGTATAGTCCTGGGACTATTTCAAAAAATTAAATAATATGATGAGTGTTCACCAGCGGTGGCCTAACTTGGAGGGAATTTCACAGTGACAAGTTCTAACACAGGTAGCCATAAATTGTTGTCCTGAAAACTGCACAGTGGAATCTCGGGTTAAGAACTTAATTTGTTCTGGAGGTCCGTTCTTAACCTGAAACTGTTCTTAATTTGAGGTGCCACTTTAGCTAATGGGGCCTCCCGCTGCCGCCACACGATTTCTGTTCTCATCCTCAGGTAAAGTTCTTAACTTTACTACTTCTGGGTTAGTGGAGTCTGTAACCTGAAGTGTTTGTAACCTGAAGCGTTTGTAACCTGAGGTACCACTGTATAACATTGCTTCTGGCTTTTCAGATGCTGCCAGACTACAACTTCCATCATCCCTGGCCATTGGACATGTTTGCTAACAGTTGGAGTCTAACACCATCTGTCATCTGGGCCTTGTCCAGAAAGTGGTGGTAGGGGATGAGTGTTCAGACCCCTGGGCTCTCACTTGTGGGGTGCCTCAGGGTTCCGTCCTCTCCCCCATGCTTTTTAACATCTACATGAAGCCGCCGGGGGAGATTATCAGGGGGTTTGAGCTGGGTGTCCTTCAGTATGCAGATGATACCCAGCTCTACCTCTCTTTCAAATCGGAACCAGTGAAGGCGGTGAAAGTCCTGTGTGAGTGCCTGGAGGCGGTTGGAGGATGAATGGCGACTAACAGATTGAGGTTGAATCCTGACAAGACAGAAGTACTGTTTTGGGGGGGACAGCGAGCAGGTGTGGGGGACTTCCTGGTCCTGCATGGGACAACTGTACCCCTGAAGGAGCAGGTGTGCAGCCTGGGAGTCATTTTGGACTCACAGCTGTGCATGGAGGCACAGGTCAAATCTGTATCCAGGGCAGCTGTCTGCCAGCTCCATCTGGTACACAGGCTGAGACCCTACCTGCCCGCAGACTGTCTTGCCAGAGTGGTGCATGCTCTGGTTATTACTGGATTACTGTATTTTAATATTTTGTTGGAAGCCGCCCAGAGTGGAAACCCAACCGGATGGGCGGGGTATAAATAAATTATTATTATTATCTGGATAGCAATCTATCAATCTATCATGGATGCTTTAGTTGGGATTCCTGCATTGCAGAGGGTTGGAGTAGATGTCCTCTGGGTTCCCTTCCAACTCTATAATTCTATGATTCTATAAGTCTAAAAGGAAGCCAGCATGGTTAAATCATAGAGTCTAGTGACTATGAAAAAACAAACAAATAAAGAGGACCAGATCTGGAGGGCCAAAGGTTCCTCAACTCTGCATAATAATAAGAATAATTAGAACAATAATGATTAGAATAATCAGAATAATAATAATATGCCACCCAGCTCACTGGGTTGTCCTAGCTACTCTGGGTGGCTCCCAACAAAATATTTAAAAAATATTAAAAGAACAGTTTTTAAAAACCCACAAACACAAAGGAAAGGGTCCCCAGCTACACGCACAGACACACAAAGAGAAAATGAAACTTGTAAAAAATATAAGAAATAATTGAGAGTAATGGAAATAGCAATACAATACGTACAAGTGCTGCTTACCAAATACAATGCATTGCCTGGAAATCGTTCGTTAGGCAAGCATTCACATAACGAGTCTACAATTTCCATGGATTCCTATGGATACATTTCTCATCAGGGACTTGTCCAGTCTCTCCGCACAGTCCTTCTCTCCCTGGTTTCTTCCCGCAATGGCTACAGCCAGCAAAAGAGAGAAACAGGAAAAACTGAATTGCCCCACATATCTCTCCTGCACTCTGATTTGTCCAGTCTCACTCTCTTCTTGCCTGCATGGTTTCTGTCCAAAAATGCAAAGCACAAGGAAGTCAGGAAGTGGAAAAACTCTGGATGTTCAGATTTCAGAATCTGTGGAGTGTGTAGCCGGGTTTGGGCACAATTCTTTATGTTTGGATAAGTAACTTTTTGCAGAGCCAGCTGGCAGATAGCAGGATCTGTGTGTACATAACAACAGTGAGGCATGAAAACATACAAAATGAACTAATATATTGCAATAATAATACATAAGAGACTGTAGCTCAAAAAAACCACTGAACAAACTCAAAATTCCCATTCTCCTGTTTATTATTGTTTATTTAATGTGTTTTTATATGTGTTTTCATGCTTTTGTTGTTATGTATTGCAATGGTATTTCCACTGGCAACATTAATTGTTTCTCAGATTGTTTCATCCTCTGTTGTGATTGCTACAGTTGCATTTTAGAGCATCTGCAAAGAAAAAAAAAACAACAAAAATAATCAGGGTCTGAAAAACACAGGAGGAAGAAGGCGGAAAACAGTGCGATGCAACAGTTTCACAACTACGTTGTCATGAGGATCACCTGTAAAAAGTGAACAAACGAGGAATGGCAATTGCAAGAGAAAAGGCTTGGTGCAGAACAGCAAACTAGATTGCGTCTATTGTCAAATGCCCTTGAAAAGGTTGTCCTCCAATGTTCAAACTGTCACAGCAGAGTTGAACATTTTGGCAATGCCTTGCTCCTGGTGGATCTACAAGGAAGACAATTCATCTAACATCAGAAGCCACTTACGGTTAATCTCAGCTGGGAAGCTGTTTTACAGATTGTCAAGAAAGGAAGTGTGAGAGCAATATGATTTGCCGGTGTTTCGGAGTGCAATGAAAATGGACAGTTTTGCTAATACCTCGACTTGGCCCATTTCCTTCTTCCTGGCCACATAATTTGAACATGGGAGGAAACATGCGCCATCCATGTCTTATCTGCCATTCCCTCATTGGGTCCTCAATTTGAGGGGAAAGCCATTGCAGCTTGTGGGCCATTGCAAACACGGAAACATTGTAGGCAAGGCAGAAGACACAGCCCCAGATCAATTAAAGCTACTTTGGCTGAGCCACAAATCCTATGTCAAGTCTTTTCATGTTTTCTACTTGACTTGTGATAAACCACATCTGATTCATTCATAACTTTCACTTGAACTCCAGCAACTACAAGGTGGGGGATCTCTTGCAGGTAGCTGGAGGCATTTTTGTGGCTCTTGCTGTAAAAGCAGGCAGTGTCGTTTCTAGTAATGGGAAAAGGGAGTTTTTATATAAAAATCAAAGTGGCCCCTATCAATCAATCAATTGACAAAAACTTTATTGCCTTAGCCATCGGGCATAGCAATCAGTCATACACATCAATAACTATAAACAATACAGAGGGATAATAAAATAGCGCTATTACATGTAAGATTCCACATAACAGCCCACAACTTTGGCTCCAGGAAACTTTTCCAGCAACAGAAACCAACAGAACACTCTAATCTTTTACATCTGCTTGGTGGCGGTATGAATTTCATGGTTTTTTAAAATAATTGATTTTATTGAAAGTTTTCAACATAAGAGGCAATAAAACTATTGTATTTTTCCGTGTATAACACACCCCCATGTATAAGACCACCCCTATTTTGGGGGACTCAAATTTAAGAAAATGGGGGGATATGGCCCAGAGTGGTTGAGCTTTTTTGGGGGGGGGAATGCCAAAAATCACTAACCAGACTGACACAGGCTGACAACCGCTCTCGCGTCGCACTAGCCAACATGCGTCTGCCCGCTCACCAACAGCAGTCGCACGCCTAATTGCCAAAGCAGCAGCCAATCCACAGCAAACCTTGCCACGGCAACCAATCACCACCTTATTACCGCAGCAGCAGCAAACCCAAAGCAGCACTTGACGCAGCCAAAAATCACCCACAATATCACTGCTGACAAGCTCCTACTCGCAGACACAACCTATCTCTCGTCCATCCCCTAAGACGACCCCCATTTTATAACATTATTTTAGAGTAAAAAAAACTCGTCTTGTGCATGGAAAAGTTCGGTAATCTAAATAATAATAATAAAGGGCACGGCAGTAAAGAGAAAAGAAAGATAAACAGAAGGGAAAGAAAGAGAAGGGGAGGGAAATATTATTTTTTTAAAAAAAGCAATAAAATACAAAACCATATGCATATAGCCCTCTGTCACAATTGTATCTTAATTCTTCATCCACGCATAAAAGAGTTGATCTTCCCAGCTCTCAACATTTTTTATAAGTAGGCCAAATAAGAAATTCTGGATAAGGGGTGAAATCTCTTCCCTAGCAGGCTTATACAGTGTGCAGTAAAGGAAATAAAGCATAACCCTCACTACTCTGTCCTCTCCTGTTCTACCATTTCTATATAAGGCCTCCAAGACTACGATTCTATGATTTCTATTGTTGGAGGGTCCAATTAGATCCTGCCAGAGCCATGACTCAACTACCAGATGCCTTCATTTGCCAAATTGAGGTTAGGGGTTCCAATGCAAGCAGTATCCGTTGCTTGGTGAACCACTCTCACACACCCACATCTAGGGTGAGAGATCCTGTCGTAGGGTTTTGGGTGTGATGCTGGAATAAGGGTATCATCTCTGGGGAGAGGTTTTTCTTGTCGCCCATGTCTCTCCCTACGCACGAGGATGTTATTGGGGTAGGTTATTGTGGCGTTTGCCCCTAGGATGTGTCAAGGAAAGGGTTAAAATGTGTGTGAGGTGATTGGCCAGTGAGAATGCGAGGGGGGAGTAAAAGATAGAGTGGGAGGTTTTGAAAAGACAGTTGAGGGTTGGGAGTTGAGGTTTGTCAGTTGGGAGTTGAGGCTTGGGTGTGGGAGAAGGAAGAGGGTGGAATACGCAGTGGGTTGGTTGAGTTGTATTGTGAGTGAGTGAGAGGAATTGTTAGGGAGTTAGATAGATAGTTGGGAATAATTCAGTTTGAAGTGGTAGGAACTAAGATTTAAGAACCTGACAAGAGAAAAATAAACCGAAACCATACACTTATTCCTGCACTTAAAAATAAACTTGATTATTTGTTTATGTTAACAACTGTCTGGACTCCGTGTGTCCCCGTGAAAAGCGGGGTGGTAGCAGCGAAAAAAGCAACCGCAGTGATGGCACAGGGTCAATAGACCGTGAAACGTCTGGGGGCCCTGTGTGATCGCCACAGTTATGTATGGGGGTGCTGTATTCCTATTGGTGCTATCATTATGTGTGAGACCACTTGGCCGGTACCTTATTTGATGAGAACTTGGTACAGGGTGTCTTAGCAATTGGTGCCTGTTGGCGGGATTGTTGTGGTCTATATGTAAATTGAGGATTTTTTTTCCTAGGAAGTGGTTACCCCACTTAAATGACACTTTGGGGATAAGATTGTTTAAAGTTGGGTCACTGTTTCTTTGGTTGCAGTTTGGCCTTAGATCCAGGCTGGTCTTGCTAGATCAGCTTCATCTGTTTTATCTGTTTCCCCCTCTGGAGCATTTTGCCAGTCATCAATGACCAGCAAGTCAGGGTTGGATAAAGTGAGGTGGGAATTTTCCAACCAGTTCTTCTGGTAGTCTTCTGTAGCTATTTGATTTGGAGGGGGCGAATCCTTTCTTGCCCAGACTTGTAAAAGGGCATCTGCCTGTCTCTCTGAATCCCATTCTTTGTTAAAGGGCATATTGGTTAGGATCTCGGGATTGTTTGAATTATTGTTTAAATTAGTAGATTTGTTATTGGTGCAGTCTTGGTTAGGTTTATTGGGTTGTGCCAGCAGAGGTGGGGGGACTGTTGTTAGGATCCCCCAGTTCAATTAGCCCTAACAAGACAAGCATGTTAGCCTTGATGTCAGATAGTTCCTTTCTTAAGCAGTCCCAGCTCTGAAATTTTTTCCTGTTAATTTAGGCATTAAGGAGACAATGGTCTCGGAAGTATCCATACAAATCTTCCTTGCTCTGCCCTATCGGTTCCTTTGGCTGTGGACTGAGCCTGTTGATTAGGGGTAGAGCTTGTGTTGAACTGCATGTTGGTATGAGCCACATGTGTAATATAAGAATTTTCACATACTAGTGCTGGGTCAGGAGACCAGTTACCCAACGGTTCATGGTCAGAGGAGTTTTGCCAACCTTCTGTTTGTTGGTTATGGTCATTAATGCTGCTTAAGGTTGCAAGATTTAGTGACTCTTGGGCAGGGCAGTGGGGTTAGCCCTTAGGGTATCTTCAGTACCTATATGGCTATTTACCACTGGATGGCAGTAGTCTAGGATGGTCTTTTGTAAGAGAAGCGGGGCTGTTTCTTTATTGTTCTGCTTCCTCTCTTGGGCTCTAGTTAGCACCATGGTGGGTTTACTGCAGGTTTGTTCTGGGTATCTCCGAAGGCTTAGTGGCTCTCAGTGACAAACAAATGGAGCTAGGTATAGTGGGCAGGCTCGCTAACAGGGAATTTCCTCTGAGCCAGGGGGAGGCAGGCAAATAGAGTGGCCGGCCACAAGAGTTCAGCTGAACTAGCACAAAGTGGGCTGAGATAGTTTCCTCGCCACCACCTCTGCCTCAAAAGCAACAACAGTCTCGTTTCTCGTGCTTTGCCAGGACTCAGAAGAAAGGAGGAGAAGGAAAACTAAGGGGTGAAGCAGCTCACAGTAATTAGAGTAGATTGCAGTTGTTCTGTAATTCCTCACAGACAGGGCCGGGCCCTGGAGTTGGTGGTATCATCTGGTGTTCCTTCTCTGTGAAGCCTGTTGGCTGCATGCTGTTCACCACCATTTTTTCCCCCTTAATGTTGATGGGCTTAGAAATTTTGACAAATAAATAAATTCAATATTAGATGTCCATAACCCTAGTGGCACCTTGGAGATGAGCACATGGTTCTTGTGGCATAAACTCTGGGACGCCAGAGCCCATTTAATCCAATGCACCTGACACAGTGGCCTCTGTTTTGTGGAAGGTTGTGACTGAATGGTTATAGCATTTGGCTCTTTTTGCCAGATCAGACTAATGGAGAAACTCTTCTGGAATCTAGAGAATTCCCTAGGAAGAGCGAATAACTGCCAGACTAATTTTAATCCGTAGGATAGGTCTGTTCATTGGGTATTTTCTGGCTTGGACTTTGGATCTGATTTGGAGTTTTAACCTTGCTTTTAGCCACATATTTATCTTCCTGGTGTATAGTTCCTTTGTTATGGCCGTGGCTAAGATAATAAAGTTTGGTGACTGATTTAGCCTCTTATCTAACAATTCTCCAGGTAGCCACAGGTGAGTGGGTGGATTTCTATGCAGAGATGTGCAAACAAGCTGGCAGATGATGCTCCAACCCTCTTCCACTAGCTTGCTTGATTTCAGCACTAACTGCAAAGGAAGGGACTGGCAGAGGGAGAATGGACCACTCCACCCTCCTTAGGAACATAGGGAGATGCCTTTTACAGAATCAAGTCATTGGCCCATCTTGTTCCCATGTTGTCTTCATTGACCTACAGCATCTCTCCAGGATTTCAGACTTTCTCAGCCTGACTTGGAGATGCCGGGAATTGAACCAGGGACCTAATGCATGCAAAGCAGATGCTGTACCACTGAGCTGTGGCCCTTCCCCAATTCCACTTGTCCCCTTGGTAGAGGAAGGCCACTTTCCCTTCTTCCACCAGTCCATTTGGAAGAAAGCAATTTTATTTAATTTTTACTAGCCATCTAAGAGACTAATAGCTTGCATTTGCATGCTGACTGCAGAGTCATCTCCCAGTTTAGCCTTTTAGCAGGCTCGTAACTTTTGTGAGATTGACTGACTGAATTGATTGACTGGTTTACTGATTGATTGATTGATTGATTGATTGATTGATTGATTGTAAAGACTACACTTTTATTTATGAGTTGTTGTTGTTGCTGCTGCTGTTTTAAAAAAACCTCCTTCCTTAGGAGCAATAATCAAATTATTTGGTTTTCAACAGCCACCACAACAATCAACACACACATCTCATTAAGATAGCAAACAGGGCCCTGAGCAGACTTTCTCTCTTAGGAACAATTATTCTAAGCTTTATTTCATTTTTTTAAAAATATAGCTATATTATTGCTTTCTTCCATGATGCTAAATGCAGATCACATGAGACCTTCAGCTGGTCTCTCATCCAGACCCTGCTTATCTTCTGCATAACTGTTGCATCATATGGCTTTCAGCCATACCTTAAGACTTGCATATAGACTACAGTGAGAATCTAGGCCAAACTACAAGAAAAATCCTGACATGCATCTGTTTGGAAAATTATGCATGGATGGGCTGTGACTCCAACAGACAGGGTCTAATTTGATTCATCTAGTCAGCTCTGGCTTGTACCTCTGCCAGCCAGGACCTGCCAAGGAGGTCAAAAAGCTGTGCTCATCACTGTACTGTACTTAAGATACCTCTTGGTCATCTTACAACCTATGCATAATTTTAAAATCGATAAGGTTGTTTGGAATCAGGTCTATATTTGTACTTTTCCGGGCTGCAAATGCAATACATTGGAGTCTATTAGCAAACAGTGATGATGTGCTGACTTCAAGGGCCAACCTAGATAAGACGAATGAGAATTCATTTTGAAACACACATTCCATACCTACAATTCAAGAAGTTGTATCCTACATTGTCCAAGTGTGTCCAAGTTCTTGTAACTTATATACAACTATACTTAAGTATATAACATTCTGTGTCCTTTTGGTGTGGATAAAGTGGATAGGGTAAGTGGCACATCTAGTTCATCCTGTTATCACAATGATCAACCAGATGCCTGTGGGATACCCTGGAACAGAACCCAAACACAAGAGCCCTCTTCCCTCCTGTGGTTTCCAGCAACTTGTATTCAGAAACATTACTACTTCCAGCCATGGAGGCAGAACATAACCATCCTGGCTAGCAGCCTTCTCCTCTATGAATGGGTCCAGTCCTTCCAGGTTGGTGGCCATCAGTGCCTCCTTTGGGAGTAATAATAATAATAATAATAATAATAACAACAACAATTTATTTATACCCCGCCCATCTGGCTGAGTTTCCCCCAGCCACACTGGGCGGCTCCCAATCGAGTGTTAAAAACAATACAGCATTAAATAAACAGGGCTGCCTTCAGATGTCTTTTAAAGATAAGATAGCTGCTTATTTCCTTCACATCTGATGGGAGGGCGTTCCACAGGGCGGGCGCCACTACCGAGAAGGCCCTCTGTCTGGTTCCCTGTAACCTCACTTCTCACAATGAGGGAACCGCCAGAAGGCCCTCAGCACTGGATCTCAGTGTCCGGGCTGAACGATGGGGGTGGAGACGCTCCTTCAGGTATACAGGACTGAGGCCGTTTAGGGCTTTAAAGGTCAGCACCAACACTTTGAATTGTGCTCGGAAATGTACTGGGAGCCAATGCAGATCTCTCAGGACCGGTGTTATATGGTCCAGGCAGCTATTTCATTTCATTTCGCTTCCCTATTAATTTGTAATCCGCCACTCTAAATTACCATGCACATGGCGGTTTACAGCAACAAAATATGCAACGAAGAAAGCACACATTTATATAGTAAACTGACCCAATACAAAAAGTCATAATAAAACATAACTTTAAAATGGAACAGCTTATACCAGATAAAAGTAATATTCAATAATCTATTAGAATATAATAAAATTAACTCTCAAAACATCAGCAAATAGTAATTAAACAGAAATTCACTCTTAACAGTTACAATAAATAATTACTAAACTATGATCAGTAAAAATAACTGCAAGTCACCATGCATAAAATACCACAATACATACAAAACTATGCAATGCATGAAGAGGTACTATGTTGTTTTTTAAAAAAATCTCTTCTGAATTTTCCAACATTCAGCTTCACTGGAGGTCCACATGTTCTATTGTTACATATTTTTGTTAGAATACCAGCAACTTCACATACCAGCTCTTTAAGCAGCAACACATATCTATAATAATATTGCAAAAAAATCAGTTCCACTTGTAATCCAAACACATAAACCAGTTTAAAAGGTCTTTCACCTTCACTTACTGGTAAATATTTCTGCAGGGCTGAACCAAATTTCACCTGGGGGGGGGAGTTCCATAAGTGGGGTGCCAACACAGAGAATGCCCTGTCATGCTAATTATTATTATTATTATTTATCATTTCTACCCCGCCCATCTGGCTGGGTTTTGGTACTTGGGTCCCAAATTGTTTAGGGCTTTACATGCCCTTGGCTTGGACTCAGTGAGTTGCCAATAACCAGAGTTGGGCATCCTTCCTGGTTTTCCTTTCAAGGTAGATGGCAGGGGTCTCATATTGGTGGAAACTCTGACAGCTCTCTTTAAAATAAAATAAAAATGAAGCATCACCTGCACTTCCCTTGATAACAGGCCCTTTTTTAAAAAAATAAACAACACCTGAATCATAGAAACTGAGAGTTGGAAGGGACCCAAAGCCATTGAGTCCAACCCCCTGAAACTGTAAAAGACTAAAGGAAGGCTGTGGCCTTCCAGATGTTATTGGACTCCCAATTCCCATCAGCCCCAGGCAGCACAGCAAATGTCAGGGATGATGGGAGTTGTAGTCATAGGCGCCGACTCCATGGGGCTTGAGGGGGCTTGAGCCCCCTCAAAAAAATTTTTGGGGGGGCTCAGCCCCCCCAATAATCTCGGGCGCCGCCGCCGTCCCCTGCCTCCTCCCCACCTGCTCCCTCGCCAGCCAGCCAGCCGCGCGCCCTAGCCGGAGAGCCCCGGCCGTCCCCCGCGAGATTAGGGAATCCCCGGGGGCGGGGGCTCCTGCCTCTAGCCCCAGGTTTCCCGCATATCAGCTGTTCCGGAGCTGATAAATAGGCAGCAGCACGCTCTCCCCTATTCGCTCACGAGGGGGCGGCGCCACTTTATTTGCATATTCATGAGCTTATTTGCATATTCATGAGCTTATTTACATTTCACGAGCTTTCCCGGGCCCCCCCAATATTTTTTATAAGTCCGCGTCCCTGGTTGTAGTCCAGCAAGATCTGGCGAGCCATGGCTTCCTCCTTCCTGTGCTAAGCCTTGCCACTGCATACTGTACCTGAAAGTGTCCACTCATTTTCACAGCTGCCCCATGTGTGTTCTGGGATTCAGGCCCGGAGCTGGAAGGCTGTGCTCACTGACCACAAAGCTCTCGGTTGTCTCAGCTCCAAACCGCCTCCCAAAGGCTTTCCTCGCCACAAAGTTCTCTGCTGTACCAGCTCCAAACCACCAACTCATGTCCGTCTGTAGGCAGTGATGTTTTTAAGGGGCGGATATTGGAGTCTGGAGCATCTTCTATTGTGCCGATGGCATTTGGGCAGGAAAACAGGTGCTACCCCGTCTCAGTCAGACCCAGAACCGCAGTTCAGTGGTACAGCGTCTGCCTAGCATGCACAAGTTTCCAGATCCAGTCCCCTCTCTCCAGGCAGGCCTGGGAAACCCCTGTCTGAAACACTGGGCAGAGTAGACCATACTGAACTAAACTGGGATGGTTCAACTCAATGCAAGGCGTTTTCCTTATGTTCAGAGGGCAAATCTCCAGAATATTCCAGGATGGTGTGTGTTTGCCACTCCCTGAGTGCTTTTGAATGGGACACCTATTTAAGGCAATAGGATCCACAGCTTCCTGCACAAAGGAAGCAGGCAGGATCAGGCAGCTTTCTATAATTTCCGGCAGGATCCACCTTTTTTTTTTTTAACCCACCCCCATCCGCTGCCATTACAACGCTGCAGAGCTCATACCCTCCATTTTTTTTGTATTATTATTTTTTAATTCTTCATCCTCTCAGCGCTTAGCTCCCCTGTGTGTGCGTGCGCTTTGAATTAATCCTTTGGAGTGTTTTGTGTATGTTTTCCCTCCCCCGCTCCTTAGCCACACCGCTCTCCCCCCACCCCCCACACACATACAAGCTCCATCCCTGATTTCTGGGTGTGTTAACTCCAATGTAGCTCTTTCAGCTCCGTGTGTGTGGGGTGTGTGTGTGTGTGTGTGTGTGTTCTCTCTTTCACACACCCCCACCTTCTCCGCCCCCAGGCATGAGAAGCTGCAAGATGGTCCGGGTGGTTAGTGTTCTGGGTCTGGTGATGCTCAGCGTAGCTCTGCTGATTTTGTCCTTCATCAGCTACGTGTCTCTGAAAAAAGACAATATCTTCACCACTCCCAAATACGCCAACACGGGAGTGCCACGAATGTACATGTTCCACACTGGATTTAGGTGAGTGCTTGAAATACATATATGTATATATTTAAATGTACATATATCATCTTCCAGGGGAGGAAAGAGCAAGTGAACTGGGTGGAGGGTATGCATGCTGGAGAGGAAGGGATAGAGGAGGGAAGGGTATGTGTTGCGCGGGGGGGGGGGCAGATATTACTATTATTATGATCATTATTGGATCAACGCTCCGGGACACCCCCATTCCCCACCTCTTCGCTTTTTGTGCCAGCAGTAAACCAAGCCCCCACCCCTCCCTTTTAAAAATCGATCAGATCGTGCAGAGGTGGGGGGGGTTGCCTCAGTGGCCAGAGGAAGGTGGGAGGTGAGGAACCCCCGGCTCCTATAGATATAGATAAAATATGATGCGGGTCTCTGACGAGAATCATGGTGGCTCCCTGCCCGGTTCATGTATATTCCATCATGGGGCGAGCTGATGGCGCAGGCGCCCTCTCTCCCCGGCTGGGGATGGGGGAAGACATCGGCGCGGCTTCCCCACCGTTTTGGGGGCGGGTTAACAGATGCACAAACGCTCTTTAAACGCGCAGGGGGGCTAGGAAGGGTCTCCGATCGCTCCATTCCACCATTCCTTGTCTTCCCCCATCCCCACCCCGTGTTCTGCGCTGCCCCGCAGGTCTGGTGATGGAAGCTGGGGGGGGGGGGGGAGTCCTTTGTGTGATTGTGGCTTTCTTAATTTTATTTTAAAATGCATTTTTTTTAAAAAAAAAAAAAATCTGCTTGGAAGCGCTTCGCTCCCCACCATCCCAAAGGAGCGCAGATTGACTCCCCATTTTAGCGCCGGCAGATTAGAGGCACCCTCTTCTCTGCGCGCAGAGATCGGGCCCGGAGAATTAGGGGAGGGGAATTGCAGGAGGAAGGTGGATTTTCCAGGCAGGCGTGAGGCGGAAGTCGTGGAGACGATTCGCTGGGTCTTCCTCCTCCTCCTCTGCTGGTCGAGAGGCCGGGAAATGCCCCACGCTGTGCAGACGTGACGTTGCATAGGCTCTTTGCAAAAAATAAGCCCCTTCCCAGCACCCACACAAATGCTTCTGGTGGGGGGGGGCGTTGCTTGAAATGGCCCCCTCCCTCTCAGAGTAAGAAGAGTTTTAAAAGTGAATGGAAACTTGAGGCTCCGAGGTTGTATCTTTCGGAGGTCGCTGTCCATGGTCCTGAATTTGCATCCGCTCCCGTTCTGCGCCCCTGAGCCTTCACTCCCTTCCAAGCTTACTCTCCGCTAATGAACCGCCCAGGTGCTAACGGCTCTGGCTGTTCAGAATGGGCGGGGGGATCAAAATCAGCGTTTGGAAGGGACCTCAAATGCCATCTAGTCCGACCTCGTGCTGATGCAGGAAATCCTGCAGCGTCCCTGTTCGGTGCCCGTCCACCCTCTGCTTCTAATTATGGAGAACTCTCAGATCACAACATTTGAAAGGGCGGACCATTCTGTTTGTTTTCTACTTTTGTGAGTAGGTGCTGCCTACCAGAGGAAGCAGAACTGGGCTAAATGGCCCAGAGGTTTCGACTCAGTACAAGGCAGCTGGATACCTTAATCCATATTCTGTGTATGGGCCCCACTTGCAATGGCTTTTGTATGTTGTCTTCTCCATGCTGCCACTTTAATAAATATAGTGTTGTGTAACCATAATGCTGAGGCTGCTTCTGGTGGCATCGTCTGCTGTCTAGACTAATGTGTAGACTGGCTTTTAATCATTAGAAAAATTGAAGTATTGGGGGAAATTAAAGGCTAACAGCAAAATCAGATACATGTCTTCTCAGAGTTAAGTCTTCCTGAGTTCAGTGGGACTTACTGTTGTTTAGAGTTGCAGCCTAAAAGATGCTTTACATCAGGGATTGAGAATCTGCTGTTGGATTCCAACTCCCATTAGCCCCAGCTAGCATGAGTGATGGGAGCTGATGTCCAACCAAATCTGGAGGGCACTATAGGCTCCTCACCCCTGCTTTACATGTTACATTTGTTCTAGTCACATGTAGATAGAAAGTATGATGTACAGCCCATCAGGTGAGAAGAATGTACACACTGGCACATTTGCAAAGCTAAGCAGGGTCCGGTATGGTTTCAAATTGGGTGGGGAACTGCATTGCAGGGGGGTTGGCCTAGATGACCCTTAGGGTCCCTTTCAATTCTATGACTCCCTGTATGCATGCAGCAAAATGCTTAGGAAGGACTCTAGCTCATTGGTAGAGTAGCTGCTTTGTTAAATCCCTGGCTTCTCCAAGTAGAGAATGGAACATACTTCCATCTGAACAACCCTGGAAAGCAACAATCAATCAGCGTAGATAATACTGAGTTAGATAGACCAGTGGTCTGGCTTAGTATGAGGTAGCTCCCTAAAGTACGTTCAGGTGAGAACACACAAAGAATGATCTACACACAGGTTCCAAGCATTTTCATCAATGGATTCCCCCCCCCCTTTTTTTAATTCCATAAAATTTATACACTGCCTGAGTGTAGAAAAAGCCACCTTGCAGCGGTTTGCAAAAGATAAACAGAAAAATGGGGGGGGGGATTACAACTGTACTTACAAAAAGTTAAAAACTTAGCAAAAGTACAGAGAGGAAGAAGGGCCAGTCTGCAGGGGAGTTTCTCTTACAGGTTCTAAAGATCTCAGAAATCTGCTCTGCAGTTCCCAGGAGTAGGGCTTTTTGCATGTGGCTTCCTCTCTTCTGTGGAATAGCATTTGCTGCCATGATATGACAGACAACCACTTTCTGGAAACAGCCGGAGAACTTTTTGTTCTAACAGGCTTTTCCAGCTGGATAAATGGGCCTTTATTTTGTTTGCTTTTAGTTTCTTTTTAGATGCATTTGCTGTTTTTCACTTTTTAATTATCTTTCATGTGCATCAGCTTGAGATTGTTGTTTTGAAGGCAAATAATAATAATAATAATAATAATAATAATAATAATAATAATAGGTGGGGCAGAAAAAGCAGTAGAGAAATAGGAGAACATGAAGCACATGAATTCCTGGGGACAAGGAGAAGGCCAAAAAGAGTCTAAAGGAAGATGATTAAAAGTGGTAGCAAGCATAGTTTCAGGTCTCTAGCTTGCCTGTAGCATTCCATAGCATATTTTCCTCCCCACAACATATTAAGTGCAAGATTACATATGTAGCAGGATCTAATAGATCCATCATTTTGGGCAACAGCAGCAATGCTTTCGAACCCTCTTCCTGTGGGGGAAGCGTCTCCCAGCACACGTATGAATAGCATGTCAGGGAGAATGAACAACTTGCCCTTTCTCCAGGTTCTCATCTGGACTGGGATTTGGTGAGATACATACAACCGAGCATGTTTAGATTCCAAGTGTAATGTGTCACAGAACATATCTTGTCTATTTGATGGTGGGGTGTCCTTGAAGACTGGTTTGCACTTCATTCTAGACTGTAATAGAATAGTTAATTTACTCCTTCATGCTTTGAGTGAATTCACTGACGGTGTGGATATGTGACCCCTTTCAGGTCCCAGTTTGCACTGAAGTTCCTTGACCCTTCCTTTGTACCCAATACAAACGCCTTGAACCATGAGTTGCAGGATAAGGCTCCCAAATGGACATTCAACAGAACGGCGTTTTTGCAGCAAAGGTGAGTGAGAACGAGACAAACCTAAGCCATCAAGCAAGCCAAAAGCATGTTGTCATGTTTCTTTAAAAAAACAAAGCAATCGCAGTTGTTATTTAACTAATTATTTGGCAACAGGTAGTGTGTGCTCTTGGGAGTTTTAAAGATCAACCAGCCATAACAGTGATCTATGAATGAACGAGCAGTGCTTTGAGATGGGGTTCTGTGTTCAAAATCAGAACTTCTGCTTTTCCCAAATGTTTGAAAACAGTGCTTATACCAATAAACGCTAAGCCCTTCCTATTTTGAGAATGCATGTTTTTACCACAGACCTGTCACTGAAGATGTGACTTGTTTCTGATCAGTATGTGAAAGTTGTATTAGATTTCTTTCTCACCTCCATGGCCTCCTGGCAATCCTGGCTCCAGTGGCAGGTAGCGTGGCAGTGCAGAGGTGCTTACCTGACCTCCAGTCCCAGCAAATGAGTCTATACTGCTTGCTGGGAGGGAGAGTGCCATGGCTGCAGAAAGGGCAGCATGGTACATACACGCCAGCAGGTGCATCAGATTGGCACAGCCAGGGCGTTTGCATTGCACCAGGTTTGTCGCAGCCTCAGCCCAGCCCTCCCAGTAAGCAGCGACAACTCACCTGCCAGGAGGTCAGGTAAGCACCAACTCCCCACCATGCCATCTTCTTGTCACTCTGACCCCCGTTACACTCTCAATGTGAGACCACAACAAAACTCTGCTTGCTGAGAATTCTGAAGTCAACAAAGAAAGTTGAAGGAGGATAGAAATCAATTGTGCACTGCAGGACCTGACTGCTTTCTCCATCCAGCGATGTGGGGTGTAAAATTTCCCAGGGCTTTCTTTTTCTGTGGGAAATTTTCCCTTCCCGAAGTTCATTAGTATCAATGAATGGATTCCAGATGCGAATAGAATATTAAGCAAGCTCGGCAGTTTCAAAGATGTAATTAATATTTGTCCGGTGATTATCCCCAGCGAGTATGTGAGTCAGCGAATACCGTGCACAATTCTTTGGGTTTCTAACATTTATTAGTGCGTCAACAGTTTTCAATAACTTTGGGGAGGTCCCTTAGTTTTAAATGATGTAAGAGAAGCACACGATCTTGTCTTTGCAATTTTTACAAGTATTCAAATAATACATAATTTAAGCTGTGCCCTTATTTCTTCCCTTCATTTTTTTGTGGGGAATTGGGACAAAAATTAACATGGGGTACTTTTTTGAGGGTGGGGGCTTTGTTTACTAAATTTGGGGGGGAATAACATGCTAAATTAAATCACTTGCTCGCACATCAGAAAACTGTCAGGTACAAATTACCCTGTGCAAGTTAGCTTAATATCCACAGGAAACATTTTCCCATATTAAATTTTTGCAAAAACCCACATCGCTATATCCATTCATAGTTTGCCTCTCCTTACTTCTCTCTGTCCACTAATTTCCCCAAGGAGCTTAGAGGGGTTAAAAGGAGAGAGGGCAGAGGAGATAACCATTGATGAAGAAAGATATCCTTTCCAGTGTATAGGAAATGGGTCTCCACCCCAACTTTCTCTTATCTTTTGGCCCAGGAACCTTCAGAATTCTTAGCAGGCAGAGCCCTCACATTATTGGGAATGACCTTGCTCAGTTGTAGAGCAGATGCTTTGCATGCAGAAGGTCTCAAGGTTCAATCCCTGGCATCTTCAGGCTGGGAAATACCTCTGTCTGAATCCTGGAGAGCTACTGCCAGTCATTGTAGACAATACTGAGCTAGATATGCCAATGGTCTGACTTTGTATAAGGCAGCTTCTTGTGATCCTATCTAAACCATCTTTCCTCTATGCCAAGAGCACACAACTCCTGCACCCGGTTATTGCATGATAAAACAAAATAATGAAAATGCTCTTTATTCCTGCTGTCTTTTATTAGTTTTGTTCCAAGTTTGTTCCGAGTTTTACCAAAGCGGACACTGTTGTCTAATAGCTACCTGTTCTGTCTGAAATATAGACTGGGATGATACAGCTGTGCTGCAGTGTTAAAAAAACCCAAAAAACTACAAATATATTGGACCAACTGAATGGGCCAGTGCAGGCAGAATGCAGGCTTAATCCGCAGTTAAGTAATTGGGGGGGGGGGCAGCTATGAGATCAGTTTATGATGTTATGTTTGCAGTTATATTTTATTTTATTCATTCTTGTAAATAATATTGGAAATAAGATTGGAGGGCAATATATATATATGTTGTTGTTGGTGTGTTTTGTGTGTGTGTGTGTGTGTGTGTGTATACACAAAGCTGCATGCTTCCTCCTCCAAACTCCTATGTAGGAACATAAGAAAAGCTCTGCAGGATCAGGCCAAATGCCCATCTTGTCTAGCATCCTATTCTCACAGTATCCATCCAGATGGCTATAGATGGGTTGGTGGATACAGAGGAGTGGTAGGAGGCACTAGCTGGGGAACTCCCCCAAGGAACCCCCCAGGGAAGAGGACTCAGAGCCAGGGGATCAGTGTTGGGGCGATGATGAGTGGTCAGAGGAAGAAGAGGGAGCAGGCTGGCAGGGGGAAGTGTCGGAAGCTGAAGAGGCAACAGGGTTTAGTGAGCAGGAAGAAGCTGGGGCAGAGAGCAGTCCAGAATCAGAGGCAGAAGTGGAGGCTGGAGAGGAGTGGGGGCAGGCTGCTGAAGACGCCAGGGACTCTTCCCCCTCCTGTTGTGACCAGTCCCTCTCCCCACTGGTCTCCCAGAACATACAGAGGAATGAAGAGGGCAGAGCAGAGAGAGACAAGGCGAAGGCGCCTCAGGTTGCTGGAGAAGGAACCAAGAGAGGATCCTTAGAGAACAGTGGGACATTCAGTCCTCACAACTGCCCCTTTGGGGCAAGACCTACTGGGAAGAGTTCCTGTGACCACTAGGCATGCACTATTTTTGGTTTTTTTGAATAAAGAGTTAACTTCACTGACGCCAGGTGTTTTGTTGCTGACCTCCTGACAAAAGCCTGCAAGCAAGACGGTGTTTCATCAGTGCATCTTGTGGGAGAAAACCCCATATCTTAACTAGCTTACGTTATGTGAAAAAGTCTCTTTCCTGGAGTAGCCGGTGGATGGGTGGATCCCCTGGACCACCCTCTGTCAGGGTAGAAAGTGTGGAGATCTTTGGGCAAAGAAGACCTGCCCTCAAAGCCGTCTTTATTGCAACTTTGGAAAGTTTTGTTGTGAGAGGCTGAAAAGGGGTGTGTCTCGTGGGTATATCAGGGGTGGATCAGAAGATGCCTTGGATCCACAGGATCCCAAGCCCTCCTGTTCCCTTGACATGCCCCCAACAAGGGAGACAAACTGTGCCAGTCCTGGAGCAGGCACAGTTATTTTCCCTCCCCTGGAAACCAGTGGATTGAAGGGCAGAGGGGGAAACCTTCCAGTATGGCCAACACAAGCCCAGCAGGGTTTAGTAAGGGTCTACCAAGGACTCTTCCTCCTACCCCCTTCTCTGTAGCATTGCTCTATTAAGAATTACATTGGCACAGACCTTAACCCCAGTTAATGCCAGACCAGATTTCCAGTGTAACCATTGTGGCGATGACACAGGGTCCCTGGACGTTTAACGGTCTATTGATCCCTGTTCCACCACTGTGCTCGCTTCCCCGCTGCCACCAACCCGTTACTCTTGGGTAAAACACTGAGTCCAGACAGTTGTTAAAATTGAACCAAATAAACAAGTTTATTTTACAAACATTAACAAGTTTATGGTTTCTCAGATAATATTCCTGTCAGTTTATTAACTTTAGTTTCTATACCTTCCTAATACCTTCTGACTGATTATCTCAACTGTTTGACTGACTCCTCTTAACAAATTCTCTCACTCTCTCACATCAGACTAGCCCAACCCTCTCTGTCTCTTCTAACTCCAGACTGACTTCTCAAACACCCTAACTCTTAACTCCTCCCCTTGGGTTCCCATTGGTTAGTCATTTTACAATTAGTTAACCCTTTCCTTATGAACCCAGTATGATGTCACACACGGGCAAACGCCACACCAGTAACCAAATTATGGTTAACAGGACTTTGTTCACAGTTGCTGCAGATGGATTTCTTAACTGGTTAAGGCAAGAGGGGAGGATTTGTGCAGACTGAAAAGGGGGCTGCAGGAGATATCTGTAGCGTTACAGCTCGCTATTGATCCCTTAACCTTGTTTCAGAGGGATCCGGCGCTTACAACCGCATGAGCCCAGCAAGCAACATAGAATAACCTGGAATCACATAATTTGCTCAACCAACAGGCTGTTCAAACGTGTTGCATGCTTTCAAATCCAAGAGCTTTCTTCTATGGGAGTGGACATCTAGCGTCAAGTAAAATAAAATAAGATGGAATAAGGCATGGTGCTCAGAGGTCAATGTAGGTATGTTGACTGTTGATTGGATTATAGTTTATTTGATCCTGCAGGGAGAAGAGGCTAGAAGTTGGATTACATGGCTTTTAAAATAGGGATGGCAAAAGGAAGCACAACAGCTTTGGGTTTGGAGTGTCATCAGCTCGGCTTCCGTTTTGATGTACCTTTGTAAGGCAGGCAACGTACAAGGCACAATAGGAAATTTCATTAAGTGGGCAAGAGTCTATTCAGTTTCAATTTGATTGCAGACTCTTCTTGTCAGTGGGGTCAAGAATATGCTGCGTTATTTCCATGGAACCTTTCTTCAACTTTCTATATATACTGTCGCGCTGGCAAATCCAAGGCAATTTTCTGTCAGATAAGCAAGTTATAGATCTTATAAAGCTTTAAACATTTCAGGCCAGCAAGTCTGTTGGTTGCTCTGAGGGCCATCAAAACAGAGCAAAGTGAGGTCTGCCTAAGTGAGACGCCAGTAGGAAGGCAAAGCCGGTATACGCAAGGGAAACTTACCAACAAGCTGGTTTCCAGATTCCCCAATGTGTTGCAAACATAAGTGCTTTTCAGGGGAAAGGCTCTGTGCCTAGATTGTGGAATGGCAAGATGTGCAAAGCCTTTGACTCAGTCGCTCCTGAGTACCTTCACCATCACTGTGGAGTGCATAGGTTGTTTTATTGTGTTTTAAATACCGTATTTTTTGCTCTATAAGACTCATTTTTTCCCTCCTAAAAAGTAAGGGGAAATGTGTGTGCGTCTTATGGAGCGAATGCAGGCTGCGCAGCTATCCCAGAGGCCAGAACAGCAAGAGGGATCGCTGTTTTTGCTGCGCAGCGATCCTTCTTGTTGTTCTGGCTTCTGAGATTCAGAATATTTTTTTTCTTGTTTTCCTCCTCCGAAAGCTAGGTTCGTCTTATGGTCTGGTGCGTGTTATAGAGCGAAAAATGTGGTATTTTGTTGGAAGCCATCCAGAGTGGCTGGGAAAACCCAGACAGATGGGCGGGGTATAATTATTATTATTATTATTAAATGAAGCAGGAGACTTGCCAGCTAGAGGGCAGGAGGTGGTATAAATATTGATCTTTGGGGTCAGCATAATTGCTATGCAATGAGTTTGTGTAACTGGCTTCTATGCTGCTTATCACGATTTGGAAAATAGTTTTGGTTTGAAAATTTGAACATACAGTTGCACACCACGCCAGTCTCTGAACGGTGCAGAATTCCAGGCGCTTACCCAGGGTTTATGTTTCCTTTGGAATGAGGGACAATGGAGACTGTGATGTCTTTATGATACATGGTTTATTTACACATATATACAGCCTGAGCCTACAATGGAGGAGTTCACTGCATTTAACATCCCAATGGGATCTTGTTTCACCCATAGCCATAGCCTTGGATGCAAGCAGAAATCAGGCATGCCTCTCCCTCACAGGATTCAGCCTGCTTCTTCCTCCAGTTTCTAGCTTACACACACAACTAAGCTCTGGCCTTTGCTTTTTCCAACTACCAGCAAGTTGAGGAAGGGGGCCCACCCATTTGCCGTCTGGCACAGAGACACTTCCTTTGTACCCTTAATAGTCCATTACCTAGGCTGTCACCACTCACCAGGAAGCTAACCTATCTATTCCAGAAATTTGAATTCTTGCTTAAGTTTTACAACTTGCTGGATCAAGGAATTAGAAGGCTCTCGGCGTACAGCCTGCAAACCCCTTCTCAACTCATAAGAGTGCCTATGCTCTGCTTGTCAGCCACTTTGCCAACCCTACTTTCCCCACACCTGACCCACCCCCTTGACTATCCCCGCACAGCCTGCTCCAAGCCCCAGCTTTAGAGAGCAGTTTCTGAAATGCCTCCATTATATCATGCTCCAGCTGTTTTTAAAGCCCTATACGGCCTAGGACCCTTGTACCTACAGGGCCGCCTTTCCTGGTATGTCCCATGGAGGACCTTACGGTCTTCAAACAAAAACATCTTGGAGGTCCCGGGCCACAGGAAGGTTAGGCTGGCCTCAACCAGAGCCAGGGCTTTTTCGGCTGTGGCCCTGAACATCTTTCCGCAGGGCCTGCAAGACAGAGCTGTTCCACCAGGGCTTTGGCCAAGGCACAGTCTGACCCCCTCCTTTGGTAATCCTCACAGAACTCTAGCCCAATGGTTGCCATGAATTTGATTTTGAATTGATTTTAAAATGAATTGATTTTTCAATGCTGTGTTACTTTTATTGTTGTTAGCCGCTCTGAGCCCGGCTTCGGCTGGGGAGGGCGGGATATAAATTATTATTATTATTATTATTATTATTATTATTATTATTATTATTAAAGGAGCAAGGTGCTTCACAGAACATTTTCCCCCATGCAATGCTTGCTCCCTTATTTGCCTGCCATTCTGTCATCTTGCTGAAATTAGCATGGCCACCTATCAGCAGCCATGCAAACTGCAGCGTGACGACAGACTTACATTTTTATGTATATAGGAAGATACTGTTTGGTTTTTAGAATGTTGTAAGCCACCTTGTGGTCTCTGATGAAAGGTGGTCAATAAATGGAATAAGTATATAAATGATTTCGTTGGTGGCTGGAAGAGGCGGGGCAAATTCCAACGTGATGCCATTACCAGATGGGTAAGAGATGTTAAACTTTCCAGGGAAGATGGGATGAACTCAACAGAAGAATGCTGTTTTCAGTAGTATTTCTCTTTGAAGGAAGAGCAGCATATGCCGGTAGCAAATAAGTAATGAAATAGACCAGGTTGTTTAGTTTTCTCTTGATGATGAGTAAATGGAAACCATAATGGTATTTTTATTAGCCTTATTCGCTTTAGGAGAAATTTTAATATTTGCAAATTGACCTTATGATTCCCCAAATAGAATATTAAGAAGCTGTGTGTCTGCAAAGGGGAGACAGCTGAATGTTGCTTCGAGATGCCAAATGAGGATACTGGAAGCACTCACTTCAAAACTTTGAGCGCATTATCGTTAATGACATTTAAGGATGACTTGAGAGTTCTGTGCTGATGATGCAGGGAATGCGCAGTAATGTTTCTTTGCAAAGCTCTTTCCTTCCCCCCGCAAGGTAATAATATAAGATACCTTCGCAGTTTATTTCCCTTTGAAAGACTTATATAAACTGTATTGCAATCAGGTAGCAGTCCCAAACCAAAATGCATTATCTTTGTGGTCTAGTAGAGGTTGACAAGCGTCGGTGGTCAGAGTCTCAATTACGTTCAATTACACTGGGCACAATTTTTAAGAAACCTTTTTTCTTTCTTTCTTTGCTGAAATGCATTTCTTAAAATAAAAAAGTCTGTAATCCTGGAAGCTTTTCCATTATATGAGACAGTGAAAGAGGATCTTTGCAGCACCTTCTGCATAAGGTCTAGAGCAAAGGTGGGGTAACCTCAGGCCCAGAGTCAGGATGTGGCTCTCCAAGCCTCTCTGTCTGGCCTCCAGGACTCTTCCCAGGTCACACCCCCTCACCGAAGCTGCTTCACACACTCCTTTAGTGTTTTTGCCTGACTGGACCATGTCCTTAAGCCCTGACAATGCTTCTTGGCTGCCTGTAAAGGGACTCCTGACCATTAGATCCAGTCGTGGCCGACTCTGGGGTTGTGGAGCTCATCTCGCTTTATTGGCCGAGGGAGCCAGCATACAGCTTCTGGGTCATATGGCCAGCATGACTAAGCCGCTTCTGGCAAACCAGAGCAGCACACGGAAACATCGTTTACCTTCCCACTGGAGCGGTACCTATTTATCTACTTCCACTTTGACGTGCTTTCGAACTGCTAAGTTGGCAGGAGTGGCTGCCTGTATGGAGGAGGGGGAAAGGGTGTGTGAGTTTATGTAGTGGGAGATTAACAGACAAACCTAACAAATACATATTATTGCTAGTTAGCATAAGAATAAGAATAATAATTTATTATTTATATCCCACCCATCTGGCTGAGTTTCCCCAGCCACTCTGGGTAGCTCCCAATCAAGTGTTAAAAACAATACAGCATTAAATATTAAAAACTTCCCTAAACAGGGCTGCCTTCAGATGGCTCTGTGGACTTAGCCTCTTCTAAAAGATGTCTGTTTAAAAGAGGCTAAGTCCACAGAGCTACAGTGGTACCTTGGTTCGCGAATGGCTTGGCTCCCGAACGCCACAAACCCAGAAGTAAGTGTTCTGGTTTGCAAACATTTTTTGGAAGCCAAACGTCTGACGCGGCTTCTGCTTGAGTGCAGGAAGCTCCTGCAGCCAATCAGAAGCTGTGCCTTGGTTTTTGAACCATTTCGGGAGTTGAACAGACTCCCAGAACAGATTAAGTTTGAGAATCAAGGTGCCGCTGTATATTGCTGAGAGACAGATACTCAGACCATAGAAATGCAGTTGGTAGAGAGGGCTCTGTGTGATGTCATTTCCCATCATCTCCTGGAGAGGAAGGAGCATATAGTACTTCCTGTTCCTCTCTCTCTCGCTCTCCGACCAGCCATGTGGGCAATCATGCCCTGTGCCTGATTGTCTGAGATTGGTTATACTGTAAATATAAGTATTTTGCTTGCATAGTTTTTGCTGCTGCTGTTTCTGTGAACCAATGCACGATTATAAAGTAAATCTTACTTTTATATGTAACTTTACACATTGTTGCCTGGTTCATTGTTATGCAGGCTAAGAAGGGAGAAGCCAGCTTACAAAGTGAGTCTTTGCAGCCCAGTTCCTATGCTTCCAATTTCACTGCCAATAATGGGATTTAAAAACTCTGTTTAATGTACACATGTTGGCAGCTGGAGGGATAAATTGCAATTAACATATCCTCTCCTACCCATTAAAACCCATCCCACACAAACTAGCCTAGTGCACATTGCTCCACTCACTTTTGCCTTTATCACTCTCATGTGGCCCCTGGAAGGTGGTTCAGACTGAAAATGGTTCCCCACCCACCTGGTCTACAGATATTAGGTTGGATCTAGAGTTCACTCCTGACAACAAGGGGAGAAGTCGGCCGAAGTTGCTTCTCAGACTTTGCCAATGGGATCAATAGCCTTCCATGGACAGAAGCAGCCTTCCTTTGCGGAAGGCAAAGTCTGGATCCAGCCCATTGTTTTTGAAGAAGGGCTCAGACCGACAGTATTTCTGTTGCTTCTTAGCACAGGATGGAAAGTATCTGATACTGGTGAATTATTTATCTTAATTTATAAATAGAAATCCTAGCCCACATTCCTCCAAAGCAGCTTACAGATAAGTCTTATGCAGAGTAGATCCATTGAAATGAATGGGCCGAACTCATTAATTTCAGTGGGTCTACTCTGTGTAAACCCTATTTGAATACCACTCTATTAAATCACGCACACATATATCCCATAATAAAAACTAAAATACACACACGTGTATATATCACATTACACAAAGCATCCAATTTTCTTTAAAGCAGCAATGTTAGAAGTAGTAATGGAATATAAGCACATCCCCACAAATAACAGATCCATTTATGATATTCACTTTATTTCTCTTCCATTGTTTTCCTCCTCGTTGTCATCTTCAATTTATTAATTGTCTCCTTAATAACTTTGTCAGTGCGATATACACTAATAATACAGTGGTACCTTGGTTCTCAAACAGCTTGGTTCTCAAACGCTTTGGTTCTCAAACTCTGAAAACATGGAAGTAAGTGTTCTGGTTTTCGAACAATTTTTGGAAGCAAATATCCGATGCAGATGTCGGCTATTGTTTCTGGGGTGCCTGCACCAATCAGAAGCTGCAACTTGGTTTTTGAACATTTCAGAAGTCAAACGGACTTCCGAAACGGATTAAGTTTGGCGCTTTTGTTTTTACTATTTATTTTGTGGTTTTGTTTTTTGAGGCTTTTTTGGTTAATTTGTTTTTGTGACTGTGTGGAACCCAGTTCAGCTACTGATTGATAGATAGATTGATTGATTGATTGATTGTGTAACTGCAGAAATGGATAAAAGCCCCCCATCCAAACAATGACTATCATCAATGCAGGGAAGGAAAAAAATAAATTTTCATTTTTATCATCTACAGTACTGTCTTACTTATTTTATAGTACAGTACATTGAATATTGCTTTCATTTTATGGATCATTGGTCTCGTTAGATAGTAAAATTAATGTTAAATAGCTGTTTTAGGGGTTGTTTTTAAAAGTCTGGAATGGATTAATTTGTTTTGCATTGCTTTCTATGGAAAAGCATACCTTGGTTTTGGAACAGACTTCCGGAACGGATGAAGTTTGAGAACGGAGGTACCACTGTAATTAAAAACTGTTAAAAACACAAAACAGCAAATACATTTAAAACAAAACTAAAACCACACAAAGGCGATACTTGTGATTCCAAAACCACATGCCTTCATAGGACTATGGATAAACAAAGCTCTAATTCTCCCCTTGGATTCCCATCCAAAAAAATCCCTTAATACTGTCAACTAAACTAGTGGCTTCCAAATACTATACTCTGGAGGAACCCAGGAATGACATTTTCTGTCCCTTTGCTATAATTAATAAAGTTATGCCAGCAAAGTACGTAAGCACTTTGCAAACCGTAGCGGTGTGGTAGGAGGGACTTCTTGGTTGATCTGGCTTCCCATTGCTGTGCATCACTGCCAGTTACCAAGAAGAGGAGCAGCAAAGTAGCGAGGATCTTGGTGGAAGTGCAGTGGAACCCATCCAATGCTCTCACTGCTGTGCCATTGCCAGAGGTATGGAGAAGCTTTGGCTCCCCAGACGTTGGTGAACTGCAACTCCCATCAGCCCCAGCAATGGCAAGTGGTGATGGGAGTTGTGGTTTCCATCTGCAGAGCCAGCAGTTCCCCAGACTGCATTACAGCATCTGAAGCTCCTACAGGCTGTGAGAAACAGTGTGCAGTCATACACCTCTATCATATGGAAATTAACACTCAAGAGAGAAGGATTTCTTAGTGTCATAGTTGTACCCGCCCTGAGACCTGCGGATATAGGGCGATATATAAATTATGATGGTGATGGTGATGTAAGAGCCCTGCAACATCAGATGAAAGGTCCATCTCTAGCCCACCATCCTGCTTCCCAAGTAAGCAGATGTCTTCAAAAAGCCAATGAGTAGGGTCTGAAGACCTTAGCCGTCTCCCACTGGTGCCCCACATGGAGTGGTGTTTAGTGTTGTGCTGCCCCTAAAAAACAGAGGTTCCAGATAGCCTTCGTGCCTAATGATAGATCCCTCTAATCCTCTTCTAAATCTGTGTAAAGCTACTGGCCATCAGCACATCCTCTGGTAGCAAATTCCATAAATGTAAGTGTTACTTAGTTAATTAAACCTGTGCTAGCCGTATGTTTAATTTTGATGATAAGTGGACACACACACACACCCATTTCAGAATTAATCCACAGGAAGAGGGTTGATTGGTTTAATCCACTAGACATCCTAAAACTAATTCACTTTTGCAGATGAATCCTAGATTGGAAAGGCTTTAGAGCCCAGTTTGCAAATGCCCAATGTCTTCGTTGGAAGCTTGTGCCCATTCTAGGCACATCGCCGGGAAAGTGGAAGTGCAGGGGAAAAAACACCCAGGAAAAAAAAGTGGAGGAAAAGGAGGGTGCAGATTTGCATATACTTTGTATATGCTAATTTAGATGCAATTTTAGAAATAATTGGTGGTCGTCAGCTGAACGTTACTCAGAGTAGACCTGTTGAAATTAATGGACCTAGCTTAGTCATGCTCAATAATTTCAGTGGGTTTACTCTGAGAAGAACTTAGTTAAACACCACCCAGTGACTATAATTTAATTAGAAATATAGTATTGTTGTGGGAAAGACTGTGACCAGTTGACCTGTCTGCCTGATTTGTCTGCTGTCCAGGTACTCACTGTTGATGGTTAGCTTCAAGGTTCCTTCTCTTCTTTCTTATCATTATCAATCTTTAAACCAGACCTGAATAGCTCTTCAGGTTGAGGACTCCCATCGTGAAGCAGTGTTATTCAACCTCCGGTCCCCAGATGCTGTTGAACTGTAGCTCCCATCATCCTGAATACTGGCTAAGCTAGCTGAGAATGTTGGTAGTTGTAGGCTCCCCCCCCCAAAAAAAAAAAAAGCAACAACAACAACTGGGGACCCAAAGGTTGAATAATAATAATAATAATAATAATAATAATAATAATACCCCACCCATTTGGCTGGGTTTCCCAGCTACTCTGGGCGGCTTCCAACAGAATATTAAAAATACAATACAGCATTAAACATTAAAAACTTCCCTAAACAGGGCTGCCTTCAGATGTCTTTTAAATGTAAGATGATTGTTTTTGGCTTGACATCTGCTGGGAGGGTGTTCCACAGGGCAGGTGCCACTACCGAGAAGGCCCTCTGCCTGGTTCCCTGTAACTTGGCTTCTCGCAGTGAGTGAATCGCCAGAAGGCCCTCGGCGCTGGACCTCAGTGTCCGGGCTGAACGATGGGGGTGGAGACGCTCCTTCAGGTATACAGGACCAAGGCCTTTTAGGGTTTTAACGGTCAGCACCAACACTTTGAATTGCCTGTGGGAAGCCTGCAAACTGGGCATGAACAACAACTGCACTCTGCCCACCTGCAATTCCCAGCAGCTGGTTTTCAGACATCTATTGCCTCTGACAATGGAGGTAGAACATAGGCATTGTGGCTAGTAGCCACCGATAGCCTTGTCCTCTGTTACCATGTTTTTCGCCCCATAGGACGCACTTTTTCCCCTCCAAAAATGAAGGGGAAATGTGTGTGTGTCCTATGGGGCGAATGCAGGCTTTCACTGAAGCCTGGAGAGCGAGAGGGGTCGGTGCGCACCAACCCCTCTTGCTCTCCAGGCTTCAGGAAGCTATCCGCAAGCCTTGGGAGCCCGCGGGAGTTCCTGCCGGCCTCCCACAGCTTGCAGAGAGCTGCCTGCACTCCAAAGCCTGGGCACGCTGAGCAGTCGCGCCCGGGCTTCGGGTAGCTCTGCACAAGCCGCGGGAGCCCTCCCACAGCTTGCGGAGAGCAGCCTGTTCTGGGGGCTGGGGTCAGGGGAAGCTCGGGCTTCCCCCGCCCCAGCCCCGCGCCTGGGGGCAAATAAAAAAATGTTTTCTTTATTTCCCCCCCAAAAAACTAGGTGCGCCCTATGGGGCGAAAAATACAGTAATTTATCTAATTCTCTCTCAAAGGCATTCAAGTTGGTGGCAGTCACCACCTCCCGTAAAAGTGAGTTGCATAGTTTAACACGGTGTTGCTTACTGGAGGCAGGAGTCTGCAGAGGTTACATCCAAGTCAAGAAGGGCCAAGGCTGCAGACAGGTGGGCTGCCATACGTCTGGAATTTCCTGGACATATCCGGGATTCGTCCATTGAATATTATTTATTTATTTATTTATTTATTTATTTATTTATTTATTTATTTGTGCCCCGCCCATCTGGCTGGGTTTCCCCAGCTACTCTGGGTGGCTTCCAACAAAGATTAAAAATAAATACATTAAAATGTCACACATTAACAGGGCTACCTTCAGATGTCTTCTAAATGTCAGGTAGTTGTTTATCTCTTTGACATCTGGTAGGAGGGTGTTCCACAGGGCGGGTGCCACTACCGAGAAGGCCCCCTGCCTGGTTCCCTGTAGCTTTGCTTCTCGCAATGAGGGAACCGCCAGAAGGCCCTCGGCGCTGGACCTCAGTGTCCGGGCAGAACAATGGGGGTGGAGACGCTCCTTCGGGTATACTGGGCCGAGGCTGTTTAGGGCTTTAAAGGTCAGCACCAAAACTTTGAATTGTGCTCGGAAACATACTGGGAGGCAATGTAGGTCTTTCAAGACCAGTGTTATGTGGTCTCGGCCGCCGCTCCCAGTCACCAGTCTAGCTGCCGCATTCTGGATTAGTTGTAGTTTCCAGGTCACCTTCAAAGGTAGCCCCACATAGAGCTCATTGCAGTAGTCCAAGCGGGAGATAACTAGAGCATGCACCACTCTGGCGAGACTGTCCGCGGGCAGGTAGGGTCTCAGCCTGCATACCAGGTGGAGCTGGTAGACAGCTGCCCTGGATACAGAATTGACCTACACCTCCATGGACAGCTGTGAGTCCAAAATGACTCCCAGGCTGCGCACCTGGTCCTTCAGTGGCACAGTTACCCCATTCAGGACCAGGGAGTCCTCCACACCTGCCCGCCTCCTGTCGCCCAAGAACAGTACTTCTATCTTGTCAGGATTCAGCCTCAATCCATTAGCTGCCATCCATCCTCCAACCGCCTCCAGGCACTCACACAGGACCTTCACCACCTTCACTGGTTCTGATTTGAAAGAGAGGTAGAGCTGGTATCATGTGTATTGATGGACACCCAGTCCAAACCCCCTGATGATCTCTGGGCAGAAGTTTCATAACCTTATTAAAATGTCAGGGACAACCCGAGTGCATGGAAGCCCATATGAGAAGTGTTGATTTATTGGCAATTTTCCTTAAAAAAAAAAAAGCTTTTAAATGTCATTTTATTTGGAGATTTTATTAAAAAAAAAAAGCTTTTGTGTCCAGATTTTCACAACCCTAAGCCCAAGTGTGCTTCCACTTACATCCTAGGCAGTTGTGCATTATAGATCTTACGGAGCTTGGTTCTCCAAAGATAGCATAAAATGTTCTAAAATCTAAAGGAAGGATGACAGAACTCATTCTGATGAAGTGTCTCCTTGTTGACTGTCATTGTGGTTGCCAGTTATGCTAATACTTTGGTGAAATTTTAGGAAATGGATGCATGGTCAGTGTGGAGATTTAACAAAGAGCATCAGAGATGGCGATCAGGGCCCATTTCGGCCAATACTGTCCCCAAACTTTTCCAAGGTGCATGAGCTTCTACCTTCCCATAGCTAACCCAAACCCTTGGGCACCAAGAGGGGATCTGAGAACACCATGATGTTGCACAGGGTGGCATTTGCCAGGAAAACTAGTTATGATATAAGTGTGCTACAGACCTTAATTAATCTATTAATCATAGCATCCGAGAGGGAAGCGTGTGACTAAATAAGGTCACAGAACAAAATGAGGTTCCGTATCAAGTTATGGGCTGTACATAATAGATGGTCGGTACTTTGGCATACTGATGGTTTCTATTGAAACGCCAGATTAATAATCCTCTACAGTGGTACCTCAGGTTACATATGCTTCAGGTTACAGACTCCGCTAACCCAGAAATAGTACCTCGGGTTAAGAACTTTGCTTCAGGATAAGAACAGAAATCGCGTGGCAGCAGCAGGAGGCCCCATTAGCTAAAGTGGTGCTTCAGGTTAAGAACAGTTTCAGGTTAAGAACAGACCTCCGGAACGAACTTAACGCGAGATACCACTGTATTGGATCAACCTGCAACAGGAGTGGGGTTTTTTAGATACACCTGGATATTAGATATGGTGTGATATGTTAATTGGATAGGTGTGTGGCAGTTAAGTAATGTACAATCAATAGTCAATGTTCCTTAAGTATGGTTAATAGGTTTATAAGTTCAGGCATACTCATATTGTTAAGGATATTATGTACTTCTTAGCTTAATGTACTTGGTTGATTAAGCATTAAGAATGAGGACTCAACCAGGCCACATTCACACCATACATTTAAAGTACTTCAGTTGTTGTTTGGGCCCATAGGATTCTGGGAGCTGTAGTTCACTAAGGGTGCTGAGAGTTGATAGTAGACCCCTGTTCACCTTCCAGAGCTACAATTCCCAGAGTTCCCTGGGAAGAAGGGTTGGTTTTCAAACCACTCTTGAGAATTGTAGCTTTGGGAGGGAAATGGAGAATGAACTTCCCCTTTGGGGGTCTTCTTTGCCTGGAGTTTTCCCCAATGTGGCGTCCATCAACATCATAGTGTTCTCAGATACCCCCTTGGGGCCCTTCAGGGCCTCCTGCCGCTCCTAATTATTTTTAAGGAGGTTTCTTGGGCAGTCTGTATGTTTTTTTTGGGGGGGGGGCTGTTCGTTTGTTTTATCTGTGTTTCATTTGTTTGGTGGCATGCAGATGTTTTGCCTGGTGTTTGGAAAGGGGGCATCACCAGTTTTTCTTCTATGAAGTAGGTATTTTGTAGTGCCCTCAGCAGTTCCTTAGATTTCCAAATGCGCCCTCAGGCTCAGAAAGGTGGGGTGGTGGCTGCGGCTGCTGTAGTTTTTCTCTCTTGATTCAGTTTATGGAGAAGAACTTCCTTGTTTGTTCTGAAGGGAATTCCTGATTCATTATGAAGTTATTTTTTTGAAATCTTGCCGGGTAGACAAGTGTTTATTATTATTATTATTATTATTATTATTATTATTATTATTATTATTATTATTTTATACCCCACCCTTCCCGGTTCAGAAAACTGGGCTCAGGGCGGCTAACAACAAATTTAAAACACTTAATTGATGCAACAAAAGCAGCATAAAATACAGTATAAAACATGAATAACAATAATTTAGGAATTCAAAAATCAATTAGGGGGGAAATCCATCCAATAAACATTAGATGATCACCAGGGCTAGCTGGCTAAATTAGTCCTATTTGGGCCAGCAAGGAGGCCAGGGGAGAATTAGCTGTGGGATCCCAGAGCAGGCAATCTTCATAAAAAAGGGGAGAGGGGGAAGGAAGGGGGGTAAAAGATCAGGCTAAGTTCAAATTGAAAGCCAGGCAGAATAGCTCTGTCTTATAGGCCCTGTAGAAGGAAGTTAAATCCTGCAGAGCCCTGGTCTCATGAGACAGAGCATTCCACCAGGTCGGAGCCACCACTGAGAAGGCCCTGGCCCTGGTGGAGGATAATCTGACTTCCTTAGGGCCAGGGACCCCTAAACTATGATTATTCATGTACCTTAAGGCCCTCTGCGGGGCATACCAGGAGAGGTGGTCCCGTAGATACAAGTTCATTTACGATTTCATAAATCGCGAGTTAAGAGTTCATGGGAGTCCAAGATTTTAGGGTAGCTGTGACTACCCATCCAAAATGTGATCATACTCTGAAGCCCTGTTTCATGTACCTCTTCCATGAGAGGTTCTCTTTGTGGAATGCTTTCCCCAGGGAGACTTGTCTGACTCCTTTAGGTGCCAGGCAAAAACATTCCCCTGTCTTTTAAACTGTGGTAGGGTATTTTTTTTCTTTGTTAGTGGGTTATGTGTTTTTGTGTTCTCATATTGTAAACAGCCCTGTGATCCTCAGATGAAAGGCAGTATAGAAATTTAATAAATAAATAAAAGCAAAAGCAGCAAAGACCTACCCTTTTATTCCCTTTCTGACTCAGGATTAATTTCATGCCACAGAACAAATTCTCAGTAGGTGAATATTATTATTATTTTAATTACCCCGCTAATACAAATAAATGAGTGAAATGAATGCCTTTTATTTCACAAAACGTTTAGACCACTTGATTTTAAGGGGAGAGAGAAACCCACGAAGCGGTTCTATTACGTGCAATGGGAATTCAAGGAGAACGCAACTTAAATCACTCTGAAAGAAGCTATTGGAGTAGTCCAAATCATTTGCCCATGCATGTGCACAGAAAATAGTAGATCTAGCTGAAAGGAAACACATGGAGGTCTGCATTGATTACTGCAATGCATCCCTAATTATAATTATTATATAAGTGTTGTGTAATCAAGAAGGTTCTATAATCGTAGAGGGGAGGGTGGCTGTGAGGAGACATGCCTCTGTCTATCATGAAGGGAGCCTGTATTCATGAATCTGCCATTACACTACTTACTGCCTGATAATCATAGGGAAGGTAAGTTAATGTAGGCCCAGATTATGCGATCTATTTTCAGATGGGGGGGCGGCGCTGATATTGACTGTGCAATTTGGGCATGTGTGCATTAGATTTTATAAGCATGTACAGAAGCCTGTGGGGTGAGCAGCTAGAATAATGGAGAATATTGTCTGAACCAAGCCCAAATGTACTCTGTTCTTGGTAAATCAGGAGCGACAGACCTTTGGTCTTCCTAGTACTGTTGGACTTCAACTCCCATCAACCCCAGCATAGAAAATGGCCAAGGATCATGGGAGTTACAGTCTTAGCAACTTCTGGATGGCCAATAGCTCTGCATCCCTGTTCTTCCCTGCCCTTCTTCAAATGACAGGTTAAAATTAAAATATAGTATTAAAAACAAAAGCAGACTACGAAGCAAAATGGAATAATCCTCAGTAGTATCACCCCTGTTATGCTCCCAAAGTCTTTATAACAAATAGGTTGGAAGCTGCCTCCTGAATAAATATAGTGTGGAGATAATCTGATCTTTACAGGGAGGGAATTCCATAGCCAGGGTGTCACCACTGAGAAGGCCCTGCTTCTTTTGGTGAAAGGTGCCATATTCTCCGTGGGCACCACAAGCAGTTCAAAAAAACAGGTTGGCTGGAATGGAGGAAGGTGCTCCTTCAATTACATAATTGTGAAATTAGCCCTTTCCTTCCTGTTTCCTCAAGGCAAAGATAACAATTCAACATAAGAAGGAAGAACCATCATGTTCCTGAAATGCATGTTCTTTTATTGTTCTAGGCGAGAAATTCTTCAGCATGTTGACGTGATCAAAAACTTCTCCTTGACGAAGAATATGGTTCGGATTGGGCAGCTGATGCATTACGATTACTCCAGCCACAAATACGTCTTCTCCATTAGCAACAGCTTCCGCTTGCTGCTTCCAGATGTCTCTCCTATTCAGAACAAGCACTACAATATTTGTGCTGTCGTCGGAAATAGCGGCATCCTTGTGGGAAGTCAGTGCGGGCAAGAAATAGATAAATATGATTTTGTTTTCCGTTGCAATTTTGCCCCGACTGAGGCATTCCAGAAGGATGTCGGGAGGAAAACCAATCTCACCACCTTCAACCCCAGCATTCTGGAGAAGTACTACAACAACCTGCTGACCATTCAAGATCGAAATAACTTTTTCCTAAGCCTGAAGAAGCTTGACGGCGCCATTCTCTGGATCCCAGCCTTTTTCTTCCATACTTCAGCAACTATTACAAGGACACTGGTTGACTTCTTTATCGAGCATCGTGGGCAGCTAAAAGTTCAGCTGGCTTGGCCAGGAAATATCATGCAACATCTCAACAGGTGCGTTTAACTCACTCCTTTATGTTGTTTGCTTTCGTTGTGGTTTGCAGCACAGCTGAGGCGCAGCAGTCAAGAATCGAGGGATTTTTAAGAAAGGCAGTGGGTTGTTTATAAATGTGTTCATTAAATTTGTAGCCTACTTTTCTTTAGCAAAAATAAATAAATAACAAAGAAGAAATCATGATACAGTGGCCCAGTACAGTGGTACCTCGCAAGACGAATGCCTCGCAAGACAAAAAACTCGCTAGACGAAAGGTTTTTCCGTTTTCGATTTGCCTCGCAAGACGAATTTCACCTATGGGCTTGCTTCGCAAGACGAAAACGTCTCGCGACTTTGTTTCCTTTGTCTAAAAACAAAGACATGTTTTGTTTATAAAGTTAATTTATTTTCCCTTCAATTTTTGAACTGCTCTTTACAGTATGTGTGACTTTAAAGAGCAGTTAATAAACTGTTGTTGTACCAAATTTGGCTTTGTTTGGACTTTTTTTGACCATAGGAACGCATTAATTGATTTTCAATGCATTCCTATGGGATTTCGTGATTCGCAAGACGAAAAATTCGCTAGACGGCAAAACTTGCGGAACGAATTAATTTTGTCTTGCGGGGCACCACTGTAACTACATAATGCTAAGCCAAGCCATTACTTACAGTAGCACAAGCCAACATGCAGGTTGCTGGAGAGCAGATCAAGGGCACTTTGATCCTCTGGTCTTGCTGCTACCCGAAGCTAAGCCATGGTTTGGCTTACTGCTATGTGCAAACCCTGGCTTGTAGTTTATCTCCCCCCAACAAACCATGAGTGGTAAACCCAAGAACAAACCTTGGTTACAGATAATGGTTTGCCTCGAGTTTGACAAACCATGAGCCCAGGTTCGGGTGTAGCATTAAGACAAACCATGACTTAACCCCTGTGGTAGGGGCAGGGAAGGAGTGCGGCAGCTGCCATCTTTGCTCCTGGAAGCTGTACATTTGCTCATTCGCACTCAACATTTGTGAACCATTGTAGCTAATCAAATTCTTATTAAGATAAGATTGTCAGGTCTTTGCCGGTTTAGGTTGCTGGGTAAATGAACAAGGTCCACAAGCTCTCGGGAACTTGTGGTGGTGTGAGTAGAGAAGTGTAGAGTAAATAGAAATTGCCACCAGGAGCTAAAAAACATATCTAAACAAGATGGGGGGAAAGACAACTAGACTCAGGATCAGGAATAGCCAAGGTGCAGCTGGGGCAGAGAGGAACCTACAGATCTTTAGATGTTGCTGAACTACAACTTCCATCATCCCTGTCCATTAGCTACGCTGGCTGGAGCTGACGGGTGTTGGAATCCAGCAACCTCTATCAGACCACAGGCACCCCATCCCAGATCTAGAGGGAAGCTTAGCCATGTACGCTGAGCTCCCCCAGAAGCTAAGACTTGACCATTCTTTACAGTATCAGGGAATGATCATTGGGGAAACATAGGAAAGCTGCCACACTCCAAGGCATCCAGATCCTGTCATTATCAGTCAAAACAGAAGTCTAGATAGCCACATTGGCCCATGAGAAATAGTCCCTCTTGGGGCAGCCCCTTAATTGGGCCAACCAAAATATCACAGAATACTGAACAAGCTCTTATATTGTCGAGATCCATCAGACTAAGTGGGAAACAGAGCAGTCGTGTGGCTTATATTCAAGCCATGAAGTCTGCATCTGGCCACAGTTTTAATATGGAACATATTAAAGTAGCCAGCACTGGGTAATGCACTTTAAGTTGCTGTGCACATATCAGGGTTGCCCCAAACGGTGAAGGAAGGCCCTTAAGCTTACCAGTAAAGGAATCTTTGAAAAGAAGCACAGAAGACAAGAGCTATCAGTACATGACGGCCTTGGTTGGCCAAGGTTTCCATTTAGTACTGGCACACACGTCATCTTTCTGTGAACTTCTTTTCAAACACTCTCTTACGTTTTGTGCAGTTCAGATGCAAATGTATGGGCAGAGTTTGAGCTCCTGAAAGAGCAGTCCTTGTGCTCTGAGACACATGGAGCTATAATAAAGATTTCCTTTGCCCCAGGTATCAGCTGAGTCTCTCCCCTTTGGAGGGGAGGGGATTTTGTTCATTTAAGGTGCTCTTTCCTCTGTTTTTCTTGTGCCATAGATATCACGTTGCACCAAGTGCCTGTTAGGAACAAGAAGTACAGCAGCAGCTGACTCCTCGTCTCTGAAAAGATGAGAACAGTCAAGAACAGCTAATCTTTTCGTCTTTTCAGAGATGAGATTCATCACTAGAGCACTCACAAAAGCAGGCTTAGGCAAACTCGGCCCTCCAGATGTTTTGGGACTACAACTCCCATCATCCCTAGCTAACAGGGCCAGTGGTCGGAGTGATGGGAGTTGTAGTCCCAAAACATCTGGAGGGCCGAGTTTGCCTATGCCTGCACAAAAGCTTGCACATTGTTTTTCGATGTTGTGGTTGGCCTAGAAAAGGTGTTGCCCTTAAAGGAATTTCAAAATGACATTATGCATTTCCAGAACATTTCCATTCAATATATATATATAATCCGTTTCCCATGTCATGTTTTCTTTTTATTTCGCAGGTATTGGAAAAACAAGCACTTGGCACCCAAACGGCTCAGTACAGGTATTCTCATGTACACGCTGGCATCTGCAATTTGTGACGAAATCCACCTATACGGGTTCTGGCCTTTTGGATTTAATCCGAACAACCGGGAAGACCTTCCATACCATTACTATGATAAAAAAGGAACAAAGTTTACGACCAAGTGGCAAGAGTCCCACCAGCTCCCTGCCGAATTCCAGCAACTCTTTCGAATTCACGGCGAAGGTCTAGCAAAGCTGACTTTGTCCCAGTGTGCCTAAGGATTTAACACTTGAAGTGCCAAATGATTGTCGTTGTTTTTTAAGTAAAAAAAAAAAAGTGCCCAAAATGAATTCACCGTTTTTTTCAAAACAGAATTCTAAGTGGAGGGGGGAAAAAAAGAATTTATGGGCAGGGATTTCCTTTGATTCAGAGATGCTCTGAAAGCACCCTTTGATTGCCATCTTTTCAAGCATTGGAGGGTGTCTTTAGCATATTTAGCAATGCAGAAGGATTTATTCTACTTGTGCAGTAGGAAAGTCAAAGCTGTTTACAGCAGAAAGTTTTGCATTTCTGGTTATGCTGCCAAGATGGCTCTCTTTAAAGTATTTTCATAGTCATGTATTTTTCACATTCCGCAAAATGTCTCAAAACGTTGAATGTTAAAAAAACACCTGTGTTTGCTTATTAAGATTCTTGGCTTGTTTTCTTGGCTAACTTGCACAACTCCTCTTAGTAGCTGAAAAACAGTTTGAGGACCGCTCCTGAATGTTCTGACCGAATGACCATTTGCACCAGTATTAACTCCTTTAAGGTCAATGGGAATATATCACTGTAAGTGGCCATTGCATTATTCCAAAGATCTTTCGTTAGCATAATAAGCCCAATGGGGAGTGAAATATACTTTCCTTGCAGGCATGCAGAGATGGGTCTTTGGATACCCAAGGGATGCATTTGACCCTTGTCACAGTCTTTTGTGGACTCCTATTTCCCTCCCACTCAAGCTTGTCCCAACCACTATGGCTAAGTAGAGCAGCTCTGGAGAGGGCCAGGCAGTCTCTGACTTGACCTGTGCCACTCCCAGTGTTAAACGAAACACTTCTCCCTTCACAGTGTGCTTCTCAAGTGAGAGAGACTTAGCAAATGCCCTTTGTAAAGAAAGAGTATGCCACCAGAAGTCTCTGTGGCAATACAGAAACTTCTGTAGCTCCCAGTCATATCTCAAAGGGCATATGTGAAAGCAAGAATTGCCACATCCTGTCCTAGGCCAATTTATTCAACCACGGGGGCTACCGAACCAACCAACCAAGGAGGTCGCAGCCTCTCCCCAGCCAAAGGGCACAGGCATGACTCCATAGGAGTTCGTTCATCAAAGAACTCAGTCTGGGACAGTCTGGCCCCTGAGGCTGAAGATATTGTCTGTAACTGCTCTACAGTTTTGAATAGACCACGAACGCAATGCTAAAATGCTAGGCTGTGTTGAGACGAGTTAGAAAAGCTACAGACAAGTTTGAGCCATAGTTTCTGATGAGTTTGAAGTTCTTGGATCAGGGATGAGAAAGCTCTGTTGCTGTCAACATGGTGCCCTGCCATGTCCCGTCCTGGTCTTCACGGGGGGGGGGGGCAGGGCAGTGGCAACACCTCACCTCGTGTCCCAGAGTGTCCCCATCCCTGCTGTAAATTGAGAGGATTCATGAGAGTTCCAGACTAAGGTCTCCATCTCTCCTCGTCTAATATCGCCCAAGTATTTGTTCTGACATGACTAATAGAGGAATGCCATTGTTTTCACACCAGGGCTGGGAATGTTGGTTTTTTATTTCCCTCTAGAAATCTACTTCACTTCTAAACTTCACTGTTGCTATAATGCACTGCTTTCCAGGAGTTTAAACCCCAAGCTACATCATGGTGTGGGTGGGTGTGTATGTATGCGTGTGTGTGTGTGTGTGTGTGTGTGTGTGTGTATTGTTGGGAGTTTGAGGGTCTTCCCTAACTATACATTTTTGGCATTGTCCCTTAGGGTCGAATCAGTTACTTAACTTTCTGTTGCTTACAGTTGGTAGTTATGTCAAAACTGGCACCTGGAGAAGTTTCAACTCTCTTTGACTGCCTCTTTGCGAAGACATTACTCCCCGGATTTTGCAGTGTTGAAAATTCCTTAGCTAGACTCATTTATTAAACAGTTTTAAATTACCTTTTAAAAAACTCACCCAGTTTAGTCAAGCAGCAAGGGTGGTTTTTTTGTCTGTTTTTAAAACAAACTTTAACACAAGCATTAAAGTACCGTCATAAAACAGGCACACGCACCCCTCCTTTGTTATCATGCAGGAGATAATTCCTCTTTTAAAAGAGACAAACATACAACAACAGCAAAAACGATGATTTTGCTTCAAAATTATTTTGCCCATCTGAAGATTTTTGCAGATTTAAAGCAATAGATTGATCAGAGTAGTCAACTAAAATATGTATGATTAATCAAGCATGGGTCTTCTGGGGGGTGGAATGGGATGGACCATCTTTCAAGTCCTTCCACTTTCCAAAATTTAAGTCTCAGAAACAATTAAATTTGCAACGTATACCATAATCCTGCAGAACTTGCTTTTTCAAAAGGAAATAAATAAATAGTGATTTCAGCTTCGTTGAGTGTGCCATGAGCTTTGCTAAAGACTTCAAAGGATCTGATCTTTAAGGTCCTCTACTGAAATAACAGCCCATTGACATTAATGGTCTATCACTGGAGCACCTTGGGGATCAAAGCTATTCAGCCTATATTTCAATATAATCTTGATTGTTTGTTTTAACCTCAAGCTTTGATATTATTGATGTATGGTTCAAAAGCTTCATTGGTGTTAGCTGAGCTGGTTCAGATGGCCATATCCTGTCCTTAAAAACATGCTTCTTCTCTTCCCCTCCTCAAAAAATGTATAGGAACTGATTTGCACTTCCATTATTCCACCATGATATTCCACTGAAGAAGACCCTGCACTTAACATACGTTTCCCGGTGATATCATTGACATCAATAACCGTTTGCCATTGTGTGCTGTATTGGAGGCAGATAGTGGAAGAACAGTGCAACAAAAAGTAGTAGCCTGATCCTATATTAGATATATGTGTACTTGGGGAGAAGCAGATAGGAGTTATTAAATGTGGGAGATGAAATGGAAGCCTCCTGATTTGCCATTTTTGCATATGGGACCCTAAGCTCCTAAACAGAGCCTATCTCATTGTGTTAGTTACCCTAGATTGCTAAGGTTTTTGTTTTGTTTTGTTGTGGTTTTTTAATACATGTTAATGTAAGATAACCTATAGTGGTCCAGGCATTTGGGGACTTCCAAGCTAAGTCCTAAATTAAGAACTTGATCAGAAGCCAGCCTGGTTATTCTATTTGAATTATAATTGTCATCCTTGACAACAATTCAGGGAAGGCATTCATTGAACGTTTGAACAGCACTGATCTCTAATTATTGATATGTTGTTGCATTAATAGGGACATAGTAATAGTGTTTGTGTTACCCACAGACTAATGTTCTTTGTGAGTATCTCTCTCTCTCTCTTTTCTCAATTTCTAGTTGATGACGGTAAGAAATTGCACTGACCACTTATGTGCTCCTTATTGTATAGCTACTGTTGTTACCAAGTCACAAAGTTGGCCATCAATCCAGCTAAGATGAATTGCTGGGTATAATGGCCTGCAGTCTTTGAACCTCTTTAACAAGAGCAATCCATTGACCGCAGTAGAAATCCACCCAAGAAAACATTGTGCAGGTTAACACTTATGGCTCTGTAAAAAGAGAGGAGAGAAAGAGATCCAAGAAAGAAAACAAATTATTCAGACATTAGTAATTGGAATTCAGAAAGGTATTGACAACGAAAGGGTCATATCATAGTCATTGATTTTCATGTGGAATTCACCATTGATATTTCATAACCTCATTGAATATTTCAGAGCCATAGATTCCATCAGGGAGTCCAACTTCAAAATCAACAGCTCAATATCATCCAAAGCAAATTACTTTTTTTGACGTATCAATACACTTGGTTTCAGGGCAGAAGTCTCTCCTTAAAGCAAAGTGTATGATTCACGACCATGTATTTCCTATATGTTGCTTTAATCCTGCTTTTGAAAACTGGTGTGATCCTACAGTTGTTGGCCAAAACTGTAAATAGCTTTTATTTTTCTGCTGGCATCAGTTGAAAGGACTTCCACTGTGTTTGTCCACTGCCGAGCCCAAGAGAGGCTGTTCAACAATCGTATAAATGCTTGAGTACCATCAGTCCTGAAATGGTATGTAACACTCATGCAACATAGATTTTTAAATGAGTTGTGAATTCTAGGGTGACACAACTCCTTGAGTAGCATGGCTTCTAGAGTAACGTGGGTCCTTGACTAAGAGATTCAATAGATAGATAGACGCAGCAGAAATGTAAATATAGGGCAGGACTTAAATAAGATGTCTATCAAAACAAACAAACATTAATCCAATTATTCTAGGACCTCTTTTCACCACTGTACCAAGTGATCTGTTCTGGGCATGAGTGTTCTGGTATGTGCACACAGCTTTCCCACCTGGAAGGTTACGCAATTCATTTTAGTGGAAGGAACCAGCTAAGCCGTGTAGCTTGGCTCCCTTCATTGAAATTAATGGCGGGGCACATTCCATGTGCACAAGAGGTCCATGTGTGCATCTTGGCAGACAGTAGGCGTTTAGACTGGGGTGCTTGACATCTTTGCTGTTCTTGACAGCATCGTGCATGAAGACCTACCTTGCATTCACTGAAATTAAATGAGAAACTTGCACTGCCTGTGGTGGAAGGAAGCTCACATCCAAACGTATGTGTTCAAGATGCATGCGTATTCCATTGTCCACGAATGTAACATGCCTTCATTCTCACCTGCAGAAGGCCCGCAATGGCATCAAAGAGATATGCATGTGCAAACACTCCGAATGGCAGTCCCCAGTGCATGGGGACTGTACCCCATGCTGGTACACACTGCTGTTTACAACATGTGTTGTTAAGCTCTTGATTTGATTAGGCATCAGTAGATAGGCCTTGGTCAAAATAACCAAAACTACCTGTGAGGATCTGATGACTGGGCTGGTGATTGAGACACACAATATTTCCAGATCTATGTACTCTGGCTTACATGATCGTCCATTGTCAATTGGTCTATATAAAATATAGAACAGGCATGCAGAAGGGAGATTGAGATCTACTAGTAGATCTCTGAGTGACTGGCAGTAGATCAACAAATATTTCTGATTCCCTAATTTCATGGACTTACGCGCAGGTGTGTACTTCTTAGTATCCATCCATTTAAAATGGGCCTGCACAACTTTTGATAGAGGGAGCCAAAGGCAGACAGTTGTCCAAGCATGGTCAAAGCATAGGAGGTCCAAGGAAGATGGAGGGGGAAAACTTGCCTGGAGCTACACAGCCAGGGGGAGAGGGCGCCTGACAGACCATAATATGGTGAGTATGTTGAGTGCAGGCCCAATCAGATACCAACAGGTCTTCTGCTCCCATTTCTTTCCTTTAAGCATCCAAAATCCCCAAAAAGCCAAGCATAGGTAATGTGAATGGAGGTTGCAAGCAGAGGACAGGATCCTGTAAATAAGTGTGAACTACTCTAAGGAGCTTGCTGTTCCTTGCTGAGTGGCATCATCTTTACACAGAAATCGCATTTTTCAGAAATTCTGCCATGGTCATCAAAACCAACCATTTGTTCTTAAATAGCCATATTAGAAAGTCTTTATTTTTCAGGTAGCAAATGTACACTAGAGTCAGGATTTAATCTCAGGTGAAATGGTGTGGAAAGCTGCACAATGTTTCAAAACGTTTGGCATGGGGGAGGAAAAAACCTGGAGGTTGTTCTAGTGAAGTCAGTGGAGATTTCACTGGTGGGTCAACAAGCAAGCGCCATTAAATGAATGAAGTGTTTCCCTGATACAGAACTTAATTCATTTTTGATGGAGGAGTTGTTCCCAATAGCTTATGTAGAACTCGGTTCAGCTCCAGGATAATAGATGTATGAAACAGGGCCACACCTCTGAGATTGGAATGTGATCTGTACAATGTAATGTACATGTAAATATTTCGTCTGACTTGTTCATTGCCAGCTAGTTCATCCAGCCAAAATTAAGATGTTTCAACCTTACCGGTTTCAGTGGGAGCATCAGAAACCTCCTCTGAAATCAAAGAGGCTGAAAGGTTGGATCCAGTTTGGTTGGATTGTACACCTTGGTGTGTGTATTTTCTTTTCTTTATTGTTTCCTTGTAGATGAATTCTGCATAGTTATTGTGATTGAAAATTATTGGGGTGGGGTGCGGGAGATTTGCAACGATTCCTTTTGAATATTTCAACAACGTTATTGTCGGGTGTGGATGTGCCTGCCACATTGACTCATGTGCCAAAACATGATATTGAATGCATTGTTTTTAAATAAAATGTTTTATTGTGCACTGGAAACCCCCAGGCCTTCTCTATCTCTTTGTCCTCGCCTGACTTTGTAGGATCTGTTAGTTGTTCTGGATGCTCTGCAGATGTTCACATCAACATAGCAAAGCAGAAGACTCTAACTCAACAGTGTATACAATGGTACCTCTGGTTACGTACTTAATTCAATCCGGAGGTCCATTCTTAACCTATAACTGTTCTTAACCTGAAGCACCACTTTAGCTAATGGGGCCTCCCGCTGCCACCGCTGCACAATTTCTGTTCTCATCCTGAAGCAAAGTTCTTAACCCGAGGTACTAGTTCTGGGTTAGCGGAGTCTGTGACCTGAAGCGTATGTAACTTGAAGTGTATGTAGCCCGAGGTAAATGCAACAGCCTAATCATGCTAACTTGCATATTTATGTAAAGGTTGCCCCAAAATTGGATGTTCCCTTCTTTCTTATTTAAATAAGTACGTAATCTCCACTTTTATTACTTTGTGACCATGGTTTCAAATTTCCATTAAGTACCACCATAACAGTTCAATGTATGATACAGATATCAACCGGAACCCATCAGGAAATTTTTTAAAAAACGTACGTGTGTGTGTGTGTGTGTGTGTGTGTGTGTGTGTGTGTGTGTGAATGAAAGAGAAGAGTTTTGGATTTGATATCCTGCTTTATCACTACCCTAAGGAGTCAGGCTGAGAGACTTCAGAGAAGTGTGACTAGCCCAAGGTCACCCAGCAGCTGCATGTGGAGGAGCAGGGAATTGAATCCGGTTCATCAGATTACGAGTCCACCACTCTTGACCACTACACCACTATGCCAAGACAGGAGACCACTGGAACCTCTATGTTAAGTTGGCACCAGTGTGTCCACCAGGACCTTCTGTGGCACCCGTAAAAGGACTCAGTAAATATCCCCTCAAAAATCCACAGTGGGCAGGAGACTGAGCTTCCTACTTAGCTCCTGTTTGCTCCTGCTTAGCCAGTCCTGCAGTAAATCATTCACTTAAATATGCCCACATTTCACTGGATGCCAGGACTGGACACGCTCCCTTCTGTTCTAGACAGAGGATGGATGCAAAGGGTATCTCTCTCTGAGTGAGTTTGGTGTTGCCTAGCTTAGGTGCCTTTCCCCCTATTTGGCAGAGAGGTGGCCCTGATATATGAGTCTGCTTGCCCTGTTTTGTGCTCTTGTCTTTCAAATAATAATTATTATTATTTATACCCCAGCCACTCTGGGTAGCTCCCAACAGAATATTAAAAACACAGTTGTCAGCGCTGCCTCAGGTCCTAGCTCACAGAGGACCAACGCCAGTTGCTCTTTATAAACAAAAGTCTTTATTGTGGTTCATTGTTGGTTTGACATCCATGGCGCTCAGCGCTACGTTTGAGTCCTTAGACCGGCGAAGCTCCATCTGACTCCTCCCCGCCCCTACACCAGTTCAAGACCCGAGCTTTGCTCCACCTTTTCCTCTCCTCCTTCTGCTCCTTTCTCCTCCGGGTCCTCCTGCCCTCTGGGGTTACCTCCTTCCTACTCTCTTCGGAGGCGGATTCTTCTGACTCCTCCCTCCCCTTCCGGCGGGCTTTAGGACCTGGCTCCCAATCCGGGTTTTCTGCTGGCCCGCGCACCTCCACATTTGAACTTGGCGCGCGCGCCCAGCTGCCTACTTTCCTCCTAACGGCTACACTGCTCCCCCCACTGCTTTCTCCTTCAGGGAGGCTGGCCGGACCTGCTCTTCCCTCCGCCCCTCCACTCTCTGACGGAGGCGTGGTCAGTCCAGCCTCACTCTCTCCTCCTGCAGGAGGCTCTTGTTTTAACCCTTGGGATTCTTCCCCCTCGCTACACTCTGGTGGGGAAGCTACCCCTGATTTCCAGCTGCCGCTTGGAGACTCCCCACTGGCCCCCCTTGCCCTGCCTCTGGGGGCCCCCTTCTGGGAATCCTCTGATTCGCTGGAGAGACTCATGGAATCTCTCTGATCACTGGCATACCCTCCTGAACTCCCCTCAGATTGTTCCCCTTCGCTCTCCATCTCCTCCTTCCCCTGTGGCTCAGTCCCTGAGCCCATGACAACAGTAAAACATCAAACATTAAAAACTTACCCACTCTTCGCCACAGGTTCCTAGGACAGGTTACAATAACAAAACGTAAAATTATAAAATAAATAGAGCAGGGTTTTTTAGGGGGAGAAAGGTGCCAGTACTCACCATGAAGTTGTTACAGTAAGTGCCATATTTTTAACATTTGAGTACCCCCAGAAAAAAGCACTGGTTGCAACCATAAAACAAGTTGGGAGGGAGGGGATTACAAGTATAGAAACAATTCTGTCCAGTGCTATTTTTCTCAAAAAAAGAGGTGCCGGAACTCACCACGAACTTCTTCCTTGTTGTCTTAGAACAGATATGGCGCCCACCTGAGAAGACTGGGGCTGGGGGGGGGGGAAGAGCCCTGATTATGTCACACCCTTGCAGCAGCCATTTTGTGCTATAACACAGACTCCCCCGCCACAGCAGCCATCTTGTAGCAGGCAACCAGGGTAGTGTGCAGGCCCAAAAAAAGACCAATGTCTCTGGGTTAGGTCCTGCTGGCTACTGGGTGCTCTCCCATGCCATACTATTTCATATCACAAAAGCACAATCAGTTATGGTATATCCTGAACATATCTGCACCACATAGCAAGCGCTTTTATTTAAATATTTCTACTCCAGCATTCCAAAATTGTGTAAGCAGATTATATATATATAAACTGTAAGACAGAGCTATTCAGCCTGGCCTTTAATTTGAATTCAGCCTGATCCTTTATTTCCCTTCTCCTCCCCTTTTATGAAGATTACCCACTCTGAGACCCCACAGCTAATTCTCCCCTGGTCTCCTCACTGGCCCAAGTAGGACTAATTCAGCCAGCTAGCCCTGGTGACTATCTAATGCTTATTAGATGGATTTCCCCCAAACTGATTTCTGAACTTTGAATTTTATTGTTATTCATGTTTTTATACTGTATTTTATGCTGCTTCTACCATTAAGTGTTTTAAATTTGTTGTTAGCCACCCTGAGCCCGGTTTTCTGAACCGGGAAGGGCGGGGTATAAATAAAAATTTATTATTATTATTATTATTATTATTATTATTATTATTATTATTAACCCTCAAATATTCCACAATCCAATTTCCAAGAGGCCAGTCCAAAATCAATGAATCTGTAAGCAAGCGGCTTCACACATTTTCACCCCATCTTCTGCAGGTGCTTCCTCATAGCCTGGAACAGATGCTCTTCCAAAAAGAAAAGAGGTGTCAAAGACAGGTGGTGAGGGGGGTCATCCCTCACAGGAGGACAAAAAGGAGACTATGAGGAAGGTGTGGATGGAAGGTCAACCAGAGACCTTCCAGCTCTGAAGCATTCTTCCCTAACCCAGTTTTGCTTGGATGAAAGAATTGAGGGGATGCTCGTCAAATTTGCAGATGACACCAAACTGGGAGGGGTAGCTAATGCCGCAGAAGACAGAATCAGAATTCAAAATGACCTTAACAGATTGGAGAACTGGGCACAAGCTAACAAAATGAATTTCAATAGGGACAAATGTAAGGTTCTGCACTTAGGCAGGAAGAACCAGATGCACAAATATAGAATGGGGAACACCTGGCTTGCTAGCAGTACATGTGAAAAGGATCTAGGAGTCTTGGTGGACCATAAGCTTAACGTGAGTCAAAAGTGTGGTGCAGCAAAAGAAAGCTAATGTTATTCTAGGCTGCATCAACAGAAGTATAGTGACCGGATCAAGGGAAGTAATAGTACCATTCTATTCTGCCTTGGTCAAACCAGACCTGGAATACTGTGTCCAATTCTGGGCACCACACACAATTCTGGGCAGAATATAAGCAGAGGGGGGCAACCAAGATGATCAAGAGTCTAGAAACTAATCCTTATGAGGAGCGCTTGAAGGAGCATGGTGTTCTATTTTGTCCAAAGGGTTATATGGTTAAGTTCAGTAATAATAATAATAATTCCCCCAAAGCAAAAGTGCTAGAATTGCTGAGTTTGGGCATAATTGTGTGAATTTTAAATGACTTGTATTTGGCTACAGAATAAGAGGTCGTTCATCAGGACTGTGATATGAAGAAAAACATTAAAGCTATATGGAAGAAATGAATGGAGATGCAGCACTGTAAAATAGAATAGATCGTGATCAAGGAGAGATCATCCCATGTAGATGAAGAAGAGTTTGGATTTGATATCCCGCTTTATCACTACCCTAAGGAGTCTCAAAGCGGCTAACATTCTCCTTTCCCTTCCTCCCCCACGACAAACACTCTGTGAGGTGAATGGGGCTGAGAGACTTCAGAGAAGTGTGACTAGCCCAAGGTCACCCAGCAGCTGCATGTGGAGGAGCAGGGAAGTGAACCCGGTTCACCAGATTACGAGTCCACCACTCTTAACCACTACACCACTATGCCAAGACAGGATAGTGCACAGGGTGGACGTTTGATTGGTTACTGCCACGGTTGTCAGCGGCTATTGGGCGTGTTATTGGTTGCTGCGTCAAGGGCTGGTGTTGCGGCAATTGGGTGAGGGGACATACGAGAGACAGATTTTGCGCTGTGTGCCACTGAGCAATTTTTGGTAATCCCACCTTTAAAAATCTCAATAGGGGGCATCTTATACATGGTGGCATCTTATACACAGAAAAGTACGGTATATTTACACTAGGGTTGGTGTGATTTTAATGAACAGCGTGCATCAACATGGACAAATGGGCACATTTGCACAGAGACATAGGGAACCCACACACTCCACAGCGGATTTCAGTTACTGCCCCGTCGATATGGAGAATTACAGTACCAACTGATAGCAGACAATGTGAAGACTGAAGAAGTTTCGTGCATCACATGACCAGTATGCATACTCCCTAAGTTGGGCATCCAAACAGTGACCAGACCATATACACATGCGCCAATTTTTGTTGTGCACATTCTTCAACATCACATGGAAACTCTGCATTTTATCATTAGTTATTGTGTTTATTTGTGTCCCAGTATGTTTCCGAGCACAATTCAAAGTGTTGGTGCTGACCTTTAATGCCCTAAATGGCCTCAGCCCAGTATGACTGAAGGAGCGTCTCCACCCCCATCGTTCTGCCCGGACACTGAGGTCCAGCACCGAGGGCCTTCTGGTAGTTCCCTCATTGCAAGAAGCCAAGTTACAGGGAACCAGGCAGAGGGCCTTCTCTGTAGTGGCACCTGCCCTGTGGAACGCCCTCCCACCAGATGTCAAAGAGAACAACAACTACCAGACTTTTAGAAGACATCTGAAGGCAGTCCTGTTTAGGGAATCTTTTAATGTTTGATGTATTACGTTATTTTAATGTTTTTGGAAGCCGCCCAGAGTGGCTGCGGAAGCCCAGCCAGATGGGCGGGGTATAAATAATAAAATTATTATTATTATTATTATTATTATTATTATTATTATTATTATTATTATTTTAATGAACCACTGTGCAACAGAGTCCTCTGAGCAAATCACAAATAATATATCGGTTTAGCAAAATTATAGAATGCCATCAAACAAGCACTGAAAGCCAATGACCAAGGCAGCTTCGTGACCAGGAAGTGTGCAAAATTCTCCGTTTGTGCTGTCAGTTTGTGTGCGTTCTCTGTTCCTTCGATAGAACGCACACCACTATTAGTGTCCTTTTACCATTGATTGCAATGCGTGCAAGAATGTGCATGCGTCCGGGAGAATCCCTGCCTTAGCTCGCCCTGAATTAGATCACACCATTTCCTTTCTTTCGACCCACTGGTCTTCGAAACGAAAAGGCCTATGCTAATAGAAAGGACCTCGCTTGGCCATGCCTGAAGGTGCTGACCTTTGCTTGCCTGTGCCCTGGGAGGCAAAGGGTGGGGTGAAATCAGGCTGTCTATGGATAAAGGCAGCTCATTAGATCATCACCTCTGAGATGCTGCATTGAAAGTGCAGCAGGCTGTATCGAGGACTTCCTAATGCCAGCCTCCTTAAGGCAGAAGCCATTTGTATCCGGTGACAGTGGGGCAATCTCATATAAAAGGTCAGCCTCAAGTAGAGTTACCAAGTGACCAGGAAGTCGGGGGAGGGGGGGCGGCATCCTGAGCCCTTAACTGCAGAAATAAGCAGGTGAATATTTTTTTTCCCCAGCAGGGAGAAATATACGCTTCCCCTTGTTAATACTTGCCTGTTGAAGTCGCAAGTACCATGGGCCACAGAAAAACTGGCAATTTTCAAACTGTCATCTGTGCAGCATAAGTCCAGTTCTGCTGGGAAGATTTTTGAACAGTGAAGAATATCTGTATTTGGTCTTGTGATCAGTTGATTTTCTGATTGTGGCAGCTTTAACGTGGGACAGCCTGCTAACAGGCTAGCAAAACTCTGGCCTAGGAACCATGATTTTCATAATATGTCACTGGTTTTCATGAAATGCACCAAAAAAGTATGGGATTTCTCTTTTGGAATTATAGAAACAAAATCCAAAAACTAATGGACAGGATATTTTTGGAGAAGGAAGCCAGGTGGATTCTGAGGTTGACATCGTGGCTCCTATAAGCTTTAATAAGATTCTGGGGTGATTACCATAACTTTGAGATACAGATATTTGGAATTTGGAGTAGTTGGGGAGGTATATTTGGCCCTAGTTGCTTGGCTTGGTTTAGTATAACATAACAATACAACACATTTAAATGTTGAATCATTATTTCACCAAGCAAGTAATCAGTCTTAACATTCATTTTCAATCTAGTATAATAAGTATTAGAATACTTTTTCTTGATCACTGTGTATTTCGCTTTCTGAAAAAGATCAATGTAGGGTGTTAGTTTCTCATGTGCTCCTTTTAAAGTCAAATATGGTTTTATATACTTTACATCGTATCTATAGACTTATATCATAGGACACTATTCAGCTCTGAAGTTTAATATAGATTCTTAAAACAGATTTTGGATTTCCCTGTCGAAGAACCAGCGGGGTCTGAAACGTGCTAAATTAGCATGTTTTGTCTACCTGCTGGTTTTTGTTCCTGCTTCCAACTAGTTTTGATGATGATGATGATGGAAAAACAAGTTTATTAAATGCTAAACCAGGACCCACAGCAATTCTCTAGGAATACACACACACAAACCACTTGAGGACCCTGCTTTGGTCTGAAGGAACAGGCAGGGAGCAGGAGATAGCATGTATGGGCACAACCTTTTTCAAATATCTCACATTGTCATGCCACAGAAAATGCCCATGTGCAGACACATAGGTTTTGGGTGATTTCTTCCACTGTAAGAAAACTGTAAGATATGAAATGGTTATAGCTTTCTCCTCAACCAGCTCCTGGAAATCTTGTGGTATTGGTCAGGAAATAACCCTTGCAGGACACCTTGTTCCAGGACTTCAACTGGGTGAATGGACAGAATGGGAGGGAAGTAATCTGACCAGACTGCTGCGATCAGTTCAATAAACCAATAGAGAAAAATCTGGATTCACACAAGCCAGCACTAGATAGATGGCAACAGCATTCCACATTTACACAGCAAGCTCCAAGTGTTGCAATCATTTCACATATATTATCTTGGCTAAACTTATGACAGTCCCATAAAGTGGGCCAGGATTGTTGCCTACGTATGGGTAACTCGCAACTTACCCACATTTAACTTGTGTGCATTCAGCTTAACATCATTGTCAATCAAAAATTAAAAAGGGGTCAGAAGAGGGGTGGGCGTCAGGGGGAAAAAGACTTCGGCAAGCCCACCCACCATAGACTCCAATGCTTTTTGACACTGTGTGTTAATGGCTTTACGCACTAACCCAGCGTAAGTTGAGCGTTGCCTGTATTGCAAGTGAGGACTGAGGGACAGTGATTTGTCCAGAGCCCTCCTCTTTAAATTCCTGACATGGGAAATAAATAAAATAAAAAAATTGTAAAGTTGGCATGGGCAAAATTTAACCCAAGAACTTCCTGGCCATTGTGCTCTAGATAAACTGATTGTTTGGGAGTAACATAGATTTTAATTGAGGGCCGTGCTGTATCTCAACAACAGCTGCGTCTAGTCCACAACTGGATCTTAGTTTGGTTGGGATATTTCATTCCAGTGGACAACTCCACTTCTCTTTGGGACGTATTACGAACAGTGTGGTTCCACGGAGAGCAAGTTGCCGCAAAGCCATTGCTATCTGCAGCCTTGGGAAGACCAAATATAAACCTGCAGTCCAGAAAGTTTTAGGTTATCTCTCTGTAACTCAACATATTTATATGTACCTATCCAGCTGAAGTGTTTGGTTATATTATCTACCCGGGCAGAAACAAAGACAAAGATAAAAGTTCAAACTATGTAGAACATTTCGGCAGTCATTCTGCTCCACTGAAACCAAGGGGGAGTTTTGCTGATGACTCCAGCAGCAAAAGGATTTCAGCACTGCAACACTCCCACCTGTTTATACTCCGAAGCAGGCAAGGCTCAGTGCAACGGGACTCTGAACCCCTATCTGAGTGCAGAAAGGAGGCCTAATGCTGTTTGCTCAGAAGTAAATTCTACTGAGTTCAGCTTGGCTTAGTCCAGGCAAAGTATGCAGAGGAGGACTACATCTTAAATTATGGGAGCAGGGAGGTATATGAAAGGATCGTGTTTTCCAGAGTGTGTTTATTGCACTGACCTAAACTGCCTGCTAGATTCTTCCTCCTCAAGTTGAAAAGCTAAAACAGCCAAGAACCTTAAATAAACAGATTTATTGTGGCATTCGCTTTCCTGGACTGCGGTTCCTCCTCCTTTCTCAGTTTCTCCCGAAGCCGCTTGTCAGAGAATCCCAAGGATGAAGAATCTTCCGCAGGGAGGGTCTCCTTTTCCGTGGCTGCTTCAGGGGGCTGGGGCTCCGCGGGAAGAGAGAAAGAGGTGGGAACTGGGGTCCCAAATTTGCCCTCGGGTCTCCTTCGCCCATTGCTTGCAGCCGAGATGAAAACCTTTCCTTGGGAAATGCCAATTGTGTACTGTTAGGAGGGTTCCCTTATTTGGCATGGGAGCTCTCCCTCCTCCTGGCCGATTCCGGGTATTCCTGAAGAGTTTTAAACTACACATTTGCCTACAAAAATAGCATCTTCCGAACGGATGGAAGGGCGCCGCAAAAATCACAATTCTGGATGGGTTGTTTCTTTTTTGACACCTCCCCTCCTTTTTTCCTTTCAGCTTCTCATCTCCATGACACTTCTTTTCTAACATTTCTGACACTCTTAGTAGACAGCTAGAACTCTCTTAAAACCAGAAATTTCCAGGAAAAGTTGGGAGAGCCATAAATATATTTATATGGCTAGTCTTTTGTGTAATTAATAAATGTCAAAGAAATGAGAGATAGATATACACATTTTAATCTATGTGTAAACATAAAGCATGCATGAATTATATTTCTTACTATTCATATTACACCCTCCTCAACGCAGGCTGGCAGATTTAATATATACCTCATGAAGTCCACTACAAACCGATCTTTTACAAACCTCTTTCAGTAGGAGTATAGCGTGGATTTCTCCTACTCTGAGCTGTAGGATCTTACACAGTTATATATATATATATTTAAGTCAGCTAATGGAAAACGAAGAATTTGACTCTGCCAAGTCACCACATCAAAAATAAGAATTTTTCCTCTCTTTTCCATATCGCCGACCACGCCGAGGTCCAAATCCAGCCGGAATTGCCAAGTAGGTTTTCATTGTGCGTTGGATTTAGATGGATCTCTGAGCCGATTTGAACTGAATTCCGCTCGAGTGCTTTCCGGATCGAGCTGCAGGAAAGCTCACGAGCCGGTTTACAAGGCTTTGATTTGCTCGATTAATTGGAAGTTTACTGCTTTCAACAAAAGTTACTACCGAGGAGTTGAGGGAAGTGCTTTCGGGATCTTGGGCAGGTGTTTGCGTGGAGCGCGAAGCCGTGAAGAAATTTGTTGGATGTCAGGAAAACTCTTCAAGCAAACACCCGAGAGTTAATATATATATATATATATATATATACAAATTTCCTTTGTTCCCATACTGGCTTAGAAAGATATTTCCAAAAATATAGTTTTTCGGGCACCTTCCACCGAAAAGAGCTGAAACCTAGTAAATTTTTCATGCTATTCTTAAAGTTTCCAAAGACCTCAGATCGAAGCAGGCTTTCCTATAGCTCAGAACAGTCGCTGCCTGTAGATTTATCGTTTCCAACAAGTGGGAAACTTTCCCCTAAAGTAAAAAAGAAAGAAAGAAAATTATTTATAGCTCAAACTTTTCAGGTTTTAAATTCGTATGTCCTCCTCCTCCTCTCCCTCTCCTTCCCTTAAACTTCAGAAAGAGAGACGTCGGCTGCATTTCTCTTTTGGATTTCTCACAAGTAAACGTGAAATGTCCTCGACCAGCGAGCGAGTCCACCCCAAAGTGTCGATAAATTAAAAAATCGCGGCCCGAGTTTCTCCTCCGAAGCTAGCTTCCGCTTTTGGAGAGTTAAATTTGTCCCTTTGACAATCAACAGCAACTTTTGCCTTCCTTTTGAAAGCGCAACAAAAAGATTTCACGCCCAACTTGAGCGGAACAAAGAGACCTCGCGCCGCTTTGCTTCGGGACCCCCCCCCCCCGCCGCCCCGCCCGCCTCCTCCTCCCGTGTTAAACGGAGGGTGAGTCGCTTGTTAGGGGGGATGATAGGAGAAGACTCAATTTTATACATACTTTCTTATTTGAAGGAAGGATGTCCCTGAGTTGGAATCACGAGAGGACTGCGGGTTTGAAAGGAAAATTCGGGATCTCTCCATAAAGGACGTTAAAAGCTTTCAGTCTCATTTGATTTTTTTATTTGATTTTTTTTTACTAAAATGTGAAAGAAAGAAAGAAAGAAAGAAAGAAAGAAAGAAAGAAAGAAAGAAAGAGTATAAAATAAGCCACGTAGATAAATAAAGTATAATTAAATAATCCATATGCAGAAAGTATATATATAAAAAATGTAGACAGAGGTATGTATATGAATATATAAAAGGGGGTATAAATCTACACATATAAAGTCTAGTTGTACAGTCTCACAAATAAAGCATGCGTAAGATAAAATTGGGTATGTTTAAGAAAGGTACTGCGTAAGATGTAAGAATGGGAAGGTTCTATAGCTGGGTTAGAGTGGCCTTTGAATTTAAATAACTAAAACGTATTGTATTGCATTGTATTGTACTGTATTGTATTGCTACCACCAACTTGCGTGTGCTCCTGGGGAGTCTGGTGTATGAATGCATACATGCAGGTCAGCACAGGGGTACACACACCTCGCGTACACAAGCCTCACACGGCGGAGTCAGTCAGCATCCCAGTTAAACCAAATTCTTTGGCGTTCAGCCGGATGGAGTCCTCTTGGAAATACAAATAGCACCGGAATCGAATCAAGAGGGCGATGGAAACGGCAGCCTGCTGAACTCCTGGGGTGTCTTCAGTTTAATGGGAGGGACAGGGGCAAAATGTCACCTCTCTTTCACCATACACCCCCTCCCATTCCCCCCTTTGAGGCTTTCAAATGGGAAGTTTTCCTCTGTTCATAAAGGGAGGCTGCTCCCCCCAACACAAGTGCTCTTGCGCCCAAGCGGCAATCGTATTCGCCACCAGTACTGTAAATCGCATTTTTCCCTTTCCAAAGGTCTACGGGGTTGACGCCAGACTTAAGGTCATACTTCGAATTAGACTCGTGGGTTTTAATGGGACTTAAGTAAGCCATGCCTAACTTACTTTATGTGCGATTAAGTCTGGATCCAGCCCTAGAGCTTTCCTCTGCTTTCAAAGAAACCTGTGGCCTTTTCTTTCTTTCTTTTTCTCCTTCCACGCTCAAAACCCAAAATAGTATAATTGAGCTATCTTGATGCAAGGATTTGGAAGGCTGCGCGTTCTCCCCTCTTTCTTTTTCCCTTCTTTATTTCTTTTCTGTCGAATTTGAAACTCTCCCTGATGTCCTCCTCGGTGGGTTAGAATAGAAACAGGATTAACTTTCTCTGACCTTAAAAGAAGGTGACGTTTCCATCTAGCGATTCCCAGCAGCAAGAAACAGATTCCTGGAGGAGGGGGGGCGGGTTGGTGGGGTTGGTTGGAGGGGTTGAAAGGGGTGGAGAGGGTGAATTGAAAAGAGGGCAGCTTTAACAAAACAAAAGATGGCCACAGGGTTGCCAGAGATAAGATTGTCCCGCCAAACAAGGAGAGAGAGAGAACTCCTTTCGAAGTTACTGATTAAAAACTGGGAGGTGGGAAATAAGGGGGTGTTGGACGGAGAGAAAGGAGACCCTCACACACATAAGAAAAAATAAGCCCTTTCAAACTCGAAGTGAAAAACGTGGTAAATTCAACAGTGGTTGCTATGTTAGTCTGTGGCAATTATTATATTATCATTATTATTATTATACATTGGTCAACTGTACGGACGTTTTCCTGGACTGGAGGGTCAGCTCCCTTACAGGAAAAGCTGGTGGTGACTGACTGCACAGTCATGTGTTAGCCTTGCAGGAGTCACAGGACTCTTGGGTTGACTTTCATCTCCCGAAATGTGCGATCTTTCCTGGCCAATTGCCTTGACTCGCCAGCCTGTAAGTCAAGGAACTTCGAAGCTTTTGGGGGAGGTGGCTCTGTCCTCCCTTTTCTCTTGCGCCCATCTCGGTTCTTTGCACCCCCTCTTCTTCCCCGCATCCATTTCTTCCTCCCCTCAGCCCCAAGCTTTTTGGAGTGGAGAGAGAGAGGGGGGGGAGATGGAGAGAGGAGGGCACCGTACCCCAAATCCCGACAGGTGGCTAGTCTTAAGACTCACCAGTTTCAAGGCCACCATTGCCTTGCTCATACCTTGAGGCCAGATTTGCAGACCTCCTCATTTTGCACCAAGAAAAAAAGCTCCACCCAAAAAAGCGCTTCGGACTACCAATCCTGCCTCTCTCTCTCCAACCCCAACTGCATTCGCCTTCAATAGGAGCAGGATCCCTCCCTTGTCCAATCGCTTTCTTCCTTTCCTTTCTCCTTTTTTCCTCTGGCATTTACAGCCGCATAAATCTTGCAATTCGCACCCAACTCTTTCTGCCCCCATCTCCCCCGCCTTTCTCCAACCAAGAAAGCTATGAAACTCTCAAACTCCACTTCGGACACATTGCAAAACTTCTCCCTCTTGCCAGAAGAAGCGAGGCTCTTCCTCACTTCCTTACCTAGATCATCTCCTAACGTTGACCCCTAGGGTGATGGGCGGAAGTAATAGGATTTTAAATTCATTCCCTTTGAATTGGCACCCAAGATCTCAGCGCCTCTTTGGAGTCTAAAGGGGCGAGCTCATTTCACCGGCCAAACCCTTCTCCCCTTCGCGTTCACCGTCCGGACATTTCCCTGAGGTGCCTCTGCTTTAAATACAACCACAGAGAAAGCGAGTCCACCTCCTCTTCCAGATGTTAAACGCAGCGCCAGTATCTGCGCGGCATCTCCCTAGGCCTTCCTGCAAACTCCTTCCTGCTATTAATTCGCCAGTATTATTATTATTATTATTATTATTATTCATGTTCCACGAAGGCAAATCGAGAAGCTCGCCAAACGCAGGAAAGCCTGGTCTACGGCATTTCGGTCCTTTGTCGCCCCGCCAGCCCCCAACCTCCCCAAAACAAAATGTGAAGAAAAGGAGAGAGAGATTGAGAGAGAGAGAGCGCATGACTTACCCCTGAATGGAGGTTGGAGTTGGGGCAAAGGGGAACCTGAAGGAAGGATCAGAGCACTGTTTGGGAGCGGAACAGGGCAGGCAGATGCGCTTCCTAAGCAAAACTGATGGCCAGCAACGCTATAGATTAGCATGGGGTCACCAGCACACACGGATTTGATCAATACCCCCGCACTCACGTGCCAGATGGTTTTGGAAGAGGAGAAAGAAAAGGAAGAGAAGGAGGGGAGGGGGACAGGAAAAAAAAAAACCTTCCAAACTAAAAAAAAGAGAGACTTCAGGTCCACTCAACGCCTGCCTCCCTAGTATCCCACAGACCTGTGGAAGGGTTTTAAAAATAAATATAAAGACATTTCACCGACAAAAAAAAATATCACTGGCACGTTATTCTTTGCTTCTTCACCTCCTAGAAAAAAAATTACTGCCCCTGCCCCCCACCATTAAATGTTGAGATTTCACCCTCTCCCCCACCCCCTCTGTAGCAAATACAAACTCGCTTAAAACATCTATTGCGTGCGTGTATCTATTGGGCGGCGTGTTTAAACACGTGTACCCGAGGATTTAGTTTGTTTCAGAGGAGACCAAGGGGTTAAAAAAAATCAGAGGGCACCGATGGACCTTCACAGAGAATCATCCAGCACATCGTGTACAATTAGGTTGTTCCCAAAAGGAATGAAGGTTTTGCACACGAGGACACAGCCATTCGTGCTGCACACGTGCACACGTGTGTGTGAGAGAGAGAGCGGGGGGCGGGGTTCAGCCTGAGATCTTTCCACAAACCTCGCTCAGGACGCGAGCAAAAATACTGCTAGATGCCTGAATGGCTATCAGGTAAAAAACATATACAATGTATGTCAACACATTTATCGAATAGCATTAAATTGTGTGTGTGTGTGTGTGTGTGTGTGTGTGTGTGTTTAAACATTTCATTGTTTTCAATAGGGAGGGGGGATGATGAATTGGTGGTTAAATCTCCCTCACTGGAATGAATGGGACTTGAGTGCTCAAATTTGACTTCAATCTGCCCACGATTGCTCCTTGAATATTGCACGCTGGTGTCATGATGACATAGATTTTTTTTTTATTTTTTTATTTTTTTTGAGAGAGAGAGAGAGAGAGAGAGAGAGAGAGAGAGAAAGGTTAAGTATATTTGGAGAACACACACACACCTTTTAATATAAAGGACTGAAGAGGAGAAAGGTTAAATTCTGGCACAAGCATGCAGGATTCCTCTTACAATTATAGAAAGACGCTGAGAATATTTGATATCAAAACAGTATTTTTTATCCTTCCCCACGCTTGCTATTGGATGCGTACAAACAGCTGTCTGCAAACCCACGTCTCCTATCATTGGGGTGCGGGCAATTTTTCTCAAATATTAATGGGGGGGGGCGGCAATTCCTGAGTCACTCTTATTTACTGCTTTTTTTTTGGGGGGGGAAGAAATTAAAATAGCACGGTAAAAAGCAAAACACTTATGCAGATCCAAGAGCACGTTTCCCTTTTTTAAACGAATATTATTATTGCTGATAATAAAGGCATATATATATGGTGACGCTTCCAGCTGAGGTTCCCAGGACTCCTGCGAGCAAGGCGTTTTATGTGTGTTTGTCAGTCATTTAATGCCCTGGATAGGAAACGATCCTAATCTGAAATAATCCTGTGTCGTGTGCCTCTTTCCCTACAAAAGGGGTGTTGGAGACTTGTTTTCATTTCGCCTTCGAGACGCTCAGCGTGGAAATCCAGAGCCGAGTCAAAGGCATATTCAGCACACAAAGAACCGCTTGTCTGCCTGATTCCATACAGAAAGCAGAGTATTGATCCGGAGGTGGGAACACGCAACACCTCACCTTTAAACTCTGGCCCACGTGACCAGAGAGCTCAGCAGCCAGAAAACAGGTTTATTTTTCCAGGTTGATCTTCTCCCACCCTAGAGAACCTCAACCCGCCATGCCCACCCCCCAGGTTAAGAGGATAGGGGCACTCACTGCTCCCCTTTTTCCCTACAGGAAAATGTAGGTGAAAAAGGCCGCAGAGATCTTCAAAAATCCAGCCTGGGTGCCGCATGTTTACGCTTTGCTCCAAATAGGGGCTCTCTTCCCCCTCAAACCTTACAAACGGATGGATCCTGATTTTGACAGAGATTGGAAGCTGGCAGCGCAGTCTAAGTCATGCCTACTTAGAAGTAAGTCCTATTGAATGCAGTGGAGCTTACTCCCGGGTAAATTGGCGTTGGGGTTGCGGCCTGAGTGGCACAAAAGAGCAGGTGGAGCGATCTGCTGGGGCTTCGTCCGATTTAGCGCAGCGTCACGTGTGAATGGAAGCACCTTTTCGAGTAAGTCGGCTGGAGATCAGTTGGACTTAGCTTTCCGGGAAACGGGTTTAGGAGCGCGGAGTGCTGCTAATCCCAGCTAATCGTTTCGATGTGCGGTGGATCCCCCTGTTCTGAGGCGAGTCAGAGAGGCTTTCTTTCAGGAGCAAAGCGGATTCGCACCCAGGAATTGCGATTGGCTCCTCTGGAGTCCGCTGTGAAAACACCTCCTTCTTAGTTTAAAACTGACACGTGGATGGATTTTCCTATTTCTACCAAACAGGAGATTCTCCCTCTCAAGCCCCAAACTGAGCACCTTTCAAAAGTGTTCCTCCCACCCACTTTTTATAGGATTTATAGTGTTGTCAGGATTAAGATTTTAATGGGGAGGGAGTTGAAATAATTCTAATGGCTTTTTATTTTGCTCTGACGTACCAAAACCAAACAAAAAAAATCTAGAAATATTTTTTTTTGCAAGAAATGTAGATGCATGCCCACAAATTAATACACATTCCCTATCTAAAAACGTTTATGGTGACGTTTCTATTCTGTCCTCGCTCCTTGGAGAAATCCCCTTTCCACCCTCTGTTTAACCTCATAATAACCGTGTGAGAGGTAGACTGGGCTGAGAGACGGTGCTCCACCAACAATAAAAAAAATGCAGCAGGATGATTGGGTAAGGAACTGGACTCCTGACCCCCTGAACCCAGCTCAGAAAGGTTGCATCTCAAAGTGACTCCCTTCAGTTTAATCCCTATTATTATTATTATTATTATTATTATTATTATTAATATATTTTATGGAAGGGGTTATACTACCCACATCAAGATACAGGTAATATTAGAGAGATTTATTTTAGCACAAAATATAATGTGTTTGTTTGTTTGCAAGCCTAATCCTATTTGATCATTTAATACCACAGAAATTTTAAGAAGGCTATCCGGAAGGACTGATACCCCAACGTCTATTGAGTTAACCTTGTTGCTTTACCTGAGAAGCTGGGACTTTCCTTCCCACCGCTGTCTAGGACTCTTGCACCGAGGTAGGGCTTCAATTCTGAAAGCGACTGAACCTCTCTATCCTCAAATTATCCACTTATCATCATCTTCATTATTCCTATCACTACCGTTGTTAGCCTACATTCAAGAGGACTACTCCAGAAGTGAGTGGTTTGAGAATTTACCGCTCCCGAGGCCAATACTGAATCAATTTCAGGCCCTTGTAGTCTTGATCCTAGGCATGTTTACTCAGGAATTAACCTCGTTGGGTTCAGTGGAGCCGCCTCCTAAGTAAGCGTGCATAGAGTTGCAGCCTATGGCTTCCATTTCCAGCGAATTTACGTGGGAGACAGTCCCAATCCACGCAGGGTTTACTTCAGAATAAACACGCTTGGGCTCAGGCCATATGTATTCATACTAAGGGCTTTACGCACGAGTAACCCGCCCTCTCCCATACTCAAACCTTACTTAGGGGCAAGTCCCATTCAAATGATAATACCAATGAAATCCTATTGAGTTCAGTGGCCATTATTATTATTATTATTATTATTATTATTATTATTATTATTAACTTTTGAGTAATCACGTCTCGTTCGAAGTCCTGTTTTTTGTTTTAGCATGAGGGTCTCAAGCGTCCTCGAGATTTGGGGGAGGGGCGCTACTATTCCCCCCCTCCGTGTGTCCCCCCCCCTCAAAAAGCCCCACAAGACCATGTCACTGGTCCAAAGATTTATTTTGCAAGCTTTTCTCAAGTTGTGTTTTTTTTTTAAAGTGGGGCTTCTCTTTCTCCACGCCCCCCCCGCAGCCCACCATTGTTTTCCGAGCCAAGTTTTCTCTAACAGCTGGAAGTGGTTGGAAGGGACTGTCTTAAGAGACCCCCCGCTCTTCTTTTGACAGCTGATCAAAAGAAAATAGGTCACGCTTTTCAAACTTATGTCCCTCCTGCCCTTAATTACTGTCTCTTTAAACAAAGGCAACATCTGCGCAGCCTCAACCTGCTCTCTCGTCGTCCCCCCCCCCTCCCTTGGAGAAGCTGTTACTTCTGAAGGGGCTGCGCGCGCTCTCGTTCTCTCTCTCTCGGCGGCTGGCTAGTCAGTCCAAGGAGGCTGGCACAGAAAATGCGATGGATGGATGTGTACTAGTGGGCGGGTAGGCAAGGCCTCTGGGAGGACCCTAAAGCTGTAATCCTAAATAAGCATCGCGACTGGAGCAAAAATCCCAGGGCACTGAATGGGGTCTTAACTGGTGGATCAATGCGCGGGGGATGTGCCTTGCAAGCAGCCTTGCTAGGGAGTAACCCTCGCCATGTCCAGTGAGGGAGGAAACATGCATAGGATCCCACTGCGACGACGCTAGCTAGCCGAGCTGGATAGGGTTTACTTCCGAGTAAGCACGCTTAGGGCTGCACCTTCTCAGGTCCGGAACTGGCCCAACCCAATTCAGCGGAAGCCCTCAATTTCTGAATTTTGGGGGGGAATGATTTGGGGCAGGGCCGCTTTCAAGATCGACTCCTTACTCAGGAGTAAATTCCTTAGACATCAATTTTACTTGACATGGGTGATCTACAGGAACACTTCCCTTGGGTCAGCTTGCAAGCGCCATCCTATATGTTTACTCAGAAGTAAGTCCGACTGCGTCCAATGGGCCTTACAGTAGGTATACAGTATAGGACTGCAGTCTTCATTTATGTTTGAGTCTCGGTCCTTTCAATGTCCTTTTATTTCTCTTGTTTGAAGGCATGCTTACTCAAAAACTGAGTTCCATGATGCTTACTCGCAAGTGAATGTACATTGGACGGTTTAAAAAAGAAAGTTCGGTGTAGAACGTGCAGCAGGATCTTAGACATATTTGCACTCAGAATGGCAACCCACGAGCTTATTAGGGCTTACTCCAAAGTAAGTCTGTAAAGGATTTGCTTGCACGAAGTCAATTTCCTCCTTGCAACCCTGGGCGAAGTAACCAGAGGAGGAAGCTATGTCGAACTTAGGGAGAATTTGCTTGGGAGTAAATAAGCTAAGGTAAAGGTTCCATGTCTTGATATGAATCGGGCCAACTGCATCGCTTGGGGTTAATCTTCTGGAGTCTCTGTGTTTCTGGTTATTAAGAGCTGTTTGGAAAGTAACCACCAAAAGTACAGGTTTTTAATAATCATAATCACCATACATTTGTATTTTCTTTATTATCTGCTAATTAAACTCGAGGGTGTTCAAGAGCAGGCCTTTGGCGTTTGTTTCGACTCTCTCTCTCTCTCTCACACACACACACACACACACACACACACACACACACGAAATCTCATTAAGCTTCCTGAAAGCACAACTACTGCAAAGCTTCTGCCGTGTTGGGGGTCCCTAACACAAGACAGCCAAGCGTCTCCTTGGATATTCTCACATTAGTGAGGTTTACATTCGAGGAAACCGTGCTCTTTATAAGCTTGCCATCCTATCCTACTTCCGAAGGAGGGTGTGTGTGGAGCTGAGCTCCACTAAAATCAAGGGTCTTGCTTCCATGGACAGCTAAGCGCATTGGCCACGATCCAGCCTAAATTAAATGCCTTATAAGTCCCCATTGCAGGCGCCGAACTTTCCCATTGAAATCAGTGGGCGTTTTAGCAGCGGTGCCTAGCTGCGGCCGAATCTTGGCCGTTGGCTTCGCAACTGGTTTGCCCTTGCAATACACGTCGGTGTAAGTGCGCAGCTCCGACGTGTTCAGGAGCCGGTGTGCATGCATAGGATTGCGATACTTGCGCGCAAAAAGGCGACCTGGAAAATTTGTAAATTTAATGCTTCGTGCCCTCGGGGCAGAGACCTCTCTATTCCTTGCGTCAGTCTGCTTAAGCTCCATGCGCCCTAAAAGTTTAAGGATCGAGATGCCAGTTTCATAGTCCATAATTGCAGGACTCATTCGGCGCAGACTTCCACCGAAGCCTCTTTTTGGAAAGAGGCGAGGAGGAGGAGGAGGAGACTGGGATGGAATGGCGAAGCAGCCCAGCTAGAGGCATTCTTGGGACTGCCGAGATCTCCATAAAGGGCCATCCCCTCTCCATAAATAGCGCATATATTATGCATATTCACACACACACCCCTTGTTGTTGTTTGTGGTTGCAACGAGGCAGGCGCCGCCGCTGCCGTCTACCTAGCGAGGAGCTGTAGCCTCGGCCGCCACGCTCCTCAGCAAAGATCAACCCGCCGCTAATCAGCGTGGCTGCTGCATAATGAAGCCAAGTTTGGCTAAGTTCTGTCGCGCTCCAGGAAGGCGGCGCAGGGTGAAGCGAGAGAGAAGGCTGAAAGATTCTCCGGATCCAAAGGCGATCGGCTAGGATCACAAGCTCTGTTCTCTCCCCCGCCTCTTCCTCCCCAAGAGACAGTCGGTTTTATGCATTTTTTATTATTATTTACGATTTTTATTTTTTTTCTAAAAACCAGCCATCCAGCAAAGCCAGCCCAAATATTCCCAGTAAAAAAACAACACAGAACATCACCTTTGAGGGACTTTGAGCTGGTGTAGGGGGCTGGGTGTTTGGTGAGGAAGAGCCGGATCCGCTGCCTGTCTTACTCGAAGGAAACCCCACAGGACTCCAGGGAGGCTAGCTTTCAGGCAGGCGCGCAGAGGCGTTGCAGCCCTGGATACCTGGGTTGGCGGTGGACGGGCTCCCTAAATAAAGACCGACCATGAAAATGCGCGGGGGGGGGGCAATCACTAACAGTGGGGCGCTACATAGACATTTGTGTGTGTGTGTCTTTGTGTGTGTGTGTTGTAGCCTTTAACGTTGACTAGCTGGTGCCTGTGCCTAACAGAAAGGAGAGCTGGAAAAGAGATTTCTGCTGGGCATCGCCACCCCTTTTAGGTACCCACTTAACCGCCTCTGATTACTGCCTTGGCGGTACCCCGTTATTTTATTTTTATTTCCGAGAAGGGAGGCAGCTCCCGGGCGTGGCTCTCCTCTCCCCCCCCCCATCTTCAGAGGCTCCCTCTCCCGCGTTCCCTTTGTGCGCGCCGTGCGCCCTGCTTGCGCCTGGGCGCGGAGAGAGAGAAAAAGAAAAGCAGGGCTGGCCAGCTCCGTCTCGATACCCAAGGCAGGAGGACGCTGCATCTTTAAATTCTCTCTCTCTTTCATTCTCTCTCTCTGCCTCTCTCCTTGGCGTTTGATTCCAGTGCCTGGGAATCTTCAGGCAAGCTTGAAGCCTCCCGGCGCGTCGCTCCTCCTCCTCGCCTCTGCCATTGGCCGGGCTCCCGCAGACCTTGAGCCGGCTGGCTCGGCGAGGCGTCCTGAGTGGGCGATCTCCTCGTCCATCCGTCCGCAGAGCCCGCCTTTTCCCCGGGGCTGGGCTAGGTTGATGGGAGGCGAGCCTCGATCGCAACTCTGGACAGCTCCAGCTACCCAAACAGACGACGTAAGAGCAGGAAAGGGCTCGGACATGGCGAGGCGGCTGCAGCGGCGCTGGCCAGGCTGACGGAGAGGCTGGTGGCTGCCCTCCCTTCTCTCTCTCTCTCTCTTTCTCTCCCCCACCCCCCCTTCTCTCTCTCTCGGCTCCCCTCCCGCCCCCCACACGCACTCACCACACAATTCACACACGCACACAACTGAGAGGCCTTATATCGACACCCCCCCGTCCAAAAAAAAGAAAGGAAAACCCAAGACAGCAGGAGCGTCAGCAGCAGCAGCATCCAGCATCTTCCTCTGGCGAAGCGCCGCGGCTGGAGCTTTTGATCCCCCCCACCTCCTCCCCTTCCCCAGAGCCAAGCGACCCCCGGAGCTCCGTCTGCCTGCCTGCCTGCCTTCCCCCTCTGCACCCACCCCCGCGAAGCCCCCTGGTGCCGACCACCCCTCTCCATGGACTGAATGAAGACTGCGTGCACCTCCTATCGATGCCTAACCAAAGAGCTGGACAGCTGCGCCATGAACCCGGAGATGACAATGGAGACGCTGGGCCCCTTGCACGGGCCCTCGAGCCATGAGCAGGAGCTGATGGGCAGCCCCAGCCCCCACCACCACCCCAGCAGCCGGAGCGCCGGATCGCTCCGGGTCCACCCGCCGCCGCCGCCGCCGCCGCCTCCAGGCCCTCCGCCGCCGCCGCCTTCCCACCAGGACTTGGCGTCCGCCTCGTCGCGTTCAGCCATGGTGACCAGCATGGCCTCGTTGCTGGACGGCGCGGGGGACTACCGCGCGGAGCTGTCCATCCCGTTGCACCACGCCATGAGCATGCCGTGCGACTCGTCTCCTCCGGGCATGAGCATGACCAGCACCTACACCACGCTGACGCCGCTGCAGCCCTTGCCCCCCATCTCCACCGTGTCGGATAAGTTCCACCACCCGCACGCGCACCACCACCCGCACCACCACCACCACCACCCGCACCACCACCCGCACGCGCACCACCACCACCACCAGCGCCTGTCGGGCAACGTGAGCGGCAGCTTCACCCTCATGCGCGACGAGAGGGGCCTCCCGGCCATGAACAACCTGTACAGCCCTTACAAGGAGATGCCCGGCATGGGCCAGAGCTTGTCCCCCTTGGGCGGCAGCCCTCTGGGCAACGGGCTGGGCTCCATCCACAACACCCAGCAGGGCCTGCAGAGCTACGGCCCCGCGGGCCACGAGAAGATGCTGAGCCCCAACTTCGACGCGCACACTGCCATGCTGGCCCGCGGGGAGCAGCACCTGTCGCGGGGCCTGGGCACCCCTCCGGCGCCCATGATGTCTCACCTCAACGGGATGCACCACCCCAGCCACCCCGGAGGCCACCCTCAGTCTCACGGGCCGGTCTTGGCCTCCGGCAGGGAGAGGCCCCCGTCTTCTTCCTCGGGAACCCAGGTCAACAACTCCGGGCAGCTGGAAGAGATCAACACCAAAGAAGTGGCGCAGAGAATCACGGCCGAGCTGAAGCGCTACAGCATCCCGCAGGCCATTTTCGCCCAGAGGGTGCTGTGCCGTTCTCAGGGGACCCTTTCAGACCTTCTAAGGAACCCTAAACCTTGGAGTAAACTGAAATCGGGCAGGGAGACCTTCAGGAGAATGTGGAAATGGCTGCAGGAACCCGAGTTCCAGAGGATGTCAGCCTTAAGACTTGCTGGTAAGCCTTCCCACCCGTCCCTCTCGCTCCCCCGGGTCTTTCCTTGTGTCACGGGGGGTCACCAGAATATTCGCTCTCCCAGGGAGTCAGCGGCCAAGTCTGTTGGTCCTCGGGTCAAAACAGGTTGGAGGCTAGGGAGAGAGGTTACTTCGCCTGTGTGTGTGTGTGTGTGTGTAGGGCCTGAGTGCTGCACAGGCTTTTGAACTTGGCTGATGGGTTGTCCCAAGAACCAACCGCCTTGGTTTTCGGGAGAGGATGTTCGCGAGACAATGCCCAGGCCCTTTGGTCTCCTTCCCGCCTCCCTCCGCGCCCTTGCCGCCTTATTATTATTATTATTATTATTATTATTATTATTATTATTAATTCGGTGGTCTCGGTTTGGGTCTCTATGGTACTTCTGGATGGCGACACCTATAAACAATCCCCGACGTTTCTATCTTCCGAGCAGGAATGCTCCAAAATTAGACATCTTCTTGGGAGAGGGTTGTTGTTGTTGTTGTGTTGTGCCCCTTGTCTCTCAGGAAAGTTCCCTGGAAGATGGAGAAAAGGGAGCAGCTCTTCTCCCCTGACCAGCTTTTAGGATGCGCGGGGAGCGGGCGCGGGAGAAGACAGCTACAGCTTTGTGTATGCTGTGAAACAGGGGTCGCCAACCGAGTGCCCCTTCGCCAGGTGATGCTGGACTTCATTGCTGACCAACTGACCATGCTGTCTGGGGCTAAGGGGAGTGCAAAAAGCATCCGGCGAGCGCCACGTTGACTATCCCAGCTTTGGGAAAGGACAGTGCCTTTCTCAATTCCAATCTCTGAGTGCTGTTTGTGAATTCTTTCGTCTATTTATTACATTCGAAATGGAGCACGAAACCAAAGCCTTTCTTTTTGGAGTCTGCTATGGTGTCTGCAAGATAAATAAAAGCGTGTGTGGTTGTGTCGAGGTGGAAATCTCCCATCCTCGTCTACCCCCACCCCCCACCTTTCCCTTCAGATATGTGTGTGTATCATTTAAAAGTCATCATGAGTGGAAATGGAGAATTAAAACCCGCGTTCGCTCTGCGAAAAAGGAGGCGCTGAGATTGAAAGCTACCAGATGAACGCATCAGAAAGCTTGGGGACTCTTTTGGGAGGGAGGGAAGGAAGCAGGGGAAAGGGCGCTATTTTCTGCAGAACAGATTGGATATATTTGAGCGTGGGGGGAGGGGGAAGGAGAGAGAACAATCACATTTTTTGGTATATTGTTCTTTTGATGTGCGCCGAGTTGTTTGCGGGCGCCCTCTAGTGGCAGCTAAGGGAAGGCTTCTACCCCTTCTATTGTTCTAAAGATGGCAAGGAATTTCGTCCATTTGTGCGTAATGAAAAAATATTACAGTACGGATTGTTGACAAATGAATCAGCTGGATAAAGGTGGGCAGGGGGATCTGGTCGGCAGATCTTACTATGCAAATCACGCTGAATGGGCTGAAACTGGGAGACGCCAGAAGGGAATGTGTATAAATATATATATTTCCATCCCATATAATGTATGCATCAGTAGGGGAAACTGATTGCACCATGGTTTTGACAGCTATTTTGCGGTGCAGCCTCGGGTATGGAAAGATAACCCTGCGCGGGGATTCGCCTCTCATCCTTTCATCACCCTTCATCACAAGGTAGTTAGATGCCCAAGGCTAGAGTCACAGAGGAGCGTGTTGATTTCTGGTACATTGAGATCTATTGTTTCCTAGGCTTGCTCCAGCTGGGCATATTTAAACATTCTCACACAGTCTAACGCCCCCGTCCAATGTTTACAACCGCGTTTAATAAAAGGAATCCCTCCTCCTCTATCCTTGACAATTGCCTCATTCACCTGTAGTTTGATTGATTCTGGTCTGTTGCAATTAATCGTTGGCTGGTATTGATTAGCAGAGGGGAAAACTACTACATAGGGATACCCCCCCCCAAGAGATGACTTCGCTTCCAAATTCTTCTCACCTCACCCCAATTTCCCACCCCACCCCATCTCCAAAATTACCCTTGCCTTTTACTATAGATATACAGTACCAAAGGACTGATCGATCCTTTGCAGGAGATTTCAAATCCCTCTCCTTTGGGGAGGGGGCGCTAGGAGAGTGGGGAGTGGGGTTTCTTTTCCTGACGCGTCTCCAGCGGTTTATTAATAATTAGCATTCCTGCTCTCTTAATTATGAGCCGCGTTACCAGCTCGTGGGAAACTAAGGCAGGAGAGGAAATTGAATGTGTGAATGTTTTGCTTTCCTGGCGAGGCTGGGTATGTGGCTACATCCTTTGTTCGTGTGTGTGTGTTGTCACGTCACTCTTTCCCTAACAAGACAGTTTGTGAACACCTCGTCTCCAAAGATGAGCTCCGCTTCCACCCGCTCCTTCCCTCCCTCTCGGCCCCCCTCCCCTTTCTCATTGGGTCTTACTGATGATAATTAACGTGAGAACCGTCTGAATTGGTCTATCGACCCGCCTTTTGCATGGTATTCCCCCTTTTAATAGCAAGGTTGTTTGCGGTAATAAAGCAAAGCGTTGGGAACGAAGGGAGGGGGGCCGGAGAGAGTCTTACGGTGGTGTTTTCCTCTTGGTTTAACGCGGCGTTATTTTAGACTGGGGTGATGAGGGGGTCCCATATTTCTTTCTGATTTTTCTGATTTACGCAGAGCCGAATGAATTTCAGAATGGGGGGAAGCGCTGGAATGCACCCCCAAGTCTCTTGCTTTTTAGGATTCAAGTCCTCAACGCCCTTCTTTGGAAGTAAACCCTATGGATTCCAATGGGACAGCACGCACATCTTGTGTCTAGAAGCTCATATTTCAAAGCATTAAAAAAATATGCTGACCTTCAAAGCTGCCCGATTATAATCCAAAATCAGAGGTGCAAGGGTGACAATAGGTGGGAAATACTTTCCTGTCCTGCCTATTATATATCAGTAGGCTAAGATACTATTATGGACGTTTTTGGCGTCGCGATCCCATTTAGGTTGCACTTTTAACTCCACAGCGACACTTACTTCCGAGTAAACATATAGAGGCTTGTGCTCTTAGGCTGCTTCCTTGCAGCTCCCCTCTGAATACGCTGTGCGTAAGTAGGGCCCATTGAAATCAACGAGCTTTCCTTCCAGCAGGTGCGTTGAAGGTGCGGCTAGGAGTCAGTTAAAGAGGAGGAAAAACTTGATTGTTTGATAAGGTTTCTAGTACAGCCACAATCTCGTTCCCTTGTTACTTTCAACAGTATGCGGGTTGCACCTTTTGAAAAACCGCGTGTAGATGTGCTCCGGCTCCGTTTTGGATGTTGATCCGCCGTTTTATTCCGAGTAGCCCTGGCACACTTGTTGCAACGCAGCCTAAGGAGTCCTCCACGGTGCGGGGATGGCCAATATTGCCATATTCACCACCGCAGCTTGTCTATTGGAGAAGCAGCTGGCATTGCTGGAAGGATCCAACGGAGAGAGGAGATATTACCATGGACTTTACGCGTAGCTGCAGACACCAGCAAAAGCGCGGGGGACGTGCGCAGAGAAAAAGAACAAAAGCCCTCTTTCTATGAATTATTAAACTAAATCTGGGTGCTTATGGAGAGCGGGGGGGGGGAATGGGGAACGCTTGTGGGGTGGGGGTGGATTGCGAAGCGCACTCCGGTTTGGGTTGAGGAGTCACAGAACTGGAGCCTTGGCAGCAAACCGAGGATGGAGGTTTCTGCGCATTTCAAGGGAGTGACAACCCACCGTTTGGTCCAGTCAATTTCACAGCTGCAACAGCAGCGACCTGTGCAGAGGGGTGGGGGAAGGTCTGGCCAATTTCAAGAGCCGCGTTTGAGTGATGATGGAAGGTGACTTGGTATAGTCTCTCCATCTCTCTCTCTCTGAGCTATTAAAAATTCATGCTCAAGCCCCACAGGGCGAGATGGGCCGCTGTGCCGGGGTGATTTCTTTACATATTTAATGTCTGTTTAGGCTGTTTGCTCAAGCAGAAAGCAGCCTGCAACAATAATAATAATAATAATAATAATAATAATAATAATAATAATAATAATAGGCAGCCACTCGAAAAAGCAGCAGCAGGAAGAGCCGACGGGTTTCACTGGTTCGAATTTTACCATTAAAATTTATCCACAGAGAGAGAGACAGATGCAGAAGGCAGACGTTTCTCCTAACAGCCTTTTCTGGGCTGGGCTGGTAGTGGTGGTCTCTCCCCTTAGCCGCGCGTAGCCATCGCCAGGCCGGCCTGCCCTCGCTGGCAGAAGCTCTGAACACGCTAGTTAATTGTTTTCACCTTTGCGATAAATATCACTTATGCAAAAGTCGCCCCGCCACTCTCTCCATCCACTTCCTCGGCGCCCCCTCCCCCCCCCTAAATTTAACGATTTTCAATTAAGAGGAAGAAACATAACAGGAAGAGGGAGGGAGGGACAGAGGGGGAGAGAGGCCAGATAATCACTATAACGCATGCATTGATTATATTTGTGTATCTGTGTGTATCTACGCATATAACACATGCACACATTTCGCTGGCTGGCCAGCAGTGCAAGCGGGAGACATTCCGAGGGATTTTATCTGCTCCACGCATATATATTCCTTTTCCATTGCTGTGCGGCGCTGGTTATTAATGAGCGCCCACATTTTCCTCGAACGGCTAATATTAGTGCTATCAGGAAGCTATCGTTTCGATTAACACCCGGTGTTCCTTTAATTACCATTCCCTCATTTGCCCTCCCCGCCTCTCTCTGGGGAGGATTGCGGGGGTGGAGTGTGGGGGGGGGGAGAGAGAGAGAGACCTTCAGCCCCCCGGCTAACATTTTCTCCTCTTGTTATGGCGAGTTCTGAATGCGCAATGGCCGTTGCGCAATTCCAGAGCATCAGATGTGCGCCTAATTGGCACAGGAGCACATGGTCAGGTTCCCACTCAGATCAATGCAAATGCTTCTGTTTGCAAACAGGAGGACTCTGTCCGCCGCCGCCGCGCCTCTCTTCCCAGAAGACACCTATTTCGCACAGAACATTTCCCTCCTTTAAAAAAAACACAACAGCATTCATTTGTGTGAGCGTTTTAGGTTTTAGATTTCCCTTGCTGTCCTAAAGACCTGTTAAATGATAATTTGTGGCTAGGGTAAATAAGCACACTCATGGAGGGAAAGCAAATCAAAAAACAATGGAATTTTGACTTCTGACAGATGTTCCAAGCATGCCAAAGGAATAAGGGCATTGGCAGATGATTTAAGGGTGGTTAATTGTGGGATATGCAGATCGTGGAGTAATAGAGGGCACAATTATATGTGGCAATTAAGCACCTCTGAAGTATCACTGAAATCGGTGAGAGAGAGAGCGCGCGCCTTTGTGTGCTTCAGTATCGTACATAGGAATCAATGGGATCTGAGAGTGCTTAACAGTGGCTGAATCAGCCCTGTGTCTGCTTCGTTGAACACATGCTTGTTTATAGATCTCTGCTATTTGCTTTATTCATTCATTTGTTTTGCTTGCTTGCTTTAATTGCAATTTTTGTGTTGCCTTGCGTTTTCATGCCATGAGCTGGCTGAAGAGTCTTTGGCCTCTGAATATGGGGTGTGTATATTATATAAGAGAGGAGAGGCAGAGCAGACTGGGATTTTCTCCAGTGCAGACTGGGAACTGCACAAGAGTGGTGCAAGCACATTCATTATGAACCATGCAGATTAGTGAATACAGCTGTAATCGGTCAGTGAAATGGGGAACAACTTCGGCCTAATCACCATTGAAAGAATTACACACCCCTTACACAGCTCTAGCTTATTTCTATTGAGCTTTTGCAGGACCATCTACCAGTGGATTATGTTCATACATTGTGCATGATAGTTACAAAATAGGCTTACTCCCAATAATATATACCTGATTTCTGCAACCTGGTTGAATTATTCCCCTCTCCAGTTTAAACTGCAATGTACACACTACAAACCAATGACCAAAACCCCCATTAAATTGTTGTGAAATTCACCCTGGACTAAGGAAACAGACCTATACAGACTTGCTTTGGAGTCAGCCCTGTTAAATTCATTGATACTTATTTCTGACCAATTTTTAATTATCCTTAAATACTCCTTAAACTTATATCAATAGACACAACCCAAGAGAGTTTGGAGCATATTTAAAACCAGTGAACTTAAGCATGTGTAAGAGTTATTGTTCAGCAATATGTTTAGAAGCAGAGTGCTATTATAATATACCATTGCCAAAAGAATACAGTGTCAGCAATAATAACCCAAGAATAATGTAATGCAAACCACTCCGTTAGTTGAATACTGCACGTTTTGGCTAATCTTTTAAAAACAAATTTAATTATCACAATGTGCACATGTGTTGTGCTATCCTGGTGTAAAAATGGTGATGCACATGTGGAAAGAAGATTCTGCAATCAAATAATCATTTTGGATCCTGCGCATGAAATAATGTGTTGTGTAGAAGGAGGGGGATAAACACTGAGTCATATTGCCATTGTCAAACAGATCATCAGTACTAATCTCCAGGGCTGGGAAAGACATTTGTTTGGTCATGCCTATGGAATGAACACTTCCCGAACAAACTGAAATACATATTTTCTTCAATATTTGCACTCACCCAAACTTAGCAATGTAGCTCTCCACCCCAAAAGTGCATACAAAACTGTACATATTAAGGGGAGATTGCACAAAAAATGCCTATATTCACAAAAATAACATACAAAAAAGATGGGTGTGTATCTAAGTGGAAACTACTAGCAAAAATGTCTATATTAGACAAGGTTGCATACAATAATGCGTGCAAGTGTTCATGCAAACTATTTTTTAAAGATAATAATTAAAAAATTGCAAATGGATATGGAAATGGGGAGACGTGACCTTAAGGCTGAAGAAATGAGAAATAGAAATTGACCAATCCATCCATTTTTACTTATCACATATAGATTCTATCTCTAGACTCAGAAGGTGGTGAGACCTGTCCAAAATACAGAACATAGTTTTGAATGTTATGGTTTGAGGGATTTTGAATGCTATGGTTTATACAATCTTTAATTCTATGGTTTGTGCAATATGGTTTGTGGGGAGACAGGGAGCTGTGTCAGTACTTATATATAAAGCCCTGCTTAGTGGTGGGCTTTTTGTGTTCAGCAGTGTGTATGCAATATCTCTGATTGGTGCCTGCATGTATATTACATGTATTTTGCTTTATGCATTCATATTCCCACACTTTTTAGCAATTTCAATTAGTACCTTCCAAAATTTGCCTGGGTTTGTTTACACATCCCTCTCTGTTATTCTGTAGCCTGTCATTGCAACATGCAGCTATAAATAACGAAAACATTATGAGAGTGAGAAAAGATTTGGAGCACCTATTCATATCAAAGCCTTTATAACAAAACACACAGTTTCCCCTCTTCCAAAACAAGCCATCTTGCAAAACCATAACATTCAATATTATGTTTTGTATTTTAGACAGGTTGTTACAATGCAATCACTTTTTATTCATAGATATTGGTGGGCAAAATATTTGTGTGCACAGATACATTACAGAATATGCAGCGGTAGAGAATATGCAGCCAAGAATCATTTGACCCAAATCAAGATGCAAAATTCTGTCCCACACCTTTCCCCTCCATTTTCCCACAGCCTAGCACACAAAGCCACCTCTGTCCTTGGAGTGTATGACAGGTTTTACTTCTAGCCAGACCAACAATTTCTTGTTCCCTTACAGAAGCTGGACAGGGACTGTAAACATTCTGACAGTTTTTGAGTGACTGGAATGTTTATGAGCATTCTTGGTCATAATAACAACCCAATCAATTGGTGTTAGAAAATTCCCGGTCACATGTGGAATAATGATACTTAGCCACTGCTGTGTTTGAAACACGTGCATACATGATAACAATCATGTATTAATAATCTTCCTTTTAACCAATTTGTTGAATAAAATTTAAATAACTTACATACTACAAAAACGGAATATGTGGTTATTTTTTAGACCTTGAAATAACTTGCAATTTATAGGGTAATCTATACACATCTACTCAACTAAACTCCACCGATTTCAATAGGAATTATTCCTAGATAAGTGTGCGCAGGGTTGCAGCCTTGAGAAATGAAAGCTACTTCCCATTGTTAGTACCATGGACTTACTTAATGTTATAATTTCCTTTGCTTGTTGCAGTAACACAGCAGAATTTTAAAAAAGGTGTATGGAAGAATAAACAGACACACCAACTCAAAAATTGGCCTCACCCTTTAAAATTAGCCCATTCCCAATCAATCAACTAGGGTCCAATCCAAGCACACTCACTTGCAGAGAAACTATTACACTTAAGGCTTGCTTCTGACTAAATAGGCATAGAATTGGTCTATAAAGGCTTGGTTGATTAATCTAATGATCAGACTGATTAAAGCTTACCTATATACCAACTTTTACCTAACTGAAAAAGTTTTGATTTACTGGATGTTGGCATCCTTTCTCAGGAGGCAATGGAAAAGTGTCTCCCATTTGAGGGTGAAGTCAAACTGTTGGAAGGTTGCAGCCCCTGCTGTGGCCGCAGAGACTGATACAGGAGAGACATGTGTTGTTGCAGCTGGGGCAGATGAAGTTTCTCCTCCGGTCACGGCTATGAATGCATGACCTATCTGTCTGTCTCCAGGCACTATAACCAAATAATATGTGTATGTATTATTCTGTCTTGCCTACCACTGTGAGTACTTTCTGAAATGCAGTCTCTTGAGTCTCTGGTATGTTTCTGCATCAGGCTGTGCCATGACATGTATGTGCACAGAACTACAGAGGGGCCATAACTTAGAAGGTATTTTGCATACAGGAAGTTTGAATTTTTATCCTTGGCATGTTCACTTAGAAAGGACAGAAGTGTGGTAAGACTCAGAACAACTTATCCCTGAGATCTTGGAAAGCCACAGGCAGCAGTAGGCTTAGAAGAACCAATAGCCTAATTTGATTTTTTTAAAAAAAATAAAAGCTTTATGTTACACTCCTGTGTTATGATAAGTCACGACATATTGCTTCCATAAAATTCACTTTAAAAATATGAGCATCCTAAGCTCGAGAGTGTGGTTCAAAAGAAAAACGGGTGTTCTAGATTCAAATTCTAATTCAGGAACTTGTTAGTCAGGACTGGGCCTGTTGTTGTTTATAGGTTTGGGCAAGTTGTTCTTTTGACTTGCCCATCTGTAAAATGGGAGCAGTAATGAACTACCTAGAGGAGTCGTTGTGTGGCTCAAGAAGCAGTGTTTGTGTGTGTGCATCATGCTTGCTTTAATATGAATTTTCTTTCAAATAAAATAGTGTCACTTCACTTGTACTAAATTCATGTCCTCATTGAACCCCTTAGTAAAGGTAAAGGTAAAGGTACCCCTGCCCGAACGGGCCAGTCTTGACAGACTCTGGGGTTTGTGCGCCCATCTCACATCTATTGGCCGGGGGCCAGCGCTGTCCGGAGACACTTCCGGGTCACGTGGCCAGCGTGACAACGCTGCTCTGGCGAGCCAGAGCCGCACACGGAACGCCGTTTACCTTCCCGCTGGTAAGCGGTACCTATTTATCTACTTGCCCCCGGGGGTGCTTTCGAACTGCTAGGTTGGCAGGCGCTGGGACCGAGCAGCGGGAGCGCACCCCGCCGCGGGGATTCGAACCGCCGACCTTTCGATCGGCAAGCCCTAGGCGCTGAGGCTTTAGCCCACAGCGCCACCCGTGTCCATGCCACCAAATTTTACACTGGAACCACAACATGAATGATTTCAATGTGTGGGGCTCAGCCCAGACAAATCTAAGCACAATTAATCCTCAATTACTTTAAATGGAAGAAATGTAAGCACATGTAACAGGTAAGGATGCGAGTGGCACTGTGGTCTAAACCACTGAGCCTAGGGCTTGCCGATCAGAAGGTCGGCGGTTCAAATCCCTGTGACAGGGTGAGCTCCCATTGCTCGGTCCCAGCTCCTGCCAACCTAGCAGTTCGAAAGCACACAGTGCAAGTAGATAAATAGGTACCGCTCCGGCGGAAAGGTAAACGGTGTTTCCGTGTGCTGCTCTGGTTCGCCAGAAGCGGCTTAGTCATGCTGGCTACATGACCCGGAAGCTGTTTGCTGGCTCCCTCGGCCAGTAAAGCGAGATGAGCACCACAGCCCCAGAGTCGTCCGTGACTGGACCTAATGGTCAGGGGTCCCTTTACCTTTAACAGGTAAGGACTCTACTCTACACCCCATGCACAAAAAAGCAATCAAGACACATGTAGTAGGAGCAGACCTTATCACTAAACTATAGCAGTGCCCATGTAACTTCCTTAAAAGGAATATGAATGAAGTGGCTCTATGGAAGTAAGTTTATGCACAGCCTAAACTCTGTCATTCATGGCATGAGCAGAAGTCTCAGATCCCAAGCAGTAATGGCACTGCTTCATTCTGCTTTGGTTAGATACCTCCTTGTTTGGAGATCTATCTCCAGTCCTGGGCCCTTCAGTTTAAAGGACATTGGCCAAGTGTGTCTGGAGGAGGGCAACAGTGCATTGCAGGGGAAAGAAAGCAGCTATTGTGCTTATTTTACACCAGAGTATCCAGATAAGGCAGTCTCTAGTCTCATAAAACCAAAGGGGACAGACCACCTAATTGAGTAGTATGGAACCAGGTGTTCTTGAGCTACAGCTCCCTGCCCACTGGCCATTCCAGCTGGGGCTGATGGGAGATGGAACCCAACAACAGCTTGGGCACCAGAGACTTCCCACCCCCACCCCCCCGATCCCTGCGCCTTGAGTTTCTCCAAGTCCCACAGCCAAATGAAAGGATGGAGCTCAGTGCTAGAGTATCTGGAAGCAAGAGCTCCTGCCAGTCCTGAACTAGATGGGCCAATGGTCTGACTTCATATGAAGCAGCTTTCTATGTTCAGTTCCACTGTTCTCCTCAGCCTCTGGACTGAATGTTGGAAAGTTGGTAATAAATTGGTGGGGGGTCTTTCAGTTCCTGATCCATATGCTATGAACCATAGAGTCATAGAATCATAGAGTTGGAAGGGATCGCAAGGATCCTCTTTGTCCAACCCCCTGCAACACAGGAATCTCAATTTAAGCATCCATTACAGGTGACCATCCAACCTCTGCTTAAAAACCTCCAAGGATGGAGAGTCCACCACCTCCTGAAGGAGACCATTCCACTGTCAAACAGCTCTTAATTTCAGAAAGTTCCTCCTGATGTTCAGTCAGAATCTCCTTTCTTGTAACTTGAAGCCATTTGTTCGTGTCCTACCCTCCAGAGCGGGAGAAAACAAGCTTGCTCCATCTCCCATGTGGCAGCCCTTGAGATATTTGAAGAATATTATGCACTCACTGCTCTCCATGTTTCCTTTTTAGAGGAAATTCAGGCCCTTCTTCCACATTCTTTAGTGTGGTATACAACCAACCAGTTACTCTAGCATGACGTGGTGTACAGTTTCACCTCCCTACCCTACCCTATCCTATCCCTGTGTGCTCTCAGCGCACCCCTCTGTTCCTGAGGATTGAGGAGAAATGCAGAGCAGATCTAGAGGGGACAGGGCAGTGTGGGGAGAAGAGGGAGGAGGAGGTTTAATTGCGCAACTCAAAGGCATTGCACTAACGTAACTGCCCAGTCTGTCATTCTTGTGTTTGCCTTATTCCCTGGGTCTTTGTCCCGCAACATAAATTTACTCGTTTGAAATATCTGCATGCATTACTCTATTATACTCAAATGAATGACCAGGAGGGCTGCCTTATGGCAGTTTGATACAGTGGTACCTCGGGTTACATACGCTTCAGGTTACAGACTCCACTAACCCAGAAATAGTACCTCGGGTTAAGAACTTTGCTTCAGGATGAGAACAATAATCATGCTCCGGCGGCGCGGCGGCGGCAGTGGGAGGCCCCATTAGCTAAAGTGGTGCTTCAGGTTAAGAACAGTTTCAGGTTAAGAACGGACCTCCGGAACGAATTAAGTACTTAACCGAGGTACCACTGTATTAGTGAAGTGATACACACGGTTCTCTTTAGAGGACAGAGGCCCTGTTAAGACCATTTGGTCCAAAGTCTAAAATTACCTAACTTCACCTCTAAAGCAAATGGCCAAAAAACAACCACCACATCCTTGTCCATGCCAGTTTCATCCTTCGATGTGACTGCCACTTCTGTCCCCACAGTCTGTTCATAGGTGGGTCTTGTAATTGCAGAGGGGCATGTGGGAACTGGAAAATGAGGCGCCAGCGAATTGCTCCATGCATGTTTCCAGGAAAAGCTGTTGTCTGAATGCAGGCCATAGGTCGGTGGCAGAGCACATCTGTACACAGAAGGCCCCTGTGATCCAGCTGTGTAGGGAAGGGCCATAACTCAGTGGTAGAGCAGCCGCTTTGCATGCAGAAGGTCCCAGGTTCAATCCCCAGCAACTCCCATTATGGCTGGGAACGATTCCCAGTCTGGAAACCTGGAGAGCTGCTGCCAGTCAGTGTACGCAGTGCTGGGCAAGATGGGCCAGGGGTCAAAAGCAATTTCATATGAGTGTGTTTTCTTGCGATGCTAATTGTATGTTTTAAGTATGTTATTTCCCCAATGGGAAACATCTTATCTGGAAGTAAATCTGGCTGGTTGCAGTAGGACTTTGCTTTTGTATAACTTAACCTGACCCAGCCAAGAGTGTTTGTATTGGCTCCTGATCTTGCCTGGTTTTTCTGGATGCTGTTTAGAAGCCATAAACCACTTTCCGTTCTGTAGGCCAAGCTGAACTCATTACAGTACCTGGCCTTAGGCAAGCTGTTAGATCTTTGCTTGCAGCAACACGGGGTAGGGGGGATAACAGCAATGACCCATCCCATAGGATCCTAGAAAGAACAAATAGAAGCACTTAATTTGAGCACTTAATGAAAGCCGTCTACAAATACCAGAGCATGAATGGGAAGGACTGGGACTGATGGAAGTCCAACCACAAAATAGCCATAGCTGGTGCGCAGGGTTGCAGCCTTATTGACTAAGAAACCCTCTTAGATCTGAATAAGCATGCACAAGACTGGGTTGAAAATTTAATGGAACATACCTAACACCCATGAACTTTTGATTGCTTTGCAATTGGTGCAGCAATAAAGCACATTTGCAAAGCTAAGCATGGTTTCAAATTGGATGGGGGACACCATGTCCTGGACTGGTTGGGCGCAGAGGAATGGTGGGAAGAACCAACTGGGGAACCATCAAAGGAGCCCGGTGAGTGGTGGTGGGTTGACAATGGGCGGTCAGAGGGAGATGACTGGGAAGACCAGGTGGTGAGCTGTGGCAGAAAGAAGTCAAAAATCAGAAGCTGAAGCTGGTGAGTGGGAGGAGAGAGACCAAAAGGCAGAGATTATTCAGGCCGGTGAAGAATCATGGGTATCTCTCCCTCCGGCTGTGACAATCTCCTCTCCCCACTGTATCCCAGAACCAGGAGAGGCATGCAAAGGGCGGAGGAGAGATTGGCTGCCCCTATGTAGGCATAGTCTCCAATTGCTTGGAAAAAAGGAGATATAGACAGCTGGGGGGGGGAGGGAGGGACCTTTAGTCTCAGCAACTGATTTCCCCACCAGGAATGAACTGCTGTGCTAATAAAAGGTTAGCTCCAGCTTTGGACTGTGTACTGACCAGCGTGCTTTGTGACACCTCATGTTGAGATTCCTGCATTTCAGGGGGTTGGACTAGATGACCCTTGGGATCCCTTCCAACTCTGAAATTCTGGGATTCTATGGTTCATCAATCCAGCCAAAGTTAAGCCTCCTAAGGATGCACCCTTATGAACTTCCTAGTACGTGTGTACCAAATGTGGCAGCACTTCATTGATTTTATAGGTTGATATTTTTAGAAGTGTGTTTTTAATTCTCCCTTTGAGTAAATGAGACCAGGTGGGTCATGCTCATCATTTATTCTGATTCTCCACATTCTCAGTGCTTTGACAGCCTTGAGTCGGGAGCTAGGAGAGGAGAGTGTAACTCAGTGACAGAGCACTAAGGTCCTGGGTTCAGCTCTTGCCTTCTAAACAGTGGTACCTCGGGTTAAGTTCTTAATTCCTTCCGGAGGTCCGTTCTTAACCTGAAACTCTTCTTAACCTGAAGCACCACTTTAGCTAATGGAGCCTTCTGCTGCCGCTGCGCCGCTGGAGCACGATATCTGTTCTCATCCTGATGCAAAGTTCTTAACCTGAGGTAATATTTCCGGGTTAGCGGAGTCTGTAACCTGAAGCGTATGTAACCCGAGGTACCACTGTAGTTGGGAATAGCCTGGTGATGTGAACAACCTCTATGCCTGCGACCTGTCCTCTGATCTTTGTGTGTGCCAGTCTGCAGGCCGGATTAAGACCTTTAGAGGTCATAAACAGGGGAAAGATTATGGTGTGCTCCCTGCTTGTACCATTCAAAACAAAAAAGAACACTAGATTGTAAAAGAAAATATTATTTTAAAAAGTGACACAAAACTTCTATGCATGCAGACATTAGAACAGTTTGGCCCCCTGGGTTTTCTGATTGCAAACTTATTTCCAAGAGAGATCCATCCTTCCTTCCTTTTGGTGCCCCTGCTTCGCTTGCCTACTGGCTGCTACTCCAGCGCTGCCAGTTTGAGCAGGCAGCAGGAGGCTACCTAGGCGAGCAGTCTGGCGGCCAGGTCTTTCAGGCAGCTTTTGCATGGGCGAAGCAGCTTTGTACGAGCGAGCACCTTGTCAACAAACCAACGGAGGTGTTCGATTTGGCGCAGGGCCATTGCAGACCCCCCCCTCCTCCTTCCCTCTGTACTTGGCGGCTCTTGCTTCCTCCCCCCTCCCCCTCCCCTGTATTTGTTTCTATTTATTCCCGCCTGCCTTCTCGCTCGCCCCTGTGGTTGTGTCACTTTCTCGAGCCGATGTGTATATGGAGCCGGATCGATGCTGATAATGTTGCGAAGATTAAAAGCGCATTAATGCTGCCAACGACGGCAGAGCGTGCGCGCCCGACTCGCCATTGATTGGCCCGGCAACTCGAGCCGGCGCCTTTCCAGGAACTGCGAGCTGGCGGCGCGCGCCTTTCCCAGCAGAGGCATCAAAGGCTGCCGCCCCCCCCAACCCAGCAAACCCCCCCCCCGCGCCCACACCCCAGACTTTCCCAGCCTGGGTGGGTTTCTCGTCTGGCTCGGGCTGGCCCCCTCCCTCCCCTCTGGCTTCCCTACCTCCCCCCCCCCCAGGGCATCGCCCCCTCCCCTCCACTGCCTTTCCCAGTCTGGGTGAGTTTTCTTGTCTGGCTTGCGCTCGCCCCGTCCCCACCCCCGGGCATCGCCCACCACTCTTTCCCCGAAGTCTGGGCCGTTGGTGGGGGTGGGAGGAGAGAGAGAGAGAGAGAGAAGCTGGAACTGACAATGTGGACGGCGAGGAAAGAGGGAGAGAGACCAAGCGAGCGTTCACTCCGAATTAATCGCCCGCGCCGAACCCGAATTGGTCCCCAGTGTTTCCCAAATTTAGGTCTCCAGCTATTTTTTGACTAGTTAGCAGGACCGGTAGTCAGGGATTATAGGAACTGTAGTCCAAAAACAGCTGGAGACCCAAAATTGGAAAACACTTGCCCCAACAATCATTTTACAATTCGATCTCAAACCTACTTGGAACTCTGTGGGAAGTATTTGCCGCCGCTTACTCGGAAGCAAGTCTCCCTGCATTGACCAAGGACCTTTTTCGGGCGCGTAGAATTGCAGTCTTGTTGCTTTTATTCGTTTGGGCTTTCTCTTAACCGGGAGACAGAGCTAAGGTGCTAGTCCCTTTGAAGTGGATGGGCAGCCGATGGGAATTTCGTCGATCCGGGTGTGGTTTGCCTTTACAAAATCCAGCGCCTCAATCGCCAACCGGTTTCCTTGGAAATAAATCCCCTTGGTTTCAGTGCAACAGGTTTCTAAGTTCACGTGTTTTGAACGGTGGCAGTTGGCATAGCTGCCTTCTGGATCGCACCTGAAATCCAAGCACGGTGAACGGTGGCAGGCAAGGCAAAATAGGGAGCAGAATCCGTGAGCCTTTTCCTCGGTTACCCATTTCCAGCCTAAGCGCTGAGATGCAGAAATATGTATATATCGCTACAGTTCTATTTTCCCTTGCAAGCCAGGTCCAGAGCGTCGTTGCTGCTCTTAATCCAAGCCCACCAATCTATGCTCATCCCGATCCTATGTATGTTTGACTCGGAAGCAGGGGCTGCAAAGTTGTGACCCCGATGATGAATCGCTTAGATGCGTTCATTAAAAACCTCTCGGTCTATTAAAAAGCATCACCCGCTTAATCGAGCAACCGATTCCCCCTCCCCTTTAAATAATTTTAAGTAGAAATAAAATTGCAGATGGCAAAGTGTCAACTTAGAGGAGACCTCCCCCTTTTAAAAAAATTCCTGCGCATCTATTCAATTATTTGCCACCAAGCGGTTTACACAATACTCAATAATAAACCATCAAAATGGGGGGGGGGTTTGAGGGAACGCCCCTTCTAAAATGGTGCTGGTTGTGACAGATCTGAGCATCCTAAAAATAAAATAAAATAAAAACTCACCCACCCATAATATATGCCATTTCCTTCAAAACCTGCTTTTTCCATAGGCAGATCTATTTATTAATTTACTTGCAGTTGAAAACGCATACAGTTAATCGACTGAAGCCGCAATCCTATGCGCACAGGGAGACCTACTTCTGCGTAAACAAGCCTAAGATTGGGCTGTTCGGTGTTTTTTAGTCCGATGATGCTCGGAAGTAAATCCCACTAGGCTCAGCGGGGCTTACCTTCAAGTAAACGCCGTGTACAAAGACCTCAACCCTTTCTTGCGCCTTAACTGAATTGATTCTTTAGGCAGGTTTCAAACCTTCAAATCGGAGCGCAATTGTCACTGTATTCAAATGGAAACAAATTCCATGGGAATCAATGAGGTTTACTTCTGAGTAAAAGCACCTAGGATCAGCATGTTAAACCCTACCGGGTGAATATAATAAAATCCTTTCTTGTGTGGTGACTTCCTGCTTGGTCTGGTGTGTTTGGACTGTACTAAGGCAACTTACCTAAGGACGCTTACTTGGGAGTAAGCCCCATTGAACTCTGTGTGCAGATTTAAAGAAACCCTGCGGTCCCATCCTGTGCGTATTTTCTGTGCACACATCGTATATTTAAGTCTTACCCCCTCCCCTCCCCCCAAAAGAATCATTGGAATTATATTTTCTTAAGGGTGCTGGGAATTGTAGCTCAGCGAGAGGTAAACTAAAGTTCCCACGATTCTTTTTTTTTGGGGGGTGCGGGTAAAGAAATGTGCTTTCAATACATGGGATGTATTGAAAAGTGATGATTCCCAATGCATGGGAATCACTTTCACCCTGGTCTTCTTAACAAATCCCTATCAAATCGCTTCAATGGAATGCAACTCTCGGTTTGTGAGTTTGAGGTCGCACCACAAATTTAAATACCTACCTAAATAAAGACTGAAGGAATTAATAGAAGAGGCCCCCGCCTGCAAAAGCCGGTCGCCGTCCACTTTAACGCTCAGCAGCGGACAATTCGGATTGCCCTGCGCCGGAAGACAGGGTCTAGGCTTGAAGCTATGGGGAGTCGGTCACTCTTATTTGCCAACACGCCGCTCCGATCCCTAAACTAAGGCTCAGCCCCCTCATCCCCCTCCCCCACCCGCACGAAGGGAAGAGAGTCTCAGGGCATGCACAGAGCGCAGCTCACTGAAAACCACATCACCACAACCTTTATGGGGGACACACCCCGGCTTCCCAGGGGAGTTGGGTCTCATTTTAGCAAGCAAATGTATGGACACCACCAGCCCGTCCTCAAGAGTGCTTTAGATGTTTAAATAAGTTAAATGCAAACTGCGCGGGTGTATATTAAGAGAATAAGGCTAGAGATTTCCAGTCCAATTGTGCCGCCTACTTTCTACATTCCGCCTCCACCTAAATGCAACCGCCGTTATCTCCTAATTGCTGCTTAAGAATTGCAGTGCGCTGCTTTACCAAGAGGACGGTAGCAAGACCGTTCCCCTACCCCCCCCGCGTGCCCCCCCCCCGTTAGCCCCTCCGGCCCCGCAACCCTTTGGAAGGTCAAATAGGTTGAGAAAGAGGAGCAGAGCGAGCGAGAGCTTTTGTAAATTTCATACTGCCCTTAGGAATTGATTTTTTGGGGGTGGGGGTGGGGGAGGTTGTCACGTGACGTGACCGAGCCCAGTTAAGCATTCAGGTTTCCAGCCTTTGTATCTGTTTGCTTTCTGGATCCACACAGCCCCGAGCTGCGGGCTTGGATTTTGAAAATCGGTCGCCACACCAGTTGCTAAGGCTTCAAGAGAGGGAGCAAGCCCCGGAGGCTCTTATTCATGAGCAAACATGGGGCAGGGAAGGGTATTGAAAAGGCCTTTTGGTGGAAACGTAAGCACACGGCTTATTTCCGTGGGATTTCCCATTTATTTATATAGAGATTTCTGCTCTGCCCTTTTTGGGGTGGCTTAGGACAGATAACGCCGCAATAACACAACCTAATAACAGTATTGGATAAATTGCATTGGGGTTCTGCTAAAAGGAGGTACTTCTTCGCATAGCTTGGAGTTAACCTATGGAATTGTTTATATGCAGTTATTTTTTTTAAAAAAACCAAGCCGCTTGAGTTATAAGAAGGACTGACACATTGAATCATAGAGCTGTAGGGACCACAAGAGTCATCTAGCCCCAATTCCCTGCGATGCAAGAATCTTTCGCCCAACATGGATGGTGGAAGCATATTTGCCTTCTCTTTTGCATCCAAACTAATTGGCAAGGAAGGAATTGTTGACTATTGGTTTGTGGCACAGTGTTGAGAGTATTGGACTAGGATCTGGGTGACCAGGGTTCAAACCTTAACCCCATAAGGCTCACTGGGTGACTTTGGACCAGTCATGAGAATGAACATTCTTCTGGATCAGGCCGGCAGCCCATTTAGTCCAACATCCTGTTCTCACTTTGGCCAACCCAAGGTTGCCAAATTGAATAAAATATTGGGCAGGGGGACAGGTAAGCCCTGCCCCAAATAATCTATCACAAGACAAGGTACACACGCACCATTTGAATGGCATCGCCTATCAACTTTGGGGGCCCCAGACTCCTCTCACATATTTTATTGGGGAGTCCAAAGGGACCTCGACCCCTAGGAGTTGACTCCTATGGGCCAATTAGATGGCCATGGGAAGTCTTCAAGCAAGACCTGAGCTCAACAGCATTCTCATCTCCTGTGGCTTCCAGCGACTGGTATTCAGAAGCATTAGTCTGCAAAAGTGGAAGGAGAACGCAGCCATCAGGTTTAGTAGCCGCCCAGAGTTTTATCCTCCATGAATTTGTCCAATCATCTTTTAAAGTTGGTGGCCAGGGACGCAGGTGGCGCTGTGGGTTAAATCACAGAGCCTAGGACTTGCCTATCAGAAGGTCGGCGGTCTGAATCCCTGCAATGGAGTGAGCTCCCATGGCTCCGTCCCTGCTCCTGCCAACCTAGCAGTTCGAAAGCACGTCAAAGTGCAAGTAGATAAATAGGTACTGCTCTGGCGGGAAGGTAAACGGCGTTTCCGTGTGCTGCTCTGGTTTGCCAGAAGCTGCTTAGTCCTGCTGGCCACATGACCCGGAAGCTGTACGCCGGCTCCTTCGGCCAATAAAGCGAGATGAGCGCCACAACCCCAGAGTTGGCCACGACTGGACCTAATGGTCAGGGGTTCCTTTACCTTTACTTTAAGTTGGTGGCCATAATGATGCCCAACTGAGAGAGCCCTTTTCTCTCTGCCTAAACCTGGTCTCTTGGGATGTTGCGAGGACAAAATGAAAAGGGGGAGAACCACGGTTGTTACTTTGTGTTCATTGGAGAAGCTGGGATATGAATGTAGTTGTCATAGTAGTAGCAGTTCCACAGTGCAATTTTGACTGCCTTAGTTGTGGCGTCTCCACCTATCAGGGACCTGTAATATTAGTAGATTTCCTGCTTCAGCAGAGGGCTGAGCTAGATGATTTTTGCAGTCCCTTTCAATGCTATGACGATGTGATGCCCTGTGACCGGGGTGCAATGATTAGGACCCGAGAACATCTTTTAAAATCTACAGCCTTAAGCACACTTACTAGAGGGAGGGAGTCTCATTGTAGCATTTCCATCAGAGCGCACTTGCTTAGGAGAAGTAAATTAGTAACACAAACTCTCTTTGAACCCATGAGTAAGAGGGGGGAAATCTCATCAGGAGTGATATAATATCTCTTCTAAATTGTAGTAAAATCTCTTGATTGCTCATAACTCAGCAGTGATTTGCTTTGTTGTTGTTTTATTATTTTTTAAAAAAACCCACATGCAGTATTTCTTACTTCTAATGGGGAGATAAGAAGCTCTCTCTATTACGCAAGAGATTTGTTTAGCCCTATGCACATAGTTAACACCCTTCCTTGGTTTTTAGCAGCATCCATTTCATGGGACCCCCTCATTCTACAGTATCAGTTGTCATGGCAGCTGCAGCAGGATGAGGACCACTTGCTATAGCGGTGACAAACATGCATTTCGATAACTGTATGTTAAGGACAGAGGAGGAAACTCAGGGAGGTCTTGCTGTTTTCAGCAACTACTTACAATGTTCCTTGTCTGCCCTAAGGCAAATGTCTCAAGGATTCACAAAATAATGTGTGGAGACCAGACTGTTCAATGCACTTAGTTCCTGCTGATTTCAATGCAACTAATGGGTGATGGATGGCATAAGAAAATGAACTTAATGGTCCTTAATGGTCTGGAATCTCTCTCTCTGCCTTTGGGATGTCACACTCACCAGAGTTTCAGAAAAGGACCGAGAAATAGATAGAAAAAGTTTCATCACAGAGAATTGGAAATGTTACACTGGAGTCGGATGCGTGCAGGATTATTAGCACATGTGCTGCCTACAAAAAGAGTCTGTTTGCTTCCATTATGTTCTCCTAATGCCCTCTCATCCAACAGAAACTAAACTCTATAGTGTTGTCCTTGACTCATCTACACTCACCCTGCTCCCCTGCCAGGAAAGTGGGAAGCCCAGAACAGCAATACCATGTGAACATGCAGCATGTAGCATGTTCACATGTTCATGTTGTGCCAAGAAGATATCTGGAGAAAATTAAGCATCATCCTAATGCCCTCCAGATATTTCAGATGACAAGTGTGATCCATAAATTGCAGTAGCACCAATGAGAACGCTGAGCTATAACACAAACTATTTTTTCCTACTGTTTTAAGGTAGGGATAGGGGGTGAAATCAGATTCAGTTCTCATTGAATGGCAGACTTACCCAATTTTCATATTCCAAACTGAAACAAAGGCATCTTTCAAAATTGGTGCTTCTCCAAATTTTGCAGTGCAGCTTTCCAGCCAAGCAATGTGTACAAAAATGCACAACTAGGCTAAAGTATGCATATAAATATACATATACCTACATACACACCAGTGACAATAGCAAACAAAACTGCATTATGTTGGAGAAATTTGCTTTGCAAAAGTGTGTACATTAGAAAAAAATCTACTCCAAAATGCTGATAAATTTCCGGATGTGGAAATCTGGAAAACTGAACATAAGATTGAAAAAACGAGAATCCAGAATTGACATATTCACCCAACCCTACTAAGGCATGAGGCACAGTGAGACGTGGCTGTCTCTATGGAGATATGAATATGTTAGCAAAATATGCTGTGGAACATCAAGTCAATTCCCATCCCTGCCCTGCCATTGGTTGTCCTAATCAGTCCCCAGGGATGCAGGAGGTTAATGGGAACACATTTCCTTTTCCCCTTAATGGTATAGCACACTGAAGGCTGCCTTTGACCTCTAGCCCAATATTGTCCACTCTGGATGGCAGAGGCTTTTCACATCATCTGCTGCCTGAGAGAGAGATCCTTGTTTAACTGGAGATGCAAGAGACTGAACCAAGGGACCTTCTGCATTCAAAGCAGCTGCTCTACCATTAAGCTGTCACCCTTTGCCTAAGACTGTGGTCCCCTCCTTACTGTACCCAAAGCCTAGTAGGTGGCTTTAGTAATCTGGAGCCACGTGCAATGCCAAATTCAATGCCTTGCATTACTGCAGCCCTCAGTCTGTGGCACATTGTGGTGTGGGTTATTTATGGGAAATGCATGTGTGAATGGTGGAGACATCACATCAGTCCCTTGAAAGTCCATAGGTCCCATCTTACAATACATGGAGGAATGCCTATGAATGCAGTAGCACTCAGGAGGTCTTCCCCTGGCATCCATAAAGCACCTGAACCCCCGTTCCACACTGCCTCTTTTCCCTCCCTTGAAAAACACATAGAGCTGAGAGAGGAAGTCAGAAGAGCGGCACTCTTTCTCACTTCCTCTTTCAGCTCTATGTGCCTTTCAAGGCTCAGATTATAATGCACCTGACATTTTCCCTTGGAAAAGAGAGGTGTCCATGTGCACTCTCTGTCTCTTAGTGGGTAGCTGGTCTGATCGAGGGTGGGGCAAAAAGTAATTGGGTGGGGAGAGATGGTGTCCACAGCGCTCCCTCAAAAATCAGAATGTGTCTGTGTGTCTAAAAAGGCCGACGACCCCCCGTAGTGCAGTATAATAACATCTTTTATCCAGTCTTACTTTTACTTTTCAGTCTTTACTTTTATTCAGTCTACTTTTATTATCAAAAATGCATTTGATGTCTGTAGGCACCAACCAGAAGATAACCCCACAACTCCTCAGTCAGCCACTCCTGGTGTGTAATTTCAGGGCCGATCCAAACCAGGTCTCAGGTGCAGTGTGATAAATGATGAAGATAAAGGAACGGGGAGAGAAAAGGGTTGCCTAGGGGGAGAGAAAGAGAGGGAGAAAGTGAAATGAGCACTGGAAGAATATTATATATCTGGGATATACTTCTTCACCTGGCAGGTGAGTTAATTTATGGAATTCACGGCCACAGATGTGGTATGGCAGGGCTTTAGATAAATTTAGGTAAAGATCTTGTTAGAGACATTTCAATGCTCCGGTGGTCTGTTGGGAAAGGACCTTGTGACTCGGTGGTAGTGCTCTGCATGTAGAAAGTTCTGGAATCAAATTCAGGGATCTCCAGGCAGGACTTGGAAAACACCTGCCTGAAATATTCGAGAAATGCCACCAGTCATTGCAGACAATGCAGAGCCAGAAGTACCAATGGTCTGATTTAACTTCCTGTGTTTCTCTGTACAGATGAAGGACACATTGGTCCCAAGATGGCTGTGAGAACCTTGCAGGAAACAAGCAAGGTCCCCTCACTGGGGATACTGTGCCTATTGTCTCTTCCAAAACACCTGATAAGTGCTTCACTTAAGTGGCTATCATTAAGGAAGATTGCTGTAGGATTGCACAAGTCTCACCTTGGTGCAGGATTTAAATGCAGGGTACAGCTATCCCCAAGATTTGGCCATCTATCCTCTACTTAAATACCTTCACTGAAAGGCAGCCCACTACCTCCCAAGGCGATTTCTTTCATCATTGGACAGCTTTTACAGTTAGAAAGTTTCTCCAGTGTTCAGCCAAACAGTGCTTCCTTGCAATTTCCATCCATTAGTTCTAGCTCTTGCCCTCTGCGGTAAAAGGGGAGAAGTTGACTCCATTTTCTGCATGACAGCCCTTCAGGCAATTGAAGTTAGCTGTCAGCCCTCTCCTTAATCTTTGCTTCTCCAGACATGCCAAGCTACTTCAACTGTTCCTCACCGGTCTGGTTCCAAACCTTTTGCCATTTCGTCTTGGCCGCTCTTCTCAGTCAATGTCCTCCTTAAAATATGGTGCTCAGAGATGGATATAGTACTGTCCTGATATTCCATTCTCCACACCATTTGCATTAAGGAATTAAGAAAACACTGGATGGGCCTGTTTCAAAGCTAACATCTCCATTAGTTGGCCCCAGATTCTCAAGCCTCAGTGGCTAGGTTTGGTTGGTCATAGAATCATAGAATCATAGAGTTGGAAGAGACCACAAGGGCCATTGAGTCCAACCCCCTGCCAAGCAGGAAACACCATCAGAGCACTCCTGACATATGGTTGTCAAGCCTCTGCTTAAAGACCTCCAAAGTAGGAGACTCCACCACACTCCTTAGCAGCAAATTCCACTGTCGAACAGCTCTTACTGTCAGGATGTTCTTCCTAATGTTTAGGTGGAATCTTCTTTCTTGTAGTTTGGATCCATTGCTCCGTGTCCGCTTCTCTGGAGCAGCAGAAAACAACCTTTCTCCCTCCTCTATGTGACATCCTTTTATATATTTGAACATGGCTATCATATCACCCCTTAACCTCCTCTTCTCCAGGCTAAACATGCCCAGCTCTCTTAGCCGTTCCTCATAAGGCATCGTTTCCAGGCCTTTGACCATTTTGGTTGCCCTCCTCTGGACACGTTCCAGTTTGTCAGTGTCCTTCTTGAATTGTGGTGCCCAGAACTGGACACAGTACTCCAGGTGAGGTCTGACCAGAGCAGAATACAGTGGCACTATTACTTCCCTTGATCTAGATGCTATACTCCTATTGGTCAAAAGTCCAGAAGCAAGTTCTGCATTCAAAACATCTCACTTTGAAAAAAACACATGAGGTATTTCCTGTTGGTGGGGGTGTGGGAGAGGAGAGACAGTGTGTAAAAGAAATGCTATTGGTCATGTTTCACATTACAACGGCAGGGCTTTCCTTCAAACTTCAGGGATGGCTGTATCATTAGGAAGAGTGAGGCAGGTGCCCGAGGTAGCAGAACCTGGAGAACTTGCAGTGGCAATATGCTGGAGGAAAAAGCCATCTGAGTCATGTAGCCTGACCTTCACCATCACCCCATTGCCCTCAGGAGCAGTAGAAGATATTGCTGCAGCCAGGGTTGAAGTATGATTCATCTGCCACTCTGGCCAGCTTTCATCCATGGACCGGTGCACTATTTTATCCTTTGCCTCAGACAGCCGAATGTCTGCTCAGATTCTTTTGAAGTGCATTGGCAAGGCAGCTAGGCAATGGCTCGTCTCTCCCAAAGGGTGTGGGAGAATGTGATGCTAATGTCCAATACCAAGATGAAGGTCTCCGAGGCTTGTGTGTTGAGCACACTGCTTTATGGAAGTGAGTCACGGGCAACTTACAACCACCAGGAGCAATGCCTCAATGCCTTGCACATACGCTGTTTCAGGAAGATTTTGGGCATCACACAGCAGGACAGAGTCTCAAACAGAGATGTGCTCTCGCAAGCCCTCATTCCCAGCACGTTCACACTCCTGTCTCAGTGATATCTACGCTGGCTTGGCCATGTCCACAAAATGGAAGATGGCAGGACCCTCAAGGATGTGCTCTATGGGGAGCTGGCTTCAGGCACCAGGCGAGTTGGCAGACCAACTCTGTGTTGCAAAGATGTCTGCAAACGTGACATTGTTGGAATGTTCAGGGTGGCAGGAGAGGATATATTGAATATCCTTCCTAAATTGCGCTAGCAAGTTCCTTTACTTGTTGCATTCCCCTTTTACATGCACAGCAGATAGCTGGTTGCAGGCTTGTGTGAGCCTCTCACTAATCTACAATTCAGTCTGTCTTCAGATTGAATTGTACGTTCCTGGTAAGTTCCCTTGAATCCCTCTTAAAAAGAATAAAGACGCCACAATCTTATTCAAAGTCAATAAAAGAAGTTTACTTACACCAGTTCACAGTTGGATTCCTGAAGGCAGACTTAGTTACAAATATGTACATGGGGATCTACCCCATGTGGGGGAATAATGCCAGTGCTTCTGCTAGCTGCTAGCAGAGCAGTCCTAGCTAAAAGCTAGTCAAACGAAGAAGGAAGTCAAAAAGAGAAAGGTTGCTGTGTGACTCGTCCTTTTGTTACCTGGACAGGTTAGGTCACGCCCACCTTCTATCACATGAAAAAGGAAGGATGCTCCAGCCAGGAGGAACAGGAAGTTTCGACTGGCTGGACCGAACATTCCCTCGCATGTCTTCTCTAGCATTTCAAGGAATGTTGTACTTGACTGCCTCTCATGGATCACATCCCACAGACATGAAGGCTGGCAGCATCAAACCCACCATGTGGGAATCCCTTGCAGACAACAGCAGTGCCTGGAGACAATTCAGTCAGGTTGTGTATCCACAGCAGTGGCAAGAGGAGGAATCACTGCTGGGAGGAGCGCAGAAAGAAGAAACGCCCTGGTGCATCTGCAACAGCACAACTGGACGCTTTCATCTGCCCCAGCTGCAATAAAACATGTCTCTCCTGCATTGGTCTCTACAGCCACAGCAGGTGCTGTAACCCTCCAAGGGTTTGATTTCACCCTCAAAGGCACACTCCTCAATTATCTCATTAGACAGACGGATGCCAGCAGCATATATAATTATGGTAGGTGGCGCTGTGGTCTAAACCACTGAGCCTCTTGGGCTTGCTGATCGGAAGGTCGGCAGTTCAAATCCCCACAACGGGGTGAGCTCCCGTTGCTCTGTCCCAGCTCCTGCCAGCCTAGCAGTTTGAAAGCATGCCAGTGCAAGTAGATAAATAGGTACCACTGTGGCGGGAAGGTAAACGCCATTTCCGTGCACTCTGGTTTCCGTCACAGTGTTCCATTGTGCCAGAAGCAGTTTAGTCATGCTGGCCACATGACCCAGAAAGCTGTCTGTGGACAAACGCTGGCTCTCTCGGCCTGAAAGCAAGATGAGCGCCACAGCCCCATAGTCACCTTTGACTGGACTTAGCCGTCCAGGGGTCCTTTACCTTTACCTTTTTACCTTATGATTGTGGTAATTACAGAAGAGCACAAGGGGGGGTTGGTTCCAAATGATGATCTAATGGAAGTCCTGCAAACCCTCTAATGTTTCATAAAATACAACATGCAAAACCCGAGCCAAATATTACTGTATTCAATAGTAGCATTTTCCCCAGGCACTGGAGCCATAGGCCAAAATACTAATACAGGCAGGGGAAATATTAGCATTCATTCCTTGCTGCACTGTATCATTTTAAAGATGAATTATTCTCATAGAAACAGGTTGGCTTTGTCGGGGTTATAAGCATACCTCGACCGTAATTTAATCACATTTGGACTTTGGCTCCAGTAATCGAATATACATACACATTCTCCTTCAGGAAGAGAATAATTTAAATGTATATAGCCAGTATTGACTTTGGAGCATGTCGTAAGTACTAATCATATGAAATCAGAATGGAGCAAAGTTACATTAAGAAGAACGAATAATTAAAGACATTTGGTAGAGGACAAATGGTGTGTGTGTGTGTGTGTGTGTGTGTGTGTGTGTGTATATATATATATATATATATATATATATATATATATATATATATGCAGGTTTTGGTGTCTTCGGGTGTCTTCCCGTGTAAGAGTCGGGGTGTCTGTGCGACGTGGAGCTCTGTTCCAGTAACAAGAAGCCGAAAGCACCAGCCTGAAGATGACGAGTGAGACCTCGTCGAAACGTCGCACAGACACCCCGACTCTTACACGGGAAGACACCCGAAGACACCAAAACCTGCATTCCTATACCCGTGAAAATCTACGAAAGCATATATATATATATATATATATATATATATATATTCTTCCTAGAACATCTCCTCCAAACAACCTAGACCAGAATCTCTCTCATCCTTTGCATTCTAGGTGTTTAAAATGAAAACAATAATGCCTGGTGTATATTCCAAAAAAAGAATACAAACCAAAACACAGCTATCCTTTGAAACTCACACTTATTGGAATTTTGCAAAGCAGTTCTCCAGACAGTGTTTACAAAAATGCATATATTAGAGGAATGTGCCCATAAAAATTAATATATCACAGTAAAAATAACATTGAAATGCATTATGTTGGGGGGAATTGCTTGCAAAAATGTGTACGCTAATCAAAACTGTGTATAAATATGTGTCTAATATGATAAATTCACGCAAAAATGCTGGTGAATTTTCACGAAGTTTTGTGTGTTTTTTTAAATTGCAAATTGCTGCAAAATGTGGAGAACTGAACTGATTTATAGGATGAGAGACTGAGAGCACTGGAATTGACAGATCCTTCCATCCACCCCTGGTGCTTACAGCCTTAAAAATCAAAGTACTTGGTTCAACCAAGGCTCTGCTTCCCACTTCTGGCACGTTATACTTCCTCGTCCCACAATGCAACAGCATCATCCATTGTTTTGTGTGCTGAGAAGCTCAAGAGATATTCTTTTCTGGGAATAAAATCAAAATGGGAAATAAACTCCTGGAAATGTCTGGGGAAAATGAGTGCCCGTTGACTAACAAATTCCCTAGTAAGTTTTCACAAAGGAATATTCTCCCCCCAAATGTGTCTATCTTTATTGTTTTAAAATAGATACATTTATGCCAGGAAAGCAAACCAAACCAAACCAACAGACAAACATACAATCAAATAAACAAACTACAAATTGACAAACAGACAGTAGCAATATATGAAACAACAGAATTCTTATAACCAACATCCAATGATGTGAACGATTGTAAAACAAGAAATTAAAAATGACTTCCAAAGGAATATTCTTAACGTTAAGAAGACTTTGAACCAGCACACACTGAAAATAATAATACAAGGGAGCAAATGCCCCCTTTTCACCATGAGCTGATCAGTGGGTGGGTGGGTGAAATAAAGTCAAACAACATCGGGGGAATAGATAAAGGCAACACCACCACCCTAGGGGAGCGGGGTTGTATAATATGAGTGGAAAATGCAGTGAGGGGCAAAATAAAATGTGACAAAGGGTATTGATGTGCAGACAGCCTAAGGCAGAAAATCCCCACTCTGGTTGAACCACTGGGAATCTTGTTCAGCCAAACACAGCAGGATAAGGTCTGTTTAATAATTAAGGATCCATTTACATGGCGGGAGCTTTTCTTGCAAGACCTGACTGGCATGTTATCCTGGACAGCCAGATTGCTGACCGCTGCTTGCGTCTCGTCAATGTCATTCTCCTTCCATCAGGTTGGACGCTCTAGAAACACCAGCCGCTGGGTTTGAAAAGTAGGGTGAGTGGATGAAACCTGCCAAGGGGACCCCGTGGCCTTTTCAGTACTGGCCCCGACTTGGTGGAACGTTCTGTCACAAGAGACTAGGGCCTTGCGGGATTGGACATCCTGGCCTTTGGTTTGGACTCAGTTTGACCCTTATGTTTCCCTCCCCTTATGGTTTTGATCTATGGGCTACTTTTAAAATGAGGCTGCATTTTAAATTGCACTTAACCTGTATTTTAAATTGGGTTGCCCCCCCCCTTATGATTTTACTGTAATTTTACTGGTGTTAGCCGCCCTGAGCCCGGCTCTGGCCAGGGAGGGCAGGGTATAAATAAAATTTATTACTATTATTATGATTATGATTATGGGGCATGCAATATGCTTCCCACAGGGATGCCACTGGTTCCCCTTGATGACTGATCTCCGCCCTGGATCTAGCGGTGGAGCAAGCCAATCAGGCACCTGGGGCGGTGTGTGTGCCCTGTGCCCAGGGGCGGGGCCAGCTGTCCACGGGGGCAAGGCCAGCCATCCATGGGATGGGGCCTCTGAGGAGTCTGCCTGCCTCCTCCCACTCAGCCGCCCTACAGCTGAGGGGGAGGCAGAGAGCGGACCATTTGGGCAGCGTGGAGCCTGCGGGTGCCCAAGCCACCGTGTCACTCCCAGGAGAGATGTGTGGCTCGGGCGCGCTGCAGGACCTGCGATGAGTGCCGCCTTGCATTTTGTCACCCCCCTCAGTGGTGACACCCAGGGCGGTCCGCCCCCACCGCAGCCCCCTTCCTCCACCCCTGCCTGGACCATAATGCTTGCAAGTTCTCACCATATGGATTTGGGGGCAGAGTTGCCATATTTTATTTCCACAAGAAAGAAAAGTAGAAGGCGTGGCTGTGCAAGGAGCTTTCGGAAGAGCTGGGGTTTTAAAGGGGGAATGAAGAAATGGAAGATATATAAGAAATATAAGAAGTATAAGAAATGGAAGAAGGGGGCAAATAGCCAGCACTTTCAGAGAGAAGGTCAGGTGCGATAAAACTCTGAACAAGTTCAGGCTTGTGAAAGAAGTTTAAAATGGCTTTCCCCCCAGCCATGTTTGAAGCGGGACGCGGGTGGCGCTGTGGGTTAAACCACAGAGACTAGGGCTTGCCGATCAGAAGGTCGGCGGTTCGAATCCCCGCAGTGGGGTGAGCTCCCGTTGCTCAGTCCCTGCTCCTGCCAATCTGGCAGTTCAAAACCATGTGCAAGTAGATAAATGGGTACTGCTCCGGCGGGAAGGTAAATGCCGTTTCCGTGCGCTGCTCTGGTTCGCCAGAAGCGGCTTTGTCATGCTGGCCACATGACCCGGAAGCTGTACGCCAGCTCCCTCGGCCAGTAAAGCGAGATGAGCGCCACAACCTCAGAGTCGTCCGCGACTGGACCTAATGGTCAGGGGTCCCTTTACCTTTACCTTTATGTTTGAAGCAAGAAGAGGAACAAGGAAGCAATAGGTCCTCTGCATGGAGAAGACAGAGAAATGCTATTGGGTGGCAGACGGAAATACTCAAAGCCTGTGTCTTAACCCAAAAGGAAAGCAGCGCTCAACTTGGTTATAATAGAACAAGTGATGATGCAGAGACAGAGCTGCAGCTCAGGAAAAGGATCTGAAAGGGCTGCCACATTTAAGATGGAGCAAGCTTATTTTCTATTGCTTCAGAGGGTAGAACCTGAACCAATGGATTTAAGTTGCAAGAAAGGAGATTCCGACTAAGCAGCAGGAAAAACATTCTGATAGCAAGAGCTGTTCAACAGTGGAATGGTCTGCCTTGGAAGCAGTGGCGTAGCGTGGGTTGTCAGCACCCGGAGCAAGGCAAGTAATTTGCGCCCCCAACCCGTGGATTTGCGCCCCCTAACCCGTGGATTTGCGCCCACTAACCCGTGGATTTGCGCCCCCAACCCTAACCCCCAGATGTTGCGCCCGGTGTGGCCGGCCCCCCCTGCACCCCCCACGCTACGCCACTGCTTGGAAGCCCTTGGAGGTTATTGTACATAGGTTCAATGGCCATCTGTCAGGGATTCTTTAGCTGTGATTCCTTCATTGCTGGGGGTTGGGAATCCTTTCCAACCTACAATTCTATGATTCTGTGAGAGCCACATGTTCCCCATTCTGTCCTAGACCACTGTAGTTTTCTCGGCCCTCACTGTAGGCTTTTGAGAATGCACAGGCAAAAGCTCTACCTCTGCCCCCATCTTAGCTGTAATTCTGGACTGAAACTTGCAGTCCTGATTAGATGCAAAGAAGAGTTACTAAATGTAGTGGGAAATAGATCGCAATACACAATTAGTACGTGGCACCATGCGTCTATTTGAAAATTCGGCATCTCCTGTTTTCTTACTCTGCCGTGTGGTGGTTCGTGGGGAGCTATGTTCTGTTGTATGCAGAGATGATATATGCAAAATGTATGCAAAATTATAAGGTCCCCACCACTGACACCGCACAGCCTATTCTTCATTTACAGGTGCTGTGGATTCAAGGCTCCCCTGCCTGCTTTCGCTGCTCTGTAAAGTTCTGTGTACATTGATGGTGTTGCATAAATTATTGCAAGCATCTTTTTTAAAATCCAATTTGACTCTGTTGCCTGCCTAAGGTTTAGAAGATGGGTCGGGAGGCCTGTGCAGTGTTTAGCCTGCATCGTTCCTGCCGAATCCCCAGAGCCTATTTCCATGTTAAACGTAAGGGCACCTTCAATGTTTTCCATTTTATGTAAATTGGCCGTGACCCAGGGGTCTTTTGGCAGCTGTCCAGCACCATTGTCTTTGCTGGGTCTTTTCTTTTCTTTTCTTTTCTTTCTTTCTTTCTTTCTTTCTTTCTTTCTTTCTTTCTTTCTTTCTTTCCATTGGCTTAAGTGATGGCATCCCCCAAGTCCAGTCTGTTAGCGGAATCTGTTGTAAACACACATCCATTGATTTGCATTTGTCAGGGAGGGAAGTTAAACCATCGAGAAAAGAAGGCTTCCGCCCGTTGTGTGTGTATGTGTGTGCATGCTTTATGCAGAGCCAGGGAAACCTTTTCTATTGATCCTATTGATCCAATCTTTCCCTTTAAGGAAACCGCATAGTTAAAAGGCACCCTCCCCCCCCCACTCCCGCCACCCAACACACCCATTCGATAGATTTATCCTTTATGTGCCTGCAACATTCTTTTAAGTGGTTTCGTCTGGGTAACAGCGGATGGTATTAAACAAGCGGACGAAATGGAAAGCGAGCTACTTCCGCCGAAGAAAGAGATCTCGGAATTATTAGCGGAAGCTCCCCGAAGATGCCCGTGCAATGGCCGGCTGCTATCAAAAATGCAGCAAGTTGTGTCACAAAAGGCATGGTAAAAAAAGAAGCAGCAAGAATGCACATAATGCCTTTTGCCCTGGTTCTAGAATTAGCTAACCTGCAGCCACTGACCAAGGTTGATGGGAATTGGAGTCATAGACTTGCAGGAATCTTTTGCCCAACATGGGGCTCAAACCTACGACCTTGAGACTAAGGCCTGCCCCCCTTAATCTTTAATTCAAGTTAGCACCCCTGCTTCCAGGCCTCACACCCACACTGGTCCCAGGTTTGTGGGAGGAGAATTATTGGTTTGCTTTTGTATTTATTATGTATTTTGGGTTCTCACTTCATATTTTTATGCTGTGAACTGCCCTGTGATCTTTGGATGAAGGGTGGTATATGAATTTAAACAGCAACACCAACTCCAGATAGGGCTGGAAATTACTCTCCGCCTTAAATCCAGGGAGCCACTGCCAGTCAGTACAGAGCTAGATGGATCAATGGTCTGAGTTGACATAAGGCAGCTCCCTGCATTCCTATGATTTTATCAGAACTTGGATTATCTGAACATACTTCAGGCCAGAGTTACTCAGTCTTGGGTCTTGATGTTGTTGGTCACCAGGTCCCATCAGCACCATCTTTGCCAATGGTCAGGAATGATAGGCATCGATGTCCGACAATATCTGAAGATCCAAGGTTGAAGAAGGTTGCCTCAGGCTATTTACACAATGAGGCATTCTGGATTACGCTCTCTTTCGAGTTCCTGTGCTCACATGCGCCAGCTATTCCCCCACCCCATCCTGGCACCTGGGCCCACATTGCAAATGTCTGCAAGGAAGGAGACTTCGCACATATGCATCTAGTCTCCTTCCTTATGAATGTCCAGATGTGGGGCCAGGTGGCATGTCCTCTCGTGGTGAGGGGGTTACTCGGCGCAGGTGCACTTATGGGTTGGGACCTGAGTGAAACATCTGTTGTGCATTTTTAGAACCTCTCAGCTGATCTCGTGAGCAGGAGGAGGGGTGGTGGTGGTTAGATTCAGCAGTGTCTGAGGGGAAAATATTTTAGGAACAGATAATTAAACAGTTGGCCTGTGAGCACATAGAAAAGGATGCTGTGATTACTAAGAGCCAACATGGACTGGACGAAGGGCTGTCTTAAGCATATCTGGCGCCGTGGTGCGAAGCTCCATCCACCCTCAGTTTCCCAGAGTTTTTTTAGGGAGGATGGCGCTGTCAGCGAGGCTGGAAGAGGTGGGCAGTGGCTGGAGGGCAGCTCCTCCAGTGGGGAAGAGGAGGAGGCTGGACGCGGCACCTCCCTGCTTCGTGCTGCCATGACCACAGCACACGGAGGCTCTGGGCACGGCGCTGCTTTGGCGCAGCATGGTGGCGGTGAGCTGGTGCCAGGGGGCACCGTGTCCAGCCTCTGCCTCTTCCCTGGTGCCCTCCAGATCTTGATGCCCTGGCGCCCCACACCACTAGCCTCTATGGGTTAGATGGACCTGGCTGGATGAGTTAACTGTTTGGCTGATTTGTAGCTGGTTGACTGACCGAACCCAAAGAGTGCTCACTAATAGTTCCTCATCATCCTGGGGAAAAAGTGACAAGTGTTCTGTCCTGGGCCACTTGTTGTTCAACATCTGTATAAACAACTTGGATGCAGGTACTGAGAGGATGCTCATCAGATTTGCAGATGATACCAAACTGGGACGGGTAGCCAATGATGCTGAAGACATCTTTCTCGGACCAGATTCAGAGCACCAAAGCCAATGACAAACAGAAACCCTTATGAACAGGGCAGCTCAGCCAGTGGCTCTCTCAGTAGCCTATGACAGGCAGGCCACTGAGCTAGCCTTCGCCAGAAGATCCTAGACCCCTGCCACCTCTTCCTGTTTTGAGATCTTTCCACAAACTGCACGGCTTTTTAGTTGATGCAACATTTTCTGGAAATCATTCTGGGATAATTCTCATGGAAGGAAACATTAAGCTGGCTCCAGCTTTGGCTTTGCAGAGGCACCCTTACCTTGTTAGGCTGAAGGTCCTTTAGTTGGATGAGAAGCAAGCAAGGAAGTGGGAGGGATGAAATTGTCAGGAAATGGTTCTACTGTCTGGTTAACAGGGCTGGTGTTTTTTTTGTTTTAAAACCCAGCAAAACCAGTTCAACCAGGAACAGAAGAGCGACAGTCCTGGGGCTGATGGGAATTGTAGTCCAAAGTAGCTGGAAGACACCAGTTTGGGGAAAGCTGAGCAAAATCACCATTCTGAAGAGTTCAAAGGGCAGAGTTCAAACGTGGTTCAGATTAATTGCACACAAAGCCAGGTTCCTAGGGTCTGTGTGCTCCTGCAAAGCAAGTAAAAAAAAATTCAGACAGAGGTGCTGTATCAAATCCAGGGTAGGAAAACAGCTGCATTTCTGGGGCAGTGCCAGAAGAAATTCTGTTTACAGAAATGGAAGTGGTAAGACAGGCTCACACTACTTGGTTATAAAATTTTGGGGTTTTTTTGTAAAATACTTCTTATTCTTGTGGGTTTGAACCCCACATTGAGCAAAATATTCCTACATTGCAGGGGGTTGGACTAGATGACCGTTGTGGTCCTTTCCAATTCTACAGTTCTATGACTATGAATAAGAAGCAGTTTTTTCTTTTGCCACTGGATAATTGGTATACTGGAATGACTGACATGCAGAGGAGAGGCAGAAACTGGAGAGAGAGGGCAGGCAGGGGGATACTCAGACCGATGAATAATAAAAAGTGGTTCTATTAGAATGGAGAGAGCCTTTTGTTTATGCAATTAGGGATTCCAGCAAGTGTCATTAACCTGTTTCTCATTTGGTGGCTATTTGCAGAAGCCAGGGGTCAAGGGTCAAGTAGGCCTACTGTATAAACAATGATAGTCCATTGAAAGAGTCAAAGGCAGCAAGACCCTCTTCTGCAATCTACAAACATTGCCGTCTTTCTGCATTTTCCCTCCCTTCAAGGTTGATGAGCAAAATGCTTGCATAAGTTGAATATGGATCGCAGTTGCTGAACCATGTGCTTTTAAAGTACATCTCAATAGATCGGGAAAGGGGAATTTGTGGCTCTGCAGGTTATCTGGATTCTCATCCACCTGCAGCCAGCTTGGCCAATAGGGATTATGGAAGGCATGGTCCAACAGCATTGGACAGGTAGAGATGGGGGAGAAAGAAATGTGCTCAGGTTGCAGGTTCATGCAAACCTACCCGATTCACATTTCCTGAGTCAACAAGCAAACCAAAATGCAGTCATCCTGTGCGTATTGCACTCCTCCAAATTTTGTGATGCATTTCTTCAGCAAAAAATGTGCACAAGGATGCATGCATTAGTGAAAATAATGTGTCAAGCTACATTCTAGTAGACCCAGATGCGTGCAAAACTGCACTTACGATTTGTGCGTTCTGTGCAAAAATGTATATGGATCTTTCTCGGAATTTGTAAGAGAAAATGTTACAAATGGATGCAGAAATGGGGGAAACTGAAAGTTCGCAAAATGAGAAATTGAAGTGGGTTGATTTGTCCACAGGTCCCTCACCCCTGCTGACAGAAAAAGCTGGTACAGCATCATGCCTAAGAATGGGAGCCAGGCAACTCCATGCCAAACATTACTAATAGTTTAGGAACAAAGTTATGTTTATTTTCGGTGCGTTGCAACAAGATTTAGCAAGGTCCAAATTCCTGCTTTTAGAGATGTTCAAGGTTAAACTGCAAGGGGGAGCGGTTAAGAGTATCATTGTGTGCCCATGTGTATGTTTGTGTATGCCGCAATAACCGATGCAGCGTTATTTACACAGCGCTCCCACTTTTGGTTTTGAGTCGTTGTTGGGCTGTCTATGTTTTTAAGCAATGGGATGGGTGGTTTTGGTGTGGCTAAACAAAAGCAAGCAGCTCTGCTTCACAGTTTTCCTGTTGTATGCAAACCATGGCATTCAGTTCTTAAGTCTGATTAGCGCAAACCACGGTGGATCTGATGTCTTCCTTGAGCCCAGTAATCAAACCATCGTTGTAGGTGCTCTGGCCAAAGCCACGCAAGAGTTCCGCACCTCCTTAAAGACTATAATTGTGACAAAAGCTTTCATGGAGTGGAACCCACTTATTCAGGTGTCTTTCATACCTTTAAAGCCCTAAACAGCCTTGGTCCAGTATACCTGAAGGAGCATCTCCACCTCCATCGTTCTGCCCAGACACTGAGGTCCAGTGCCGAGGGCTTTCTGGTGGTTCCCTCACTGCGAGAAGCCAAGTTACAGGGAACCAGGCAGAGGGCCTTCTCGGTAGTGGCACCCACCCTGTGGAACGCCCTCCCACCAGATGTCAAAGAGAAAAATAACTACCAAACTTTTAGAAGACATCTGAAGGCAGCCCTGTTTAGGGAAGCTTTTAATGTTTAATAGGTTGTTGTATTTTAGTGTTTGGTTGGAAGCCGCCCAGAGTGGCGCGGAAAACCCAACCAGATGGGCGGGGTATAAATAATAAGTTGTTGTTGTTGTTGTTGTTGTTGTATTTTATTTTATTATTTTATTATTTTATTTTATTTTATTTTATTTTGTGTGTTATTAAGTAAACCATAGAGCCAAAAGGGCCATGAAATTTAAGAAATGTAGAGGAAGGCTCAGTGGTAGAGAATCTGCTTTGCAAGTAAAAGGTCCCAGGTTCAATCCCCAACATCTGCAGTCAGGGCTGGGGCTGTCCCCCACCTAAAATCCTGCAAGTTCTTGGAGGTTTTTAAGCAGAGGTTGAATAGCCATCTGTTATGGATGCTTTAGTTGAACCCACTGCATTGCAGTGGGTTTGGACTGGATGAAACTCAGAGTCGATTCTAAGTCAGGTTGCCCACTAAGGAACACATCCCTAGGGCTGAAAAGGCTTCCCTGGACCTGCTCTAAACTAACCAGGTATAGTTTCAGACTCTGTTCTGCTGCTAGTTTGAAGTAAGGTTCAAATGCCAATGAAGTTGAATTCTGCACATGAAAAGGCAGGAGCCCCTTGGCCTTTGACTCAGGCAGCAAAAAGTCTTGGGTGGTCAGCCCTGCTTCCCTCTTCCAGATGTTGTTGTGCCACTAATGATGGGTAACAAAGGAACATGTAGCTGGACAGACAAGGTGTTTTGGGCTTGGCAGCTCTGTAGACTTAATTGGAAAGGAGATACAAAACACACTTGGTACCGTCTTGTGCTCTGAAGAAAGTTTATATCCCTCTTTGCCAAACCTGTTGTCCTCCAAATGCTCTAGACTACAACTCCCATCATCTGGACTGATGGGGGTTGTAGTCCAGAGCATCTGGGGGCACCATCTTGGCAAAGGCTGCCCTATATCTTAGCCATTAAAACAGCTGGTTTGAACGAAGCGATATATCTGGTGTTGTTTTAGTTGTTCAAGACTTGGGTGTCTTCCAGGATTAGGAACAGACTTGTGGAGCTGTTTGTGAACCATGCAAGGTGCAGAAGGCACATCTGCCATGCAATGTTTTCTAAATATTGTTATGTAGCTCTGGGTTGCATTGCACACAGCCTGTTCAAACCCCCAGTGAAGAAATGGGCTTTCGCTGTAGGTCTGGCATCAACACTTGGCAGTCCTGGGCAGCCGCTGGGGCCTGACCACCCTCTTGGGATCTCTTGATGTTGACCTGTGTGGGACTGGGGCCCTACAGCCCTCCTGCCCTGGATTTAGGTGGTGGTGGGCAGCTGCTAATATTGTAATTCACCTGCTCTTAGGAATTTCCCATAATGCTTCAGAGCAATATTCCATTTGGGCATTGGGTGAAGTCCTAGTGACGTTGCCTTGACAGGAGAACATTTATCTTAGAAGGATGTCAACGCATGGGGTATTTTCTTGTTTTATAATGATTATTATTTGTTAGAAAGTCCTATTCAGGAACATACGGAGGCCTCTCTCTTTTTGCTTCCTTTGGTTTTGTTTTTTTAAAAAAAGATTTCATTTTCATTTTTTAACAATATTCTTATACATTCACATCATTTTCAGTTTCTGCACTTCTGGGATTACTTAGATCCCTCGGACTTACCTGTCAGGGAACTGACATTGGAGGGAGAGGCGAAGGGGAGGTTCCCAGATTATGCTGGCCAAGGACCCAGCAGCAGGGGGAGAAACAGCTCAGTAGAGGGGGAAGCCAATCAGTGCAACACCAGGGATAAAGGGGGGCAGATGGGGGAATTGGAGAGAGGGCTCCAGGACTCTTCACTGGACATCAGTGAGGAGAGCCCAGGTCCTCCTGGGTGTCAAACAACTTTTATGCTGGAAGAGGTTCAAGAAACGCCCACTGACGGATTCTGCCAGTGACTGAGGCAGCTGCAGTGAGAAGGGGCTGTGCAGTCAGAAAGGTTTAACAAGGCAAATTAACCGAGAAAGGCACCAGCTTATGCACGAGTAACTCATACCTATTACATTACCCCACCCCACCCCCTGGTTTCCAATTTTCCCCTATTTTTAGTGCATCTAATTACATTTTTCTAATCCATTTAATCTCCCTTTTCACTTTAAGTCATATTACATTGTAAGTGTTATAATAATCCTGCTAATGTTTTTAAGTATCTACAGTGGTCTTTAAGGTATTCTATACATTTTTTTCAACTCTTGACTAAATAATTTTTATCATCTTGGTGTCTGATCTACACTGTCATCTTTGCCATTTCGGCATACAGTGGTACCTTGGTCCTCAAACTTAATCCATTCCAGAAGTCTGTTCCAAAACCAAAGCGTTCCAAAACCAAGGCACACTTTCCCATAGAAAGCAATGAAAAATGGATTAATCCGTTCCAGACTTTTAAAAACAACCCCTAAAACAGCAATTTAACATGAATTTTACTATCTAATGAGACTATTGTTCCATAAAATGAAAGCAATAAACAATGTACTGCAGTCACACAATCAATCAATCAGTAGATGAACTGGGTTCCACAAAGTCACAAAAACAAAAAAGAGCCACAAAAACACAAAATAAATAGCAAAAACAGGCAGAACTCAGCATAACACTCAAATCAGAAGCATAACACTCAAAATGGAGTACCTTAAGCTTCCGGAAAAAGTTCACAAACCAGAACACTTAGTTCCGGGTTTGCAGTGTTTGGGTTCCAAGTTCTTTGAGTACCAAGGCATTTGAGAACCAAGGTTCCACTGTATTCCATCATCTTGGTTATCCATTCTTCTTTGGTTGGGACTTTCTGTTTCCTTAGTTTTTTAGTGGTGTTCTTTATGCTGATGTGGGCACTGATGCTAGGCACTGCCACTCGTAAATGTGTGCTCAGGATTGGAATCATTTTTCCTTTCCTTTTTTTTTTTTTTGCAATTTCAACAGGTTTTGCACTGGAACAAATGCCATTTCAACACTGGAACAAATGCCATATTAACACTTTCTCAACATGTTGTTGTTGTTGTTTAGTCGTGCCTGACTCTTTGTGACCCCTGTCAGATTACAAATAATAAAATTATTATTATTATTATTATTATTATTATAGAATAGGACATACCTGTTTTCATCGGAGAAGTGTTGCAGGGTATGGAATCATATGATGCTTTCTGCAGGTGGAGAGTAATTTAATCAGCTTTTTTCATGTATATCCTATCTTTTCTTTAATTATGGGCTCAGGTAGTCACACCAGAGGCGGTTTTAGGGCAGCGCCACTGGTTCACCCACAGTTGACATGCAGCCAAGGAGGGCATCTTCTCAAAGCCTAGTAAGCACTTGCCTGGCAGGGTCCTATAGTCCTCCTACCTCCTTACTAAAGCTGGGCATTAACTTACTGGGCATTGGGAAGGAGGAGGAAGGGCTTCAGGATGCTGCCAGAGCCTCACACCTCATTCTTAAAGCCTGTCACTTACTCAGCTTTTATAGGGTGAGGCTGGAAAGGGCGTCAAATTTTGGCCTTGCACAGGGTAAAACATCACTAAGGCCACATATCCAGGCATTGACTGGATCCAGACCTGCTTAGCTGTATCAAGGTAGTAGCTTCATTTGCTTCCAGGCTGTACCCTGGGACCTTGCATATCAGTGAGAAGATATTGGGGGGATCTGTCTAGGAATTCAACTGAGTTTACATTTACAGTTGTACCTCGGGTAAAGTACTTCAATTCATTCCGGAGGTCTGTTCTTAACCTGAAACTGTTCTTAACCTGAAGCACCACTTTAGCTAATGGGGCCTCTTGCTGCCGCCGCGCCACCGGAGCACGATTTCTGTTCTCATCATCCTGAAGCAAAGTTCTTAACCTGAGGTACTATTTCTGGGTTAGCGGAGTCTGTAACCTTAAGTGTATGTAACCCGAGGTACCACTGTAAAGGCAAACCTACCTAATTCACAGTTTCCAAAACAACATGCTAACTGAAGCTCGAAATGTGCACCTCCCCCAATTTTGCAGTGCAGCCACTTAATGTGTAGAAAAACAAATGCATTTATGAGGACTTTTGTTAAAAAAAAAAGCCCTTGCAAACTAATAAGGAGGAAGTGAAATAAGAAACAAATAGATTTGCCCATATTTAGTTCTATCTTATGTTGAATTGCCATCAGTTCCACTTCCCCACTGCAGGACCTCCACCTCTCCAAATACACCCTGAAAAGTTGCTCCTTGGGTTGGGGAGCCCTTCAGAGCAGTGTGGTCAGGAGGAAATGGGACCCCCGCCCCCATCTTGGGAAAGTAGAATTACTTTATATAACTGCAAAGCTGCTACAGTGGTACCTTGGGTTACAAACTTCATACCGGAGGTCCATTCTTAACCCGAAACCGTACTTAACCTGAGTCGCGCTTTCGCTAATGGGGCCTCCCACTGCCGCTGTACCACTGCCGCACAATTTCTGTTCTCATCCTGGGACAAAGTTCTCAACCCGAGGTACTACTTCCTGGTTAGCAGAGTTTGTAACCCGAGGTACCACTGTATTGGATGCAACCACGGATGCTTGAGAAATCAGTTCTTTGCCATTCTGATTCAAAGTGATTTAAATGGACCCAAGCTCCTTAGACTAATGTGTGGATCAGAACATAATCAGCATACCCTCCAACATTTCTCCAATGAAAGTAGGGACGTCCTAAGGAAAAGCGGGACATTTGACAAGAAGTCAAAAACATCACTGGGTACACCTGCAGTGGCTCTTGGAATCCCATCCCTGAAAGTGCTTTAATCATCCCCCTCCATCTTGCACCTCAAGGGAATTCAGGAGCTGCAGAGCAGGCAGGAAAATATTTTATTATTACTATTACTATTACTATTACTATTACTATTACTATTACCTCACCCATCTGGCTGGGTTTCCCCAGCCACTTTGGGCGGTTCCCAACAGAATATTAAAAACACAATAAAACATCAAACATTGAAAACTTTCCTAAACAGGGCTACCTTCGGATGTCTTCTAAAATTGAGATACAGTCGTACCTTAGATCTCAAATGCCTTGGCTCCTGAACAAATTGGCTCCCAAACTATCGAAACCCGGAAGTGAGTGTTCTGGTTTCTGAACAATTTTCAGAAGCCAAATGTCCAGCACAGCTTCCATGGCTTCCAATGGGCTGCAGGATGCTCCTGCAGCCCATCGGAAGCCGCGCCTTGGTTTTCGAACGGTTCCAGGAGTCGAACAGACTCCTGGAGCACATTCTGTTTGAGAAACAAGCTACGACAGTAGTAATTTCCTGTAGTTGTTCCACAGGGCAGGCACCACTACCGAGAAGGTCCTCTGCCTGATTCCCTGTAACTTCACTTCTCGCAGTGAGGGAACCACCAGAAGGCCCTCAGAGGTGGACCTCAGTGTCTGGGCTGAACGATGGTGGTGGAGACACTCCTTCAGGTATACTGGGCCAAGGCTGTTTAGGGCTTTAAAGGTCAGCACCAACACTTTGCATTGTGCACGGAAAGGTACTAGGAGATATGTATTTATAACAACAACATCATTCTTAGAATCTTCTGCAAAAGATAATATAGACTGAAATCATGTTCATATACATGATGTGGGTCTCCAGACACAAGCTATCTCACCCTTTTGTCAAAAAAAGAAAGAGAGAAAGGTCCATGTTCAGCGTTGCTCTGACAGAAGGGAATGCCATTCAAGTCCTGAACGCAGAACAGGTTTGTGTGTCGAAGTGAAGGGTCTTTTGTCTAAGCCTGTTCCTGCCAGGTTGACCCCCCACCCCCGCTGCTTTCAGATCTCCAATTGATCTCTGGCAGAGATTTGCATGTGAAGAGTGTCTGGCATTGCACTCTCATTTGATAGTCAACCAGACTTTTTATTGATTTAAACTGTAAGAAGAATGATGGGCAGTTGAGAGATGGTGAGAGATACAGAATCAAGCTGCTGGGGTGTGAAAATATGAGGTAGCGAGAACATCAGGCCGGTGGTGATGTGCACATTGTGTAGAGAAAAGAGAGAGAGAGAGAGAAGACAGATGGGGCATTTTGGGCAACCAAAGTTATTCCATAGCTGCACAGAGCACTTTGAGCACAGCTTTGGACACCCCAGAATGGAAATGGAAGAGGAAGCTTAATCTACTCTCTTTAGAGCATGTTCAGAATGGCACCAGATAACTTTCATCTCAGGAACAGTGAATGTTGTTTTGGATTCAGGGCCATAACTTACAACCGTCTTTGCAAACTTGGTTCCCTGTGGAATATTTCGACTGCAGCTTCCATTTATGGTCCGTTTATGCTTGCTGGGAGTTGTGGTCCAAAATATCTGGAGGCACCAGGCTGGCAGTAGCTCTTCAGCAGTTCAGAAAGGGACATCTAACTAAGCCCCTCGTAGTTAGAGCACATGCGTTGCATGCAGACGATCCTTGGTTCAATTCCTTACACCTCTAAGTAGGAAAGATCCCGGTCAGAAGTCCTGGAAAATCACTGCCCATCAGCATAGACAGTTTTGAGCTATTTGGACCAATAGTCAGACTCAGTACAAGGCAACTTCCTGTGTATCCCTTCCGGCTAGGAGAAGACACCTCAGAGAGCCTCTGCTACTCAATGTAGGCACAATTGAGCTGGATGGACCATTTGGTAGCTTCCTGAGTTCCTGATAGATATGGCTGGACTCCAGCTCCCATAATCCCTGACCATTGGCCCTGTTGGCCAGCAGGGGCAGATCTACTATGAAACTAATGAAGCTGAGAGCCAGTGTGGTGTAGTGGTTAAGAGCAGTGGAGCAGCCGAGGGTCAATGGGTTTTAGGCATATGGGTAAGGCTGGGTGAAGGGTGTTGCTGTGATAGCGTCCCAGTGAATGGGTTACTGTTGCTTACCAGTGTGGTGTAGTGGTTAAAAGCAGTGGACTCGTAATCCGGTGAACTGGGTTCGCTTCCCCGCTCCTCCACATGCAGCTGCTGGGTGACCTTGGGCCAGTCACACTTCTTTGAAGTCTCTCAGTTCCACTCACCTCACAGAGTGTTTGTTGTGGGGGAGGAAGGGAAAGGAGAATGTTAGCCGCTTTGAGACTCCTTAAGGGGAGTGAAAGGCGCGATATCAAATCCAAACTCTTCTTCTTCTTCTTAAGCTTCAAGGCCCCTAATCCAGGAAGGACCCCAGAAGCAACTTTCATCTACATTGCTTAAAAAAAAAACATTAGGTCCAGTAGACCCAATTTGAGTTGCACGACTCAGATTGTTTAATTTCTTGTTGTATATATGTCAACAATCCCAAAGTTTGAGAGTCAGTAGCACATACGTTGTAAAAGTGGAATGTCACGGTAAGAGTGCTTAAATTCTTTATTCCTATTGCCTCTAGAAAATGATATTGCAAGGAAACTCTCATAGGATGAAACTGTACATAAATAGATTGCTAGAAAAATCAGGAAAGGTGTATTTTGTAGCAAGTGCTTCACGTAATATGAGATAATTCAGTATAGCAATTTTAATCAAAATTTGAGGTGTTTCCCCACCCAAAAATTGTGGTGTTGTGGAACAACCCCACTGAAGAAGATAACAGTGGTTATCTTAACCCAACTGAAGGAGATAACAGTGGTTACTCAGACCTTGTTGCTGGTTGCAAAGGGACCCCTATAACAGTTCAAGCTTTAGGGACCCAAAAATGTAGGTCTGCCACTGCTGGCCAGAGCTAATGGAAGGTGGAGTCCATCCTTTGCAGAACTGCAGGTTCCCCACCCTTGGACTAAACTGGCAAATCTTCAGATGTAGCACAACACAGTTTCCTATAAGATGGATGGGAAGCAGGATCTGCTGGCGCCTCTGCAGTCTTGCTTGAAATTAGACACATGAACCAGCAGTGCCCCCTATTTTATTTAGCATTGCATTTATACCCCATGTTACCCCCCAAGGAGTTCAAGGTGGCATAAATGGGACATGGGTTATCCTCACAACACTGCGAGGCAGACTGAGAGACAGTGACTGGATGAATTTCACCCAGTGAGCTTCATAGCCAGGTGTGGATCTGAGCTCTGGTCCCCCATGTCTTAGCACAGCACTCGAATTACTACACCTCAGGGGGCAATGGGGAGGGAGAGAGGCGATTGCAGTGTAAAAATCCCCCCCAAACTAGCATACAGTAATGAGGTATAAAGGCCTAGATCAGTAGGGAATAGTGGGGCAGTGGACCTGGTAGGAGGAGAATTTTTTTATTTCTGCAATTTTGCACAAATAACTCAACATGTTTTGCCAAAAATTTAAAAAAGCCCGACAACTTTGCCCCCCCCCCAAGTTCAAGTTTGAAACATGGCAACCCTACTGGGAAGAAGAAGAGTATTATGTTCCCCATAATATACTAGGTCATTCAGATGTATGGATGTGCTACACGTAGCCTTGTCTAGTGAGACTGGTTTATGCTTTCATTATATTTTATCTCATTCTGTTATCTTGCATAAGATACACAAAGGAGGTTGCTGCAACAAAACATTGTGATATATTTTTGCCTCCTAAGAGCAGCTCCTCCAAGTGTCCCTATTTTCCAGGGACAGTGATGTCAGGAAATCTTGCCTCTCAGGAGAAACTGGCCACTCTCCAGGCACCTGGCTTGATCTCCTGTTGACCTCCCTGTCTGCATTCCCGAGCAGGATCCAGGCTAGGTCACGATCGAGGATCCTCCTCAAGTGTGAGAAGAACACACCACTCTTCCCTGCCCCCAGGCAGGGGAAAGAGATAGACAGAAATCTATTTACATGCCTTTATTTCTGTCTTTGCAGAGTTACAGAGAAACACGTCTGCTCTCTTCAAACTCCAACAGCAGAGAGAGAAACTCCACCTCCTGTACTTCCTGTACAGCTCATATTACACTCTGAGCTAAATCCGGTGCTCAGCACTGTGAATAGACTGTCCCTCTGTTCCCACGGAAGCTGCCCCAGTTTCTAATTTGATCCGGGAATGTCCCATTTTTCTTTAGGACATCCCTATTTTCATCAGAGAAATGTTGGAGGGTATGGGGTTATGAGCCCCACAAACCAAGGAGATAAGTAGCTGTATAACATTTACAAGATATCTGAAGAGAGCCCTGGATAGGGAAGTTTTTAAAAATGTTGGAAGCCACTGGAGCAGCCCAGTCTGATTGGTGGGATGTTGTTGTTGTTGACGTCCCTATTTTCATCAGAGAAATGTTGGAGGGTATGTAAGGTGCGTGCTCCTGATCAGGGTTCCAGCCAGCCAAACCATGGCAACTCCCACCTGGTTTTCCATTTCTCTTTGCCTATGAACACCCAGCGCACCAAAGCTAGACTACTGAGCATGCTCAGTCTATATTTTTGAAAACCATGAGTATGCTGATGCCACTCCTTAGTTTCTCGGTCGTCCAGTTTGGGCTTCTTTTTTAGTCTGCACTTGCCACCTGAGTTCGCTCTTATAAGCTGCATTTGGTGGGCATTTCACCGGGAAAGATGGAATATGCATTTTCATAATGAAAGAATGCCTGGATGAATATTTGTGGCTAACTTCACACACCCACACCAGTTGGAGATGTTGGAAAATCCCAGTGGAAATGGAAACAGGAGCGGGAACGGTCGGGGTTTGCGTATTCATCCCATGCCCAGAACTGAAATCAACCCAGTGAATAAGATTGCTATTTGCTGTCACTTCTGCTTTCGGTCTGTAAATGTTACATAATTATATTCCACCCCATTGGCATTTCCTTTCCTTGTTTGCAATGGTACAAATGGAATGGAGTAATGTAACAACAATGTAATTTACACAATTACTGTATTTTTCACTCTATAGGACGCACAGAACCATAGGACGCACCTTGTTTTAGAGGGGGAGAACAAGAAAAAAAAATTCTCCCTTTCTCTGCTCAGCGGCCCTTCAGCGAAGCGGCAGGAGAAATGGAGCCCCTTCCATTTCTCCTCCCACTTGGCTGAAGGGGAGCTGCGCAGCTCTCCCTCTCTGCTGAATCCAGGAGAGTCTTGCTCTCCTGGCTTCAGCGAAAGGAACCTGAAGCCTGCAGAGCACAGCGGGAACTCGCGCTGCGCTCCGAAGGCTTCAGGCGGCTATCCCTGAAGCCTGGAGAGCGAGAGGAGTCGGTGCACGCCGACCCCTCTTGCTCTCCAGGCTTCAGCGAAAGCAATGCGAAGCTTCCAAAGCACAGAGGGAGCGCTCTGGAGGCTTCGCGTTGCTTCCGCTGAAGCCAAGGAGCCTGCATTCGCTCCATAGGATGCACACACATTTCCCCTTAATTTTTGGAGGGGAAAAAGTGCGTCCTATAGAGCGAAAAATACAGTAAATGGTGTAACCTATGTAATTTCACCACAGTGGACAGCGAGACGAATGATGTAGTATTGGGTGGCAGATGAACTGCAGTGCACTAGAAACAGCACTGCATGCAGTGGAATGGGGAAACAATGCTTTCTTACACCCCTGGCGCTGGTGTGTGAAGTACCTATGCAATCTGGGTGGCCCATAGGGTAGGAAATTTCTCTTGTCACCAGTGCAACTTGAGCTGACCTTGGCATGGCAACCACACTCCCTAGGGCAATGTCTGAACTGGGCTTACTGTCTCCCAGTGGTCACCAAATCAGCTTGAAGTTCCAGCACCCACCAGGGATGGGAAACTTCTATGCCGGTAGGAGGACTGCTGGCTTGACTAACGGCTTCCGAATGCCTGTTTTACAGTGATATGTAAAGTGTCTTTAGAGGGTATTCCTAAGGTTAAAAATAACAGGCAGGCTTAATGGGCAACTACCTGGCGGAAATAAGCAGATAAATATGTTTACCGTTCTAGCCTCCCCCCTTACGCTATGTTTATTTGTGTCTTCATTCCAATTGTTCCCTGTTACATAATGGTTTTGTACACAGCGGAGTACTTAACCTAATTTATATCGATCTCAATTGCTCTCATTTGTGCATACTTAATTCAGAGAGGTAATCAAATTGATTTCTGGGGCCTACTTTTTAAGAGATTGTACTAACACAGATATACAAGAGGTTGCTGTAACTAAATTAGAGGAAAAAAGGAAAACATTTTAAACCTTTGGAAGCCCCTTTTTGACAGTCATTTCATTGTGTTCAGCATTACGGGCGTAATTGAATTTCTCTTCACATTGAGGTCTGTTTGAAATCAAATTGAGAAACTGCTTCTTCTTCTTCTTTTTTAGTTCCATTGGGCAGATAACTCAGCTGAGCTGGATGCACTCTGCACACGCAGAAAACAATGCATAATAAACCAATATGCAAGCCTTTCCCTTGGAAAAAATGCAGAGTGACTTAGGAATGTATTGGCTATGGATATGGTCCAGCCGAGGGTCAATGGGTTTTAGGCATATGGGTAAGGCTGCATTCCACATGATACTTCAAAAGCGGTTCACTGGCTGGAGGGTGTTGCTGTGATAGCATTCCAGTGAATGGGCTACTGTTGCTTACCAGTATGGTGTAGTGGTTAAGAGTGGTGGACTCGTAATCCGGTGAACCGGGTTCACTTCCCCGCTCCTCCACATGCAACTGCTGGGTGACCTTGGGCTAGTCACACTTCTCTGAAGTCTCTCAGCCCCACTCACCTCACAGAGTGTTTGTTGTGGGGGAGGAAGGGAAAGGAGAATGTTAGCCGCTTTGAGACTCCTTTGGGTAGTGATAAAGCGGGATATCAAATCCAAACTCTTCTTAGAAAGCTACAAAGCCGAGCTGGTGGGAATGAACACAGGCCTGCATCCAGGCAAAGTTACTTCCCATTAAAGCCAGCGGAACAAAAATTAAGTCAGGACTAACAGAGACTCCTTAGGGTAATGATAAAGTGGGATATAAAATCTAAACAACAACAACTTCTTCTTCTTCTTCTTCTTCTTCTTCTTCTTCTTCTTCTTCTTCTTCTTCTTCTTCTTCACCAGCAGGAACACCAGATGGGCAAAGCAAACTGCTGCAATCACCCTTGCTTTGTTAGCACGCCACTTTAAACTACACTTTAAGCTTAGCTGTGGTTTTAAGGTGAACACACAGCATGCTGGTCCACGGGGAGAAAATTGCAGCCACTTAGCTCCCCCCACTTCTGCTGCTACCAAGAGCTAAAACCATGGTTTCGCTTGGCATTCTATCCAAGCCTGGGGTTGTGTTTTGCCTCTCTCCAGGACTGGTAAGCTAGCCTTGGTTACAGCCTGTGCTTTGTTTGGAGAGAGGCAAACCATAAACCCGGGTTTGGACATCATGGTGAGCCAAACCATGGCTTAACTCCTGCTAGCACAGAAGGAAAGAGGGAAGAGGCTGTGGCTTTTCCCTGTGCACCTGTGTGTTGCACATTCGCCTGTAAACCATAGTTAGGCATAACTGTGGTTTTAAGTGATGTGCGAACCAACCCGATGAATGTTCAATCCTAGGTCTCTGCCCTGGGTGTTTCTATCTTAGTTCTTTTTAGTTGTATGCTTATAAATTGCCTTGAGGCTTATGTGATTCCTTTCTTGCGAGGAATCCTATTCGGAATAAGGGAATTTCCCTTTAAAAAGGGGAAACGTTGACAGCTATGGCGGGCACCCAAGCCGCCATGTCACTCCCAGGAGAGACGCATGGCTCAGGCACACTGCAGGCCCCACAGTGAATGCTGCCGGGCATTTTGTCACCCCCCTCAGTGGTGACACCTGGGGCAGCCTGCCCCCACCGCCCCCTTCCTCTGCCCCTGAACATGCTCTGTGTGATGACTTTTCTATCTATCTCCAGTTTCCCACAATTATGCCTTGACTTGCTTAATTGTATGTATTTATTTTGAAATCTGAATCCTGCTTTTTCACCTCCAGGATTCTAGGGGACAGTGGTGCAGGGGAAGGTGGGGAATCTACTGACCCAACCCTGTGCGCCTTCCTTGGACTGCCTTGGCTCTCTCTCCTGCCCTGGCTCCTGCCTTGTGAGTGGCATCACACCCTACAAATCACTGGTCCCCTCTCCTGGGTCACTCCCCTGGTCCCTTCCCTTTGGCACACACTCTGCAGACCCCTGCCAATCCCCGGCAGCCTGTTGTGGGATGTACTCAAGAATAAAGGGTGAGATGGGTGGAGAACTTATGCCTGGCCTTCAGGACTCTGCTTAGACCATCCCTCTTATTGGCCCTGTTCCATGCCCTCCCTGTATTCTTTTGCCTGGCTGGAAAGAGTCCCTGGATGGTGATAATGCTTCTTGTTTGTCTGGATGGATGACGCATATTTGGGGCGGGAGGTCATGCAGAAGAACACCTCTGGCTTTTGCGTAGCCTTCGGTACAAAGTTCAGAGTTACATTTCTCGTTCTTCCTGCTTCTGCCTCTGGCCTTGCTCACCACAGGCGTGCGCCCCCAACCTGCTGTGGAAGGATGCACACAAAGGAATATGGCCCTTGGTTCCCTGCCCCTGATTCCTGCATTGCAGGGGGCTAGACTAGACAACCCTGGGGGGGGGTCACTTCCAACTCTACAATTCTATGAAGCATGGCAAACCCTGGTTTTCTTTGGCAGTGACATAAACTCATATACACATAAGAGATAAACGCATACACAGTCATACCTCATGTTGAGCGTTTTCAAGTTGCGTCCCGCGATGACCCGGAAGTATCAGAAAGGGTTACTTCTGAGTTTCGCCACTCACGCATGCGCAGATGCACAAAATGACATCACACGCATGTGCAGAAGCGGTGAATTGCGACACGCACACGCGAGTTGCGTTCTGCTCATGTTGCGAATAGGCCTCCAGAACAGATCCATTTGCAACCAGAGGTACCACTGTACACATAAAGACCTAAAATTTGGACTACCATACAAATTGGCCCTGCCACCATGGAGGCCGACTTTGATTGCTTTCCTAGTGAACTCATTTGTTTCAGGAGGTGGTCTGCACCTGCAAATCTGTGCACAGAATCTGGTAACCATCCAGGTCGTCTTGTGGTCTTTGCCTAAGTGGAGAAAATTGAGTTCAGACTTATCCGAAAGCTTAGCAAGCCTCTCCAGCTGAGGGTCAATGGTATCTCTGCATATCTCATCATAAAAGGGACATCTATAAAATAAATGCTTGGGGCTTCCTTATTTCCCCTAATGGGCAGGCGCAAAATCTCTGAGCATACGGGACTTTTCCAAATGCTCCTTCCAAAACTTGCAAGGGCAAGGCTGAGCTTCTGGCTAGAGTAAAGGCCCTTGTGTTTCTTGATGTGAGAAAATAGAGGGCCGCAACATATCTCTTGACAAAAGCACTAATAGATCATTGGCTGTGGTACAGAGCCCCTGGCTCTGGAAAGGCCCCTGATCTCCAAATAATGTGGGCTGTAGGTAACAGGCTGGGTTTTCGGCTCACCCAGTGGTGAATTCACCCAAAGCAGACTGTGACTTTCTGAGCATATTGGAGCTTGGCAGCTTGAATGCATACTTGAGACATGACCTGTGGAAGAAGTAGGAAACTGTATAAGATGCGAGCTTGTTAACAAAGAAACAAAAGGTGTATAATGTTGTTTTAGTGTGTGTGTGTGTGTGTGTGCGCGCGCGCGCTTAAAAAAATAAATGGGGAGAGCAAAAGTGGTGTCTTTTAAAAGCACTTGCTATTGTTGCTTTTTAAAGCTTCATAATAATTGGTTGAAAGGTGATGAACCAAGAGTCACCACAGCCACCCCTTGCTCCAAGGATATGTGCCCATTTAATTGTTTGTAGAGATAGCCACTTAATGTGTCGAACCAGTGAAATATCCATGCTGCTGAGGAATGATCACATCAGAAACAAGGGGAAGGGAGGGCACCGCTTCCCCTCTGTCCTCCTTAAATGATGCCCCGGTTTCCATGCAGGGATTTCCTTTTACTGGATCAGGGGAATTGCATGTGTAAGCAGCTCCAGCTCCAGACAGCTCCAACAGATAGCTTAAGAAAGCCTGAACTTCCCTGCCCTCCATTAATCTTGCAACAGGATCAACTAAAATGCTAACACTTTTAATGTCAGCATTAAGTGCGAATATTTTTAGTATTCTGCATCGGGCAGGCTTGCAAGCCTGTTTCATTAAGGATCTCACGCTAATTGAACTAGCTTTCCAGTTCATACATATAGAGTGATTCATTAATCACTCTTCCTCATTACAGATCTGATCACTTCTCCATAATGCATCCAAGGGGACATTATGATGCTTTGCTCAGAGTTAAGAAATGGATTAGTTGAATACAGTCACCCTGACTTGCTGCAAAGAGATATGCGGTTGCTTCCTATTGCGTCCCTGGCAAACCTGCTGTCACGTCTCTCAGTCAACGGGGGTGTTTGCCATTGACTTGCTCGTGTGCATGACTTGCTGACTACAACATCAAGTGATGGCTTACAACAGGAGTGGGAAACCTTGGGGCTCATTGACAAATGCATGTACATCACCTGATGACTGCAGCATCAAGTGATGGCTTGCATCAGGCGTGGGAAACTCTTTAAGTGTAGTTGCACTACAGCTCCCATCAGCTCCTGCCAGCTGATGTTGGCCAGGGATGATGGGCGTTGTAGCCCAGTGGACCACACGTTCAGGTCTCCTGGCATGACAAATAGGCTACAGGTAGAAGTTTCAGATCAACCCAGCACTTTTCAATGTCTGCCATTCAAGTGCACTGACAATCTATTGCTGTGCCTTATATGCCAAAATGGCACCTGAGCATTTTACACCTATAATTAAAATATGCAATAACAATTCCACTGGAGTATTGAAACATCCTTAATTAAAGTGTATAATAAAACACACAAAGCACAGCAGTTTAAACAGATAAAAGGACCAGTTACAACAATAAAACCAGGAGGATGCTTGCCTTAAAAAGTTTGCTTTCAGGAGCCGGCGGAATGCCAATGTTGATGGGGCATCTCCTATTTCAGCAGGGAGGGCACTCCGCAGCACTTCATCGTGTGTGAACTAGCCTAAGGATGAAGCAATTAAAAAATTAATTAGAAGTGATGTGAAATAATATGAGAACACAACTGCATTTGGAGCAGTGTGTGTAGTTCTGACTGTCTCACCTCAAAAAGGATATTGTAGAGTTGGAAAAGCTTCAGAAAAGGGAAGCCAAAATGACCATGTGGGATTAAAAAAACCTCCCCTATGTGGAAAAGTTGCAGCATCTGGGACTTTTCGGTTTAGAGGAATACAAGTTAGAGAAGACATGATTTATTGTTGTTTAGTCGTTTAGTCGTGTCCAGCTCTTCATGACCCCATGGACCAGAGCACGCCAAGCACTTCTGTCTTCCACTGCCTCCCGCAGTTTGGTCAAACTCATGTTAGTAGCTTCGGGAACACTGTCCAACCATCTTGTCCTCTGTTGTCCCCTTCTCCTTGTGCCCTCCATCTTTCCCAACATCAGGGTCTTTTCCAGGGAGTCTTCTCTTCTCATGAGATGGTCAAAGTATTGGAGTCTCAGCCTCAGGATCTGTCCTTCCAGTGAGCACTCAGGGCTGATTTCCTTAAGAATGGATACGTTTGATCTTCTTGCAGTCCATGGGACTCTCAAGAGTCTCCTCCAGCACCATAATTCAAAAGCATCAATTCTTCGGCGATCAGCCTTCTTGATGGTCCAGCTCTCACTTCCATACATCACTACCGGGGAAACCATGGCTTTAACTATACAGACCTTTGTTGGCAAGGTGATGTCTCTGCTTTTTAAGATGCTGTATAGGTTTGTCATTGCTTTTCTCCCAAGAAGCAGGCATCTTTTAATTTCGTGACTGCTGTCACCATCTGCAGTGATCATGGAGCCCAAGAAAGTAAAATCTCTCACTGCCTCCATTTCTTCCCCTTCTATTTGCCAGGAGGTGATGGAACCAGTGGCCATGATCTTCGTTGTTGTTTTTTTTGAAGGCATGATAGGGGTGCACAAAATGTTGCATCTCTCTCTCTCTCTCTCCCTTGCAGCAAAAATACAATAAGAAAGTGAAGTTACTAACAATTTGCTGCTCTTTTATGACACCCAAAGTTGTGGCTGCTTCACTCTGCCTAATGGTAGGGTCTGTGCTGCTTGTAAAGGAGCCCAGATAAGTCAGGTTAAGGTTTTAGCTTGGAACATTTGGGTCAAACCCAAATCTGGCCAGCAGAGTTCTCAGATCCAAATTTTAGGTCAAAGCAGATTGCAGAAGCCATTCAACACGCTTGCAGCTTTACTGAGAATTCCAAAATGGGACCTGTATTCCCTGGCATGAAAATCCAGCTGCTTCTGTGGAAGGATTGCAGGTCTCTCAGTCCCCTTCTCTCCTGTCAAGGTCACAAACAAGGTCCCACAGGAGGTCTGCGAGAAGCAACGCCTGCCACTCTGAACAGGGACTAATCTCGACAGCCAATTCTGCCTTATACACATGCAGAGGCGCGCACACATTATGCCAGTTAACAAGGTGTGCAAGCTTTCCAAAATCTTCCCAGCCTGCAAAAATGGCTCAATATGCAGAATGCATATGTTGCAAGTTTGGGGGAACGTACCAGATTCTGTCTCAATTCTCCTGGCAGTGGGGGTCTCCATATCATCACTCATCTTCGCAGCCGGTCTCTTGTCCTCTAGTTACCAGAGTCTGCATTGTTAGATGTCTGGTAAGAACTAAAAATGTTCTTGTTTGACATGACTTTTCCTCTCTTTTTTTCTATCTCTCGAGGCTTTTGCTTCTGAGAAATCACCTGTTGCAATGGCAGCTTCTTTCTCTGGCTGTGAATGCTAATGATTTTGCTGAGCGCCTCACCAGAGCGTCCCCCTAGCCTTTCGGAGATTTCCTCAACAGCGCTTTCCAAATTTCCCTGGCAAGTAGCTGACATTTCCTTATTCCCTTCCAGGGACAGCCTCAAGACAATCCATCCCAGAGACAGCTCAGCTCAGCAGTGATAGTCCAAGACATTTTGCTTCTTGAACCAAAGCGCCAAGCCGTGCCCCTTGCCCACCCCCCCTCCATAGAAAGGCCAATCCTTTCACACATCAATGCCCACCTCCATCTGTCTCCTTCATTTGGCGTGCTTCCTTGGAACAGGGATTTAACAACTGCGGCTGCCCTGGTTGAAATGTACCCAAATGATGTTACTCTAAGCAACTCGCTTCACTTGGTGCTATGGTAGAGCTGGCCCTTTAACCCACAAATTACAAATGATTAATTTAATCTAAACCACAGAGCCTAGGGCTTGCTGATCAGAAGGTCGGCAGTTCGAATCCCCGTGAGGGAGTGAGCTCCCGTTGCTGCCAACCCAGCAGTTCAAAAGCACGTCAAAGTGCAAGTAGATAAATAGGTACCACTCCGGTGGGAAGGTAAACGGTGTTTCCATGCGCTGCTCTGGTTTGCCAGAAGCGGCTTAGTCATTATGGTCACATGACCCAGAACCTGCACACCAGCTCCATCGGCCAGTAAAGCGAGATGAGCACCACAACCCCAGAGTTGTCCACGACTAGACCTAACGCTCAGGGGTCCCTTTATCTTTACCTATGATTATGATTATTCCCCCCACACCTGACTGGGTTGCCTAAGCCACTCTGGGCAGCTTCCAACACATATAAAAACATAATAAAACATCAACCATTAAAAATCTCCTGATACAGGACTGCCTTCAGATGTCTTCTAAAAGTTGTATAGTTATTTATCTCCTTGACATCTGATGGGAGGGCAATTCACAGGGCAGGTGCCACTACTCTGTCTGGTTCCCTGTAAGGTCACTTCTTGCAGTGAGGGAACCGCCAGAAGACCATTGGAGGTGGACCTCAGTGTCCGGGCTAAACAATGGAGTTATGCAGGACCAAGTCCGAAAAGGGCTTTACAGGTCAGCACCAACACCGTGAATTGTGCTTGGAAGCCAGTGTAGGATTGGGCCACACACACTCAAGAGTGCTTAAAGCAGGAATTGCCAACCTGTTTAGATCCATGGACACATGTGGATTTCTGGGTGAATGTGTGTGCAGTGGAACCTCAGGTTATGTACCGTCCTCCTTATGAATGCTTCATGTAACGAGCTCTGCTAACCTGGAAGTAGATGCCTCTACAGTGGTACCTCAGGTTACATACGCTTCAGGTTACAGACTCCGCTAACCCAGAAATAGTACCTCGGGTTCAGAACTTTGCTTCAGGATGAGAACAGAAATTGCACAGCAGCAGGAGGCCCCATTAGCTAAAGTGGTGCTTCAGGTTAAGAACAGTTTCAGGTTAAGAACGGACCTCCGGAATGAATTAAGTACTTAACCCGAGGTACCACTGTAGTTGCAAACTTAGCCCAGGAGCAGAAGTTGTGCATCGGCAGCAACGCAGCAACGGGAGGCACCATTAGCAAAAGTGTGCCTCATGTTAAGAACAGTTTCAGCTTAAGAACGAACCTCCGGAACAAATTAAGTTTGTAACCGGAGGTACCACTGTAATGATAAAAACAATTTAAAATATCTAAAAACATATAAAGGGAGGAATTAAATGTAGCGCTACGGCAATCGTTCTGTCAATGCAAGCATTTTGCTTTGCCGGACAGGACAATCCCCCCGTCCTCCCCCTGCACAACTTTCTGGTGGTTCTCCCAAGACAATTTTGTGGGGCGTGTGGGGAGAAGAGAGCAGGGGACAGCCCCTCTGAGCTAGCAGAAGTCTTCTGCTTAGCGGGACTCATTAGTTGAATCCCGCCCAAAATGCTTTTAAAATGATTTGAATGGCAAAGTTGTTATGAAACCACAATCTAAAAATATTAGAAGGAAGGAAGGAAGCTGACAGGGCTATGTCCATTGCAGTACATTTTAATACTTGGTAAATGCTTGTCAGCATCTTCAAGCCCCAATCAAATGCAGCTGTGTGATACACACATAAAAATAATTCTCCTCCCCATTTAATAGGAGGGAGCATAAAGAGGGATGAGCATGCAAAGTGGCTATGTGTATACTGCAGCAAGTTATGCCTTGGGATGATGGTTGTTTGCACTCAGAGCTGTCTGTGATCATACAGGGAAGGGCCATAGCTCAATGGCAGAACATCTGCTTTGCAACATGCAGAAGGTTGCAGGTTCATTCCCCCAGCATCTCCTGGTAGGGCTGGGAGAGACTCTTGCCTGAAACTTTGGAGAGCTGCTGTCAGTCAGTGTGGACAATACTATGTCTGTTAGGCTCATCACAAGGTAATTTATTGTGCTTCTATCCTGAAACATTCCTGCCTCAATCCCAGTGCACTCTAGACAGCCAGTGTGGTGTAGTGGTTAAGAGCGGTAGACTCGTAATCTGGGGAACCAGGTTCGCGTCTCTGCTCCTCCACATGCAGCTGCTGGGTGACCTTGGGCTAGTCACACTTCTCTGAAGTCTCTCAGCCCCACTCACCTCACAGAGCATTTGTTGTGGGGGAGGAAGGAGATTTTTAGCCCCTTTGAGACTCCTTTGGATAGTGATAAAGCGGGATATCAAATCCAAACTCCTCCTCCTCCTCCTCCTCTTCTTCTTCTTCTTCTTCTTCTTCTTCTTCTTCTTCTTCTTCTTCAGTCTGCCCAGAAACAAACCCTCAAGATTCCTCATGCAAATTTCACATGCTTAGCCGAACATGTATTTCTGGTGTGTAGTGTGGCGCTGGGTTTTTTGCAGCCATGAGATGTGATTTCAGATTCAGTGATTGGGGCAAGGGGAGATGAGGAGGGCAGAGAAGACCCCCCACAATTCCTTTTCCAGAGCAAACTTAACAGCTGGAGGAAAGTATTTACCGAATCGCATCGAGACGCATTCAGCCTTTGCATTATTTATTGTTCGCTACTGAGAAGGATAAGGCCATGAATTAGTGATGTGATAAAATAACCTCCCAAAAAACCTTTTAGGAACTACAGTGAAAAGGTAAGAGCTCCTGATCATATTCCGTAACTTCTCTTGGCTTTTTGCGGGACCATACTGGAGACAGGCATCATAAATAAATAACCTAAGTGAAGCAAAAAGAAATGGGGGGGGGAGTGTTGAGGTTGGGGAAGAAATCTCATAAGACCCTATTAAACCAGTAATTATTCCACATACACACAGTTTAAGACTTGGGGGGGGGGATTTATTAGAACCTTTAAAAAAGCCTCGCTTAGCTCCTGCCTCATGAAAAGTACAACTAGGAATAACAGCAATGGAGCAAGGTCTTTTTCAGTGGTGGCCCCTCATTTTGCAATTTCAGGCTCATCTGGCACTTTCAGGTGCCTGGTGACTACCTTTTTTATTTCCCCAGGCCTTTTAAATCTGTTTTAGACTTGAGCCATTTTTACTCTTAGCCAAAGAGTATATTGCTGCTGCCATTTGTTGAGGGTTGGGTTTTTTGACTAGATGACCCTTTGAGTCCCTTCCAACTCTGTGTGGGTTTTGTGACTTTTAGGTTGTTTTATTTCTTCTTGTGGACTTCTCCGAGAACTTTATAAGGCAGTCCCACTTTAAGTAAAATAAAATAAAAATGAAACTTGATAAAAAGCCACAACGTTGTCATTTAGGATGTCCTTACCACTCATCTTGGAGGTGTAATTGCTCAGTGGTACAGGCAAAGTGCTCTTCATATGCTCAGAGGTACTCTTGCCTTCAGTTGGACTTCACATGTTTGAAGCCTGAGTTGACAGTGAAAATACCCTTATTGTTCCATGTATAAAATGATGGTTGTTTAGGGTGTCGTTTTATACACGGATAGTGTAAGTGAGGAACGGGCGATTGGTGGCATCTGCGAACTGGAGAATCCGATTGGCAATTGGGCGGGTGATTGGTGGCTGCGGCAAGGCCTGCTGACGATTGGCTGCTGCTAAGGCAATTGTGCGTGTGATTGGTGGCTGTGGCAAGGCCTGCTTGCGATTGGCTACGGCGGTGGCGGCAATATGGCGGGCGATTGGCGGCGGCAAGTGGGCAAACAATTGGTCGCCTTGTCGAGGCGTGCGATTTGCAGTGGTGGTCAGGCGGGAGATGGATTATTGCCGAACCCCCCCCCCCAAAAAAAGGGGGTGTCTTATACACAGAAAAATCCAGTAGATTCCAGAGAGACAAAGGCAGGTATTGGTATGATTACATGAGAATAATAATAGACTGGCTTACTTTACAAGGGTAACTGTAAGGGTAACTAAAATAACGTTTGTGATTATAGTAACTTAGTAGTAACACCCATTTGTAAGTGTGTCTCAGAATGACACAGCTAGGGACTGCTGGCTCTTGCTTCTCTCTGCATACACTCATTCTTGACCATTTGCTTCCAGCCCCTGACTTTGCTTTCTCCTGCACTGGCTGCCTTTTCCCTCTCATCAGGGAAAACAGCAACTAAGTGTGAGATGAGGGCAGAAATTGTCTCGATGGCTGCTGATTTCATATTATTGGTTATCAGCAGTGATTTGTTCCAGTAGGGAATGGGTATTTTGGAAAGGGGAAAGGTTGCAAGCTTCCTGAGCAGCTTGTTACCTTCTCTCTCATCTTTCTCCTTCCCAAGGCAGAAAAGAAGTTCTGGAGAATGTGAACAGAAACTCTCTTAAGTGTGAAGGGCTATTCATACTACTGCTGCTACTAGTAGTAGTAGCTGCTAGTAGCGGTGGTGGAGCAAGCCGATCAGGCGCCTGGGGCGGCACGTGTGCCCTGCTCCCAGGGGCGGGGCAAGCCGGGGCAGGACGCTCCGTGGGACCTCCAAGGAGTCCACCTGCCTCCTTCCCCTCAGCCACCCTACAGCTGAGGGGGAGGTGGCGGGCGGACCGTTTGGGCAGCATGGAGTGCAGAGACGCGTGGCTCAGGCACGCTGCAGGCCCCGTGGTGAGTGCCGCTCAGCATTTTGTCACCCCTCCCAGTGGTGACACCTGGGTCAGCCTGCCCCTACTGCACCCCCTTCCTCTGCCCCTGGCTAGTTGTAGTTGCTAGGTGCTAGTAGTAGTAGTTGCTAATAGTAGTTACTACTAGTAGTTGTTACTACTACTACTAGTAAAGGTAAAGGGACCCCTGACCATTAGGTCCAGTGGTGGCCGACTCTGGGGTTGCAGCGCTCATCTCGCTTTATTGACTGAGGGAGCCGGCGTACAGCTTCCGAGTCATGTGGCCAGCATGACTAAGCCGATTCTGGCGAACCAGAGCAGTGTATGGAAATGCCGTTTACCTTCCCTATTTATCTACTTGCACTTTGACGTGCTTTCGAACTGCTAGGTGGGCAGGAACAGGGACTGAGCAACGGGAGCTCACCCCATCGCAGGGATTCGAACCACCAACCTTCTGATCGGCAAGTCCTAGGCTCTGTGGTTTAACCCCCAGCGCCATGCCGTCCCACTAGTACTAGTAGTTACCATTATTATTACTACTAGTAGTACTATTACTATTCCACTTACAGTATTGTAGTTGTTGCTGTTGTTATTCCTAAGGTCTGGAGTCATAAGAGTCATAGAACAGAGTCTTATCAAGGGATGAGGATGCATAGCTTTTGGTGCCAAGATCTCGCGGGAGCCAACTGACTCACACGAGAGCTTGGCATCAAAAATAGGACATCCGATCAGAAGCCAGGATGGTGAAAATGGGATTGTTGATGGCATGTTATTCCTATCCAGTTAGGGTGAGCACGTATAATAATGATGATGATGATGATGATGATGTAAAAACAATCTGCCTTGGGCCCGTTTCTATCTGGGTGAGGAATCCTGCATCTAAACACTTGCTGCAGACATGCTTCTTCCACCTGATCCAGCCCCTTATATGCCCAATCAGTCACAGCAGGGGGAGACCTCCTGCAGATCTTATCAGAAAGTTTGTTCCATAAAATATAGGAACCAGGCCTTTAGTGTTGTGGCATCTACTGCCCTTGGAATTCCCTCCCCTTGAATATTAGTAAGACACTATCTGTTGTCTTTTGGCCAGCTGCCGAAGAGTTTCCCCTTTCAACAAGCAGCCTAAGGCTGCATTCAGACAGCATTTATTCCATTTCCCCAGTTCCACACCTGATGCTTTCTGCATTTTATGTGATATTTCGCACAAAAGCCACTCCTTGAAATCTAGCAGATGTGTTGCACTCATTTTCACAATGCTTGCTTCCAGAAAGGAAAAAGAAATGTTTGCAACCTCGTTAAGCCAGATTTGGGGTGGGATTCCAGCAGACAGTTCTTTCCTCCCATTTTCATGGATGAATCATGTGGGAACGGAAGCACGCATGTGTATTGAAGGCAGCAGCATGCCCAATGATGTCAGAAGGCTGACACCAAGACCCAACAGAGGAACACTTTAACCCAATCCAAACCAACCCCAGCCATGTGCAAATGAGGTTTGGTTTGCTCTGCTAGTGTCTAAACTGAACCTAAACAGTTTCTCAAAGGGCATTGTTGTTTTGTTTTGTTTTGTTTTGAGAGCCAGTGTGGTGTAGTGGTTAAGAGCAGTAGTCTCATAATCTGGAGAACCAGGTTTGATTCCCTGCTCTTCCACATGCAGCTGCTGGGTGACCTTGGGCCAGTCACACTTCTTTGAAGTCTCTCAGTTCCACTCACCTCACAGAGTGTTTGTTGTGGGGGAGGAAAGGAAAGGAGAATGTTAGCCGCTTTGAGACTCCTTAAAAGGGAGTGAAAGGCGGGATATCAAATCTAAACTCTTCTCTTCTTATTTTGTTTTGTTTTGTTTTGAAATACATGTAGATCAGGCATGGCCAAACTTGGCCCTCCAGCTGTTTTGGGACTACAAATCCCATCATCCCTAGCTAACAGAACCAGTGGTCAGGGATGATGGGAACTGTAGTCCCAAAACAGCTGGAGGGCCAAGTTTGGCCATGCCTGGTGTAGATGTTCCACACGGGCTTTCCACATTTCATCCAGGGAACTTCAGTTCTGCAAATGTGCATTTGGCAAGGCCTTTCCACGCTCAAAACAAGGAAGGGAGGAGAATAATGTTCGCTCAGCTTTGTCTCCAACCATGTGCATTAACTTAGCAGATTAATGTTGCATTTACTCAGCATAGTACTGCCGAGGAGAGCAGGAAATATAGTACTGTTGAGTTCATGGGAGTAGATATAAAATATTAGGTCAAGATTGTCTGACCCACTATGCTAAAAGAGTTATTTGTTCTGGATTCATTTCACACCCTTTTTCACTTGCTTCAAGAATATGCTATATTTTGCCTACCAGATTATGGACTAGGGCTGCCTCCGAACCATCGCTATTTTGTAGGAGGGATTGGAGAACATACTAGGTTTGTGCAATTAAAGCACTTTAAAGTGCTCTAGTGCAACAGATTCACTATTTAAAAAGCATGCTTTTCTTAGGTTAGAAAAATGATGAATGAAGGATGAACTGGAAGATGTACAAACACCTTGCATGCAAATCAGGATAGCCACTTCTCATTGTCATGTAACTGCTCTGCAGACAAATCAGAACAAATGCTCAGTAATTACCAGACATAGGCTAACCTCTGCATAAGCTTTCTGAAAGCAAATCTGCATGAATGCCCAATAAACAGATAATCTGGAGGAGCCCAGAGGCTGCCAATTCTAACCACAGCAAGTCACAAGTAAGTCTGTTGAATAGGGATGTGGGGGGTGCTGAGCCTCTTGGGCTTCCTGATCGGAAGGTTGGCGGTTCGAATCCCCGCGACGGGGTGAGCTCCCGTTGCTCTGTCCCAGCTCCTGCCAACATAGCAGTTCAAAAGCACCTCAAAGTGCAAGTAGATAAATAGGTACCACTGCGGCAGGAAGGTAAACAGTATTTCTGTGCACTCAGGTTTCCATCACGGTGTCCCGTTTCGCCAGAAGCAGTATAATCATACTGGCCACATGACCCGGAAAGCTGTCTGTGGACAAACATCGGCTTCCTCCACCTGAAAGCTAGATGAGCGCTGCAACCCCATAATTGCCTTTGACTGGACTTAACTGTCCAGGGGTCCTTTACCTTTTGTTGTTGTTTAGTCATTTAGTCGTGTCCGACTCTTCGTGACCCCATGGACCAGAGCACGCCAGGCACTCCTATCTTCCACTACCTCCCGCAGTTTGGTCAGACTCATGTTTGTAGCTTTGAGGACACTGTCCAACCATCTCGTTCTCTGTCGTCCCCTTCTCCTTGTGCCCTCCATCTTTCCCAGCATCAGGGTCTTTTCCAGGGAGTCTTCTCTTCTCATGAGGTAGCCAAAGTATTGGAGCCTCAGCTTCAGGATCTGTCCTTCCAGTGAGCACTCAGGGCTGATTTCCTTAAGAATGGATATGTTTGATCTTCTTAATAATAATAATAATAAAAAATTTTATTTATATCCTGCCCTCCCCAGCCGAAGCCGAGCTCAGGGCGGCTAACAACACTAAAATAGTGCAACATTATAAAAACATCATAAGAATTAATTAAAATCAAAATTGATGGCAACCATAAACTAAAGTATTGTAAAGATTGCCAAAGGAGGGAGTCAGGCTGTGCCCTAACCAAAGGCCTGGTGGAACAGCTCTGTCTTGCAGGCCCTGCGGAAAGATGTCAAGTCCTGCAGGGCCCTTGTCTCTTGTGACAGAGCGTTCCACCAGGTTGGAGCCGCAGCCGAAAAAGCCCTGGCTCTAGTTGAGGCCAGCCTAACCTCTCTGTGGCCTGGGACCTTCAAGATGTTTTTATTTGAGGACCGTAAATTCCTCTGTGGGGCATACCAGGAGAGGCGGTCCCGTAGATACGAGGGTCCTAGGCCGTATAGGGCTTTGAAGGTTAAAACCAGCACCTTAAACCTGATCCTGTACTCCACCGGGAGCCAGTGCAACTGGTATAGCACCGGATGAATGTGATCCCGCAGCGAAGACCCCGTAAGGAGTCTCGCTGCGGCATTCTGCACCCGGTGGAGTTTCTGGGTCAGTCTCAAGGGCAGCCCCACGTAGAGCGAGTTACAATAATCCAGTCTGGAGGTGACCGTCGCGTGGATCACAGTGGCTAGGTCAGGGTGAGAGAGGTAAGGGGCCAACTGCTTAGCTTGGCGGAGATGAAAAAATGCCGCCTTTGTTATAGCTGCAGTCCATGGGACTCTCAAGAGTCTCCTCCAGCACCATAATTCAAAAGCATCAATTCTTCGGCAATCAGCCTTCTTTATGGTCCAGCTCTCACTTCCATACATCACTACTGGGAAAACCATGGCTTTAACTATACGGACCTTTGTTGGCAAGGTGATGTCTCTGCTTTTAATGATCCTGTCTAGGTTTGCCATCGCCTTTCTCCCAAGGAGCAGGCATCTTTTAATTTCATGACTGCTGTCACCATCTGCAGTGATCATGGAGCCCAAGAAAGTAAAATCTCTCACTGCCTCCATTTCTTCCCCTTCTATTTGCCAGGAGGTGATGGGACCAGTGGCCATGATCTTAGTTTTTTTGATGTTGAGCTTCAGACCATATTTTGCGCTCTGCTCTTTCACCCTCATTAAAAGGTTCTTTAATTCCTCCTCACTTTCTGCCATCAAGGTTGTGTCATCTGCATATCTGAGGTTGTTGATATTTCTTCCGGCGATCTTAATTCCGGCTTGGGATTCATCCAGCCCAGCCTTTACCTTTTACCTTTACCTTTTACCTGTTGAATTCAGTGGGCTTACTCCTGAGTAAGTGGTGTTAGGATTGCAGCCTAACACAGGGTTGGATTTGAGGGACAGCAAACCAACAGCTGTAGGAATCAGGCAGAGAAGCATGTCTGCTGAAGAGACCCTGTAGGAAAAGAGCAAAACGCTTCCATTTGGGAATATATCCTACAGTGTTTGGGGGTGGAGGAGGGAATCAGTAGCGTAAGCCAACACTAATAGCTATATCTTTTGGAAATACAATGATTTAACTGTGTCTGCGGTAATTCTTCCCAAGGGATTAACACAATCCATTGTAAGACCTGCTTTTCAGTTTGTTTTGCACATAGATTTCTCAGTGTTCATATCCATGAATCTGTGAATGCCCAGCTTTCATTTAGGATTGTGAGGAAGATGTGAATCTGTCCATACAAATCAGTGATTGGGATTTAACACACTTTTAAATGTGTCAGGGGGCAGGTTGAGTTAATGTTTTTGTTTGCATGTGTTTTTATGTCTTTATATGTTATGTGTTTTTACGTTGCAAGCTGCCCTATGAGGGCAGTATATAAATTTAATTTTAAAAGCTAATGCTATTTTAGGGTGCATCAATGTAAGTACAGAGGCCAGATCAAGGGATGTAATAGTCCCAATCTATTCTGCCTTGTTCAAACCCAACCTGGAGTACAGTGTCCAACTTTGGGCACCACAATTTAAATAGGATACAGTGGTACCTTGGGCTAAGTACTTAATTCATTCCGGAGGTCCGTTCTTAACCTGAAACTGTTCTTAACCTGAAGCACCACTTTAGCTAATGGGGCGTCCTGCTGCTGCCACGTCACCGGAACACAATTTCTGTTCTCATCCTGAAGCGAAGTTCTTAACCCAAGGTACTATTTCTGGGTTAGCGGAGTCTGTAACCTGAAGTGTATGTAACCTGAAGCTTATGTAACTCGAGGTACCACTGTATTGACAAACTGGAAGATGTGCAGAGGAAGGCAATCAAGATGGTTAAGGGTCTGGAAACCAAGTCTTATAAGGAATGGTTGAGGGAGTTGGGTATGTTTAGTCTGGGAAAGAGGAGACTGAGAGATTATAGCCACAAAATATCTTAAAGGCTGTCACATGGAGGATGAAACAAGCTTGTTTGGAAGGAGGAATTTTGATTGGGCTCACAAGTAAAGGTGGACCTTTTAAATTCACACTTTCTGAATCAATACACAAAACTACAGCCACCCTTCAAAATTCACACTTCTCCCAATTTTGCAATGCAGCTCTCCAGTCAAGTAATGTGTACAAAATGCACGTACTGGGGAGAAGTGTGGGGGGAAATGCACATATTGGTGAAAAGGACATACATTAGGGGAAATGGGATAAGAATGGGCACATTGGGGGGGGAATACAGTGGTACCTTGGTTTACAACCATAATCCATTCTGGAGGTCCGTTTGTAAACCAAAACAGGTTGTAACCCAAGGCGTGCTTTCACCAATGGGACCTCCAAATATTTTTTTGTTGTTGTAATCCCCCAAAAATGGGTTGTCATTCAAAAAAAAAAAGTTTACAAACCGGGACACGGACTTCCAGGTTTGACGTGTTTATAATCCAAAATGTATGCAAACCAGACTGTTTGCAAAGCAAGATACCGCTGTACACTAAAATGCTGTTGAATTTTCACAACGACTTTTTTTAAAAAAAACAAAAACCAACCAACCACAAACTAATGTGCAAATCTGGATAACTGAACTTGAGGCTGGAAAAATGAGAAACTGAAATTGTGCGATTCATCAAATTTGCCTAATATACACATTTCTGCAGTGTAGTTTCCCCGAAAACAATTCACTTTTGCATGTTATTTTGATATGCTTCTTGTACACATTACTTCTCCTGCCAACCTAGCAGTTTGAAAGCATGTCAAAGTGCAAGTAGATAAATAGGTACGGCTCTGGCGGGAAGGTAAACGGCGATTCCATGCGCTGCTCTGGTTCGCCAGAAGCAGCTTAGTCATGCTGGCCACAGTCATGCTGTATGCCGGCTTCCTTGGCCAGTAAAGCGAGATGAGCGCCGCAACCCCAGAGTCAGCCACAACTGGACCTAATGGTCAGGGGTCCCTTTACACATTACTTGGCTGGAGAATTCACTGCTGCAAAATTCAGAGGAGTGCAAATTTCAAAGGATGGCTATTTGCGTATTGTTTTGGAAAGTACAGGATAGGGTGGGTTCCCTTTGAAATCTGAGCAGAGCAGAGTTTCTCCTCCATTCCTAGGGGCAGAGCCATGGTAGTCTGCCTATATGCTAATGCCGACCCGGTTAATTACACACTCTGTATTAACAGAGATGGTTTTTACTATGCACTTTGCCTGCATTAGTCACTCCCAGTCAGAAAAGATGGGCCTGGGCAGGTTGGATATTGACGTTTCTGCAATTTGCACAATAAAAGTTTAACAGTTTACATCTACTCTACAGCTTCATCAATGTTTTCAATGTATCACCTGCTCAGTTGACTGGTACTTATGCATGCATTGATTCTCTTTTCCTTTCTCTCCCTCTCTCTCCTCTCTCTGTTTCTCTTTCCTAAGCATGCAAACGCAAAGAACAAGAACCAAACAAAGATAGGAACAACTCCCAGAAGAAATCTCGTCTGGTTTTCACTGATCTCCAACGCAGAACACTTTTTGCCATCTTCAAAGAGAACAAACGTCCGTCCAAAGAAATGCAGATCACCATCTCTCAGCAGCTGGGCTTGGAACTTACCACTGTCAGTAACTTCTTCATGAATGCTAGGAGGCGGAGCCTCGAGAAATGGCAGGATGATCTGAGCACGGGGGGCCCCTCCTCAACCTCCACCACTTGTACCAAAGCATGATCGAAAATCAGAATCTAAATTGGGCACAACTCAACTAATATATATATGAAAAGGAATGGATTCTTCCCGGGGCCCTTCACTGGTGATTTGAAAGCACAATCCTCTTAAAACAGTAATACTGATTTACAACACAGGGCATTTTAATTTTATTTAAATGGTTTTTTAGGGTTTTCTTCTTTTAAAAAAATATATGTGCAGGTCAAAAATACATTAAAAGGCAAGACTAAGCATGTCTGAAACAGAAGTAGGTCGTGCATGACCCAAATTAATCCAGGGTTATCATGACAGAGCCAATGGAAGCTGAAAATATTCATCAGCTTCGAGGGCCAAGGAATCGGTCAACAAGACAGCACCAACTTTGCTAAGATTTGTTCACCAAAGGAAATCCAAAGACACTGGACCTATTTTGTTTCCAACATGCTTAGTTTCTCCACACTACTATACCAAAGCTCACAAGCATTGAAACATACAAGTACTGAGCACAAACTTAATCTAGACCTAAGAACACGGGGGGTTTATTTTAGAAACTCAGGCATTGCTACGTTAAACATTTTCAGAACTATCCGACTTGCTTTCTCTTAAGGGGGGAAAAAATGTCAGTGGAGATAAGGTCTTGGATCAGTATGATTCGGTTCCCTTGAACCCAAACTATCAAGCACAAAGACACCAGAAAACAGGAACAGCTCTGGACTCTTTGCCTGTTCTTACAAGACGTGCTCGGAGTTAGGGGGTGTTAGCGAACACATTGGTTTCAAGCACACTTTTGCAGGTCTTCACAATTTCTATTTGTACATAGTGCAGACACACACTCAGGAAGCCAGATTAAGATGCTACCACAGATAGAGCAAATGCAACACTTGAAACGCTCTAGACTTTATTTTATATTAAAAAAAAACACTAATCGTGAATATGTCCTAAACAGTTATGAGACATCCAATTTCATCCCGTCACTTATTTATTTAATTTTCTGTCTGTTTTTTGGCCACATCCATTCTGTGTTTGAGTTAGTTGGTGTTTCCAGGCAGGAAAAGAAAGCCAATGCCTTCATAACTTCACTGACCACTGGAGCACTTACTCCAAGTCTCTTCCATGGATAAAAAGCATCCCACCCACCACTTCATGTAAGAATGCAACACACCAAAGATGCAGGATATTGCAAGCCAAAGACCATTATAACTTGCCATTTTCCAACCTCATTGTCATCACCATTGTCCTTGTCATCAGTGTAGTCATGTTTTGAATATGTTAGAAGTAAACACCAGTCAATGTACAGCTCTATTCCAGTTCACCTGTCCAGTGAGCTGAAAGAGACAGTGTTCTCAAGTGAAGCATCAAAGATAACTTTTAATCTCACTAGGGTACAGTGTTCACCTAAGGAGACCCACACACAACATGTGCCATCTTTCTCATCAGAATTGCTATGGTCACTCAATGTGCATATTCACCAGTGAATAGCCCCCCATTCCTTGGAACACCGCTTGAGTGTTCAGAAGCAAGCCAAATGCTGTAACGATCCTTTAAAGACACTTGAGACTCTTTTATGTACTACTTAATCGAAACCAAAGAAACTTTTTCTGCACCTACTTCTTCTGCAACAAACTGTTCCATTTAGGGGGAAAAAATAAAGAAATGAATAATAATTTAAATAAAAAAATAAAAAAACCAAACCAAGGAAGCACGTCAGGAAACAAACCAATGCTAACACACTGTGTTTTGACAGACATCTTGGGACATTTTTAGGAAGCAGAGTTCAAAGAAAGGGTTGACAAGAAAGGAAACGAATGGAAAAGCCAATGGGGATTGCTGCTTCATTTTGACAACTCAGTAATCTTAAAGTTGAAGATTGTCTTTAATTTGTGCCTATGCAGTTTTTTCAAAAGAACAAGGAACAGAGCAACCGAGACCTCAACAGCTACAATACCAAAGATGAGGATTTCTCACGACTTTTAGTTCAGTTCATTCTTCCCCCCCTTGCACAGCTAATATGCGTATAGCACGATTGATCTGTGCAAAGGTAAATTGATTCTGTTTCTTTTGAGCAACAAAAAAACAAACACACAAAAAGGATGATATTTTTCTTTTTAATATTAAAAGGTTCTTTTCTTTTTTTTCCAATTTCTGCTCTCACGTGGAATCTTCCAAAGGATTCCATGGGCTCCAAGTATAAGATGTTGGGATACTAAGCTAATGGATCTTCTCCAATCCGATGTTGTGCGTGTGTAGAGCGGAGAAACATCTTACTCTTTAAATGATAATTTTGGCTCAGTGGGGTTGCATATGTTATGTGATTTTTAAATGATAACCTAGGAGACAGGGGTTAGAGGACAACTTTTGTGAATGCAAATGAATGGTATGTGTTCTTGTTTCATACTTGAGGAATCTCATACTGTTGGAAAGGAGCCTGACACATATAATCCAGACAGTGAATAGTTAGTTCTTTGTCAGATCTTTGGGTAGTTTAACTTCACTGTCCAGTGTCCTGCACATGGCCATTAAGTCTTGACCACTCAGGTCCAGATCTTCCCACCAGACCAGTGTTTCTCAAATTAGAAAATCATAGACCTTCTAGACCTTCTAGCTCTTTGGTCCCCACACCACCAAGCAGGCCCAAACAATCCTATACCTATCTCCTGCTCACACAGTATACAGCTCTGATTCATCCACAGTATACAGCTTCTTCCCTCAGATTCATATACATTCACTCTTCCTGGGAGAACTCCCTCTCTGAACTCAGGAACTGGACATATAACCTCAGAGATGCATGACTCTACCCTTCTCAGTCAGCAATGTGAGTGGAGTGGTAATCCTTCCTTTGGAGAACCCAGAATATTGAAAGCGTATTAAGTAATAACACACCACCACCCTGGTTGAGAAACACTGTTCTTGGTGACTTTATAAATATTGCGGACCCACCAATGGTATTCTGTCTCCATCGAGAGCCTGCATTCTGTTAATTCGAGCTAGTAATGAAATTTTCATAACGGCTATATGCAAAATCCACCTCCAGTCACCCCACTTCAAAGGGGAACCACCCTTAAGACACCTCCAACTCCTCTGTGGGGTGTTGATTTGCTGTTTGGGAATCAATAACTTAAGCTGGATGAGGAGCTGGAGATGTTGACTTGTACCTATCATCCACACCCATTAAAATTGTTGCTAGTATTGCTAGACTTTGGTAGCAAAACTCTTTCCCCCCCCCCTTTAATAATTCTGGACTAAGCTCTCAGTTCAGATCCATCACTATAACAATAACAGGGTAATTATGATTAACTTCATTGTAAGAAAGAATTTGGAACTGTTGCACCAGTAGAACAAACTTGGATTCTTCCATGAGAAAGAGTTCGAGATGAAACGTCTTTTCAAACTCTAACCTGAAGATCTAAAGGAAAAGCACCCAAAATTCATTCCAAAGTGCTTTTGTGTGAGAGGTGGATTTTGCTTTTATCAGAAGGGAATGTTGGCCCTAAAAGTCTTGGAGCCAAAAACCTAAATTTCCCTTCCAATTGTTTTAAGAATTTCCATGGCAGAAACTGAAAGCCTGGCTTGAGGTCTAACCATTGCCACGGTGGCTTCTCAGTGGTCACAGAACATCAACACTGAGTGAGTTTTGCAAAGCCTCTTGTGCAAATGAAAAAGATCCCGAGGTCCATGTGAAGGTCCGGGTATGGTCAGATGCAGGCATTGGCAGATGTGGCCCATCCCTCCCAAATAAGATACACACTTTGCATCTTGGGTCATGTTCTATTCAAGAATGTTCACTTATGCAATGCTGTCGATTCATTCTTGCATTTGATTTGCTCATATGTCTCAGACGTCTAACAGTCTCTTATTGGGATGAACATGGTACTTCAGCTGAAGAGCAAAAGGCCATTTCCAACCTCTTCAAATGCTGCTCTCTGTTTTTCCTTTGCTTGCCAGGGAGAGATGGGTGATTCTGGGGGACTTCCTGGGCAGCACACTCAGTTCAAGCACTGGCCAAGACTGTCAGGCCTCACTCTTGCCCTACATGAACTGAGAGTGTGCCCTATATTACAGCCGCCCCTTCCCCTGTGGCTGTGTGTACATTGCAGGGAAACATTAGCAGCGATAAGCAAGCTGTCTTTCTCGGAATGCTTGTCTGCCATGCTGGCTGCTCTTAGGTATCCAGGAAGCCCTGATAAGACTTCTCAGGAACCCTAGAGTGACACAGATTGAATGCCGCTCATCTAGAATCCATTTATATTGCCTTTTTTCCAGTTGTTGGTGAATGTGGGGAACTATTTTTTTTTTTAATATCCAGGTGCTCACACCATCAGACACACTCTGGACTGCAGAAGATGTTTCTGTATCATTTTTTTTAGGGAGCATGGCCAGCGCTCCAATCCTGTCAATTGAGACCATAGATCAGGCATCCCCAAACTTGACCCTCCAGATGTTTTGGGACTACAGTTCCCATCATCCCTGACCACTGGTCTTGTTAGCTACGGATGATGGGAGTTGTAGTCCCAAAACATCTGGAGGGCTGAGTTTGGGGATGACTGCCATAGATGCTACAGGGAAAAGGCCACGTTACGCTCAGTCACTTGCAGAGTCTTTGCATCAGTGTAAACGGCTGCAACAGGAGGGATTTCCTAAATTGCAGAAGTCCGCCTTTGTCCAAAGAGTATCTTGCGTTGATGTTACAAACTTTCAAGCAAAGAGGTGGGAAGATTCCCTCCACATTTACCTGCTCCCACCCCCCACCCCACCCCACGCACTGGCATGACAGTACACACACACATCCCTGGTAAGGCAGGGATAACTAAGTGCTCCCCTATTCCTTGAGCTAGAACAGGGCTTCCCAGGCTTGGCCCTCCAGCTGTTTTTGGACTACAACTCCCATCATTCCTAGCTAGCAGGTCAGGGATGATGGGAAATGTAGTCCCAAAACATCTGGAGACCCAAGTTTGGAAAACTCTGAGCTAGAACCACCCACTGAGACAGTATTAGAACAAATCCCGCCATACTCTGTCAAAGATGCGGACAAAATCCAATTGCAGCCATACCATACAGACAAGCAATGGGCAGAAAGCACTCAGTTATCTATTGGAAAGGTTAGATAACATTATAAACATCTCAGTGCTAAGATTGCTGTCCAAAGAGGCTTGTAATCTATGCGAGTCACAAGTCACGAAAGACTCCATACTCCATTTCTGTTATATGCAGGCAAAGAAGTCACAGTCAACAACAACAGGAAATCTAGGTTAAAAACAAGAAATGCGGAAGACACAGATTTTGCATGTTAAGGGGAGTGGAATTCAGTTTTATCCAAGCACTTAGAGGCACCAGGGCTCAGGATAATTGCTGGTATTGCACTGAGCAACAGCTCAGTACAAACAATACACTTGATGCAAGAGCTCTGCATTTTGACTGACTATGTTCTTCTTAACTAGGACCTCCCTTTCTACCCAAGCAAAATCCGCGTGAAAATATTTTACATGGCAAAAGGTTTAGGCTGCAATCCTACATTCGCCTACTTGGGAGAAAGTGCCATTTAACTCAGTGAGACTTACTTTGGAGTAGATGTGTATAGGATTGCACTGGCAAAGCAATGTCAGGAATGGGAAACCTGTGGCCCTGCAGCTATTGTGAGAAACCCACCAGCCTCATCCAGCAAAACTGAGGCTTCCCATCCCTGCAGTAAGGCATAGCTACATTACAAATTTATAGTGGGCTTCCCCTAAAAATCCCATGAAGGGTAGTTTGGGAAAGTACAGAGAAACTTCCTTTAGAGATCCTTAGCCCCCTGCTACCTGGGGGCAAGTCAGAGATGTGACTTTTGCTTATCATCACACATTAGGTCTTCCATTTACTCCAGGAGAGAGAGAGAGAGAGAGAGAGAGAGAGAGAGAGAGAGAGAGAGAGAGAGATTAAAACTCAGAATAGTGGAGCATGCATGTATCTCATTGGGTTTTCCCACATAGTCTGAAACATCAAAAGTATTTATCAGCATTGAACTGCATTCCTGAGGTTAGCACTGGCATTATGTGTGTGTGCACATATGTACACACACACACACACACACACACACACACACGGCAAGCCCTGGAAGGCAAAGCTCCAGAGCAGGAATCCCTAGGGATAAGGAGAAAGAGTCATGTGGAGAGCAGATTCATTGCACACAATTAAGGTTGCTAAGGTTGTGCTTTGCTAGGATTGGAGTGCCCAAGTGTTGATAAACTATACCTTATCCACAATGATGTGTTCCCGTGTGTGTGTGTGTGTGTGTGTGTGTGTGTGTACCCATTGCACATGGATATATACATATATAGACACACGCATTCAGACTTACCTGCGGTCTTACTCTAAAAAGAACTCTGACAGCATTTCTGGCAGAATGGTCATATTGGTGAAAAGGGATAATCTCAGACTATCAAATCCTGTCATCTGGTATATCTACTCAGGCATGAGACGCATATTCTTTTTTAATTATATGAATACGAAAGAAAGTGGTTAATGTTTGACATGCCATTTGTAGCTCCACCAACGGCTGCCAGCAGTTTAGCCGGTGATTTCTACTCAACGTATAACACACATTCTTCCTTCTCTGAAGTTATCCAGTGTCTCTGTTCCCATTACGAACAGCTGCTTCTGTTCCTAACCTCTTGTGGTCTTATTTTGACTTGTCCCAGCCATATTTCCTTTGTTGCAGTTGCACTGTTGGTAAACATTTATGTAACTTTGCCACCTGCCATTCACCGAATGACAAGGGCATCTTGGAGACATGGCAGCCGTTGTTAAGATTTTTTTTTTTTTAATGTCTTGGCTTAAACTTCTGTATAAATGCATTGAGTACTGCTCATTTTGTGTGTTCTGCTCCACCAAATAGTAGCGATATAGTATCCCAACATCTTCCTTACCTTTTATACTTGGAGTTTTTTTTCCATGGGCACATCCAAGATGAATTCAACTTTCAAGAAACCTTGGATATTGTTTAATCATCTGTGGAGGAACAAAGAATGTGCTTGATTACTTCGGTTGAATAGCTTTATACTGGATCTCTCTTAACTAAAGCTAAATCCAAAGACCTACGGAGGACAAAAACCAGCAAAACGTAAAGCTCAGACCGACTTACGGGAATAGCAACCTCCTTTTTTTTTACCCAAAAAAAAGAGGAGAAGTGGCAATGACATAGCTATGGGGGAACAAAAATTCTGATGTTTTTCTTGCTTGTCACCATATTTAAGTATTTTGTGATTATTATTTTTATAGATTATGCTTGGCCTACTCTATATTTATTATGGGAATTCTTATTTTTGCTATTGTTTAAAAGTTACGCCAGTCATCTTCAAAGCCTTTATTTCTTTCCTGATAATGTTGGGGCTATATTGGTGGTTATCGATCGTAAGAATTACTTTGATGAGATCAAGACCTAAGCCAAAAGCTTTAGCTCCACTTAAATTTTCATTCCGACCAAAGCTTCTGTGGGTTCCAATGGAGCCAGGGCGCCATCTTGGATTTTCGGATGCAACTTTAGCTGGAGCTAAAACGGTAGGGTCTCGCTTCTGTTGATTACCCTTTGTGATTATTTTGATGACGTTGCTGGTTATTTTGGTCGCAGCCCACTTGGATGTGCTCCCAAACATGTCCCACTGAAATGAACCAAAGTTGTGCAGGAGCATGGATGCATGCTACTGCCGCAGATTTCAATGGGTCGTGTGCAAGAGCCTTTTCTGCTGGGCTGGGCCTTTTTGTTAGACTTAATTTGCTCCCCCCCCCTCTTATTTATCAATCCTAGAATAGTAGTGCATCCTAGATGCAAATCTGAGGTTAGCACATAAATTTAATGGGGAGGGAGGGAGTATTAGTAAAGTTCTGTTACAGACAAATGGGGGGGGGGAGACAAGGTACCAAAAATATTAAATTGTCCCCAACCCCTCTCCCTAAACTGGAGCATGCTTTATTTCTTATAATCAATCTCAATGGTTTTATAAAATGATTGACCCTTAAGTTATTTAATTTAATTCCTCCTCACCTCACTCAAAATAATGAAACCAAAAAAACCCCAGTGAGGGATACCTTTTTAATTATTATTATTATGGCACATAAGAGCCTTCATAATATAACTTATTTATTTAACTTATTCAGCATCTACTGCAGGTGCCCTTGTATAGTTTATATTTTTATTTTTTTTATGAAATCAACTTAAAGCACTACAACTTATTTGCTGTCAGAACAACAGAGTGATGATTTTTTCTTTTTCCTTTTCTCTTTTTGGACAAGCAAGGAATATTTTGTCTAAACCATGCATTCAGGAACAACAGGGGATTTTTTAAAGAAAAAAAAAAACCAAGACACTGCAACACTTTGCCTGAACTTTGTGGCTTTTTAAAAACTTAAGCTGGGGGAAAAATATAAAATAACAACAAGCAAAAAATACTAATAATAATAATAAACAAATAAAAAAAACCTAAAAAGAGAGAAACCCTTAAAGTAGCTGCTTCCAAGAATGAACTTTGTGTGTGTGTGTAAAAAAAATTAAAAATTAAAAGGATTAAAAAAAAACTGAAAAAGGAAAAAAAAAACTTTCTATTTCTAGTGAGAACCAAAGAGGCTACCTCACTGACTTTTTCCATTTGTAATTTTAATCGTGTTGATGATACCAAAGATACCAAAGATTTCTTTCTCTGTGCGGTCTGCATTTTGCTTGTGCTCTTTATAGTTTTAACTTTTCCTCCTTTACATCCAGTATGTACAGCTGCAACTCAGATGCCCTGTCCTCTGTCCCGACAAACACCGTTATCAGAGGGAACTGCTAATTCTGACAAAGTCATTTTCTGTGTTTTATCCTTCTGCCACCCCCTCTTCCCCCTGCCCCAGTCCCTACCCACTGCCTCCAAAAAAACTGAGACCCACGGCTTGATCTCAGGCACACTTGCCTTCTTACAGCAAGAATGATCCACATGCGGAAAAGAGAGGGGTGTTGTAGCTGATGGAATTGCCCAGCAATTTTTGCATCATGATGCTCACGCTTGCTACACTGAAGGATGGCAGCATGCATCCCTTTCTAGAATGAATCAGAAAGATGTACAAAATCTAGCATCGCGCTCTCTGGAGCGGACTCTCCAAGTACCCCTGTTTTCCAGGGACAGTCCCTGATTTACAGAAGCCGTCCCAGTTTCTGAATGTCCCGCATTTTCCTTAGGACACCCCGTTTTCATCGGATAAATGTTGGAGGGTATGGAGTTACGTGACCTCCAAGCCAAGGAGATAAGCTGCTACAGAATCTTTAGAAGACATCTGAAAGTAGCCCTGTATAGGGAAGATTTAAAAAAAAAAAGTTTTATTATGTTTTTATATATGTTGGAAGCCGCCCAGAGTGGCTGGGGCAACACAGTCAGATGGGCGAGGGTATAAATAGTAAAATTATTATTGTGGAATAGGACTTCCCTGTTTTCATCAGAGAAATTTTGGGTGGAATGCTGGAGTGGCCTTAGCCAACTGAATGGGAATGTGAGTCCCTTTCTGGAATCTAGTTAAGTTTACTAGATCTAGTTGCCCATGACTATAACTTGATTGGGACTATGGCCTGGGACCGATGGGGAAAGACAGTCGCTTGGTGCTAGGACTCAGGCTATGCACCCAGAAGGGCGCAGGTTCAACCACTGCCATCGCCCGTTAAAATTAAATAATGTATCGCTGCTGAAGGAAGCAGGAGATACACTACAACTATTACTGTGGATTACAATTGATGGGTAACAGCTGGTAGCAGCTTAACTCCTGAGAGAATGCAGCTCTTGAAGATCAAAAATGTTGCCTGCTACTAGCTAGCTAGCTGGACCGGACCAATGGTCTGACACAGCATAATTTAGCTTGGTTTGTTCACAGACATGCAGCAAGTGCACCAGTTTTAAGGGGACTCACTTGAGGGGAGCATTCAGACTCTGTGTAAGACTGTGATTATAGATTCCCATCCTTGGATGTAGGTTCCACTGAGAACAATGCAATCTCCAAGCAGGCGTGTTTAGGATCCGGGTCAAAGAGATGAATGTGCTAAGCGTACCAAATCATACCCTTAAAGCAGGCTTTGCCTAACCCAACATCCTCCCAATGTTTTGGACTACGATTCCCATCATCCCCAGATGGCTGGGAATGATGGGAATTGTAGTCCGAAACATTGGGAGGGTGGGCAGGTTAGTGAAGGGTGCCCTAAAGTATACCCTTCCTTGGAAGTAAATCCAACTAACACCAGTGGTGCTTACTTCAGAGCAACTGTGGCTGGACCATCAACCTATGCATTTTATTACCTTCAGTTTGCCCAGTGTTCTTCCGGCTTGTGGCTATTTGGAGGTGGAGCTCCAGCCATGTGGGCTTCTCTGTATACACAAGCTTCCAGGGTTCACCTTCAGCAGCACCTCCATGTTTCACCTTCAGCAGAAGCTCAGCAAGGCACCTCTTTGAATGCAAGGAACGGCCCAATTCACTGAAGAGCTTGATTCTCATGCAAGCTTCTGCACAAGGATCAGGGTAGATGTGTTTGAGATCAAGCTGTGGGATCTACAAAGTAAAGAAGGCAAATGTGTTGAACATGAGTCATATTTTATTGCTATTCTTGTTGTTCCTAGGAAATTACCTCAGCCGTTGTTGTTTCTCCTTCTGCTATCTGCTAAATACTTGTTGGAAATATCTGAGGGACTTCACCCAAGATTTGTTGACACCGTTTGATTCTGCCATACTCAGGTTGTCTGTGTGTCTTAGTTTACAATACATAATCATTTATTTCAGAACGGTCCTCTACTAGAAATCCAGTTTAAAGGGATAAGAAAAGAGAGTAAACAAAAAAACCACAAATATACATCTTTTGATTATTATTATTTTTTAAAAAAAGCAAACCACAGGCAGATTAAATCAGTATATTTTACTCAGTGGTAGAACATCTGCTTTGCATACAGAAGGCTCAAGGTTCAATCCAAGGCATCTCCTTGGGGAGTTCCCTGCCTCCTGAAAACCTCGAGCTGATGTGCTGCCAGTCGATGTAAACACTTCCAAGGTAAATGGAGCAATGACCTGACTCAGTATAAGGCAACTTCCTGTATGCCAAAATATTCAAAAGACCTTGTGAAATTTGCTTTCAGAAGTTCCTCACAAACTCTGAGGAGAACTTGCTTCCAGGTTCTTCCTGGGCTCGGAATTCCATAAAAATGACGCAGGAGAAGACCCTTTCCTAGCCATCACCAATTTGGCCTCCCCAAAAAGAACATCTGAAGCAGGAACTCACTGTCCCAGGGGAAAACAACAACTGCTTCTTGGAATACTGCTTAAACCAGCTCTATTCTGCCATTTCCCAGCTTAAAAATTTGCAAAGCTCATCTTACCTATTCCCAGATTTTGTTTAACAATCAACCCCACCCTGGAAACAATAGCCCTGTGAGGCAAAAAGGGGTGGGGTGGGGGGAGCCATGGCTGTTTATAATAGTATATAAATATATAGTGCAGATAAGACCTAGGTTTTATTATTATTATTGTTGTTGTTGTTGTTGTTGTTGTTGCCTATTTCTAAGAAAGATCCAAGGCATCTTACAGAGATTAAAATATACAAAAAGTAAAATGAGACAATATTGTACACAAATGTAATTAATAATCATAACAGTGGTTCCTCTCCCATCTTCCACTTTGCTTTTTTCCAACAAGGTTTTAGCAGATCAACAAAGATTTTTTGACGTGCAAACTGTGCCCTTTGTCAGTTCAACACAATGAAACCCCAATCCTGTCACAGATTCCTTTTTGCCTTCACACCCTTCCTTTCCCCTCCTTCCTCCCATCCCCTCCATATGACGTACTTCACCCCCCTCCCACCGCCACCAATTTCTTGACTCCTATTGTGTAAAGTTTTATACATTGCGTATGGCGATATGCCTTCAACATAGAGCTATAATAATTCTCAGGATGCCTTCCATGTGTGGAAGACAATGATTGATCCTTTGTGTTGAGCCCTTCCCGGCCAGGTCCTCCGTCGACCTCTCGCCCTGCAAGGGAACGTCGAAGGAAGTCCCAGAGCCTGGACACAGAAAATGATGCAAAATTGGCAGGGCCCTTTGATGGCAAACCACATTTCCTATCAGACTCATGCTTCACGTGCAAAGTGTGAACTTACCACAGGATGAGTGCCTTGCTTGAACCAAAGCAACGATTTTGCCAGTCTAGACCTCTCTGTGCTTTTTTTTTAATTCTTCCTGTGAATACCTCAGCGTCAACTGGGCCGCCATATTGTAACTGGTGGGCTTATTGTACTGTGGTGCTTTGCAATGCAACCCTGCAAAGAACATGACTTGTAATAATAATACCAAAGGTTCTTTCCTTTTCTTCTTCTTCTTCTTCTTCTGCTTCTCCTTCTCCTTCTCCTTTCCCCTCCTTCTCTTCCTCTCCTCTCTCTTTCTTCATGGTTCCAAAGCTTTAAAATATAACCATGGGCATGTTGGCAACGCAGACCGCTCAATTCCTTACCGAATTTTCTCAGATATACCTCATAGATGATAGTGTTTAGAGTAATGTTATTATAGCGTATGTAATAAATTATTCACTTGTTTCATTTTGGTAACTGTGATTTAAAAGAAATAAAAAAAAGCTTTATACGTTTTAGGTTGTGCTTTTGTAATAGACAGGAAAAAAAGGTGCGCTTAAAGTTGTATGTCCGTCTTTCTTCCCTTTGGATTTTTATTTATTCTGGATTGGGAAAAGTTGCAGAATGAGCCCAAAGTTTACAGTTTTTCATATTTTGCTGAAGAAACAATCTGTGTTAATTTGCTCTGTTGAAGAAGAAAAAAAAAGTATGATTTATTTTCTACATTTGTGCTACTTGGTCTGAACAATTAATTGTTCTGTGTTAACGGTGTAGTATTATAATTAGCAACTGCTATAATTTCAGTGCTATAATTTTGATGCATGAGGCAAAAGAAAAAAACTTAGCAGTGTAATGCATTGTGGTTCTTAATAGCAATTTCTTTTTCATTTGGAAATAGATGTTTCCCTTTCATTTGATGAAATTTATTTATGCATGAGAGCCTGTTATCCGTTAGCGGTTGTGAAACAGTTTGTGTATACATTGCATTTAGACTGTGAAAAATGTGCACAGTTCTGTCTCATACAGTTGAAATATTGGTTTGCAAAGTGAAGGTATTTCCGTTCTAATATGCATTTAGATCAGTGCACATTGGGGAGAGAGAAAAAACCCACACCTAGTCCAAATTAGATTCAAATTATAATGTTAACAAGAAAGATTGGCCAGTTGGCAGTTCCCTGTTTCTAAGACGAATGTCACTTATATGTGGGTACTTTGACACCTCTTAATTGGAAATATGAGTCAGCTGTGCATTGTTTTCCAATACAAAAGGAGTTCCTTTGGCTTTATGGTTAAAAAGTAAAATAAAATAAATCTCCAGCAATACATGAAATATTATAGCAAATTTATATAGCGATTCTGAGAAGATGAAGAAGAAAGAGCAGCAATTTCCCCCTTAGCTCTGCTGGTAATGAACACCATACAGATGGTCCAGTGCTTTATTTCTCTTGGGGTGTATACAAGGTGGTCAACGTTTGGCATGCGCCAAACCCCACCGGAATTAGCAGGGTCTGTTCAAGTCTTGTTGTCTGCTGTGATTGACAACAGGCTCTTTTGGTAGTTCAGCCTTTTAAAAAAAATTCAATAAAAAACCACACACCCAACACGGTTATAATAGCTACTCATCTACCTTGCCTATGCAACTGTATTTCACTTTTCAAGTGTGTCCAAAGGGTGTTTGTCCGTTTTGTTTTGTACCTCACCCCCCAAAAAAAGAGAAAGAAAGAAAATGGGGACAACATTCTTTACAGGACAAAGTAGGGTGCCACGGCTTATATTTACGAAGGTATATTTTGGAGACAGGTCAAGAATGCTGTGCACTCCATTCTGACTCGATGCTTTCAGAAGCATTTTGCTAAGGAGGGTGGGCAGCAATAGATTTTGGTCCTTGGTTGGGGCACCTTCGCGGATTCCAACCATGAACGCAAAAACTGGACACCCACAAGATCTGGTCCAGCATTTTGGAACCAACCTCAAAGGCAGGGTAGACCTTGGGCCTGCCATTATCAGATGTCAAACACAGGTTCTTGCATCTGTCTCAGCCAGCTCCTTGCAAGAGTGCTTTGCAGAATCCTTGTGGTTTAACAAGAATGATGGGGAGCACTCTCAGGCTATGAGGGGAATTCCTTTTGGCCCAATCCCAGCAGCACACTCTCCTGTCAAGGGTAGTACACAATACTTGAACCAGCCTTGACCAAATTAAAACAAAACCAAAACCATAGTATGTGGCAGAACTGGCTTGCCTTTAGCACACCGGATCTCCTTTGGGTTCGTTACTGGTCCCATTTGCAAACTTTCTGCCTCAACCCATCCACCCGGCCACACCATAAAGCCAAAAAAACTGCTAAGTACACTTTACTATGTTTAGGAGAGTGCCACTTAGGAAATAGGCCGTGTGTGGGAAACGGCAGTCTGCTATACAAGACGACGTCCAACATTAACATCCGTAGTGTGTTTCTATGTCTTTTGTCATTAAGAATATATTGGACGTGTGCTTTACATTAGTGCAAAGGAACATATTTTTTATTTGGCCTTATAAAAGTAGATTGTGATAAACGAAAGCTTTGTACTATAGTCTGTTTATTTTTGTTTTCCTATTTATCTGCCAAAGATGGTACTGGATACAAGGATTTTAAATAGGTTTTTTTGTAAGACAGTTAATGATTGTAATAGTGTTTAAAAAGAAAAAGGAAAAAAAACTTCCCAAAAGCTTTATATGTTCTTCCGCAATAAGCCGAACCAAATATCTGTTTCAAGTGAATTCCAGTCATGCTAACAGATTCACAAACCATAGTTACCCGAAATGCAGCCGTTTGTTGTAATGTTTGCATAACACTCAAATGCATTTATTTTATTTTTTTCTTTCGATCCAAAGGAAATAAGGGGTATGTGAGAGAATGGCAATGCCAGCTGCTGTTTCGCCAAACAGCGGGTGGTCCAGGTTACTAAGTTTTGCCAAGAATACTTGTAATTTAAGGTATATTTTATAATGCCATTATATGTCTTGGGTTTTCGTTTTCGTTGGTTTTTTTTGTTGTTTTGTTTTTCTTTCGTGAAGGTGATATGTTAAATCGAGTGTTCCAGACAAATAAAAGTAGCTACAGAATGAATGTTATTTTATTATTAAATGGTTTTTACTCAATTATTTGTGCCAACAGACATCCTTTACCTTAATAACAAATTACTGTATATGTGTCAAAGTCTTAATTTATAGTTCTTGATGTGAAAATAAAGAGAAAAACACGTATGGTTTGTCAAAGTTGAATAAATGAAGAATGCCTACTCTTTTTTATTTTTTATTTTACTTTACTTTTATTTTGTTGCATCCCCTTGCACAAGACGCACCTTGTGCCATGGGCAAAAGGGAGGAATTGCCTGAAACACTGCATAGCCTCTGCCAATCATGGTAGACACTGAGTTATGCCCAAATGTTGTTAGTGGTTAAGAGCAGTAGACTCGTAATCTGGTGAACCGGGTTTGCTTCCCCGCTCCTCCACATGCAGCTGCTGGGTGACCTTGGGCTAGTCACACTTCTCTGAAGTCTCTCAGCCCCACTCACCTCACAGAGTGTTTGTTGTGGGGGAGGAAGAAGGGAAAGGAGAATGTTAGCCGCTTTGAGACTCCTTCGGGTAGTGATAAAGTGGGATATCAAATCCAAACTCTTCTTAGAAAGCTACAAAGCTGAGCTGGTGGGAATGAACATAGACCTGCATTCAGGCAACATTACTTCCTATTGAAGCCAGTGGAATGGAAATTACATCAGGACTAACTCGACCCAACTGATTTCAATAGGAATTAAGTTCAGCTAACTTGGTTTGGATGCAACCCACAATTCTACAGTGGACCCTATAGTTACATACCACTATGGATACGTAATTTTCGAAATGTACTAAGTGTATTGTGTAGCTTTTGACCTTCCTCACAAGTTCCCAATCCAAGATTCTCTAGAAAGAAAGACTGTTAAATCAGTAAGTCCAACAGGTGTGTGTGTGTGTGTGTGAGAGAGAGAGAGAGAGAGAGAGAGAGAGAGAGAGAGAGAGAATAAAAGGGCAACCGCTTCAGAGAATCCAAATATAACTGGGATAGTTATCTTTTAAGAGTTGAGCGAAACCATCCAATGTAGACACAATTCTCCCCCCCCCCAATAAAAGTGTTTTAGTTACCTAGAAGAGAGTTGAAGGCTTTCTGACAATGGATTCCGTTGACCTTCATTTTACTTTGAATGGAAAAGTCCAGTATTTGTCTCTCGAGTGGCCTCACGCAGAGTAGAACAGATGCAATTGCATCAACAAACAAGGGAAAGCACTTAGGAGTGAACTTTCCCTTTGTGTCTCAGAGCTGCTGCTTCTTTTAAAAGGGGAAAAAAAAGTTAAAGCGTTTAGAGAAGCCATTTCCTCTGTTATCAACTGAAATGGAAAAACAGCGCGTGCACACAAATACATACACAGGACCTTAAGTCCATTTCCCTTTGACTTTAGATGCAAGTGGTCTCAGGACTGACAGTGGCTCATACTAACCTGCTGAAGCAATATTTAAAGCCATGATTCCCAAGTGGTGTGCCAGGGTACACAAGCAGGCCATGAGAAATAAATTAATTGAATAATAAAAAGTCCCCCCCCCAATCAACCCCAAAGTACCCACCCAGAGACACAATTGTGTTCTGTGCTCCTGGCTGGCTGTTCTTCATTATTCTGGGCTTGCGCCTTGAAAGGTGGTTCCAGTTTCAACTAAGAAGACTCCTTGCATGTGGCGTGGGATGAGATCAGTTTGCTCAGAAGCAGCCATAGAGGACGACTTGTGTAAACCTGGTCCGGTGGGGCAGGGCTCCAGCCAGGTGCTTTGGTTACAGGAGCAGAAGATTTGGCCCATTGGTGAATCTGAACAATGCTGAGCACCAGGATTGTCTCTGTTGGTGCAGTTGCATGATGCTGACCTCTCAACTGCCTCATCCCCCGCCCCCTTCCGCCTGGTAAACAGCAACAGCCCATTTGCGTGTTCAGACCTTTAAACCTCCCCCTTAAATTAATTCAGACAAGACTCAAATTTTGGTTTGGTTTTTGGCAGAATTTAGGCCACAACTTTATTGATTACTGCACGTGAGTGGCTGCATAGGCTCTGGTTCGACTAGCTCCCTGCACCGTTGCAGGTAGCACTGACCCAGGGCACCAGTGTAGGTCAGCCTAGGGTGAATACCCGGATAGGCGGAAAGCTGGGAACAGGCTATGTCCGCCACCCAGATGTCCCCCTGGACTCTGGCACGGGCACAACCCCCTCACAGGGTTGAGCAAAACATCGAGCCCCTGGATTCCTTTAACGGAATACCCTTCACATAGGGATGGCAAGAGCGTTCTCCCATCCCTATCACCTGAACCAGAGCCTATCTGCAACCTTACAAGTTGTGACGATTTGCTACGCAGCAGGTGAAACCCAAATGGCACAGCCAATCAGCCAAGTGGGGAAATTCCTGCCGTGCCCGGCCCAACGACAGATGACACACGACAGCATAGCAAGGTCATTTGCACAATGCCCTAAAAGTAGGGAGAGCTGGGCAGGTGTTCTGAATGCACGCACCGAAAGAGGAAGCTCTGGGTCATGTGCATGGGTATATATAGGTCCCTAGATCTGTTTAGGCTGCGTCCCATTGGCCTCATAAAACCTGCATCAAGGGACTACCAATTGGGTGTTGTGGCTATCCAATCGTACCCACCCACAACACAGGGTTTGGTTGCCAGGTCTCACCGCAACACGTGCCCTCTTTAAGGGAGGACCCGATCTGCTGGGAAGCTAACATAGCAACTCCACCTCAGCTGGGCAACCATTCTGCATGTCTTCCCCTAAAGGTTTGCTCCATCTTCTGTGTCCCCATTTTTGGAGTGGCGTTTCCTCTTCTTCTGGCAACGCACAAGTGACATTCAACCAGTCCAGCAACCAAAAGGACCCATCTGTGTTGCCCTTGCGTTTGTGAGTTCAGTTTTGTAGACTTTGGATACTTCCAGAGCCTATATTTCGCTTGACCTGGTGTTAAGCAGCACAGACCGCGGAGATGGATGGCAGTTCAGCCGGCTGCAACCAATTGTCACTTCTGACTCTGAGCCACTTGACTAAATCTAAGAAACCACTTCATATTTTTCTGGAGTGGGTGACTGGAGCAAACCAAATGGCCATTAAGAGGATCTGAAGTGGCAATTAACTGATGGGATCAATTCACTGTATTAATTACCCAGCCCTGCATTGTGCGGCTTGATTGACAACATCCTTTCTGAACATTTCCATTCATTCCAACAACCACCCCACTGGGAACAATATTAGGCCTGGTTTATACATGCAGCAGGATAAGGTGATAATTTGGGAGGGAAGGGGGGTAGAGTGGAATGTACTATTCCAGACTGCAGGTGTTACTTGTATTGCTGTCTTACGGACACAAACAAAAACTCTAATGTATTGTTTTTTAAGCATATACTGGAGAAATGTTGCAGGCCAGGGTGCTTGCCCCACTTTGCTAGGCACAGGAAGTTTGTGTGTATTTTATAACACAGCAAAGCATTCCATAATGTGACTTGTACTCTGAAGCAGTAGACTCCATTCTACCAGCTTTGGCTTTCCAGATGGTGTTAAAAAGATAAAGGGACCCCCGACCATTAGGTCCAGTCGCGGATGACTCTGGGGTTGCGGCACTCATCTCGCTTTATTGGCCGAGGGAGCCAGCATACAGCTTCCAGGTCATGTAGCCAGCATGAGTAAGCCACTTCTGGCGAACCAGAGCAGCGCACGGAAATGCCGTTTACCTTCCCGCCAGAGCGGTACATATTTATCTACTTGCACTTTGACATGCTTTCAAACTGCTAGGTGGGCAGGAGCAGGGACCGAGCAACGGGAGCTCACCCTGTCGCGGGGATTTGAACCACCGACCTTCCGATCGGCAAGTCCTAGGCTCAGTGGTTTAGACCACAGCACCACCCACATCCCCCAGATGGTGTTAGTTAGACTATAACTCCCACCATCTCTAACCAGTAGCAGTGCTGGCTGCTGGACTCAGAGGTGGAGTCCAACAATGTCTGAAGGACCACAGGATCCCCAGCCCAGATCTAGAGTTGTCCGGGCTGATTAGCAGCCCATTCAAGACTGACAAAAGGAATCGCTTCTTCACACTCAAGAAGCAATTCATTTATTGCACTGACTGGCTTCGCTAGCTTTTAAAGAGGCCAATTTATCCGCCAACCTCTCATCCAAGAAAGCTAAACGGAGCCCCCAGATTTAAGGCAAACTGCTTTTATTTTATTTTACTTGTTTACGTTAAGGCATCTCTGTGCCACCCTTCCATTTAACAAAACTTCCAGTCGCCAGAGCAATATCAAATAAAAACAAACATAAATTAAGCACAGAAGAGCAGTAAAAAAAAACAAAAACTAAGCGGAATTAATAAAAAAACAAACAAGCCAGCAGAATCAATAAAGCGCAGAGGCAGAGGCACACACACTCACATTAAAGCCAGCTTAGTTGGTAGAGGTTCTGATTTGCCTGCAGAAGGTTTCGGATCTAATTCCTGGCATCTCCAGGGACTGGCAGAGTCTCTTGTCTGCCAATGAGTGTGGGCAATAATGAGCATAAAAATATGAGAAAACACTGTTGAATCAAGTCAGGTGCCCATCTAGTCCAGCATCCTGCTCTCACAGGACTAACCAGATTGTTGTTGTCGTCGTTAAAATTTGTATACAATGGTACCTCGGGCTACAGACGCTTCAGGTTACAGACTCCGCTAACCCAGAAACAGTACCTCGGGTTAAGAACTTTACCTCAGGATGAGAACAGAAATCAAGCGGTGGCAGCGGGAGGCCCCATTAGCTAAAGTGGTACCTCAGGTTAAGAACAGTTTCAGGTTAAGAACGGACCTCCAGAACAAATTATGTTCTTAACCTGAGGTACCACTGTACTTCCCTATACCTGTAGATCTCAGGGAGGTTCACAACCATATTTGTTTATTATTTATTTATTGAATTTATTGAATTTATATACCGCCCTATACTCGGGGGGGGGGGGCTCAGCGCGGTTCACAAAACAAAATCAAGATATAAAACCACAAAATACATAATAAAAATAAAAAGAACAACCCAATAGCTTCCCACACACAAAACACATTTTAAAAGGGCATAGGATGTAAATTAGATTAACCAAAGGCCTAGTAATAAAGGAACGTTTTTGCCTGGCGCCTAAAGGTACATAATGAAGGCGCCAGGCAAATTTCCCTGGGGAGAGCATTCCACAGACGGGGAGCCACCGCAGGGAAGGCCCTGTTCTCGTGTTGCCGCCCTCCGGACCTCACAAGGAGGAGGCAAACGAAGGAGGGCCTCAGAAGATAATCTTAGGGTCTGGGTAGGTTCATATGGAAAGATAAAAAACACAAAATACACAAGAAACTGGGATGAACCCCCCTTTCCCCAAAACAATAGCCATACAGTGGTACCTCGGGTTACAGACACTTCAGGTTACAGACTCTGCTAACCCAGAAATAGTACCTTGGGTTAAGAACTTTGCTTCAGGATGAGAACAGAAATCACACAGCGGCAGTGGGAGGCCCCATTAGCTAAAGTGGTACCTCAGGTTTCAGATTAAGAATGGACCTCCGGAAAGAATTAAGTCCATAACCCGAGGTACCACTGTACTTTGATAGTACAAAGATGTCTTTTGCGCTCAAAACAGAAGCAATACAATTGACTTGAGTAGGACAAGAGCCCATGGGAAACCTGTAGGCAGAAGCTGAGTGCAGTAGCACTCTTCCCCGCCCTGCAATTCCCAGCAGCAGGCACTTACAGAGACTTACTACCTCCAACAGAAGAGGCAGGACGTAGCCATTGTGGCTGGTAGCCATTCTCATCTTCCAACTAGATGAACAAATGTCCTGTCTCTGCGTCCTCTGTTTCTAAATAAAAGGGCCTTTGCTAGCTGTGTGGAGAAGACATCAAATCCGGCTTCAGATGAGCGAACCGTTTTGGGATTGTGTCCTCATCCTCAGGGGAGTCCCGGGTTCCAAAAGCAGCCCCATGGAGACTGAACATGCAGGAATCTCAGCTAAGGTATCCATGGCAGATGGCCGTCCAACTTCTACTTAATAACTTCCAAGGAAGGAGAGTATCGTAATACACACCTTAGCAGGCAGAGGCGCTGCTTGTTGTTACAAGTCAGGCAACAAAATGAGTGGCATTCAACTATGTTTTAGTCAGGGTTAATGGTGCTGGAGGAGACTCTTGAGAGTCCCATGGACTGCAAGAAGATCAAACCTATCCATTCTGAAGGAAATCAGCCCTGAGTGCTCACTGGAAGGACAGATCCTGAAGCTGAGGCTCCAATACTTTGGCCACCTCGTGAGAAGAGAAGACTCCCTGGAAAAGACCCTGATGTTAGGAAAGATTGAGGGCACAAGGAGAAGGGGACGACGGAGGACAAGATGGTTGGACCGTGTTCTCGAAGCTACCAGCATGAGTTTGACCAAACTGGGAGGCGGTGGAAGACAGGAGTGCCTGCCGTGCTCTGGTCCATGGGGTCACGAAGAGTCGGACACGACTAAACAACTAAACAACAAGAGGACTAAGGTTATCAGACGTCCCCGTTTCCAGGGGACAGTCCCCAGATTTACACATCAGTCCCCTGACAAAATCCATCTATTTACTAGGAAGTTGAAGTGTCCCCGGATTCGTTGAAAAAAATCTGGTAACCTTAGAGTAGACCCACTGACATTAATGAACATGACGAAGGGCTCGTCCAATCTAACACTTGTCATCTGATTTTTGGACACGGGTCTGAGAGCTTTTTCTGTCATTCTGCTACTTTCCCCGGGAAAACTCACTGTTTACCGCTAAAGTGGAACAAACAAACATCCACAGAAAACATCTGTGTATCTGGTAACAACAGCACACTGTGAAGAGCTGCACTTTTTTTCTCCAGAGCATGAGTGGGGGTGGGAGGTCGGGGAATGTGCAGCCACCCTACACAAAATATATTATCTTCTTTGCCAGCAGGGAGACAAGAGATTGGACAGGAAATCTTTCTAGGATGTTTATAGGCTTCTTTAGATTGGTTGTCATTATAAACCACTTAGGACGAAGACTTTGGAGTCTAATTAGTCTCCCCACAATGTATGTATTTAAAAGCCGATGGATGTGAAACGCTTTTTGTGTGATTATTTCCACACGCCCCGGATGATTTAAGCTCCACTCATGGAGAGCTTCAGTAAAGGAAGCAGGATCTGTGACAGAAGATCCAACATTTCCCAAGCTCTGCAGGTCTAAACACCTGTCAGGGATGGATGGCAAGGAGGTACTGGGTGGAACTCGGAGGGGGGGGAATAAATACACCCGAAATTCTGCAGCCAATTCAGGTAGCAAAATTAGGGAGGCAATTTCACCAAACATGCTCCAGGAGAGGACTGGATTTCTCCCAACTGTCGAATCCTTAGCAATTCCAAGTGGACTGAGATAACCAAACAACCTTTTAGGCTTCATGGGCTAAATCCTGATTAGCATCCAAATTTGGCAGGTAGACGGGGCTGCCCACCAGTCAATCCTCTGGTGTCACAATGCTCAAAATGGCGGCCTAGTTTGACCAGAAGACTGAAGGCTCCCCACCTTGGTAAAGGCAATACCTAATTAGATGAACCAATGGGTCTGACTCTGTATTAGCCTGCTGCCTATGTTCCTACATTGTTCCATAATTTAATTACCGGTATGTGTTACATGGAGATGTCATTACTTTTTTACCCCATTCTGAATGTATTGCCGATTTTGTCCTATAGTGGGGGGGGGCAGTGAGGATTTCTCCCAGTCTTCCCATCGTTCATAATTTTATGTCCCTCTGTCATTCCTCTCACCTCCCAACCAAGTTTTCCTACCAAAAAAGCAAACATCAGTGCCACCTTATAATCTCATTCAAATTCTTCTCTCTGTATTCTTTAAAATCAAGGTGCAGCTCAGGGGACTGCAAGTATAATTTTCACTAACACCACCAGGAGTTGTGAGGAGAAAAGCATTCATTTACCACACAGGAAATGCCTTTCCCTCTTGGCTGGCAAACATCAATAAAATATATTTTTAAAAGCCTTCTAAGACAAAAATTACATTTCTGTCATACGGTTGTTTCTATCAGTTTAAGGTCATGACATTTATACTCCATTCTCCATTAACATTTTACATTCCGTGCCAGCCAGATTAACTTCACTTTGTGCAATCAGTCTATTCTTATGACCTTGCCCTGGTCTCCCTGCTTTTTGACCCGACAAGATCTTGCATGATTATTTCAAGTTAAACCGCTTTCTCTCTCTCTTATTTTATTTTAAAGAAACGAGAAACAATTCTGACCTTGAACAGAGAAAAAAACAACAGCGCAAATGATTAAACACCTATACGGAAATATGTACTCAGAGGAGTGATTAGTTATTTCAAAGTACTACGATTATTATTATTATTAATTGATTGATTTACCACATTATTCCTCAAAGGTAGGGCTGCATATTCCATGCAAATGCAGCACAAACACAGAGTTTTGATAACGTGTCTAGAATTTGGTATCAGGAGAAACGGAGATTCTTTGTTTTGGCTTGGTGATTCATAAATTAAATAACATTACATAAATAAACTGGGTATGCCTAAACCTGGTGCCAGCCCTAAAGAAGAAGAAGAAGAAGAAGAAGAAGAAGAAGAAGAAGAAGAAGAAGAAGAGGAGGAGGAGGAGTTTGGATTTGATATCCCGCTTTATCACTACCCGAAGGAGTCTCAAAGCGGCTAACATTCTCCTTTCCCTTCTTCCTCCCCCACAACAAACACTCTGTGAGGTGAGTGGAACTGAGAGACTTCAAAGAAGTGTGACTGGCCCAAGGTCACCCAGCAGCTGCATGTGGAGGAGCGGGGAAGTGAACCCGGTTCCCCAGATTACGAGTCTATCACTCTTAACCACTACACCACACTGGCTCTCCAAATCTTGGGCGAAGTAAGGTTGTGGTGCTCTCTATAATTGCCCCTTCATATTCTGAGCACTCTCCATTTTGAGAAACTGTGCAGTAGGGAAAAGAGGAACCATACAGCCTGGTCTCCATCATGAGGCAGAGCAGAACTTCAGGAATGTACCAGGAGACACAACAAGGATGATGTGGGAAAACATGGTTGCACCAAGACAAGGAATGGACAAATATGTCAAGTTCCGGTTTCTCCCATTCTCTCACTTTTGCAGTCTTCAGTTTATTCACATTTTAATTACTTCATAAAATTTATATACGGCTTCATTGCAAAGCAAAACCTCAAAGTGGTTTACAAAAAGAATAAAACAATAAATTTATCAGTAAAAACAGTTAAAAACAACTCTTTAATTTTTTTTTTAAAAAATGAAAACCTGAGATAGACTAGAAACAGATTACAAGTCACACCAACGTTCCACATATATGGGTAGCCTTCTCTAAACAAAAATGTTTTTAGCAGCTGCTCAAAAGAGTACAGTGAAGGTGCCTGCCTGATGCAAAAGTTCAGTTTGCTTCATGAAAAACCATCAGCGTTTTAGTGCGAATTTCTGCTGATATACACATTTTGTACGCAATCTGGCCTAATGCATGCATTTCTGCAAAAAACATTCCCCTAAGACGTTACATTACTGTATGTTATTTGCCCGAATGTACGCTGTGGTCTAAACCACTGAGCCTAGGACTTGCTGATCAGAAGGTCGGCAGTTCGACTCCCCGCGACGGGGTGAACTCCTGTTGCTCGGTCCCTGCTCCTGCCCACCTAGCAGTTCGAAAGCACGCCAGTGCAAGTAGATAAATAGGTACTGCTCCGGCGGGAAGGTAAATGGCGTTTCCGTGCGCTGCTGTGGTTTGCCAGAAGCGGCTTAGTCATGCCGGCCACACGACCCAGAAGCTGTACGCCGGCTCCCTCGGCCAGTAAAGTGAGATGAGCGTCGCAACCCCAGAGTCGGCCACGACTGGACCTAGTGGTCAGGGGTCCCTTTGCCTTTTATGCATCCATATACACACCTCACCCTAGCACATGCATTTCTTGTACACATTATGTGGCTGGTAAACTCTGCTGCAAAATTTTGAGGTGGTTGAATTTCAAAGGATGGCGGTGTATCAGTTTGTACGTTGTTTAAGAAAGGGTGCTGTGAAATGGAGTGACAGATAATAAGAGTCCGGAGCTGGGGTGACCAGAGCCAATAATTGCACCAGGGTGGAATAGGAAAAGATTTATTCAGACTGCAGTGAGAAGGTACAGGGGGATGGATTCTCAAGCCTCCACACCTTATGGGTGCCTGTTTTGCTTACATCAAGCCATCAGTAGGGTATATCTTGCTACATGCTGGTTGGTTGTAAAGCGTTGACGTATACATTGCTGTAGAATCAAGGTAAAAAGGAACCCCTGACCATTAGGTCCAGTTGAGGACGACTTGGGGTTGCGGCGCTCATCTCGCTTTGGCCGAGGGTACAGCTTCCGGGTCATGTGGCCAGTATGACTAAGCCACTTCTGGCGAACCAGAGCAGTGCATGGAAACACCATTTACCTTTCCGCCGGAGTGGTACCTATTTATCTACTTGCACTTTGATGTGCTTTCGAACTGCTAGGTTGGCAGGAGCAGAGACCGAGCAACGGGAGCTAACCCCGTCATGGGGATTCGAACCGCCGACCTTCTGATTGGCAAGCCCTAGGCTCTGTGGTTTAACCCACAGCACCACCCATGTCCCATTGTAGAATCAAGTTAGCTGCACTCTATTTGTTAAGTTGTGGGTGAACATATCAGACGACACAGCGATTCTTCGAACAGCTCTTGTTTATTCACAGGCCAGAACAGAACTGAACTGAAGGGTTCAGCCAGCCTGCTTATATAGAGCTCCAGTACAACGCAACTGTAACCACTTTCTTTAATTTTTCCAATCACTTAACATCACTTTCAATCCCTTATTTGCATATGTGGACCTGAGTGAAAACTATCTACAGTATCCCCCTGCTGGCCGAGGGTGAGAACTTCAGTACATAACACTAGTCAACTTTTTCCCACTTGTTCTTCGGTTCTGGGGTGTGTGACTTCCTCATCTTCACCCTTGTTCCAGGAGGATGTTCTGCTTGCCGTTCCTTGACAGTGCTGGACCCTTCAGTTCAGTTCTGTTCTGGCCTGTGAATAAACAAGAGCTGTTCGAAGAATCGCTGTGTTGTCTGATATGTTCACCCACAACTTAACAAATAGGGTGCAGCTAACTTGATTCTACAATGCGACATGGGTGGTGCTGTGGGTTAAACCACAGAGCCTAGGGCTTGCCAATCAGAAGGTCGGCGGTTTGAATCCCCACGACGGGGTGAGCTCCCGTTGCTCGGTCTCTGCTCCTGCCAACCTAGCAGTTTGAAAGCACATCAAAGTGCAAGTAGATAAATAGGTACCACTCCGGCGGGAAGGTAAATGGCGTTTCCATGCACTGCTCTGGTTCACCAGAAGTGGCTTAGTCATACTGGCCACATGACCCGGAAGCTGTACCCTCGGCCAATAAAGCGAGAAGAGCGCCGCAAGCCCAGAGTCGTCCTCAACTGGACCTAATGGTCAGGGGTTCCTTTTTACCTTGATTCTACAGCAATGTATACGTCAACGCTTTACAACCAACCAGCATATAGCATGATATACCCTACTGATTCCAAAGATAGGGGTAGTGATTACAAAAAAAGGCAGAGTAAGCAATCCGAGACCCTCTCGGCTCAGAGTAGTGGCCTAAAATGCCGTTTGTCTGGTCCGGATCCACTACAATGGGAACAGAGTCATGATAACCAAGACACATTCAGATCACGGCTGGGAGAAGCCTAAGGAACAATTCGCACCTCCAAGCAATCAAGCATCCATAGGGAGAGTTGAGGCCCACAGCCATTATGCATTACGCAATAATGTGTAGAGGACTCTTTTAACGCACACAGCCCATTACAAGCATCCACCACATGCCTCTCCATCTCCTGCTCTGCGTAAGAGCTACATGAGAGCAAGGGTATTGTTCCTTCTTATGGTACATGGCCATTTGGAGTGGGGGCTGGGTAGGGAACGAGAGGGGAAGGGGCGGGAAGCTTTACGTTTTGGCCTATATAGAAACCATTCCCAATTACTCCAGGGTCCATCTCTTGGAGAAGCTATAATGGCAGGAAGCCATAATATATTAAAACAGTAGATTAAAACAAACAAGAGCCTTTTGGATCGGATTACACATCACTTTCCTCACGTCTGACAACAGACGAGATCCAAGGCAGTAAAAGACAATCGTCGGCCATAATGGTCTAATAACTCTGTGCTAAAAGTACTTGTGGGAGTAGTCCGCGACCAGCTCAGCACAGCCTCCAGGATACATAGTGGGCCTTAAAATCCGCAGCGGCGGACTCTGGAGCATTACTGCATAAGTGCTCGTTTAAGACTTCCTCCGAAATGCAACATGCTCACTTAAGAAACGTAATTAGGCCTCACTTGTGGGTGGCGTTCACACATTGTGGATCATCCTTAAAAATGACAGGGGAGGGGAGGAAGGGGAGGGGGAATGAACAACCGAGAGAGCTCTGAAAGGTCCATTACGCCTCTTGTTCCATTACGTTGCCATGTGGGAAAATTACCACTTTATGACAGACGCAACGAAGGAGCATAGCACGTTTTGAGTGTGCCGAACCAACCGACGGCAAGAAAACAACGTATCTCAGAGGCCCTTCTCATATAAAGGTGTGCTTGCTGGTGCCCATGTGTTTTCAGCACAGGAAATGAGAACGGTGGTAGTCTTGGCAATGCCTTCCCCTTTATCTCCCACATAAACATGCCAAGAACTGGCTGAGTTCCACTTGTTGAAAACAGAGGGGGCAGGTCCACCTTCCAGGGAAGGCTCAGGGGTACGAGGCAGCCAGCATCATGTGTTTTTTTCAAATAAGAGGCTTCAGGTGAGCATGCTTACTTCTGAGTTGAACATGCTCTGGAGAGTAGGACTCGAACCAATGGCTTCAGGTTATAAGAAAGGAGATTCAGCCAAAACATCAGGAAGAACTTTCTGACCGTAAGAGCTGTTCAACAGTGGAGTGGTCTCCCTTGGAAGATTGTGGACTCTCCATCCTTGGAGGTTTTTAGGCAGAGGTTGGATAGCCATCTATCATGGCTGCTTTAGTTGAAATTCCTGCATTGCATGGGGTTGGACGAGACAAGGTCCCTTTCAACTCTACAGTTCTGTTCTGTGCAACTGTTTCGGTTCAACCTTCAATGAAATCTAACCAATCTATATCTATCTGTCTATGTATTTAATCAATCCATATCCCTATCTATCGAGAAACAGATACTATAGGCAAGATCCCTATAAGCATAAGTGCATGGCCTAGAAGGACTCAAAGGTTTATAATGGGAAGCTGTAGCTCAGTTGTTATGAATGCAGATGGTCCCAATCCCCAGCTGGGAGAGATTCTCTGCCTGAAAACTTGGAGAGCCACTGCAAAGCAGTGCAGGCAGTCCTAATCTAGGTGGAACAGTGCTCTAACCCAGTATAAGACAGCTTCCCATGTTCCTATATCATTGTGAGAACCGCATTCTAAATGAGGAAGCTGAGAGGCAGATTATTATTCAATCATACTTCCACCCCACTTTTGTATTCCGATTAACATCTAGAGCAACTCAGAAAAGAAAACAGAAATACAACAGGCAATATTAAACCCACCAATTAATATAGCAGTCGTTTAAAGCAGGAGCAGACCTAGACATTGACAGCCTCTGAATTAAAAATAAAATCAGTTCAAGCAATGTATTTCTAACAGAGAACAGGGAAGATTGGAACCAGGTGAGAACCCCACAGGGAGGGCAATCCCTATCAAGCAGGCTCTGTCTTTTCTACTCACTCGCTTAGCCACCTATAATGAGGGCACAAAGAGAGCAGAGATTCTGGAAACATTAAAGTCCAGGCAGCAGGGCCAGTCTAATAATTTTTACTGCCTGAGGCAGAATAGCAAATGGCACCATCTGCACTCCAGTACATAGCGCCAAAGATATAGTCAAGTTACGAGGGTACTTGAGCAACTGCCCTGTTTACTAGCAATAGAAATGCAATGATAATAAATTTTAAACGAATGATTTTCTGCTTTTTCGTGACACCCAAAATTTGCTGAGGCAACCACCTCACTCTGCCTAATGGCAGGGCCGGCTGTTGCTATAGAAGCAAGTGGGTAATGCCTGAGGTAAACCAACACCTTGACCATTTTTGAAGACCAATACTGAAGTTTTGAACCAAGCCCAGGTGATGCTAGATGCTGGATGCTTGAACAAACTCAGAATAATATGCTCTCATCATCTAGCACTAGGCAAAAGTCTGGCTGTCATTTTTGGAGCAGTTGGATGTCCTGAGCAATTTTAAAAGGCACACAAAGTACCATTCTGTGTGATCCTATTAAAGTTTCACATTGTTCTGTGTGCCATGTCAGAAAGCAGTCTGCCTTCATAGTCTTCTGCCTCTGTTTCAGAGATATCTTGGCCTTCTCTGCATACATCACAGTCCTGAAATGTGTGTTCACCATGACTCAACATTAAAGGAAAGTTTCATCTTTGATGAACAACTCTGAGTTCCTTTCTGTCAGTAAGCTCAGTCATCTGTGGTCCACAGAGTTCTTTCCAGCACCTCATCCTTTAATGATTATGGTTAATCATGGTCCACTTAGCCTCCTACTCAACGCCAAGTGTGACACATCTACAACATGGTATGCAAGCGCATACCCCTCAACTGTTCCAATGATGGGGCATTCTGTTTTGAGGTGGTGTGCTCTTTGAAAGCATGGTCCCTCAAAACATGCATTTTGGGGTGCCACAGGAGAAAAAAGATGCGCTTCTTTCAGGGCTGCGCGAGATTGCAGTGCCCGAAAAATCTATAACTGCCTAAATGTAACAGTGCAATCCTATGCAAGTCCACTCAAAAATGCAAAGGGCAACAGATTGTTGCACATCACTGCCTGTTTCAGAAGCCAACAGAAGGCAGAGTGGGCGACTACAATACACAATAGTCAGGGGTCAGCAAACTTTTTCAGCAGGGGGCCGGTCCACTGTCCCTTGGACCTGGTGGGGGGCTAAACTACATTTTTTAGGGGGGGAATGAACGAATTCCTATGCCCCACAAAAAACTCAGAGATGCATTTTAAATAAAAGCACACATTCTACTCATGTAAAAACACCAGGCAGGCCCCACAAATAACCCAGAGGTGCATTTTAAATAAAAGGACACATTCTTTGTTGTTTAGTCATTTACTTGTGTCCAACTCTTCGTGACCCCATGGACCAGAGCATGCCAGGCCCTCCTGTCTTCCACTGCCTCCCGCAGTTTGGTCAAACTCATGCTGGTAGCTTTGAGAACACTGTCCAACCATCTCGTCCTCTGTCGTCCCCTTCTCCTTGTGCCCTCCATCTTTCCCAATATCAGAGTCTTTTCCAGGGGGTCATCTCTTCTCATGAGGTGGCCATTCTACTCATGTAAATAGACACTGATTCCCGGACCATCCGTGGGCCGGATTGAGAAGGCGATTGGGCCGAATCCGGCCCCTGGGCCTTAGTTTGCCTACCCATGCAATAGGTGCTTCGGAAATGTCTAAACAAGGGGGAGGGGAGACAAAGGAAGATCCTAGTCCTTGATAGAGAAAAAGAAACATTGCAAATACACGAGAGTTTCCCTTTCCTTTTCCCCTCCATCTGAATTGTTGGGATACCATCTATGGCTGGTGTGTGTATGTGTGCGTGTAGGCATTGCGTTTCAAAGCGCTTTTGGCACAGAGTTAGGTGCACTATCACGACCGTCAGGGGATATTGTTTGAGGAGAGATTTCTATTTATAATGGCTCTTTTCAGACACGGCTGTGCTCTCGCTGCTCTTAAGCTTTCAGCTTCACTCACGTATTTTGCTTTTCTGCTGCTGTATAAGGTTTTCCGGACCTCTGGGGAGTGTAAATGTGCCTCCACGTGCATTTCCGAAGAGATCTTTGAAGCCTTGGCATAAATCAGCAGAAGTTAATTTTTTGTAATGTATTTTTGTAGTGAGACAATGAGACACTTCCCTTGTACTCCGCTGAGGCCTGGCTTACTGGGAAATTCTGAACACCCAAGGCGTCCATAAAAATCTCTGGGAGCACCGGGGGGCACAGTCCTTCAAAGCGTCAGGAACACTAAATGTGTTTGGATTCACTTTATCTGGTAGTTATTTTATTTTGCTGTGTATTGAGATGCTAGCCAGGCACAGAGCGTAGTGCTGCTCTTATTCCAAGTAGATCTTCTCACCTTGAATTAGGGATGGGGTAAACGTTTGGTTCAGTTTGCACTGCAGTGCAAATTCCTTATTTCATATACCCTGAAACAATATGCAAACCGAACTGCGTTTATCTTTCAAACTTTGCGCTTTCCCAGATTTGGTGGTCTCCTCCAACCAAACGACGCACACAAAATGTGTACACGAGAGGAATGCATATATTAGTGAAAATATAACATGCAAAAAAAAGAGGTGTTGTATTAGGGAAAATTCCATGCGAAAATGTCTACATCTAGAGTGATTTGCACTAAAATGCTGATGAGTTTTCACAACAACTTTAAAAAATATATTACTACTTAGCAAACTGGTAGGGAGGTTCGAAGAACAGAATTTATGAATAGAAAAATGAGAAACCGATGTTGAGAGAGTCGTTCCTCCCGCCCTCTAATGACAGCTTGCTGTGTTTTGAAGCTTGGGTTGCTTCCAATCCTCTTGGGGGTGGCTGTGTTGTGTTTTTAAAAAGCCGTAATAGTTACTATTATGACACTTTTAAAAAAAGCTTTTTAGTCCATTGCTTGAGCAGTGAGGGTAGTTTCTCTCTCCCTCCTTCTACTGCAACCCTACTTCATTCTCCCCATTACTTGTAAGACAAATAGCTCTTAAAAGAGCTTTTAGGAATATCTGTTTGGGCCTAATGAACCTCATAAGATCTTTGGTCAGGGAGGGAATATCACATCAGCGCTGATGGTGGGGGGGGGGGCAGGGGCATAATCAATATGTGGGTGGGTGGGAGGATAGTAAAAAGCACCTCAATACTCGCTAAGGAACAGCCCAGTTACCCAGGAAAATTGAGTGGGTGAGAACCAAAGGTTCAGATTGTGTAAACTGGAAACATTTGCTCTGATAATATACAGTGGTACCTCAGGTTACATAAGCTTCAGGTTACATACGCTTCAGGTTACAGACTCCGCTAACCCAGAAATAGTGCTTCAGGTTAAGAACTTTGCTTCTGGATGAGAACAGAAATCGTGCTCTGGCAGCACGGCGGCAGCAGGAGACCCCATTAGCTAAAGTGGTGCTTCAGGTTAAGAACAGTTTCAGGTTAAGAACGGACCTCCGGAACGAATTAAGTACTTAACCCGAGGTACCACTGTACAAGAGAAGGAGAAATGTTGGTGCGTTTTGTTACTTTAGTTTAGTGCACACCCTCCAACATTTTTCCGATAAAAATAGAGCCGTCCCATTCCATAATGATAATTTTACTATTTATACCCCACACATCTTACTAGGTTGCCCCAGCCACTCTGGGCAGCTTCCAACATATATAAAAACATAATAAAACATTAAACATTTTCTAAAAAAATTCCCTATACAGGATTGCCTTCAGATGGGTCGGGGGTCATTCTCCGATGAAAATAGGGACGTTCTAAGGGAAAGTGGGACGTTCTGGGCTCAAATCAGAAACCAGGGTGGCTTCTCTAAATCAGGGACGTCTCTGGAAAAGAGGGGCACTTGGAGGGTCTGTTAGTGTAGTGCTTAGAGGACTAAGCTGAGTCAAGGATTCTCCAGTTCAAAGAATAGTTCCCAGGATTCTCTGGGGGGAGTCATGTGCCTTAAACGTGCACTGAATATGCTTGAGAGGCATAGTGTCGACCTGTTTTTAGTTGCCTAAAAAGATTGCTCATCCCTTATATACCAAACTGATCACTGAGCTCCGCAGGTTCCGCACAATGTAGGTGTGACACCCACACTATGGTATCTCCTCCTTAGATAGGCACTGCTTATTTTGGGATATCTATGGGAGAAGAAAAGGCTAAAAAGTAAACCTAAGAAGTATCTGAAGAAGTGTGCATGCACACGAAAGCTCATACCAAGAACTAACTTAGTTGGTCTTTAAGGTGCTACTGGAAGGAATTTTTTTATTTTGACTATGGCAGACCAACACGGCTACCTATCTGTAACTACACAAACCCGTCGCTAAGATGGTTGAATAATGCCTTATATGCCTCCTTCTGGCAACTCCTGCAGCCAAACGTCTTGCTCTGATTTCCTTTGGACCACATCAGCAAGGCTGAGAGGGGCGGGTCTTGTAATCTGGGCACCCCCAAAACCTCCATACACACTGCCCAGGTGTTATGTACTGAGCTGAATAGGATTCAGAGTGGAGCAGTCTGATTGGTCCTAGAACAATAGGATTCAGAATGCAGCAGTCTGATTGGTCCTAGAACAATAGGGTCCAGAATGCAGCAGTCTGATTGGTCCACAGGAGCCACCCAATCCAGCTCCAGGTGGTAATGAATCCACAACGTGATTGGCCTACAGGTGAATCCTGGAATTAGCCAATCATGTGGGGCCCATTATGTAAATAATGTATATAAAGCAGACATTCTGGGGGAACTTCCATTCCTCCTCACCACTATGAGCTGAATAAAGAGCATGAAATTCACTCTCGACTCCGAGCATATTTCTCCAGGCTTGCACCCCGGGGAGGTCACATTGGTACTTCTAGCACAGGGGTTTGACTTCACCCCTGGAGGCGCACTCCATTGTCTCTCAAGAAAGATGGATGCCAACAACAACCACCATTGCTGTTATCCTTTCAGTGCCTACTGAAGAACTTCCTCTTTCCCAGTCTGCATCTGCACTGGAATTGTTTTAAGGGATGTTTTTCTCGTTTTCATCACTTGTTGTTTGCCACCCTGGGCTCCTTTGAGAGGAATGACAGGCTAGATATTTAATAAAGAAATAAATGATAGTTAGCTTGCATCTACCACGGTAATGGAGAATCAGGATGAAGTTCCCTGGGAAAGAAGATATCACATCCAAGGAAAGCAATGTAAGGAAGGAAGGAAGCAGGTGTACAAATTAACCACTTCCAAGTCAGGGAGGTAGTGATATAAAAAAAAAACCCCGCCATATAGGACTCTTTTAAGTCCCTGTATTTGGAATGAGCGTGCTTTAAATCCTCTAACAAAGATCCATTGGAGGCCGAGTCTGGTGCCAGCAGCCATGGTAATTCCAGCTGCAGTAGTATCTATTAAAGTTGCTGCAATTTAAAAAGCTCATAGTAAAGCACGAAATAAATGCTACGTATATGATCTGTTCAGGAAATTGAAGAAAAACATTGCAAATCAGCACTATTTTTCTTTTGAAAAATTCTCATACAGCCATTACTTACATTGCTTTTCAAACCCTGACGGGGAGAGAGAGAGAGAGAGAGAGAGAGAGAGAGAGAGAGAGAGAGAGATCAAAGTATTTCAAGGAGGGATGCTTTTGAGGTTGGCTCCAGCAAACATCACAAAATGGATCCTAGCCAAAGTGTTTATGCATTTGTAAGAATCAGGCACGTAATGCAGTGTGGCCACATACACAGGCATGGAAGCTGCTGAGATCTAGTTTATATCAAGCGACTAGGAAGGGGAGGGGGCAGGGAACCGCAAGAAAGTAAAGAGAACAAAGAAAATGTCTGTTTGAAGCAACACATGTGAAATATACTCAGAGCCGAGTGTGAATTTCATGCTCTTTATTAAGTTCATAGTAGCAATGAATGAAACTTCCCCCCCAAACGTCTAGCTATATATACATTATTTACACAATGGGCCCCGCGTGACTGGCTAATTCCAGGCTGCTCCTGTAGGCCAATCAGGTTGCGGATTGACCTCCTCCAGAAGCCTGATTGGCTGCTCCTGCAGGCCAATCAGATCGCTGATTCACTTCCACCTGGAGCTAGCTCCTGCAGACCAATCAGACTGCTGCATTCTGGATCCTATTGTTCTAGGATTCGGCTCAGTACATAACAACGCGTATTCTGTGGGAACCCATCACTTGTGGCTGGGAAAACAAAATTGGTGGCAGAACTCTTCCTGAGCCACGAGGCAGAGGATTAATTCGTAAGATTCCCAGCAGGCAGCCATGCTAGTCGGTTGTAGCAAAACCAACGCCATGGTGGCATCTTAAAGGCCTACAAGTATACTGTGGGGTTTGGACTGCAAAACTTTATTCCGCAATAAATTTGTTGCTCTTTATAGTGCCAATGGATTCCTTGTGCTACTGTTATTATTTAATTGCTAAAAGAGTTTCATTTCTTTCCCTGCTTTTGTGTACAATCCTTAAAAGAACATAAAAATTGCTCTGACGGAGAGTGAAGGCTCCTTTATTATCAACAAGCTCTGGACAGTCCTGACCAAAAAAAGGAGAAAAGCACCCTAGAGAGTTAACCACCTCAGCAAACCTTTTCTGTACATGTGCGAAGCAGATAAAAAAAATTACATGTTTTATTGGCTTTAGATAGATACGAAAAGCATGACAGAAAAGAACGAACGTTCTTGTTAAAATGGGATGCTTATAAGAATATATGCGGGGTGCGAGAGTGACCCCCAAGGCTCAACGCCAGTTCTTATCACAAGGCAGTTGCGGGTGCCATTTCTCGTTATTCCACCCAGTGTGAGCCATGTGGTGCAGCCTTAAACTCTTCTCCTTCGAGAACAATGGGGATGACACTCTCAGTGCCTTTGCCTTCTTCACTGGCCTCATGACCTCCTGGCCTTTGCGGTTCATAGGTCACCTCAGGCAGCAGGCAGGCAGTTTTTGATGTAACCTCTGAACTCCAGAGGATAAAAGACTGTGAAGCCCTGAGAGACGATCCATCTCTGCGCGGTCACAATAAAGAATGCCATTCAATCAGGGCACGGCGTACAAATTAAATGACGCTCTCTCTCTCTCCGGCGTTCGCTCCTGAATCTAAATTCGCCTTGTGTATTGGGGACCGGGAGAGGGAAGTGTGGGGCGAGGTGTCGCGAGGGGAGAGGGAGCTGCAACAGAGCAGGGGAGGACGACCCTCCGAGCCAACTCGGTGAGGTGCAAAAGCAAATTGGTGGCGTGGGACAACGGGGAAGGCTCTTCAAGCCGTGACTGACAAGCACGATTAATTTGCAAGCCGTTCCTTGCTGTGGTTTGATGGGGAGAAAGATGCTCAGCGGTGGAAGGAAACGTTCTCTCTGTTGCCTGGAAGAAAGAGTAGGTTTTCACCTGGCGCTGGAAGGATGTTAATGTTGGCCTTCCGTGAATGAGATTACCCAGGCGTCATTCCTTCTTGTTTTCAGTCATCCCTTTCATCTTCCTGTTCCAGTAAATATTACAGAAATACAGTGGTAGTTCGGTTTCAGAACAGTCCTGTTTACAAACAATTCGGTTTACGAACTCCGCAAAACCGGAAGTAGTGTCCCGGTTTGAGAACTTTACCTTGGTCAAAGAACAGAATCCGAACGGTGGAAGGTCACCGGCAGTGGGAGGCCTCATTAGGGAAAGCACACCTCGATTTAAGAACGGTTTTGGTTTAAGAACAGACTTCTGGAAGGGATTACTTTGTACTTTGTCAGTGGAGAAAGGAGAATTCCAGAGGCTGAGCCTCTACCATTAGGTAGGGTGAGGAAGGTGCCTTTTTAAGTCAACAAATTGACCATTGCATATTGTACCACAGTGGAGGGGCACCGTGCAGGTTGGGTTTTTGCAACTCGAGTATTGTAGCACCTTGAGATTTCTCTGGATGCAATAAGTCTAAGTGGGGTGTTTTCTTAGCAGCGGGCAAGCATTTTCCAATCAGCCTGTGATGTGATGAGTGGGAAGAATTGACATGATTAGGCCTGTGACAGCCAGACGGGTCCACTATTCACTCTTCCCTGCAATAAAGGGGGAAGCTGCCAGATTCAGAGCTGTGACAAGGCGAAGCATCTCAGAGCATTCTTGTTTAAAGGATCTCTTGCCTGCTTCCTCCCAGATGAATCTAGTGGCTTTTGTGAGGCTGGACAACTAGCTGACCAACAACACAATGAATGTAAGCCCCAATAGGTCTTCGTCCCAGGCCAGTGGTCATAGGGTTGAGGCCTAAATCGTTTAGGATTTGTTTAGTTTAGTTTCAAGACCAACAGACAACACATATCCAGTTTGTTGTACCTTTAACTAATGCTGTTAGCCTTGTCCATAATTTACGGCAAGAGTAAAGGAAGCAATTTATGATGTCAAGAAAATGACTGACCGCTATTATCAACTGTACTTCTCATTTCCATATTGAGCAACTCAAATCCTATTTTCTACAGACTTCTCACTTGTCACCTTTCTCTGATTCTAATACAGTTTGAGAACTGTTACTTCCATATTTTTTACCCATATGGGCATGAATGGTGGAAGATTCCCCAATCCATTAGCCGCCACACTGACATGACTGGATTTAATAGCTTCGTAATAAACCCCCATTTTAGGGTCAACAGAAAGCTCAAACCCTGTTTATCTTTAATTAATGCAATTAGCATTGCCCATTCTCTGAGCTGAATCACAAACCAAATGTGAATTGTACCTTCCACTTTCCTCTATACATTGGTTTGGCCCATGGATGGAATGGAAGGACTTACATACAACATTGTGAGACAATTCAGTCTGCAGTTAAGCAAATTTCACTACACATGGATTAAGGAAATAATAGTAAAGGTAAAGGGACCCCTGACCATTAGGTCCAGTCGTGACCGACTCTGGGGTTGCGGCGCTCATCTCGCTTTACTGGCTGAGGGAGCCGGCGTACAGCTTCCAGGTCATGTGGCCAGCATGACTAAGCCGCTTCTGGCGAACCAGAGCAGTGCACGGAAATGCCGTTTACCTTCCCGCCGGAGCAGTACCTATTAATCTACTTGCACTTTGACATGCTTTCGAACTGCTAGGTTGGCAGGAGCAGGGACCGAGCAACGGGAGCTCAACCCGTCGCAGGGATTTGAACCCCCAACCTTCTAATTGGCAAGTCCTAGGCTCTGTGGTTTAACCCACACTGCCACCCGCGTCCCTAAGGAAATAATAGTGATGGCTTATTCCTACGTACACTTTCAGAATACCCAGACTACTCCACATTTGAAGTTTGGGTGTACTCCTGGATCCAGAATTGCCACGTGAGGCTCAGGTGACCTTAGTGACCAGGAGTACCTATATCTCCCTTCAGCTGATTCATCTGCTATGCGTCGGTTGGCGGGGGGTGGGGGAACAGGTATAAAAGGAACCAACATAGAGCGGTAATCATGGTCTAATCATAGTATTTAGAGCTTCAAAATGTTAAGATTTTTCTTCCCTGAACTCTTGCAGGGGAATTAAATATACTACCATTCTAGATTTCCTTTCCGGGGGCGTTGGGAATAGCATAATTTTCAGCAAACCTTTAAGGCTTGATAGTGAATTTTTGTCACTTAATCAGGAGAGTGGGTCTTAAACATTTGCTGAGAATTTTTTTTTACCAGCAAGAAAAAATAAGCTCTGTGGAAATTTGAAATGGCTCAGAAATGTTGGATTCAAGCAGAAACTGAATGTGAAGACAATTTGTTGCAGGGATGTGGGTGTGTGGGTATGTAGTTTAAAAACGGTTTCTTCTTCTAATGCAAAGGGATCTCTGTCATTAGCATGCCCAGCTCTCTAGCCCATAGGCCTACCAAGCCTTTTATAACAGAAGAATTAAATTAGTCAGAAATCTAAATACTCCTCAGGAAGTATATACACAACCTTTTAAAAACAACAACAACGCAGAGCCCCAAACGTCACGCCGAAAGCTTGATAATAACAGATAAACCAAAACTAACTAGTACAGTAGTACCTCAGTTTACAAACAGTCCTGTTTACACACTATTTCGGATTACAAACTCGGCAAAACCAGAAGTAGTGTTCCGGTTTGTGAACGTTACCTCAGTCTACGAACGGAGGCTGAACGGTGGAAGGGCACTGGCAGCGGGAGGCCTCATTAGGGAAAGCGCACCTCGGATTAAGAACAAATTCAGTTCAAGAACAAATTTCTGGAACGGATTAAGTTCCTAAACTGAGGTCCCACTGTAAACCTGAAGAAACGTTTAAGAAGGCTACTATATAAAGAGGTTGACAACCCTGGTAATGAAAGATATGCTGCCTGTTGATACTTGCCTACAGATTCAGGCTCCCTATAGGTCTTGGTAAAAGGTTTATTAAACAGAAATTCATGCAGTTCTGTGGCATGGCTCTTAATACAGACCTACAGCTGGTTTTCTCCTAGGGCAGGGGTAGAAAGCATTTTTGGCCTGAAAGGCCCAGCTCCTTATCTCCTGTCCTTAAGAAGCATTTTATGGTTAATTTGCTGTGATTGGATGCAGCCATTTATGAGGATCACAGGGTCATGTGCGTGGGCTTCCATGTGTACGCGGGTGGCGCTGTGGGTTAAACCACAGAGTCTAAGACTTGCTGATCAGAAGGTCGGCGGTTCGAATCCCCACGACGGGGTGAGCTCCCGTTGCTCGGTCCCTGCTCCTGCCAACCTAGCAGTTCGAAAGCACACCAGTGCAAGTAGATAAATAGGAACCGCTCCTGCGGGAAGGTAAACGGCATTTCCGTGCGCTGCTCTGGTTCACCAGAAGCGGCTTAGTCATGCTGGCCACATGACCCGGAAGCTGTCTGCGGACAAACGCCGGCTCCCTCGGTCCATAGAGCGAAATGAGCGCCGCAACCCCAGAGTCGGTCACGACTGGACCTAATGGTCAGGGGTACCTTAACCTTTACCTTTATGAATGAGGATCACAGGGTCATGTGCGTGGGCTTCCATATGTACACACATGCATGTATACAGCAATACGTTCATGTTGGACCTGCATTTAATGGCTAATCAAATCCATACAGCATCTTGAATCTGAGCTCACCCTGGTCTTCCCTTCGCCCTCAATGCCTTTTCTACATAAACACACACACACATGCCAGAGATCAGTAATGAGAGCTCACTAATGGATTGGCTTAAGTATAGAACAACATCCCATCACTGTTCCAGAAAATAATCAATCAAGCACTTAATTTTAAACGTAAAAACTAAGCTGCCTAGAGACTGTTAATAGATAACCAAATAAATTAACAGTTGTGGGTGGGTTTTCATTTGAGACAAGGTCAAATTGTCTGCTCTCCCTTCCCCCTCCTCCTCTTGCCATCCTCTTTTTTTTAAAAAAAAAGCTCTTTGTTAATGCTGTCCTTGGGTTTCAGCTGATTTTTGATAAGGGAATGGGAAATTGTGCGAGGCCGTCATTTCCAAAGGGTGCTCTGAAGGGGCACGTTAGGAGTTTCTCACAGAGCAATGGAGGAGGGTAAGCTTCTGCGAATAATAGCTTGCCCACCTTTTGCTAATCTCCTCCACGTAATATTCAGCTTCAGATGGGTATAAGTGATGTTTTTTGGCTCACTGTTGTTATTAATTATTATTATTTATTGACTTTATATACCGGCCCTTTACCCAGAGGTGTCAGGGCAGTTTGCAGAACCCAGGGTGCCTTACAATTTAAAAACACTAAGATATAATATGCAGAGTAATCCAGAGTCCTCTCAGGCCGACTGGGAGCCAATGGGATATGTGGCCCTTGGTCTGGGCCAACTTGAATAAAATATGGTGGGGGGAGGCCAGGGACGCCCCGCCCTGCATAATAGATCACATTACATGGTGCACACGCACCATTTGAATGGCAATGCCCATCAACTTGGGGGGGGTGGCTATGACGTTAATATATGAGAGTGCTGGAGGTGAAATAGTTAAACGGGTTACCCAATCAGAACCCGGGGGGTGGAGTCAGAGGGACTATAAAACCAGCTCTGGGAGGGGCGAAGGGAGGAATTTGTTGGGAGGTTGGTTGGAGTGGGAGTGAGTCTGTGGGTAGGTTGAGTTAGTGTCGAGAAATAAGCTGAGACAGGAACAGTTAGGGGCTAAGAAGACAAGTAAATATCTGAGAGGTGGTTTAGTGAGTGAGAGCAGGTAGTGGAAGTTGTAGGTCTGGATAGGCACCCAATGATTGTAATAGACCGATACTGTTTATGAAACCACACGCTTGTTAAACTGCAATAAGTAAACAGAAGTTTATGTTCCAATTTAACCCTGACTGGACTCAGTATTGTCCCAGGTAGGGCCTGGGTGTGGCAGCGAGAAATAAAGTGGTGGCACAGGGATCAATAGACGGTGAAATGTTTGGGGACCCTCTGTGATCGCCACAGTGGCCCCCTCAAATATTTTATTGGGGAGGCCAAAGGACCTAAGCCCGGTAGGAGTTGGCTCCTATGGGTCTTTAGCAGCTGCAGGGATGCTGGGGGAGCAGCTGCCCCAATTGGGGTCTCACAGGCCGTAGATGGTTCTGCCAGGAGCCAATGGTTTTATGTCCTTGCTTGTGCTTGCATCCCTCAACAAGGATCTTTCAGCGCACACACCTGTTTTGCCTTTGATGTTTGGAGAACAACATAGCATCAGAGGTTCATCCTGCTTTTCCCAAGCAAAGACAAGCAGTGAAGGCAACCCATGCGGCTTCGCTATTTGTGCTTTAATAAATGGGTGAAGGCATCACTTGCATCAAAGTTGCATGTCATGCTGCACATTTTCTATGCGTATATGACTGGTTTTTACACCAGGTCTGTTTCGATGATATTGATGACGATGCACCAGTTTCTAGAAGCAAATCGCTAAGGTTGAGTGAGTTCCATAAACCAGCACGACACAAGCTTGCGCTGCTATTAGGCAGACTCTATCCATGTGCCTTTACACTGGCAAAGAACGTATAAGAAGAGCCCAGCTGGTGCAACGACAGCAGCAAGAATATTATTGGCACAAAAATGGAAGCAAGAAGAATTACCGACGAAAGAAGAATGGAGGATGAAGCTGATGGACTATGCAGAATTGGATAAATTAACAGGCAGGATTTGAAACCTGCGGGATCAGAGATTCTTAGAGGACTGGAGTAAATATATGAACTATTTGAAAAGTAATTGTGATGAACAGATTACGCTAGTAGACTGCAAGAAGTTTTGTCAGGTGGATTATTTGAAATATTACAAGAAAGACTATGAAAAGAATTATTAGTTAAGGACAATTAAATGCAGTATAGAAATTAAGAAATGCAGAATAAGTGATAAAGAACGGAAAATCATCAGAGGTGTTGATGGAAGTCTAAAACATTGTAGAAGATGAGAAGATATGTTGTATGACTGTTGGAACGGATATGTTAAAAAATCAATAAAAATGTATAAAAAAAGAAGAAGTGCCCAGCCGGATCAGACCAAAGGTCTGTCTAGTCCAGCATTTTGTTCCCTCATTTGCCAATCGCCTATGAGAAGCCTACATCCAGGGCACAAGTGCCAGTAATATTCTCCTGCTTGGGTACCCTAGCAGCTGGTGGTCAGCTACTGTCTTTGATACCAGGGGTAAATAACCATTGTTTTTAATAACCATTGCCAGCTTTATGCTCCACAAATTTGTCCAGTACCCCTTTAAAGTCATCCAAGACAATGGCCATTCCTATCTGTACTTTCTGTTCTACTCTACAGCTAGTAGAGCTTCGCTTTCCCACGCAGCCTCAAAACTGATGCGCCTTCAGCGTACTATCAAATAAAGCTGTGATACCCTGATATTGCCTTACAATGGAGTAAGTTTAAGAGATTTGGTGATTAGGCTAGGCAATTCGTACAATGCACTCAAGGATTTGCTTTGCCATCCTTTTCAGATGCAAATATAAACAATTATAAACTAATGCTACCGAAAAGACGTCAGCCAAATAGATGTGGCAAAAGAAAGCATCTGCGCTAATTATACACTCCCTGCTAATCAAAAACCACCCGTGTTTCTCTCCCCGTCATCATCTGCCTGCCAGAAGCTGGAAAATTAATTGTTATCTACATTATGGGCTAACAGCAAAAAGCAAACCAAACAGGTTGGGGTAATTATCCCACTTGAGGTTAAGGATACATAAAAATTGAATTTTAAATACCTCCTGCTACCGTGGGATAAAACACGATGCCTCATTGTTAATGCCAGCTAATTCTTCCTCCCTTCTTTGGTACGAAGATAAAAACCCCAATCAATTTTTATAGCCATTATAACATTCCCACAAAACTTAAGACTTCAGTTTTCACGTCTGGGCAGATTCTCAGCCGACAGCCAAGCAATCTGCATGAGCATCCAAGCACTGTCTGTTGGGGTTTCAAGAAGAGGTAGAAAGAAAGAGTGCAGTCCTTTGGTTTTGTGTGTTCTGCATTGACATCATCTTTTCTGCACTTCTGGCTTGTTAGCAAACCAAGATTAGGTAAAGGTAAAGGGACCCCTGACCATTAGGTCCAGTCGCGGACGACTCTGGTGTTGCCGCGCTCATCTCGCTTTATTGGCTGAGGGAGCCGGTGTACAGCTTCCGGGTCATGTGGCCAGCATGACTAAGCCACTTCTGGCGAACCAGAGCAGCGCACAAAAACACCGTTTACTTTCCCGCTGGAGTGGTACCTATTTATCTACTTGCACTTTGTGCTTTCGAACTGCTAGGTTGGTAGGAGCAGGGACCGAACGGGAGCTCACCCCGCTGCGGGGATTTGAACCTCCAACCTTCTGATCGGCAAGCCCTAGGCTCTGTGGTTTAACCCACGGCGCCACCCGCATCCCAGCCAAGGTTAAGGTGTAAGTATTGGTACGTATATATAAAGCCCTTAGTGGCTAGGGACCAGTTTACTTGTGGGATCAACTTATCCCACATGCATCCATTCTATCAGTTACAGATTCTACACAATGCTCATTCTGCAGGTGTAAGAAATCAAGTCTTTTTGGTGTGGCAGTACTTGCACTTTGAAACTCCCTATTGACATTAGGCAGGTGCCTTTATTGCTTGCTTTGTTTGGGCAAGCCTATCCCTGTTGAAAAGTTTTAATCTCTTTTATATTTTTCTTTTTTATTAATAATTTTAAAACATCTTGTAAAGCACTTAAGAGATTTTACTACAATCATAGAATTGCAGAGTTGGAAGGGACCTCAAGAGTCATCTAGTCCAACCCCCTGCAATGCAGGCATCTCAGCTAAAGCATCCATGAGAGATGGCCACCCAACCTCTGCTTAAAAACCTCCAAGCAAGGGAGTCCACAACTTCCCTTTATCAAATAGTATACCTGAAGGAGTGTATCCACCCCCATCGTCAGCCTGGATGCTGAGGTCCAGATCCGAAGGCCTTCTGGAGGTTCCCTCACTGCGAAAAGTGAGGTTACAGGGAACCAGGCAGAGGGCCTTCTCGGTAGTGGCACCCGCCCTGTGGAACACCCTCCCATCAGTTGTCAAGGAAATAAACAACTATCTGATTTTTATAAGACATCTGAAGGCAGCCCAGTTTAGGGAAGTTTTTAATGTTTCATGTTTTATTGTGTTTTTAATATTCTGTTGGCAGCCACCCAGAGTGGGGTGTAAATAATATATTTGTTGTTGTTGTTTTAGCTTTTCCTTGCAAAGATGTGTGCTTTATAAATTATGATCAATGTGAAGCTTTACGGAACTTTTATCATCCTATATACATAAAAATTCCCACCACCCAGAACCGAAGTTTGCTCATGTCTACAGTTACGACATGGTTGGCATCTGTCTGTCTCGGGAGAGCATTCCAGGCTTACAGGTCTGGCCTGTGGCATCTATGAACAAAATTAGGCTGGTGAGTTGATTTGTGGGTTTCAGTCACCCTTCATCCCATTTCTCCCTAAGGCCTGGAGAACATGTGGCTCTGCAGGAGATGCTGGGACTCCAACTCCCATCAGCCCCTGCTTACATGGCCAGGGATAATGGGAGTTGTAGTCAAACAACATCTGGGAGAGGCAGGGTTTTCCCATCATGGTTCTAAAGCAAAACTAGTTACTGATGTGGGAGCAGGATTAGTTTCCTAATCGTATCCCACAGCATAAAACGTACTTCCTCACCCTATCCATAAAAGGTAAAGGTAAAGGGACCCCTGACCATTAGGTCCAGTCGTGACCGACGCTGGGGTTGTGGTGCTCATCTCGCTTTTTTGGCCGAGGGAGCCGGCATACAGCTTCTAGGTCATGTGGCCAGCATGACTAAGTCGCTTCTGGCGAACCAGAGCAGCGCACGGAAATGCCGTTTACCTTCTCGCTGGAGCGGTACCTATTGATCTACTTGCACTTTGACGTGCTTTCAAACTGCTAGGTTGGCAGGAGCAGGGACCGAGCAACGGGAGCTCACCCCATCACAGGGATTCGAACCGCTAACCTTCTAATCAGCAAGTCCTAGGCTCTGTGGTTTAACCCACAGCGCCACCTGCATCCTTACCCTATCCATACTTACTCTTAGAAAGAAAAAAAAACAGAGACAGAGAGTCCAACATTTTATTTATTTGACTCAAGGAAATTTATAATCTTCTGCCTGCCAAGAACCAGCAGTACAAGCTTGCCACCAGCAGTCTCGCGTGTTCACCACCATTTGAAAAAGAAAAAAACGCTCTAATAGATCATTTGGAGTTTAATTGACAACATGAATTAAATCCAGATCAATTTGCATCCATAGAAATACCACAAAAACCACAGTGGCTTGACAGCTAGAAAGTGATAAGCAGATCTATAACGCAGCTCTGAAGAACGGCCTCATATTCCCGCTTGTTCAAAGAGAAGGAAGCTCTCCGTGAAGACAAGAACGCTGGTTTAAAAGAGACAAGGCTCCTAACACAGGAGCAACGGAGGAAAATGGGAAGGGCACTCGCTTCTCATAATAGTCTACATTCAACAGGGCAGCTTCTGGAGTAGAGCAGTTACCACTGGAAGACAAATGGCACCTGCTGTGGGTGTCAACAGTCTGGTGAATGTTTTACATTTACTGGCAATTCTTAAGAGATCCTGAAGGCATTTCAGACGTTGACGTTTCCCAGGAAGCACCAAACTTTGCTATTAAGCAAGTGCCCAGGTGTCATTCTTGGTTCCGTAATTTTACCATGCACCTGACTTAATGTATGACAAGAACAAGCAAGTCCTTATGACGCACATTTCTAAAATTCCCCGCTGGAATGATCTAAAGTAAGAGGCTGTCGGAAATATCGAGCCTGAATTTCTTGACAGTTCCAGTTCAGAAGCATCAGCCAGGCAATTTGCAACGGTACATGTCATGGCTAAAAATTAGCTGCTGTTTCTTTAATACTAAAAGAACTAAGTCAGCATGAGTCAGCGGCCTACAATGAGTCGCAACCTTTCACCAAATTGTACCTGTATAGAGTGGTCAATGTTAGTGTTGGGCGTGGGTTGGTTGAATGGTAGAAAGCTGGTTGCGTTTGGTGTGTGTAAAAGCTGTCGGTCGTGGATGGAGAAGACTTTTTAAGAATAAAAGCAGCAATACTCTGCAAGAATACTCTTTCTCAAAGACTCTTTTGTGCCAACTAAGGTCTGAGGACTTGGCAAAGGAGTAAAAAGGTCAGAACCTTTGCTTTTTTCAAACTGACACATCCATTCCAATGTGTTCCATGCACACACACTGTGGTTAACCCAACTTCAGAAATGTAGGTTTGCAAACGCTGTACACATAACCAGAGGTGTGCAGAATATTCAGAGGTCATCAATAGTGGATTTTTATTTTACCATGTCCAGATCACATTGGTACCAAGCATAGCACAGTCGTGGAGAATATGCAAAACGGGCAATGCTCACCAGGTAACATTCACATTCTCCCCTAGAATAATTCCCCAAGTGGCATACAAAATTTGCACACAAGTTATGTGTATTAACTGAGCAATGTAAAAAGACACCACTGATCGATTCACACATTCTCCGACGTCAGTTGGCAATTACCCATACTGAGCAAAGCACAGAATTTCCCATTGATTTGCACATACTCTGCACCTTTTGTGTGTAGAACTGCACAACCATCAGTGCTTATGCACATAGATATAAAAACACTGCCTGCACAACTTGATTACTGAAGGTCTCCAGCTGAAACTAGCCTCAGCTTATGGGAGCTGGGATGGGGGTGGCTAGCCCCCATTTTGGAGGCCTGATCAAGAACCGCCCCCTCCCAGTCATGTTTTACGCTCCAACAACCACCTATGAATTTGATTTGGCAGCAGCAAAAATAAATCACAGAATGTATGCTGTGGTGTGATAATCCCCACATCTCAGCTCATCTTCACAGATCGGGGGGGGGGGGGGGCTGTGTGCTTTACCTGTCTTCCCAGGTAGAGTGGGTGGCTGGCCACACCCACTGCTGATATGCAGACCCCAAAGGATTGGCCAAGGCTGAATGTGGTTCCTGGGCCAGAAAAGAGGACTCACTCCTCAGGTCCAAGCTGTTATATGGATGCAGCGCTTCCCGGAGTCTCATCCAGAAGTTATGAAGAGACATTTGTACTCGTTGAACCACAATACACACACAATCAATGCTGTCTCAATGTAGCTTCCCCCCGCCCCAAGCTACAGGCTACGGCGATTTCTTGACAGGTTATGCTTTCCAAGGGAAAAAGTAAAAGCTTTCCCTTCATACAAAGGCCAAGTTTGACCATGATGATAAGCCAAGAACCCTGGCTTAATATGTCATATTGTGGACCAGCCGGATGCCGCTTGGTGCGATGTCAGAACTAGGGATCCCGGTTGGTTTGTCCCTAACAACCCAAACTTCGTTGCTGGCTTAATGAATCCTGGCTCCTTACAGAGAAACAAACCATGAATGTCAAGCTAAAGTGGTTTGTTTTCCTGACTGGGCGCCAAGGGACAAGCCTGAATGGCAGGCCTGAAAGTTCAGGAAGGCTTATTAGGCCAAGGATCTGGGCGGTTTGTAGGGATAGAGATTCTCTGGCCCTCATAATGTTGTTGGACTGCAATTCCCATCATCCCTGACCATTGGACCATACTGTCTGGGGCTGATGGGAGTGGGAGTCAAGCAACATCTGAAGGGGCACAAGTTCTTGATCTTTGGCTTATTGGGCAGACGCTGCCACCAAGACCACCGAAATCGCACGTCCATTCAATTTAGATAACTCTGCTGTCAAAGGAACTGAAAGCTGCTGGGCTGGTGCAGAATCAATTCTGCATTTTTGGGGGGGGAGGGGAAGAACGAACCCCACAAAAAAGAAAAAAAAACTTCATTTTTTAAAAAACACAAATACATGCTTTAAAAAAGGTGTCAGTTGATTTGAAACAAACCAGTATCAGCAGTGTGATGGTCAGTGTGGTTAGTTGCAGAGTTCCAAGCGTGAAAAAACAAAACAAAACACACCACATAGGGGGGAAAAGTAGTATCCTACATGGAAGGATTTTAAAAATACTATTTTTATGACAAGAACATATTAAGAGATCTATGTTGTAACTCTCAGGTCAAGATTCTTGGAGTAGTTCTTTTAGAAGTGATTAAACTAACCTGGACAGCAACCAGTCCCTGCAAGCTGAAATCGAGCCAGTTGCTATTATTCAACATCACTGCTGAACCCTACTCCAAGTATATATGCAGCTCATAAGTATCAGAAGTTTTGCTCGTTTTTCAGTGCCTAGTGCCAAGCTTGATACTGTGAGGTGCTAAGAGTCCCCTGAATGCCTTTATAGGAAGACAAGTGTGTTCTCAGCAACCCCGGCAGGATGAAACCCTTTGAAATGTTACTTCCCTTCCAACGCAAGATCCCTCCATAGAAACAAAAAATAAACATAAAAAGATTTCAGATTCATCCCTCCTTCAGACCAGTGCAAGCCCCATTTGGGACCCTTCTTATCACACAGAAGAGGCTAATTGTCCCGTCTGAAGCGGCCCTGAGCGGGGCAAAAGAAAGCAGTGTAAACGGGCGCACAGGGCAGGATCCGCAGGGTTATACTCTGTGTCAGGTGAACCCACTGCAAATGCGCATCACAGCTCCTGACTGGTAAAGAACGATTTTGTCTTTCGGCAAGTAGGATTCACGCAAAGCGGGCAACTGAGGGTTAACTGCTTGGAGCAGATTTCATTCGACTTGAGATGGGAAGAGACCAAGTCTGCGAGGGCCTGAAAAGAAGTAAAATAATGTTTTTTTAAAAAAAACAAAGGACAAAAACCACAAACATTAGGCTTCCAACAAAAAGGTAAGTGCAAGTTGGTGATCTTACAATTTATGTACATTGTTATTATTATTGTTGTTGCAAGCTGGGTTTATTGATGCAAGGGAGTATCAAAGGCCAAATTGAGATTAAAAACGTATGATATGGAAAATTCCCTTCACAAGATTTTCCAGGTGTGTTTTAATAGACCATTGAGTATCTTGGGCATTTATTAATTAAATGCTTGGGTGGCACTGGTTCCACTGGTTGTGGAAGTCAGGAAGGGAACAAATTGGTGTCAGCCTGGATGCCACCACTGAGAAGGCCCTGTTTCATGCACACCCCACAGAGGAGACCCTCTTTAAGCCTGCCGGAACCAAGTTGCTGCATCTGTTGCTCTTCAGCAAGTATCCTGAGTTAGTAAATGTTATTTTTTATCTTTTACAAGGCTATCTGTGTAATTATTATTTTAAGGAGTAGAAAAGGGGGAAATACCAGGAAATTCCAGACTGCCTTAAAGCATCCTGGATTACTTAAACTAAAAGGCTAAAACTAAGCTTCCCTTCTCAGCTGCAAAGGGATGGCACTCTGCTGAACTCACAAACGTGAGGAAGGAAGAATTAAATATCTAATACAGTGGCAATCGGAAATATTCAAGTGGTTTCCCAAATTCAGCTGAAAGTGCAACTTATGTTGGCTTCTCCAGTCTCACTATTATTGCGTTTTCAGCTGAACTTGGGGAAACCACTTGAAGCATCCGAAGTTTCAACTGCTTTTGATTTGCTCATTGCAAAACAGCTGAAAGTCTGTCAGTTTTGATAATAAACCTGATTTGCAACGGGGGCTGAATTATTCCGATTGCAATTGTACATCTAGCCTCCCCTAGCACCTATTCACATCCCAATTAGGGGAGCTTTGAATTTGGTGTCTCCAAGCACTGATGGTTGGACACAACTATACTGTGGAACTTTCCATAGGTGGACTGGGGGGGTTCCTAGCAAAGCCACTCCTTTGTCCCACCCTAATCCTCCTCCCTATCTCCGCAGGGGTCAGGATCATTCTGCCGAACTAGAAAACCCAGTCCATTAATTTCTCCACACCTGAACAAGAGATCAGTGCTGGTGCAACTGCATTGCACACAGAAGGTCGCAGGTTCAATCCCAGGCATGTCCAGGTAAGCCCAGAACGGCCCCATACAAAACCCTAGAGCACTGCTGCCAGCCAGTGTAGACATTACTGAGCTGTGAGGGACGAATTCAAATAATAATAATAATAATAATAATAATAATAATAATAATAATAATAATTTATTATTTATATCCCGCCCATCTGGCTGAGTTTCCCCAGCCACTCTGGGCGGCTCCCAATCAAGTGTTAAAAACAGTACAGCGTTAAATATTAAAAACTTCCCTAAACAGGGCTGCCTTAAGATGTCTTTTAAAGAGAAGATAGCTGCTTATTTGCTTCACAACTGAAGGGAAGGTGTTCCACAGGGTGGGCGCCACTACCAAGAAGGCCCTCTGTCTGGTTCCCTGTAACCTCACTTCTCGCAGTGAGGGAACCACCAGAAGGCCCTCGGCGCTGGATCTCAGTGTCCGGGCTGAACGATGGGGGTGGAGAAGCTCCTTCAGGTATCCATGGTCTACCAATACAATAGTTTGCTTTCAACCTTGCTCCATCTGTGTGCATGCAAAGCCGATGCTGTACCACTGAGCTACATCCCTTCCTCTTACTTAACAGGAGCGGTAGAAAAAAAGCTGAACCCCTGTAAAATTGACAAGGATGGGAATCATGTCTGCCATCCCTAACTAGGAGACTGGAGAGACTCAAAAGGGGTGGAATTACCTTGGCAAACAATGGGTTTCCATTAAGGGATTCTGCTCTTCGGATGTTTTCGACTCCACACTGGAGAAGAAGAGAGGGAGCAAATGGTTTAACACGTGGTATCATCTCACTAAGTCCATAGCCCTCAGACAAAGCCCTTGTTTCAAGGATGATGCAGAGAGCAACGGGAATTAACGAGGCAGAATTAAGCCCAGTTCATATGATATTAGAGCAGTACAGGAGCTTTCCTGCAGTCCAGTTATGGAGAGCCCGTGGCACCCCTAGATGATGTGAAACTCCTGGTTCCCATCAACCTCAGCCAGGCTGGCCAACGGTCAGGGATGATGGGAGTTGTAATTCAGCAACATCTGGAGGGCCACGGATTCCCCGCTGCTGCTGTAGTCCCATGTCCCTCCAGCACTCTGGAAATCACTTAGGAAAAATCTGCAAACACACTGTCTGATTGCCAAGGGACTGGGGAAGTGGTCCTCCCCCCCAAAAAAAACCCTGCCAAACCAACCCACTTACATCAACTCTTTTCTGCTACCCAAACCCCGGGATTTTTACCCAAATATGGCTTTCCATTTGCAAACTGCACTGATATTTAGTGCTTGCGTCCAACCAACAGCACAGCAGTGAAAAGGGCTGCTTCTATTGGTGGTCATTTTAACCATCACAGCCAACCTGCTATGTCACATGTAGCTGCTTCCATCCTGTCCCTCTCAGGAGGAAATGACCTAAATCCTGGACTGTGTCATCCGCTAACAGAGAGCAGGAGAAAACACCCAACACACACACACACACACACACACACACCCTTTCGTCTTTAATGTCTAGTTCCTTGGTGCTGAGTTTTAATTGTTGTTAAGACATACACTACCACGCCGCATTCAAGGTTCTTGTTTACATATACAGAGCCCTGAACGCCTGGTGTCCACTTAAGTGTTTTAGGCATTAATTATACACACATCGCTGTATACCAGACTGACATTTAATCAGATAGAAATACTTCTACAAATGAGAGCAAAATCTCAGGGGTTAGTTTTGGCTGAAAAGTTGGGTTGTAAACAGACAATATGTAAAATACAGTGGTGCCCCGCAAGACGAATGCCTCGCAAGACGGAAAACCCGCTAGACGAAAGGGTTTTCCGTTTTTGAGTTGCTTCACAGGACGAATTTCCCTATGGGCTTGCTTCGCAAGACAAAAATGTCTTGCGAGTCTTGAGATTTTTTTCCGCTCCCCCCCTTTTTTCTAAGCCGCCTTTTAGCAGCTAAGCCGCTAAGCCTTTAATAGCTGCTAAACCGCTAATAGCGCTAATCCGCTAATAGGGTTGCTTCGCCAGACGAAAAAACCGCTAGACGAAGACACTCGCGGAACGGATTAATTTCGTCTTGCGAGGCACCACTGTATAACCAAGTATGGTGGCACCTTAAAGTCGAATAAATTTCTAATGACATGAACTTTCATGGACTACATCAGAAACACCATCTTGAATTACAGGTACAGACTGAAACATGGTTGGGGGTGAGGGACTATTCTACCATCACAGCCAACCTTCGCCACCCTGGTGCCTTCAAGTGTTTTGTACTACAAAAGCCAACAGGCCCTGGCAGGGGCACCTGGATGGTGAAGTGTGCCAACACAAAATCGCAGAACCTACCTAGGTAAAGGGACCCCTGACCATTAGGTCCAGTAGTGACCGACTCTGGGGTTGCGGCGCTCATCTCACTTTATTGGCTGAGGGAGCCAGCGTACAGCTTCCGGGTCGTGTGGCCGGCATGACTAAGCCGCTTCTGGCGAACCAGAGCAGCAAATGGAAATGCCGTTTAGCTTCCCACCGGAGCGCTACCTGTTTATCTACTTGCACTTTGACGTGCTTTCGAACTGCTAGGTTGGCAGGAGCAGGGACCGAGCAACGGGAGCTCACCCCGTCGTGGGGATTCGAACCGCCAACCTTCTGATAGGCAAGTCCTAGGCTCTGTGGTTTAACCCACAGCGCCACCCGCGTCCCTTAGAACCTACCTACCTACCTGTCTTTAAATCACAATAATACTTCGTGCAGGCAGCTGATGAAAGCGGAGTGTAATCCACAAAAGGTTGTGCCACAATGAAATCTGTTAAGTTTTTAAGGCGCCACGTAAATTCTCTGCTGTTTTTGCTGCCAGCAGATAAACGCAGCTGCCCCCTGGAAACAAAACCTACAGCCCTATTTTAAACATGGTTACACAGAAATAAGCATCATGCTACAAGAAAGGAGATTTCTTGACTAAACATCAGGAAAAACTTTTGACAGTAAGAGCTGTTGGGACAGTGGAACCATCTCCCTCCAGAGACTGTGGACTCTCCTTCCTTGGATTTTTTTAAGCAGAGGCTGGATGGCCATCAGTCATGGATGCTTTAGCTGAGATTCCTGCATAGGGTCCCTTCCAACTCTACAATTCTATGACTCTCTGTTTATAACGGGATCTGCTTTCTATTAAGCAGGCTTAAAGCCTTCAGCCTACAACTGTGCAGAATGGCAATGAAAGCAAAACAGCTTACCTCACTGGCCAAGACTTGCGCGTATTCGATGTCCAGTTCGTAGAGCGTTTCTATGTGGTCGCTTGTAAACGCTATTGGAACCAGCAAAATATTCTTCTTTCCCCTCTGGCAAAGCCCTTTGATCGTCTCATCCGTCTGAGGACCCAGCCAAGGCATAGGACCAACCTAGGGAAAAGGACACACAAACACACACACACACACACACACAGAGAGAGAGAGAGAGAGAGAGAGAGAGAGAGAGAGATATTACAGTGGTACCTCGGGTTACAGACACTTCAGGTTACAGACGCTTCAGGTTACAGACGCTTCAGGTTACAGACTCCGCTAACCCAGAAATAGTACCTCAGATTAAGAACTTTGCTTCAGGATGAGAACAGAAATTGTGTGGTGGCGGCGCGGCGGCCCCATTAGCTAAAGTGGTGCTTCAGGTTAAGAACAGTTTCAGGTTAAGAACGGACCTCCAGAACAAATTAAGTACTTAACCAGAGGTACCACTGTGTTAAGTTGTGATTCAATATATACACCACATTTTAAAGCAGGCGTGGGGACACTTTTAAGCTTTGTGGACCAGATCCTTATCAGGATCTACTCTCACGGGCCAATTCCGACAGCTGAACAAGCTTATTGCTAACTGTCCTGCGGGCTTTCACTGGACAGTATGCCAATGATGTCAATAAATGAAATAAAAATATACCTTGGACTGCCACACAAGCCTATACGGGTTGGAGTAGTTGAGTTTCTCCATAACCCTCTGAACGGTTGCTCCCACCTCTTGTGGGTACGGATCGCCACGATTAACTACCTATGGGACAGAAAGGGCAAGTTAGCTAAAACAGCTCAATCGGGGTTAAAACAAACACTACATTATCAAACCACCATAATTAGTCCACATTTTGCAGCAACACATGCCAGTTAAAGGGTTCCCATTACTCATAAGACGTCCCATCAGATGCAGTCCCAGCCTAAGCTTAGAACCAATTGTTTCTTATACCCAATAAATTATGGCCCCCTCACTGCACTATATACATTTAAAGCAGTATCACACCACTTTAAACAGCCATGGCTTCCTGCAAGGAATCCCGAGAAATGGAGTTTTGTCAAGGGTGCTGAGTGTCGCTGGGAGACCCTAATTCTCCTTACGGAGCTACACTTGACAGAGAGGTTCAGCAATTCATTCCACTAGGGAGATACAGTCATACCTTGGATGTCGAACGCAATCCGTTCCAGAAGTCCGTTCGACTTCCAAAACATTCGGAAGCCACATCGGACAGTTCGGCTTCCAAAAATAGTTTGCAGACCAGAACACTCACTTCCAGGTTTGTGGCGTTCAGGAGCCAACCGGAGTTTAATACAAGGCACAAGGCATTTCAAGCAGATGCAATATGTTATCGGGGGATATTTAAAAAAATAATTTCTAGTGATTTGTTCTTCCACTGAAGCAACATTTGTGCCTTCAAACTCCAGACAGCTTAATTCAGAACTGCAGCATTGCAACTTATTTTTGGTGCTAAAGAGAAACCACTAGATGGCACCAAATTTCCACAGATCTCAAAAATCCCTGTGCGGCGCAGGAGAATGATACGAGGAAGAACCCAGTATTTCTGACACTCTACAGACATACATAATTTTATTTGTATGTCGCCTTTCCGCAGTTCAAGCCATGCTCAAGGTGGCTTACAACATAAGAAATACATAACCACAACATAACAAAAGTAGTCATGAACAATAAATAAAACATTTTGATATGCACAACCAAGCTGAACAATTTCCATATAAATCACAAGATCTAAAATAAAGCAGCCTCAGCTTTTGTAGATGGAGTCAGTCCAAGCTCCACCCTCCCAGGCCAGGTGGAAGACGGCCTGCAAGGCAGGGAGCAGGTCTTGTGCGTGGACAGGCAAACTGGTGAATGGATCATTAGATCATACAAACAAGGATTTTTTTTAATCGCCTCTCTAAGAAAATATTTTGCAGCTTTGGAAATGGATTGCTGTTACTCACAGACATTGGCAGAGAGTGAGCGGAGAACAGAATAACTACATCTTTCCTTTTGTCGGGTGGAAATAAGTCCAGTTCCTTCTGGATATGGTCTGCAAAGCACTGAAAAGCAAAAGTTGGAGAAATAAACCACAAGTCCAAATGCCAGCCTCCCCAATCATGACAGTGATCCTCAAGCACAGTTGAGAATTTGAATGCATTTAAATAATAATAATATCCTATGTTGCACCAAGATTTTCTTCCAACCTTTCTAGGCATGCACCAACTAACAATTATGCATTTTTACATAAGAGTAAAACAAAAAACGGTTATAAAATATGGGGAAAGGCTCCAAGTAAGAACCCTGACCTATTCAGCTATCTATTTGTTTCACAAATACAGCATCGTGCTCCTTGAGGAACCTACGTTCCCACTGCACGTCAGAGAGATCCTATCAAGTGTTTCTCCCAACCTGAGGTCCCTGGCTGTTGTTGGACTACAACTCCCATCATCCTGCTGGCTAGGGATGATGGGAGTTGTAGTCCAACAACAGCTGGAGACCCGAGTTGGAGAAACACTGTCCTGCATCCTGCCCCCACAGACACAACAGACGCTTGGCACTTTGGCAAACCTGGCCGGTTTCCACTGCTCCTCGCTTTGGTTCCCACCAAGAATTCCGTACCTGAATGAGAAGCGGATGTGTTGGCCACCTGTCGATTGTGCTCCACTTCATCTTTGGTTTATCCCCCTTTTTGTCATAGTAGCGATAAATAGCGTTTAAGCTGCTCCCTGAAGGGGACAAAAGCAATGAGCCCATCAGAAAGGCAAAAAAGAGCAGAAAAGGTGACTTGTGGTAAGGAAGGAGGGGATACAGGGACTCTGCGAAGGATGAGTCCCCTGCTGGATCAGACCCAAGGCCCATTTAGTCCCTCACAGTGGCCAGGCTGGTGTCGCCAGGAAGATAAGCCTCTCAAAAAGGACGTATTATTCTTGTTAATTATTACTGTTACTGAATTTACACTGCCCAAGTGGCTTCGAAGCCGTTTACAAGTATAAAGGCAGCTACCAGAAAATGTAAGCACACGTTAAAATACACAAGGCAATTCCAACAAAACACTGAAACAGACACACACAATTAAAGTGAGCAATAAAACAAGACCTCAGCATTAACAAGTTAAGAGAGGAGGTTCGGGGGAGAGCTCATGTAATGAACTATGTCTTCAAGAGCCGGCAGAACGCCAATACTGATGGGGCCTCTCATATTTTAGCAAGGAGAGCATTCCACAACATGGGTGGTAACAGTGAAAAAGGTCACCTCCACGTTACCACCAGCTAATAATTTTTGGACTATGGCACAGCTAAGCAGGTTCCACATTTCCCCTGCCTATTGTTCCTCAGAAACTGATATTCAGTGGTTCTAAACCATTTTTTTAAAATCAAGTTTTGAATACCATTTTCTGCTGCACGTCCACATCTAAGTAAAAGCGTAGCTGCCTGGCTGCTTGCTGACATAACCGCCACCTCACTTTCACATAAAGCAAGGCCAGCATGAATTGTGCAACGAGCCAAAGGAGAACCCTGTACAGTATTGCTGCTGCTGCTGCCCAAGTAGAGCTCAAGAGCGCAGAATGGACTGCGGTTATGTAAAATCAAGAGGAAGACTATCTATTTTAATACTGCCTTGCGTATTCTTGCCATAGCTGTCAACCTTCCCTTTTTTTGCGAGAAATTCCCTTATTCCAGCGCCGTTTCCTGCTACTATCCCGGACTGTCAGATATCCCGTAGACTGTCCCCAGGACAGGTGAGGCTGCTGGTCCATTATTTTCAAGGCTGCTGATCCCTTATTTTCAAATCTGAAAGTTGACAGCTATGATTCTTGCTGAGGCATAGAACAAACAGATTCCCAGAGCTGGCCCCTGGATTAGACCAAGGCCTGCCTTTGGAGGCCAGGCATTGATTCTGTACTCCAGGTATGAGCTCACCTGTGGTGGAGCAGCTGTACTGTGGGTACTGTGTGAAAGCAACAGCCCGTTCAATGCCATCCTCCTCCATCTCTTCAATGGCTTCCTCCGTCAGAGGGTGGACATAGCGGAATCCGATGTAGTACTTGTGCGGCGCTGGAAACAGAAGACAGCTAGTGAACTTATTCTGTGGAGCAACGTGATCTTAACATTATGTGAGGCAGCATTTCGCTACCCTGGCACCCGCCAGATGTTCTGGATCACACACATTGATAGCAAAAACATTTGGCGGGTACCAGGTTGGTGAAAAAGCTGGTGTAAACATTGTCTGGGCCTTCCAGTTGCAGCAGCATCTGCACTGTGGTCTTTTCTACCGTATTAATATTTTTAAAAACAATAAAGAGGGGGCTGGATTAGATGACCCTTGGGGTCCCTTCCAACTCAACAATTCTGAAAGGCTCTCCGAGTCGTGTATTACAACAGCATTAGAAACTGAGATATGAAAGCCAGGAGCTAAACGGCACCTTAAACCAAGGTTATGGGTGCTACAATGGAATGCCTTTTTTTAAATAACAAGAATACAAAGCTGAAAATGAATAAATATCATATTCAATAAATATCATATTAAAAAAAAGAAAATGAACGAACCGCGGCTAAACTATTATGATCATTTTTCACATGGTCTAGTCCAGGGGTCAGCAAACTTTTCCAGCAGGGGGCCGGTTCACTGTCCCTCAGACCTTGTGGGTGCCTGGACTATATTTTGAAAAATAAAATAAAAATGAACAAATTCCTATGCCCCACAAATAACCCAGAGATGCATTTTAAATAAAATGATATATTCTACTCATATAAAAACACACTGATTCCCAGATCATCCGTGGGCTGGATTTAGAAGGCAATTGGGCCAGATCCGGCCCCCGGGCCTTAGTTTGCCTACCCATGGTCTAGTCCTTCCCCTGCCCAGCCAGCTGAAAGTGGTTAGGAAGAAAAAAGGTCCTCCTTTCCTTCCACTCTGCAGTTTTAATCTGAAATCTTAGATGTGGTACTGTGCCCAGAGCTCAGAAACTGCTCGCGCTAATGAAATTCACTGTCGCAAAATGCACCTAGAACAATGGGAATTTTGAATTTACACTAGAGGGTTTGTGTGTGACCTAAATCCTCAAACTGGAAAAAAACCCACAACCCAGCTGGTTTGCACATCTTTTTAATAGAACACGAGCACTTTGGGCAAACATCATAGCAACTTCCAATGACCCACTAAATTGGTACAGTGGTACCTTGGGTTAAATACTTAATTCATTCCAGAGGTCTGTTCTTAACCTGACACTGTTCTTAACCTGAAGCACCACTTTAGCTAATGGGCCTCCTGCTGCCGCCGGAACACCATTTCTGTTCTAATCCTGAAGCAAAGTTCTTAACTATTTCTGGGTTAGCAGAGTCTGTAACCTGAAGCGTATGTAACCCGAAGTACCACTGTATTTTGCCAAATAGGAAACCTTGACAGCTGGAAAGGAGAAAATAGACAAACTAACCATTTTAAACAGAACTCCAAGGAAGCAAAGACTTCCATCATGTCGGAGTCGCAGACTTCAGCATGCTTCCAAGAAGCGCTGTTCCCCTTTCCTACCTGCTTTGCACTTATCTAGCAATAAAACAGTAGCCCGCAGCCATGGCAGAAGCAGAAGAGGCCTGCCTGACATAATAGGAGTGAAAGTTAAGATGCAAAGGATGTACAAATAGATAAAAGGCAAGGCGGCTTTCACTGGGGAAGCCAGGCTGTAAAATCAGAGGGAGTGATGAGGTCTGACAGGAGCAGATAAGGCTCCCTAAACCATTAACTTAATGCTCCCAATTCCCCGGCCCTTTTAAACACACTAATTTTACTTTTTAAAAAAAAAAATTAAAAGCTACTGACTTGCCTGACAAGGCGAGGGAGTGTTGGAGACTAGCCTTCAGATCTTTCGCAGTGTGCTTACTTGTGTCAAGAACACGATCTACGTGCGCTAGTCTAATTACCGCAGTTCGCACATGCAATTGCTTTGCAACGCACATCAATCTTGTGTCCCACGCTAGCAGGTCTCTTTTAAAAGCATCGTGCTTGCGGATACCAAAGTTCCGCCTGGTGGCTTTGATCCAGAATGGCTGATTGACACATCGCCGGGTCAAGAGATGGACAGGCAATGCATGGTAACTAAGCACATCTGCATCTGGGTCTGCCAATGGGGAGGGTTCTGGTGCTGTTGCAACTTGGTTCAACCTGTTCCATCTCCCATAGAACTCTGGCTATTTGGGTGCCTGACAAATGGACCATTTAGAGAGTGTCTGATAAGGTTCTCATTTTGCCAGACTCCCCCGGCGCCCTCAAGTTGAGCAACTGTCATCGGCCCCACCCAACAACTTGCGAGGTTCCTCCCCTGAGTTCAGGCTTTATGATAAGGAAGGAGTAACGGTTTCGGCGGGAACGGCGAGCCACACTCAGATCTGCTTGTGTTCAGTATCAGCAGCCAGGGGGACTTGTTGGAGCTGGTTCAAACATGAACAGGCAGCGTTCTGGCCATGCTATGCCTTCTCTTTCTTTGAGAACCATCGCTCAATGCTCCTCACAACATCCGTTGGATGTTTGCCATGAAACGGGCCGCTTAACGCAGCAACTATACTGCAGAATTTGTTAGTTCTGCGTATTAAGGCAGGTGCCTTCTGCGTTTACCAGGCAAAGCACTGCTCCATCGAGCTCAGTACTGTCAATACGGACTGGCAGCAGCTCTCTGAGGTTTTATGCAGGGGACATTGGTCAAGTTGACCACAAATTTGACATGAGCCAACAGTGTGATGCGGCAGCTAAAAAAGCCAATGCAATTCTGGGCCGCATCAATAGGAGTATAGCATCTAGATCAAGGGAAGTAATAGTGCCACTGTATTCTGCTCTGGTCAGACCTCACCTGGAGTACTGTGTCCAGTTCTGGGCACCACAGTTCAAGAAGGACACTGACAAACTGGAACATGTCCAGAGGAGGGCAACCAAAATGGTCAAAGGCCTGGAAACGATGCCTTATGAGGAACGGCTAAGGGAGCTGGGCATGTTTAGCCTGGAGAAGAGGAGGTTAAGGGGTGATATGATAGCCATGTTCAAATATATAAAAGGATGTCACATAGAGGAGGGAGAAAGGTTGTTTTCTGCTGCTCCAGAGAAGCGGACACGGAGCAATGGATCCAAACTACAAGAAAGAAGATTCCATCTAAACATTAGGAAGAACTTCCTGACAGTAAGAGCTGTTCGACAGTGGAATTTGCTGCCAAGGAGTGTGGTGGAGTCTCCTACTTTGGAGGTCTTTAAGCAGAGGCTTGACAACCATATGTCAGGAGTGCTCTGATGGTGTTTCCTGCTTGGCAGGGGGTTGGACTCGATGGCCCTTGTGGTCTCTTCCAACTCTATGATTCTATGATTCCCAGCCCGAGCTGGAGATGCTGGGGATTGAACCTGCAACCTTTGGCCTGCAAAGCAGATGCTCTACCACTGAGCTACAGCTCTTCCTTGTTAGGATATAGTTCCGTTCCACCTTAAAAGGGAACAGGCATGACTGTTGTGTGTCACATAACTGTTTACTTCCAGCACTTGCCGGGAACTTCGGTTCTGTATATTGCTTTTGCTTTCAGCTGTTTGCTGGACACGTAGGGAAGCAGACATGTTTTTTCCTTTGTTCCTGAACTATGCTGAATAAATGCTGTAAATATGCTTACACATTTCTCTGTCCGCCACTTCTGTTGTGCAAAGATTTATTCACTCTGCTGATAGAGCGTGCCGAGTCTCTAAACGCATCTGAGGCTCGTGTCGCTGTTTGATGCTGTTCCAAGGGAGACCGGTGATCGCCCGGCTGCCAGCCAGTGGCTAAAGAAAGCTGGGGGTCTGCCTGATGCCCCCGTCTCCCCGGCAGTATCCCAACATTCCCTAAAGGGCTTTGTCTCTGGTTATAACTATTATTATTATTATTATTTTTTTTACCCTGAGTGGAGCGGCTTCCTACATATATAAAAATAAATCATTAAACAACTTCCCTATACAGTGCTGCATTCAGATTTCTTCTAAAGGCTGTACAGTGGTACCTTGGGTTAAGTACTTAATTCGTTCCGGAGGTCCGTTCTTAACCTGAAACTGTTCTTAACCTGAAGCACCACTTTAGCTAATGGGGCCTCCTGCTGCCGCCGCGCCGCCGGAGCCCAATTTCTGTACTTATCCTGAAGCAAAGTTCTTCACCTGAAGAACTATTTCTGGGTTAACGGAGTGTGTAACTTGAAGCGTATGTAACCCGAGGTACCACTGTACAGTTACTTATTTCCTTGACGTCTGATGGGGGGGCATTGAACAGGGAGGGTGCCATTTCTGAGAAGGCCCTCCCGCCTGGCTCCCTGTAACTGTGCTTCTCGCATTTTAGGACACGACAGTTGTACCTCGGAAGTCAAACGGAACCCGTTCCAGAAGTCCGTCCAACTTCCAAAATGTTCCGAAACCAAGGCGCGGCTTCCAATTGGCTGCAGGAAGCTCCTGCACCCAATCGGAAGCCATGGAACCCACGCCGGAAGTTCGGGTTCCAAAGAACATTCGCAAACTGGAACACTCACTTTTGGGTTTGCGGGGTTCAGGAGCCAAAACGTTTGAGTCACAAGGCGTTTGACTTCCGAGGTACCACTGTACATGGATTTTTTCACATGCACCGCTTGGAAGAGAGTATTTTTCTTGGCTTTTTGCCATACAAATGTGTGCAGAGTCTTTTTTAAAAAGTATTTTTAAAGTATTATGCCTAAAGGAAGGACTCACATACCAGAGTGGGGAGACATTTCATCCAACAGTTTCACCATGCCTTCTCCTTGCGTAGCAGTCCATTTCTTAATAGGCGACCCTCCACCAATCCGACTATACTGTTCCTGGATTTTGGGCGTCCGTCGCTTGGCAATAAAAGGCGCCAGCTTACTGAAATGTCGAGACATAGCTGTTAGCAATAGCAATCTCACTTTACCTCCATCCTGTTCACCAGCATCTTGAATAATAATAATAATAATAATAATAATAATAATAATAATATATTATTTACACCATGCCCATCTGGCTGGGTTTCCCCAGCCACTCTGGGAAGCTTCCAGCAGAATATTAAAATACAATGATTCATCAAATATTAAAAGCTTCCCTAAACAGGGCTGCCTTCAGATGTCTTAGTCTGATAGTTGTTTATTTCTTTGACATCTGGTGGGAGGGCGTTCCACAGGGTGGGTTCCACTACCGAGAAGGCCCTCTGCCTGGTTCCCTGTAACCTCCACTTCTGGCAGTGAGGGAACCGCCAGAAGGCCCTTGGCGCTGGACCTCAGTGTCCGGGCAGAATGATGGGGGTGGAGCCGCTCCTTCATGTATACTGGACCGAGGCCATTTAGGGCTTTAAAGGGCAGCACCAACACTTTGAATTGTGCTTGGAAACGTACTGGGAGCCAATGTAGGTCTTTCAAGACCGGTGTTATGTGGTCTCAGTGGCCGCTCCCAGTCACCAGTCTAGCTACTGCATGCTGGATTGCAGTAGTTGTAGTTTCCAGGTCGCCTTCAAAGGTAGCCCCACATAGAGCACGTTGCAGTAGTCCAAGCGGGAGATAACCAGAGCATGCACCACTCTGGCAAGACAGTCCATGGGCAGGTAGGGTCTCAACCTGAGTAGCAGATGGAGCTGGTAGACAGCCGCCCCGGACACAGATTTCAGATTGAGCCATCAGCAGCTACGCACATGTTAGCACACCTAGAAACCACAGACTGGCTGGCAAGGCATGGAACTGCAAGCCAGCCATTTGCAGGAACTGAAGGCACCGTTTCAATGTTACCAGACATATGCAACACCACACAAGGTGTCAAATACTTTCCACTTACCTGCATCACATTTAAGTCAGCTAATGAAAATTCCAACCAAGGCAGGGAAGTCAACCATCACCCTTCCTGACCAAAAGCCTGCTCAGATTGACATGTGTTTTAATCTGCTTTAATAATAATAATAATAATAATAATAATAATAATAATAATAATAATAAATTTTATTTATATCCCGCCCTCCCCAGCCGAAGCCGGGCTCAGGGCGGTTAACAACAAAATAAGCTTTATTGCTTATTTATTATTAGCTTATTGCTAAGTATTTTACAAATGTTCTAAGTACGTATTTTTCGCTCTATAGGACACACTTTTTCCCCTCCAAAAATTAAGGGGAAATGTGTGTGCATCCTATGGAGTGAATACAAGCTCCTTGGCTTCAGCGAAAGCCTCCGAAGCGCAGAGGGAGCGCTCCCTCTGCGCTTCTTTCGCTGAAGCCTGGAGAGCGAGAGAGGTCGGTGCGCACCGACCCCTCTCGCTCTCCAGGCTTCAGGGGTAGCTGTGCTCCGCAGGCTTCAGCTTCCTTTCGCTGAAGCCGGGAGAGTCTTGCTTTCGTGGCTTCAGCAGAGAAGGAGAGCTGCGCAGCGCCCCTTCAGCGAAGCGGGAGGAGAAATGGAAGGGGCTCCGTTTCTCCTGCCGCTTTACTGAAGGGGCTCTGAGCAGAGAGGAGGAGATTTTTTTTCTTTCTTGTTGTCCCCCTCTAAAACAAGGTGTGTCCTATGGTCCGGTGCGTCCTATAGAGCGAAAAATACATTAGTTGTTTTTAACTGCTTTTGCCGGTCATTTCATTGCTTTGCTCTCTTCATGAATTGCTTTAAGGGTGTGTGTTTTTAAACAACAATCAAATGGTGTATACATTTTATGAAAGAATAAAGAAAGCCAGGTGTTAAGAAAGAAAGAAAGAAAGAAAGAAAGAAAGAAAGAAAGAAAGAAAGAAAGAAAGGGTTCCTAACTCTCCTAAAACAGTAAGCAACTCAGCACGACTTCGGGCAGACCAAAGTACTAAGTCTTACTTTTGGACTGGAAGAGTCATCAGGTCTCTGTCAAGGAAAAGCCTAAGAAGAAAATCATGGACGTCTCCAAGTGTCTCTGGGCCTCCCATGTTTAACATCAAGATCCCCGTTTTAGGTTTCCTATAGGAAAAAAGAGAACAGGAGGATAAGTTTAACACATCAATTCGAAATCAAACAAGGGCTGCTGCCTTCCACTTTCCATTTTTTGTTTGTTTCTTATTTGGCTGGCTGTGAGATATTTTAACCTGGGGGTAACCAGCAGGGTGCCTGCCACATAGTGCTAGGACTACAACTCCCAGCATCCCCCAGCTACTCCTGTGTCCCCCGATATTGGCCATGCTGGCTTGGGCTGATGGGAGATGGAGTCCAACCCACGTTTGGAAGGCATCGTAATGGGTGCCCGTTTTAAATTACTGTTATTGTACTGAAACTCTATATTGAAGCTTTACATTTTATTTTACGCCCAAATTGCTTCGGAAAGGCCCTCTGAAAGGCGGCCTGGAAACATTGCAAAATAATTAAGTGCAAAATAACATTGCAAAATAATTAAATAATTAAGAAGTATATTAATAGTGAAATTATTATTAAGCGCTAACTTAAAATGATTTTTTTATTCATAACAAACTTAATAATGCAAACACATTGACATTTGGCAATAACAAAAGTTCCTTTAGAAACACAATTTACAAAGACTCATAATCTAGTCTCTAGAAACTTGCTATAACCTGAAATAACAAGAGGTGTAAATATATGATGCAAACTACTAATAATTATAAATAGCAGAATGTAGGCACCCTGTATATAAAAATGAGCCAACTAGTGATATTTTAGGGAGCAAGCTAGCAGGCGGGGCCCATTACTTACATGTTAGGAGCCTCCATAACACAAAACACTGTTGCTGTATGTAGGTTTTATTTCATTTGTTTTTTATTTTATATTTTGGAAATGCACATCCAGGTTTTTTTCCCTTTAAATTTTTTTTGGGGCCCCAAGAGAGTGGGGCTCTAAGCTATAGCTTGTTTAGTTTATACGTAAATCCAGCACTGAAGGGAGGCGTTAATATTCACTCCTCATCAGCCAACGGGTAACACTAGCTTAACAGGCACCAAAATCCGAGCCATTTTAATTTGTAAGCAAGCCTCGCTGTGTTCCAATTGGGCTTACTCCCTGTTAAGTGTATGCACAGCCTGACATTACTTTTAAATTTTTTCGCAGGGGTGAGAAGCCTGCTGCCCTCCAAATATTGGTGGTCTGCAACTCCCCTCACACCTGTCAGCTATGCTAGCCAGGGCTGATGGGAATTACAGTCCACCAATATTTGCAGAGCCGCAGGGTCCCCTCCCCCTTCTCTGAAAAGCATGTAATTTCTCTGAGGTTCTACAGTTTAAACTACACCCATATGCAGAGCTTTATCAGTTCCTGTGCAGATGAACCACCCACACAACAGCTCCCTACCTCTTTTCAGGTTGGGCCTGAGGCTTGGTTTTTTGGGCCTGCACAGCTGCCGTCGCTGTTGACTGACATCTCCCTTGTAGCTGGACTCTTGCCCGACTGCAGCCATTGCTTGCTGTGACTAGACAAGAGCAAGGGGGAAACAGAACAACCCACAATTAGTTTATTACTTGGTTTGTTTCTTTGCAATGCGGTATTTCGTTCATTCCAAACCCATGACAAGCTGCCTTATACGGAGTCAGATGATTCGTCCTCACCAAGCCCAGAACGGTCCACAATGACCTCCAAGAACTGACCGTGGGACTTTCTCCATGCATAAAACGGCCTCTGTCACTGAGCTACAGCATTTCCTCGAAAATGAATGAATGAATGAATGAATTTCTTAATACGGTCACAGACCAGCCGCGAAAATGCACACACGGATGCAAATGCAATCGGAAAATAAACACAACAGAAAATCCCCCGATAAGCAGGTGTCAGGCATTTAGGAAAAAATTAAGGATTGGTTTATTTCACTCTACAGTTGTTAAATTTAAGCATATTTCAAGGGGCATTTCTAGAGCTTCTCTTGTGCGTTTTTTCTGTCTCCACAATGCCGCCTACCCACTTAGTGATGCCTGCACAATAGGCATACTTTAGTCATCTGTTGTAATATGGTGCCTTGTGCGAGGTCAAAACTTGACGCCCCCAAACGGAGCTTCTGGATCTTCTAAAATTTGCCTATAAAACAACAAGGGCTGCATTTGTAGGCAGCTGACTTGTGTAGAGCAGGGGGTGGCAAAGTTTTTGTGGCTTGGGCTGATTCATGGTCCTGCAGACTCAGCAGTGGGCCGGAGTGCGCGCGCGCAGGAACACTATTTCCAGCGCTCCTTCCAGCGCTGAAGAGGCGTGCGCAGCTACCCAATGGCTGCAGGAGCTTCCAGCCAATGGGAAGCTGGCCAGCGTTGCGGAAGGCAGTCCCTGCTCTGCTCCATGCTGGTTTAGCGCAGTGCATGGGAGCCGACCGAGTGGCGGGGGTCCATGAGCCAGTTAAATGACCCCCATGGGCCCCTTGTGGCCCATGGGCCTTAGGTTGCCGACCCCTGGTCTAGAGCTTGGGGAAGGGGGGGAACCAAATTCACAGCTGATAACAGGAGTGCAAACTGCTCACCTTCACTTGTAAAGCTGACAATACAGTCGTACCTCGGGTTGAAGTAGCTTCGGGATAAGTATTTTTGGGTTGCTCGCTGGGGCAACCCGGAAGTAACGGAGCGCGTTACCTCCAGGTTTCGCCGCTTGCACATGCACAGACGGTCAAAATGACGTCACGTGCATGAGCAGAAGCGGCAAATTGCAACCCGCGCATGCACAGATTGCGTTCGCTTCTGGATGCAAACGGGGCTCCGGAACGGATACTGTTCACATCCAGAGGTACTACTGTACTAACCTTCATAATCCAGTATCACACTTTCAACATTTTGTGTTTTGGTCAGTGTTAGAAACTGAGATATGAAAGCTAGGAGCTAAAGGGCACCTTAAACCTAGGTTATGGGCGCAACAATGGAATGTCTAGGCGCACTAATACAAAACTGAAAATGAATGAACAGCAGCTAAAATATTATGTTCATTTTTCACATGGTCCAGTCCTTCCCCTGCTCACCTCCCTAATATTCTGAAGAGGGTCTCTTCTCCATTCTTCAGAGAGTAGCTGGAAGTGGGGAGGCAGGAAAAAGTCCTCCTTTCTTTCCACACTGCAGTTTTAATCTGAAATCTTAGTCACAGTACTGAGCCCAGAGCTCGGAAACTGCTCACGCTAATGAAATTCCCTTCTGCAAAAAGCGCTTAGACTTTCGAACACTGTTTTTGGTAGAAACTTTTCATCAGCGCCCATTCACCAAACGTTGTGCATGTGAGAGACTGTGATCAATTCTAGTCTTTAAAGGTGACAGCGATAATCATACATGCAAGTTTGGTATGAAAGCCTTGAAATGGGCTTCAAATTCAACTATAGGGGTTAGATTGGCTGCTTTGGTTTCCCCTCCCACCTTTTAAATATTTTTAGTTCTGAAAACTTGGAGGCTTCCCAACATGCTACAGTTCTTTTGACATTCACCACCTGAGTTTTCCCTGAAAGGAAAAGATTGTACCTAGCAGGGGAGGGAGAAAACCCACGAATGCCATATTTAAAAATGAGCCTTGCAACATCTAGCTGAGAGGCAGGTCCGCAAAAACTGCAGATCTCTTTGGTTTCTTAAAATGTTGACAATATTCGTTCCACAGTATTTGTTCTTTCGCCCTAAGGTTCCCAGATGGGTTACAGCACCATAAAATACAGCTATTTTTTAAAAACCACCAGATAAAAATAGTTGCAATTATTTAATTTAAACTGAAAACAACACCTCCCAAGTTAAACGGTTCCAAGCAGAACAACAATCAAACTCCCTGCAGTTTGTTGCACTTTTAGAACTCTCCGTTTCCCTGATATTGCACGCCGGATGCAAAGCTCTCCAGAGGTGCTGCTAAGCCCTTTACGCAAACTCTCCTCTCCGGCGGCCACGTTGTGTAACAAGCTCTCGGCGTCAGCAACACGGATCCCCTTTCGTTTTCGCACCCAAACCGACGATCGCTTGCACAAAACCAACCGCGCGCACTTTAGTCTTACCTGGGAGGGCTATATAGTCCGCGCGTGCATTCTGCGGGTCTCAGGTGGGCGTGGATTTTTAATTTTTAAAAATAATATCTCGCTCAAGTACTAGCCTTGTTCTGCTGATTTATGCAAGGCGTGCTGAAAACCCTTTTCTATAATTAGAAAAAGAACAATTCTCTTGCCCAGTCTGTTTATCCTGATTCCGCGTAAAAAGTTGCATAGGATTGCGAAAAAGCGGTTTCTGTGCTGTCACTTTAACAAAATAAAAAAGCAATGCATTTGCTAGAAGTCCTTATATAAGAGAGACGCCGGACAGAGCCCTCTGTAACATGCTGCTTGCATAACGCCGTTTTTCTTTTTTCCCACCCCCACCCCCCCCACTGACCCCGGGAGATCGACCTCCGCAGCAAAAGCGCATCTCTCGCCACCCCGGGAAAAGGACAATGCAAGAGCCCCCTCATTTCTTTCTCTCCAGACAGCCAGCAAAACCCAGTTAAAAGGTGCTCTCCCCATTCCCCCTCTGCGGGGTGAGGGGAGAATCCTCTTAGTAAGGAAGAGAGGGGGAAGGAAATAGGCATTGCAACGACCCTTTGGAGAAAGATGCAGCCGGTTTGTTCACTTACATGGGTACAAGGCTCGGTTTGCAGCTCTGAAGGCAGCAGCCATGTTTGTGTTAACTAAATGCATTCCGTTACTGTGCAGCAGCCCGAGTGGTACAGTTCCTTCCCCGAGTTAACTGAGCTGCTTTGTGGCATGCCTTCCCAGGGAGTCTCGCCCACTGTTTTAATCTTTCCAGAAGCACTTTTTGCTCGCCTGGGCTGTGACAAGCTAGCCAGAGGGGCGGGGCGACGAGAGAGAAAAGGCGAAAAGCCCTTTGTGCGCAAAAAGGGGCGGAAGGCGGCGCCTCCTTCTCCGCCCTTCCCCCTGTCTGCAAGGCGAGTCATGTGCGGGGACGGAGGGAGTCGGCGCTTTGCCCTGGGAAAGCCCCTAACTCTTTTTAAAAAGGTTTTTTGGACAATTAGAAAAATATACCCCCCCCCAAACCTGACCTTTATCAGGTCAACTGCAATGCATTAGGATGGAAATAAAAGGATAAATGGAATGACTGTGTTTTTGAATATATACAATTTGATATGGTATTTGAACAGGTGATGACGGAAGATACCTGGGAAAACAAATGTCAAAAGATTTTGAATAAATGGGCAAGTTATAGGAATTGGATAGCACTGGGGGAAGCCAACCCAAGCATCCAAATTAGAATGAATAATCTGTGCTCATGGTTAAAGATCTGAAGAGAGAACAAGTGTTGGGGGGAGGGGTTAAAAGGGGGGAGGAAGGGGGAAAATTAGGATAAATGAGTAGGGACAAAAGTATATACTGTTATGTATAACTAATAGGAGGATGATTTTGATTCATGTTGTTAGATTTTTGACTGAATGATTTTTTTGTAAGTTATTTGACAACCCTGGATGAAAGTGTGAGTATAAAGAATGGGGGGGGGATAAAAATTTAAATAATAAAAAAACCTGCAATGTCACAAAAAGGCAAGGTTGCTTCCCGGCGCCGTGCTTCCTGAGCATGCACAAAGTTTGGCCGATTTATTTAGCATTTGTTCTGATGCGTTTGCTGGGAGGGGGGACAATGTTCGGGTAATCGCAGAGGAGCATCATTCGGGTGTGTTTGCAAAAAAAAAGTTTCCAGAGTGGTTCAACAGTTGACTTCATATTACGCATTCATTCTGATTCGATTGCGAGGACCACATAGAATCATAAGAGTTGGGAGATTCAGTCCAACCACTTGCAGTGCAGGAATTCTGCCCACAGCTGCCCCTGGGTGAGTTTGAACCACCAACCTGCTGCTTAACAGCCAGGCACATTGACTTACTGTAAGAGTAAGTCTTAACTGTCTTACTGTTAGGGGCTTTTGCAGTCCCATCCTGTAAGAAGACAATGCCGGCTCTTTATTTAGCCCTCATTCTGATGTGTTTGTGCAAAGTTTCCGGAGAGAGTTATGCAATGACTTTTTGTCACATATTCATTCCGATTTGTTTATAGGGAGGTTAGATGGCAATGCATCAAGCAGATGTTACCCCACATTTTCCAGTAATAATAATATTATAATAATAATTTATTACTTATACCCTGCTGATCTGGCTGGGTTTCCCCAGTCACTCTTGGTGGCTCCCAACAGAATATTAAAAACACACTCAGATGTCTTCTAAGTGTCAGATAGTTGTTTATTTCCTTGACATCTGAAAAGCGGGTGTTCCACAGGGTGGGCGCCACTACCAAAAAGGCCCTCTGCCTGGTTCCTTGTAACCTCACTTCTTGCAGCGAGGGAACCGCCAGAAGGCCCTCAGAGCTAGACCTCAGTGTCCGGGCTCAATGATGGGGGTGGAGACACTTCTTCAGGTATACAGTACATTTTTCACCACTTTCCTTTTTGCCAAAAGTTTTATTTTGGGGGGAGAAGTAGGTTTGTTGCGCAGGAGCTCGCAACCATTTTAACTGCACAACTTAAATTTGCTGGTATGAGATCGAATCCTACCTGAAAGCAACAACAATCTGGAAGTAACCCTGAGAAACCTTTTGAGTCGTCCAGAACTCTTCTGTCTGGTTTTATTTTTTCCCCTGTAAACCACCCTGAGCTCCTGATTCTCAGCCATGAACCTCGCTGGATGACCATGGGCCAGCCACTGTCTCTCAGCCTAACCTACCTCCCAGGGCTGCAATAATAATAATAATAATAATAATAATAATAATAATAATAATAATAATAATATATTTATACCCCACCCATCTGGCTGGGTAAAAAGGGGGAAGGGGATAAAATACAGGAGGGATGTATACAAGATGTCTGCCATCTTGAACTTCTTGAAGGAAAGGAGTGATATAAATGTAGCAAATAAACAAGGAACAAACCTTCGCTATTGGGCAGAATCTTATATTGGAACTAAAATGAATAAAAAGAATAGCCAGGTGCCCAGATTTGGTACTGCGAGACTGGAGATAAAGCCAGTTTTAAAACAATTCTTTGTTTTGCTGAGATGAGGATCAATACAGTCATACCTCATGTTACGCTTGCTTCATGTTACGTTCTTTCAGGTTATATCCCGCGGCGACCCGGAAGTACCAGAAAGGGTTACTTCCGGGTTTCGCCGCTCGTGCATGTGCAGAAGCGCAAAATGACATCACGCGCATGCGCAGAAGCAGCGAATCGCACTCTTTTCATATTGCGAACGGGCCTCCGGAACGGATCCCGTTTGCAACCAGAGGTACCACTGTATTCTAGTTGCTCATTTCATGCGCACACACCCTGCCCAGTTTAACATCCCAGCCAGCTACATTGTTCCAGATGCTACACAAGCACACATGGGGTGGACTTCAGGCCCTAGGTTGTTTAATCAATCCTGTCATGTCATGGGGGTTTGGGGGGGGGCTACTGTAGGAGGACATGCCTATATTCCAGGGTATTAAGCAAGGGTAAATGTGGCGGTTGTTATCAGGTCAGTAAGCACATCATCCCCTACAGTTCCATTGTATCCACCAACCCAGAAAACACTTTTAACTACTAACGCATGAGCTAGCGTGTCTCTGAAGGACGATGCAATAACCTTTTGTTTCAGGTAGGCACGCAGGTCCGTATAGTTAAAGCTATGGTTTTCCCAGTAATGCTGTATGGAAGTGAGAGCTGGACCATAAAGAAGGCTGATCGCCAAAGAATTGATGCTTTTGAATTCTGGTGCTGGAGGAGACTCTTGAGAGTCCCATGGACTCCAAGAAGATCAAACCTCTCCATTCTGAAGGAAATCAGCCCTGTGTGCTCACTGGAAGAACAGATCGTGAAGCTGAGGCTCCAGTACTTTGGCCACCTCATGAGAAGAGAAGACTCCCTGGAAAAGACCCTGATGCTGGGAAAGATGGAGGGCACAAGAAGAAGGGGACAACAGAGGAGAAATGGTTGGACCAAACTGCGGGAGGCAGTGGAAGACAGGAGTGCCTGGCGTGCTCTGGTCCATGGGGCCACTAAGAGTCGGACACAACTATACAACAGGCACGCAGGTAGCCCCGCTGGGAGACAATGTGGAAAGTGTTTGCCACGGGTGGCAGGCTTGGGGTGTCATATTTTTATTTGAGGAAGTTCTGCTACAGAAGGAACTTAATTTCCTCAGCTTGCATTCATTTCCATCAGTTTGGTTTTTTTTGCAGAAACTCCTACTGTTGTTCTTGTTGAGTTATAGACAAGATGTAGGGGAAGGGGCGATGATGCTGTGTGGTTTGGAGCGCGGCGGTTTCTGCCTCAGACACCAAAACGTCTTCATCCTGCTCTGGATAGCCATATGTAGATGGAGGGAATACCAGGACCGCAAGTGACTGCATCACATCCTAGCATCTTTTATTTTTTTTAACCAATCACAATGGGCCTAACTAGATGGGTCAGCCATTCTTTATTCTATTACTAAATAAAGGGAGGTTGGGGAGTGAAGTCTGTAAGGGATCAGAGCTTTTGCATGAGTCATGCATTGATTCTGTGCCCAGCGAAACTGCTATCGAGTCCAAAATGGGCAACCTTGCAGACAAGCACAATGGTTAATATAATGGCGTATATCCACAGAACCTGCCCACGCCTGCAAGTGGTTCTCTGCAGATGAAGGGCAGTATACAAACTGAATAATAAGCAACAATAATTTTAATTTGATTTTTTTACCCACCTTCCACCCTAAGGTCCCAGGATGAGCCACAACAGTTTAAAATACGTCAAACCGTTTTAAACAAATTGCAAGAATAGGATGGGTTCTAAAAATACACATCTTAAGTGTCAAAGGTCAGGTTAAAAGTGGGGAGGGGCTCTATAGCCCAGAGTTTAATTTCACATAAAACTGGCAGATCGCTGCTGAATTTGTTTTTTTAAAAAAACAATAAACCTAAAGCAGCCGTTCCTAATCCTGGTACCTTCAAGATGTTTTGGACTACAAGTCCCATCACCCCCAGCCATCATGTTCAATGGATGATGGAAGTTGTAGTCTGGCAACATTTGGGAACGTATCAGGTTGCGCTAAAGAATTCACTACCCAGGTTATCTTGACATGTTTGTGAATCTGGGATCAGTTTTGGGTTGGCTTTCAGGACTCACTAGGCCAGCCATATTTCACACTGGCACCAAACAGTCGAAAAATTGCTTCTGTTTACATCCAGACAGATAGTGATTTTTGGATATCAAAGTCAAGAATAACGACAATGACATGTCTGTGCACTACTTTTGTATTTCGCTCAGTTATCTTTCTGGCCCTTTTGTTTAACTTTCTTGTGTAGTTTTAGCAGGAATTACTGCATTCCGAGCAGCTGGTAGCTTCTGTGGGGTTAGACAAGAGCTTTTGAATGCCCAGGGCAAAACAAAGAGCGACTAAACAATAGCAGGGTCTTGTTTCAAGAATCCTTGCAGCATAGATAACTCATTGGTTAACCAATCAGATCAAGTCCCTAATGTTTTATCAAGTCAAACTCCACATTCTGTGCTTGGGTGCACTCAAATGTCACACACAACAGGCCACAAAGGGAAGCAAAACAGGAGACTAAAGAGCCCTGTTCCTTCTAAGGCCAGTAGGATAAATGCAGAGATTTGATAAATAAAAGAGCCGCATTGTGAATAGGCTAAAGCAGAGGGGAAAAGCCGTGCTCACTTTACTCTGCTTATCTCAGTGAAAGGGGTTTGGAAATAATGCAGTACAGTTTAGAGCCCAAATGCACCATCAAGCTTCAACTGTGGCCTGGGGCATTTTTCCACATTAAGGGCAGCAAAGCAGAGGCAGCCGATTTGCACGTGGCAAGATCTTCCACACAAGGAGGATTGTGCACTGCCTCCACTTTGCAGGAATGGGCTGGGGAAGCCCATACACTTCTACTGGAGCCATGCCCTTTGGGTTTGACAAATTAATGGAGGTCAAGGCTACCCTCCACGAAGTTGCCTAATCCAGCTACCAAAGCTCTGTATACAGGTAGGACAGCTCAGCCAGTAGAACATGAGTTCTCAAAGTCGTGGATTTGACCCCACTTTGGGCAAAAGGTTCCTGCATTGCAGGGGGTTGGACTAGATGACCCTTGTGGCCCCTTCCAAATATATGTTGTTGTTTAGTCGTTTAGTCATGTCCGACTCTTTGTGACCCCATGGACCAGAGCACGCCAGGCACTCCTGTCTTCCACTGCCTCCCGCAGTTTGGTCAGACTCATGTTTGTAGCTTCAAGAACACCGTCCAACCATCTCGTCCTCTGTCGTCCCCTTCTCCTTGTGCCCTCCATCTTTCCCAACATCAGGGTCTTTTCAAGGGAGTCTTCTCTTCTCATGAGGTGGCCAAAGTATTGGAGCCTCAGCTTCAGGATCTGTCCTTCCAGTGAGCACTCAGGGCTGATTTCCTTAAGAATGGATAGGTTTGATCTTCTTGCAGTCCATGGGACTCTCAAGAGTCTCCTCCAGCAGCATAATTCAAAAGCATCAATTCTTCGGCGATCAGCCTTCTTTGTGGTCCAGCTCTCACTTCCATACATCACTACTGGAAAGACCATGGCTTTAATTATACGGACCTTTGTTGGCAAATATATGATTCTACCCTAAATTGACTGGATCCATCAGCCTCTTCTTACATTCTTAATAACTAGGGAGGCAAGATGTGGGAGGGCAGGATTCTTCTACCAATACGTGAAAATGAGCAAAATTAGAGCACGCAGCGCAGTGACAGAACCAAGACCATTTCCCCCCTCCAGTGCTATGAATTTATTGATTGCGAGATCCAACCAGCTTTGAAAACAAGGCATGCACAATCATCACAGAAATGTAACAGTGAGAAGAATAAGAGAAATCTGACCAGGCAAGGTCCTACAGCAACGACCCAGAGCACACACACACTGTACTTTGCTCCAGTTAAATTAGTCTGATAACTAAAAACCATTTTCATAACACTTGCTGGAAAGAGGAGGAACAATGACGTCAGTCAGCTTCATCACCTGAAAGCTCCTCTAATTTTCAGTTGGCCCCTCTTTCCTAAGAAACCCAAGACATTCAGTGGGTAGGATAAGCAAGAAACCGAGAAGGATCAAAGGACCTTCTCAAAACTTCAGTTCCCGGGGTTCTGGGAATGCAAGCTGTATCAGACCATCTTTCTGAGGCATGTTGAAAAGCAACTTAACCGAGTGTGAAACACAGGAGGCTTCTACCAAGAGAACATTTGCTGAAAACCTTTTGATGGAACTGGGAGTTTGGACAGCAGCCATCCTTACTTGGGCAAGTGAAGTCATCAATTAGTGCCAAGTTCAAAATGCAGATATAATGAAAATACAGTGGCAGGAAGGGATCCTTATGGGTACAATTGCTTAGGGTTGATTTTTCAATGTTGTCCGAAGCAGGGAATATCCTACCACACAAGAGGTACACAGGATTTTCACATGAAAGGCTAAAAGAAAAAAGACCATCATATTCTCCACCCTAATCTCACCCATTAGGGAATAGTCGGTTACTACGGCTTAGAGCTGTAGTAACTTTAGGGCAGCATTTTGTTAATGAAGAAATTTTTCAAGGCAGAGTTAAAGGGCCCGACCTCTGCCCAGCCACCACTTCTAAGAATTCAGGCTGAAAAATTTTAAGGAAGGCGGTAAAAGGTATCTAGAGTTTAGTTCTCTCAGTTGGGTGGTTCTTTACACTGTAATGCTTTTATCATTCTAGTCACTCTGCCAAGCTGAGTGTTTTGTTGGGGAGAACAGTATCATCTCTACATTTCAGCTGTTTACCTGAAGAATGGAGGTGGCATGATTTTCTTACGAACTCTGATGTTGGATTGGGAAAACGTTTAAACTGGATGCCACTGACCACGGCCAAAATAGCTGGGGGGCTTAGTTTGTCCCTCAGGGTAGCAGTACTCTATCCCAGATTATTGTATTAGATATATTATATTATGTCACATTGTGCACTTACTAATGAATTTTGTTTTGGGGAGAAAACTCAAATATTCCCTTTTCAAAAGCCCTGCTTCCGGCTCCTTTTTACCAAACAACCCGATTATTTTATGGGCTCTGCGCTGCTACAGAAGTGCATTTCTTAAGTACTGCACACTGCTCGTTTATCCTAGCAATCAATAAGTTAAAATGCATCAATAGGATTGATGAGGGGAGAAAATCTGGGAAAGGAGGAGAAAGAAGGGTTTTCTGAAATCAGTGGACTGCAATTCAAATTTCCAGATTCTCATTTGGAAAAGGTTGGGAGGTAGAAAAAGGAAAAGAAGTTGATCTCTTGGATTTCCTGTCAGGTTGGCTTTATAAGGATGATGAAATGTGCCCTGTGGAGGGAGGAGGGTTTTGCTTAAAGACTGCTGGACTTTTGCCACAAGATCAACATTGGTTAAGGTTTGCAGCGCTGGACAAAGCGTGGGTACAGACACACATCCCGGATATGGTGCCTGTTCAGGATCCAGGTGAGGAATCTTTCCAAGCCCAGGCCATAGCCACCGTGAGGGCACGTGCCGTATTTACGCTGCAAAGCCAAACAAGAAAGAAACAAGTCACTCGACGGACGGACAGGTGGAAAGAACACCCACAAACACGCCTGTCTCCAGCCATCTCGCAGCCTGATCCCAAGAGCAGTGCCCTGGTGCCAGCATACCCAAAATTACTGTATTTTTTGCTCCGTAAGACACACCTTTTTCCTCCTAAAAAGTAAGGGGAAATGTCTGTGCGTCTTACGGAGCGAATGTGTGGTCCCTGGAGCCGAATTGCCCAGGGGCAATTCTTTTTTTTTTTAAGAAAGAGGGAAGGGGGTGTTGAAACAAAGCCGGCAAGCGATCGGAGGGAGATAAGGGACTCTGGCGATAAAGGAGGCTGCCTGGGAGGGGGGAGGTAAAAGCACATGGATCCTCAGGATTTTTGCATTGGGTCACCCCAAATTCACCATCAGATCCCATAGCATGTCCATGGCTACAGCCTGCACCCCAAAAAAAAAAAATCAAGCACCCACTGTTTTGTGGGGCCGCAATGGCGCAAAAACGTGGTTACAAAGCACGGATCCACATGGATTCTCAGGATTTTTGCACTGGGCTACCCCAAACTCACCATCAAATCACATATCATGTCTGTGGCCACAAAAATCATACACCCACTGTTTCGTTCAGAATATTTTTTTTGTTTTCCTCCTCTAAAAACTAGGTGCGTCTTATGGTCGGGTATTTGCATTTATATCCCCCGTCCATCCTCAGAAGTGGTGCGGTGGCACCAAAGCGAGCAGTTAGGAGGGTACCAGCACCTCAAGCTTTTGCCTAGCGCTGGCAATCGCAAAAAAATCCGCCCCCTGCACTCCACCTAAGACCCCTCTGTCAGCCCTGACGTGCTGCCGCCTTGGGTCACCGGCTGGGGTTAAGATCAGCCCGATCGGCCCACGCTCCCTAGACACACGGCGTTTTCAAAACCAGCGTCAGTTCAGCAAATTATGAAACAAACAGGTTAAGGAAAGACAGCACCTCCCCAAGGTTTTGAACGCTACAGTTGAGGCCACACAGCAGAACTCCGTGTCAGGAATGGCAATGGGAAATTGCACGAATCGGAACAAATTGCTCCTTCGGCGAGTGGGGTGGGGGAGTAGGGGAGCCAGCCCCCTGCTACAGAAACCAGCCATCTGCAACGTACAATGTGTCAAGCATGACCATTTGGGTCACCCAGCAGCTGGAGAAAAAGGAGGCAGCCCCTAAGCGAGAGAGTTTCAAATTCCTCCTGCCAGATGAGCCCTCCAAGTTGCAATTCAGAAGAATCTGAAGAAGCCTTTCGCAAGAGGGGGCAGCAGCTGCCAGGAGGGAGGAGCAGGAGTTCCCCTCTCGGTCCTCCATCCTCCTTACCCAGCATGCTATGGGTTTGTGAATGCGTTGACATGGTTTCGAATGAAGAGGCATGGCCGTATGTGGGGTCCAAAATAGGCAAGACACCCTTTCCAGGGAAAACTCCCAGCGCAAAAGATCAGGGGATAGATTTATCCTCATCAAATTTGCTCCAACATCCTAGACTCATCACTGCCTCTGGCTTGGTTGTACACAGAAAACATAAAGCCAGGTGGGAAATGTGAAAAGACAACAACTTTTAAGCCCTTTAAAGACTAACTGGCCTGCCAAACGTTTGCTGTTGCCTTGGTCTACGGCTCTGCGTGTTGCGTTTGAGCATGGTGGCTGTGCTGCAACAGTTGGCCAAAGGAACAAGACCATCAACACGCACCTGGTCGGTGTACCAATAATAAGGCGTGGGGTCAATCCCTTCTCTCTTGTAGCCTTCCAGCAGCTCATCGCTGTCCCAAATACGCATTGAGCCTCCAACGATCTCGCCGACGTTAGGCATCAACACATCAACCTAAAAAGAGGCAGGACGAACCATGTTGAACAGTTTAAGCAAGAGCCAGATAATTAATAATAGTAATAAATTTTATTTATACCCCGCCCTCCCCAGCCAAGACCAGGCTCAGGGAGGCTAAACACCAGGTATAACACAATTGATTAAAATACAACATTAAAATGCAGCCTCATTTCAGCAGAAACTCAAATCAACAACTTTTTGGGGATGAAAACGTCAAATCTTCACCAAGGCCAACTATCCAGACTGGTCCTATGTGGGCCAGAAAAAAAGTCAGGGAAGTCCCCAAATAGGAGTTCCATCACAGAAGGAGAAAGGAAAAAGGAAAGAGGGGGAGGGGATCAAGTTAATTAGCTGCTGGACCATTTGTGGCCCACCAGGCGTTTCCTCAAACCCAGTTTCTGTGGCTCCCAGGTGGGTTGGAGACGTCCTACGACTGGACTGAAAGTACAGCTCCTCTCCCTGCCAAGCAAAAACATTCCTCTTCTTGTGTTGCCCCCCCCCCCCAGACTTCTCATGGAGAAGGCACATGAAGAAGAGCCATAGATGATGATCTCAGGGTCCAGGTCAGTTCATATGGGGAGAGGCGGTCCTTGAGGTATTGCGGTCCTGAGCCATTGATGGCTTTATAGGTCAAAACCAGCACTTTGAATTTGGGCCCAGAAACTAATTGGCAGCCAGTGCAGTCAGACCAGGATTTGTGTTAAATGCTCAAACCATCTTGCCCCAGTGAGCGACCTGACCATGGAATTGTGCACCAGCTGAAGTTTCTGAACAGTCTTCAGGGGCAGCCCCACATATAATGTGATGCAGTTATCTATCTTAGAGGTTACCAGAGCATAATTGATAGGCTATCCCAGTCCAGATAGGAACACAGCTGGGCCATCATCTAAAGCTTATGGAAGGCACTCAGCACCACGAAGCCCAGCAGAGATTATCGCAGGATTATATACAGGAGCCAGCACAGATTAGAGCCTATGTGTCGCTAGAAACATACAATGTTTTTTTCTATGGAGTAAGAGCTACTCTACACAGAACTGAGTGGCAGAATTCTAAGCTCTTATCACTTCAAGACTTCAGGTGGAGGTGGTGCTAAAGGCTAGACCATAGTTCAAAAGAGATTCCCTGCATGTAGAAAACGAGCCCATCAGAAAGAAATTTAACACAGCTCTCTCTGATGTGCTAAATTACTACATGCAGGGAACACTCAAAACACATAGTGAGTCTCCTACCTGCAATTTGACGTGACGCAGTCTTACTACTTCTATTCTGCAGACTGTTCTGACCAGACCTCATTCAGCAAGTGCCAGAAATCAAGGGATCCTCATGCATGTGTGATGTAACCCTTAAAAAGCAGGGTTTCCCACACCTGGGTCCACAGTTGCTTTGGGACTACAATTCCCATCATCACTGAGCACTGGGTCCTGCTAGCTAGGGATGACAGGAGTTGTAGTCCAAAACCAGCTAGAGACCCAAGTTTGGAAAACCCTTCCTTAAAGTATAGCTCAGTGACATTGTACACCAGCCTCTTAATGTAGTTAAAACAACTGGAAAACAAGGCTTGCTTCAAGAGGAGTGTTCTGCTCTAATGATTACATTGGTTGCGAGAACCCTCTAACCCTTACGTTCACGCCTCTCTTAAAATATATCTACGCAGCCTTTTAACAGAGGGCAAAAACACCCATTAAGAAGATGTCTTAACAGCTCCGTCCCTCCCCAGGCTTAGCCCCTGCATGGGATATGTGCGGGGAATGCAAACTGACAGATTCAGTAAGGCGGGGATCCTCAGGGCAGCGCTGCATGTAGAAAGACTTTATCTCAGCAGGAAATCGACACAGCAAGATTGGCTCATTAATGGCGTCCGTCATCTGTCTCTCGGGGGCCTCTGGAATATCCTACGGATAGGGAACAAGACTTATTATTAGCTCATCTACTGCCTAAGAACACCTCTTGCCATGCTTCCGCTCATTAAGCCACTTCCCTGCTCAAGGGAACTGTTTCTCCAGCCACCCTGGCATTTCACGTTACTTGCCGCTACTTATTTATATAGAGATTGCAAACTCAGCTTGCGATTTGGAACGCCCGTTGTTTTGACTAGGCAACCAATAAATCAGGTGTGTGGGGAACCTTTGGCCATCCAGGTGTTGCAGAACTACAACTCCCATCACCCACAGCAAGCATGGCTTGGGATGATGGGAATTGTAGTTGGGGGTTCCTCTACCTGCAATACGTGCTTAGATATACATGCCGGACTCCCTCTTCAAACCACTTATCACCCGGCAGCCGAGAAGCAAATTGGGGCTGGGGCTGATGCGAGTTCGAATCCAAAGTATCTGCATGGCACCAGGTTGTGCAAGGCTGCTATAGGCTAATAGCAAACTCATTCTCCAAATATGCCTCATAGAGCTAAAACAGCTACAAGAGAGAGGCATCAGCAGGTTTTTTTGGGGGGGGCGCAGGGGAACCTACATAGTTTACAGGAATACAATACAATATTTGAGGGGGAATCCCTTAAAAAGAGGTGGGAGACTTGAAGTGGAAACACAGAACTGTATTTGCTATCTACTCCATCTGGAAACGGACTGGAAGCCAGTGTAGCTGTTGTTAACTTGGGAGTCACGTATTCCATTTAACTGGCCTTCCTGGTCAACTGCTTGGATGCAGAAATCTGCCCACGTCTGCACACAACCTTCTTCTGCATGGCAGCCCCACACAGAACACTTAGCAAGCAATGCAATAGATTTTGAAGGAACACAAGTGGGCAAAAGCCGGCTGAACAGGAACCCAAGAGACTCACCTCTCCAAATTCGTAGTATGTGCCGTCTTCCTTCTTCACATTATTTTCCTTCAGCCATACAAGGGCATCTGTGTAGTTCATCCGTTTGAAGGGGCGCTTCGGGGGCTCAAAGTTCTGCAAACACAGAGGAAGGAAAAGGCCTGAGGAAGACCACAAAAGCAACAATTTGCAAAGGCAAGTTATGGTAGCTTGTGGACCAAAGTATAAAGGTAAAGGGACCCCTGACCGTTAGGTCCAGTCGCAGACGACTCTGGGGTTGCGGTGCTCATCTCACTTTATTGGCCGAGGGAGCCAGTGTACAGCTTCCGGGTCATGTGGCCAGCATGACTAAGCCGCTTCTGGCGAACCAGAGCAGCACACAGAAACGCCGTTTACCTTCCCGCCGGAGCGGTACCTATTTATCTACTTGCACTTTGACGTGCTTTCGAACTGCTAGGTTGGCAGGAGCAGGGACTGAGCAATGGGAGCTCACCCCATCGCGGGGATTCAAACCGCCGACCTTCTGATCGGCAAGTCCTAGGCTCTGTGGTTTAACCCACAGCGCCACCCGCGTCCCGGACCAAAGTATACAAGTAACTTAATAATAATAATTAAAACAATACACATTTATTTCATCATCTTTGTACCCCAACCATCCTCACAAGATGGGAGCTCTGATCAGCTTACAGTATAAAGTAGGTCTCTTTGGGTTGTAAGCAGTGCTTTTTTTCTGGGGAGTACACAGGGGTACGCATACCCCTAAACGTTTTGTGAATCTAATGGGAGAAGAAACTAAAAAAAAAAAAGTTTCTTCTCTAGCACAGTGAATTGTCAGTTCTGTTGCTACCCCCGATGGCAGCCTCATTTCCTTTCCTGGTGTCTCCAGAGCTTCAGATGGAAGTGAGCGTTTAATGTGTGAAGCAGTGTGGAATGTGGATGTGTGGTGTTTTACTGATTAAAGTTTGGCCTCATTGAGGGGCAGTGTTTCAATATGAGATGTCAGTGCAAACAACCTCATGCCAATATGGAAGCTACTTTGAGCTGTCAACTACGTAATATGAGGTAATGCATGTCCTTTGTACTTTTGTCCATTTACTGTATTCATTTCCCACCCCGATTTGATGGTGCTTTTCTCAAGTAAAAATGAGTACCACCCCTAAACATTTTTTTTAAGGAAAAAAGCTCTGGTTGTAAGTCACTTTGGGTTGCCTTGGGCCCCTGAAGATTTAGAAGCAAAGACGCTTTAGTAAAAACAGGAGAACTTTTGTTTTTCACGCTGCCACTTACTGGGTTGAGGGCATAAAGCATGTCAGCCGCTGGGGATTTCAGGACTCTGTCCACTACATCACAGACAAGGTCCTCGAGGCGGTTCAGCAGGTCTTCAAAGGTCATGAAAGGGCATTCTGCTTCAATGTGTGTGTATCTGCAGGAGAACATTGACGCCTTCAATATAAAACACGTTGGGAACTCGCAGTCTTATTGCCTGCAAACTGCTTCCCCTCAACTTGCCAACAAAGGTCTGTATAGTTAAAGCTATGGTTTTCCAAGTAGTGATGTATGGAAGTGAGAGCTGGACCATAAAGAAGGCTGATCACCGAAGAATGGATGCTTTTGAATTCTGGTGCTGGAGGAGACTCTTGAGAGTCCCATGGTCTGCAAGAAGATCAAACGTATCCATTCTTCAGGAAATCAGCCCTGAGTGCTCACTGGAAGGACAGATCCTGAAGCTGAGGCTCCAGTACTTTGGCCACCTCATGAGAAGAGAAGACTCCCTGGAAAAGACCCTGATGTTGGGAAAGATTGAGGGCACGAGGAGAAGGGGACGGCAGAGGACAAGATGGTTGGACAGTGTTCTCGAAGCTACCAGCAGGAGTTTGACCAAACTCCGGGAGGCAGTGGAAGACAGGAGTACCTGGCGTGCTCTGGTCCATGGAGTCACAAAGAGTCGGACACGACTAAACGACAACAAAAGCACCAGCTGATCACCTTTTCATTAAACACAGCCTTGCAAACGGTGGCTTATTAGACTGAGATCACAACATGGGAACTGCGCTAAACAGGACTCAGTGTGGCTCACAACTCTAAAAGATAGGCAGGTACCTGTCTCTTCGTGGCGCTGCTGCCGAGGTGGGAAGAGCCACCTGAACTGAACTTCTCCCTTCTACGTAGCTATGAAAAGCCGACAAGGCTAGGCCCAAAAACCTCTGCAACTCAGCCTCATGACCTCAGTCGGTCAAATACTTTTTTTTTTTTTAAGTCGACACACACAAAGTGCTCAACAGTCAGTTGTTACTAACAACCTGCAGGCCACTTCCTAATTGCTCTGAAATGGCACAAAACCACTCTGCGCAAAATTATTAGGGGTGCTGGTTTTGACCTTTAAAGCCCTATGCGGCCTAGGACCACCTCTCCTGGTATGCCCCGCGGAGGACCTTAAGGTCCACAAATGACAACACCTTGGAGGTCCCAAGTCGCAAGGTGGTTAGACTGGTCTCAACTAGGGCCAGAGCCAGGGCCTTTTCAGTAATGGCCCTGACTTGGTGGAATGCTCTGTCAGAAGAGACTAGGGCCCTGCGAGACTTGACATCTTTCCGCAGGGCCTGCAAGATAGAGCTGTTCCGCCTGGCCTTTGGTTTGGACTCAGTCTGACCCTTATGTTTCCCTCCCCTTATCTATGGGCTACTATTAAAATGAAGCTACATTTTAAATTATATTTTAACCTGTATTTTAAATTGGGGGTTTTTTTTAATTGTAATTTTACTGGTGTTAGCTGCTGGGTATAAATAAAAATGTATTATTAATTATTATTATTATTACTATTGTTAAAAGAAAAAAGAAGAAAGCAGCAATAGTAATAAATGGCATGCCCTCCCCCTCACACAGAAAATCTCCCAGTGTTCGTGTGGGTGCACTGAGGAGCAGATTTGGGAGATGTCCGGTTCCTAGGACACCCTCTGCATGAGCTTTAGAAAGATAACCACTCCCGACCAAGCCCGTCCCACTTTGGTAGGTTGCCGAATGATTGCCCCTTTGTTCTAGCCTTATCAGTTGGCGGTGCTGACCTTGCCCTGGGCACTGGCAACTCACGCTACAGCACTGCTCTGCCCCATACACCAGGTGTGAGGAATCTTTGGCCCTCCTGACACTGCCGAACTACAGCAAGCCCGCAACAGACATGGGGGTTAAGTTTCGGATTATCATGCCTAAAATTGTACATAGTCAATGGGAGGTGGCAAAGTCTTTCTTCCTGAACGCTCAATCCCTTTTTAATTTTCTTTCTTGTTTTGTTTTGCCAAATCTGAACGCGCACAAGTTAAATGTGTGTGTGTGCAAGCTGCAGGCTTTCTGTTCAATTCCCACCATCCCTGGCCATTCACTGGGCTGAGGATTACAGTGGTGCCCCACAAGACGAATGCCTCGCAAGACGGAAAACTCGCTAGACGAAAGAGTTTTCCGTTTTGGAGGTGCTTCGCAAAACGAATCTCCTATGGGCTTGCTTCGCAAGACGAAAATGTCTTGCGAGTTCCTGTGGGGTTTTTTCCCTTCCCCCCCTTTTTCTAAGCCGCTAAGCCGCTTATCAGCTGATCCGATCAGCAGATAAGCCGCTAAAAGCCGCTAATAGCGCTAATCCTTCAATGGGCTTGCTTCGCAAGACGAAAAAACCACTAGACGAAGAGAATCACAGAACGGATTCTTTTCGTCTTGCGAGGCACCACTGTATGGGGTTTGTAATTCAGGAATATTTGAAGGGCTATAAAAGGTTCCCCAGCTCTGCCACAAAAAGGGTCTCTTACTCAGCCAGATGCCTGCGGGTCCGAGACTGCTCAGCTCGGTAGGACTGGGCAATGCAGAAAGTGTCTCCCAGGGCAGGGATGCAAGTTTCCAGATACAGCTGGGAGGACTGTGTCAAAAAGGCTTCTTCGCCAAAATAGTCCATCTTGAACAGAGTGGAGCCTCCTTCAACCTGCGTTTGGACCAGCGTTGGAGGGGTGACCTAGAAGGGAAGCAGAAATGAGATTATGCATGTACTGAGTAACACCATTTCCTGTCTACCTCCGAAGAGCTAACTTAAGCCCGAGAGCTAAATGTTGGATTCTTTGTGTACAGTTCAGAAAGAACAAGACAGAAGTAGACTGCTGGATCAAAAGCAAGAGAGAAATCTAATAAAGAACTTTTTTTTAAAAAAAAGTTTTATTAAAACTTTTTACATCAGGATTAAAAAGCAAACTACAGTCGTACCTTGGAAGTTGAACGGAATCCGTTCCGGAAGTCCGTTTGACTTCCAAAACATTCAAAAACCAAATTGTGTGTGCTGATTGGCCGCAGGCAGCTCCTGCAGCCAATCAGAAGCCGTGGAAGCCCCTTTGGATGTTCAGGTTCCAAAAGAATGTTCGCAAACTGGAATAATCACTTCCGGGTTTGTGGTGTTTGGGAACCAAAACATCCCAGTACCAAGGCGCTTGTGATCCAAGGTACGACTGTAAATCTTAACAGAAAATAGTAAGAAAAGAGAAGAGAAAAAAGAGCTAATAACAACTTTATAAAAGGCTGCAGATGTACTTCTTGGAGTGGGAAGGGGGATCCCAGAGACTGGAGATCCTTCCTTTAAGATCAGCGAAGCAGCAGATCTACTTACTTCGTAATACCCTCGGTCGAAGAAGTGATCCCTGAAGCACTGGACAACCACGGAGCGCACTTTGAAGATCCTGCTCATGTTCTCTCCTCGAATCATCATGTGCCGGTTGTTCAGCTGCACGTCCACATCTGACTCTTCATTGACAAGGTTATCAGCTCCACCAGCGGGAGCCAGGCCAATGAGCTCCCAGTAGTCGCAACACAGCTCATGGCCTCCTGGAGCCTATGGTTGGGTGTGCCCATAGGTTGAAAGAGAAAGAGATGGAAGCACAAATATTATGCTCTGTTAAAATCACCTGCAACTACCAACAAGGCTCTCTGTACCAGCAAACAACAGCACACCAGGTGGTCCAAAGTCCACATTGTGATGGGTCTAGAAGCCTTTCGCAAGGAGTACCTCTACTCACTCAGAGATAGATTTACAGTCCTTATTTACAAAGGTACAGAGCATCCGAATCCTCGGTAGCAGATCCAGGAAGTGGGAGGTTTCTGATCCTCCTCCAGCAGAGGAGCTTGGGAAGCCCCAAAGGCCTCCTTTGTTCCCTACATTTTAACCCCCTCCTGTCCTGTGCTGAAGGAATGGGCATTGAGTCTCCCTCTGTCCCTGAACTAGTCAAGTGGTGTTGCTGCTCTCCAGCATCCGGGAGTGTCCTCGCCGCTTGAGTCCCTTCCGCTCGCTTGTCCTCCTCTCCCTCTCCTGTCTTTTCTAAAGGCTCCTGTTCTTCCCCCTCCCTCAGCTCTGGGGCATTCCCCAGCAGCCCCTTGACACACATGCAGAGATTATTTTATTTTATTTTATATACAGTGGTGCCCCGCAAGACGAATGCCTTGCAAGACGGAAAACTCGCTAGACGAAAGAGTTTTCCGTTTTGGAGGTGCTTCGCAAAACGAATTTCCTATGGGCTTGCTTCGCAAGACGACAATGTCTTGCGAGTTCCTGCTGGTTTTTTTTCCTCTCCCCCCCTTTTCTAAGCCGCTAAGCTGCTTATCAGCTGATCTGATCAGCAGATAAGCCGCTAATAGCGCTAATCCGCTAATCTGCCAATGGGCTTGCTTCGCAAGACGAAAAAACCGCTAGATGAAGAGAATCACAGAACGGATTCTTTTCGTCTTGCGAGGCACCACTGTGTGTGTGTGTGTGTGTGTGTGTGTGTGTGTGTGTGTATATAAAAGATTTTGTTGATTTACAAAAGTGTGCGATGTCTCTCTCTCGTGTTTTTTCCCCATGTAACATTTTTACAAATCAGTTTCATTCGTTGAGACATTAGGAAGAAAAGGGGGAAAGAGGTGGGGGGGGAGAGATGGGGGGGTCGGGTGGCGATGTTTCTATTTCACTACATGTAGGGTTTGGTGTCAGCGTTGCTTGTGCAGGTTCTCTGCTTGTGCTCCTTTGGTGGTGAGAGAGGTTGGCGTTGGCCTAGGGTGTGGTTGTTCATTTGTGGTTGGCTGTGTTGATCTTTGTTTTCATGTGTTGAGTGGGGTGGGTGGGTGTTTTGGATCAGGCTAGCCATACTGATTTGTATGCTGTTGGTGGATTTTTGTCATTGTCACATGCAGAGATTAAAATGGGACGGGGACACACCTGCAAGCCCCCTCCTCCTTCTAAGGTCCACACAAGCCCTTTCTCTTCTCCTGAACTTCACGCAAAAGACCACAAAGGGGGATTTCTAACTGTGTTAAGCTGAAACCTTCCTGCAATCAGGTTTCCCAATCAGTTGAACACAGTTATAAGACTCTTCCTGCAAGTCTCCAAGTTAAGTGTGCAAAGATCAGGAGAGGATGGGGGTCGTCCCCCTACTCACTTTACAGAGCTACAGTTTCCAGCGTGTTTTATCAATCAGTCTCTCTTCCCAAGGAAATCTGGGAATTGTAGCTCTGGGAGGGGAACAGGGGAGTACCAAGCACTCTTAACAAAAACTACAGCTCCCAGGATTCTTTGCTTTTTGGGCGGGGGGAGCCATGACTGTTAAAGTGGTATGGTACTACTTTAAATCAACCGTGCAGATGAAGCTGGAGATTCAGGAAACAAGAACTTGAGTGTGGGAGGCATCCCCTGACAGTATGATTTTGCACTGTTTTATTCTTTATATCTGAGCTAATATAACATGGCTGGTACTGAACATATCCCAAAGGCCAATGCGTTATTTCTCAGGCAAATTAAATTCTTTCTCTAGATAACTCCACAAGCTCCCTCTGCTGGTTAATATTACAGGTTTCATTTCCTGCGAATTTATAAGGAGCGTCTCCACCCGCATCGTTCAGCCTGGACGCTGAGGTCCAGCTCTGAGGGCCTACTGGTGGTTCCCTCACTGCGAGGTTACAGGGAACCAGGCAGAGGGCCTTCTCGGTAGTGGCACCCACCCTTTGGAACACCCTCCCATCAGATGTCAAGGAAATAAACAACTATCTGACTTCTAGAAGACATCTGAAGGAAGCCCTGTTTAGGGAAGTTTTTAACGTTTGATGTTTTATTGTGTTTTTAATATTCTCTCCCCAGCCGCCCAGAGTGGCTGGGGAGGCCTGGCCAGATGGGCGGGGTATAATAAATTAGATTATTATTATTACTTAAAACTATGTATCATAATGGAAAAACCAGACTTGAGGGATTAACACCATCAAAATTCTTTCCTTCAATGATAATATCCCATTTAACCAGCTTGGCAGTCCTTTGTTCTTGAGATGGTGGGGTGATGTGGGGGACGACGACGACGACTTTCAAGGAATATATTTAGCAGGTGAATAACATGTGTGATGTTGACACAGGGCTACAGCAGCACTTAACCGCCATACATGCTGTATTTCTGGCTTTGAAACCAAGATAACCCATTTATTTGCATTCCCATCTCCACATCAGAGCTATATAGTCAACAGAATTATGGTCTTTGGGACTAAATGACTTCCAGCTGCTCGCGGCAGAAACTGCAAGTCCTGAGCACCCTTCTCGCTCTCAAAACACTGAACAGAGCCTCAAAATCAAACCTGGCTTTGCAGACACTTTGAGAACTTATTCAGAAATGCTCTAGCTGTGAGACATCAGTAGCAGTTGCCAGTCACAAGAAAAAAAGACCAACAGCAAATCAGTTTACACAATCAACTTCTGAATCTTAACCAAGGCCAGCCATGTCATCTGCAAATCTCTACTGGTTTCCAAAGCCTGTCCGATCATCTCCTGGAGCAATACCATGCTTGGAAGAGGATAACTATTATAACAACAACAACAACTTATTATTTATACCCCGCCCATCTGGCTGGGTTTCCCCAGCCACTCTGGGCAGCTTCCAACAAAATATTAAAATGCAATAGTCTATTAAACAATAAAAGCTTCCCTAAACTAAAACAAAAAACAAACATTCCCTACTACCTGCAGAACAGGGAGGCCATTTTGACTGGCAGTGACTCTCCAGGGGTTCAGATAAGGGGCTTCCTCAGCCCAACCAGAAAATGCCAAACGGAAGACCTTTGGAATGCAAAGCAAACTCTCTACCTTCCAGCTAGAGCCCTTCCCTTGGCAGGAGCAAGGAGAGAGCCAGCAGACTCCCTTACTCACCTGTTTGCCTTCTGGAAGAAGGTTCAGAGTTCCATAGATAGCAATGGTGCTCTCGGTTGAGAGGACAACTCCATTGTAACACTGGCACTAGAAGGGAGAGAAACAGAGGAGGAAATTCAGGCTGTGTGGGCTAGGCTTTTACCTGTTTCCTTTTATTTTTTAAAGAGCAGATGGGAGCACACCAAGGAAACACTGAGAATGCTTCATCACAAAAGCCAAGAGTTGTCTCTCGCTTAGGGATGGAGGAGGAATCCATAGATTGTGAATTCCAAACTCATCTGATTTGATCGGGGCAGATTCATGACGCAGATCAGATCCCGAGTCCAGGCAGGTTTCAGCGCTACCTCTCCCCCTCTCCCCTTTTAATTGTTCTGCAAAACCCCGGATATCATAGAGGAGCTAGCACACTGAGATTCCTACTGCCATTTTCACCTTGAACAGAGAAAGTTCCTCCAGGGAGAAAGAGAACTTGACAATGTTCCATTGCTCTCAGAAGGAACTGTATAGGGAAAAAAGACAGGGACGCACCCATGTAAGAACTTGGGGCGGCCATGTTTGAGCCATAGAATTCCGTTTGTCGTCAGGTCCCATCGCTCCCTTTCGTTCTCTCTTAGTGGTTCCCAAACTTTCTTCTCCCCAGACCGCTTGAAGATTTCTGAGGGTCTTAAGAGATCTTGATGGACCACTTAATTATTTTTTTTCCTGCCTGTTTTAGCGATTGTAATCCAATGTGTTGGATGATCGCTGCAGTCTTGTCCCACTCAACTTCCGGTGGGCCGCCAGATTCTGAGGACAGAGCACTCCAGAACTGGGATGGACTGGATCGTAATGGGTCCTCTTCTAAACTTTCCACACCCGTACATTATTTAATTTCCTCTCCAAAATGTGTGTTGGCTGCACCGCATTGCTGGACCACAACTCCCATCATCCTTGACCTATCAAAAGGACTCAAAGATGCTACACACCCAGACCTCCTCCTCAGCCTCACTTTTTCTGTATTTTCTCTTTATTAACTTGTGACCCTGGGGGTTTGGGAGTGGAAGAAGAGTAAAAGCAAGGGGTGTTTTTTGTGGGGGGGGGAGAAAGAAGGGTGAGGAGAGTGTGTGTGTGTGTGTGTGTGTGCGCACACACACACACACACACACACACACACTTCAAAGCAGCTTACCAGTTCGTCTGATAAAACACATTGAAGGAATCCTGTGCCGTCTCTTAATACAATAAACATCAAGTTCTTCCCTAGCAAAAAAAGAAGCGTTAGGTGTTAGAATTTAAATTTCCTTTCGTTGAAAAGCATCCTTCATCCCCTTCCATCCCAAACCCTCAAAACTATTTCTACTATTAAGAAACAAAACAAGGAAGATAAATATTCCCGGGGGGGGGGGGGAGAGACGTCCCACGACACCTTAAATACATATATGATTTTATTTTGTGGAGAAGAGCTTGGAACTGCATGTGAAAGACGCATGGAGAGAAAGAGGGAACACATATTATCCTGAACACAGGTACAAGTGCTTGTGTGGAAAAGGGTTTATACTTGTTAATTTGTGCAGCTCGCCTACTGTGTACACAGACTATACACTCGTCAAATGTAGTGTGTGAGGATCGAAAGCAAGAGAGATAAACTAAGGATGAATCCACACACAGGGAAAACCCCGCTATAAATAAAGTCAGAAATTAAATCGTTATAATAAAAGAAAAAAAGTTACGGAAAATTGCAAAGAATTAATTTTTTGCTCTCCAGCTCCATCTGCTGTTGCATGTTTAAAATGCATTCAAAAGCTGTTGGTTTGTTTTTTAAACTAACGTAGCCGAGTCTTAACAAGCCAAGCCTTCCAGGGTGATCTAAGAAACAAGTGAAGTCAAGAAGCCTGCTATTATCACTATGTTATCACCAGAATGCGGCAGCTAGACTGGTAACTGGGAGCGGCCACTGAGACCACATAACACCGGTCCTGAAAGACCTACATTGGCTCCCAGTACGTTTCCGAGCACCATTCAAAGTGTTGGTGCTGACCTTTGAAGCCCTAAACAGCCTCGGTCCAGTATACCTGAAGGAGCGTCTCCACCCCCATCGTTCTGCCCGGACGCTGAGATCCAGCGCTGAGGGCCTTCTGGCGCTTCCCTCAGTGCGAGAAGCCACGTTACAGGGAACCAGACAGAGGGCCTTCTTGGTAGTGGCAAACACCTTGTGGAGCACCCTCCCATCTGATGTCAATGAAATAAACAACTACCTGACTTTTAGAAGACATCTGAAGGCAGGCCTGTTTAGGGAAGTTTTTAATGTTTGATCGTGTTTTTAATATTCTGTTGAAAGCTGCCCAGAGGGGCCGGGGAAACCCAGCCAGATGGGCAGGGGCATTAGTAATAAATAAATAAATAAATTATTATTATTAATCGCTTAATGCCAAAATAGGCTTCTAAGCAGTTTGCATAGTACAAAAACACAAAAATATAAACATCCATAATTCAAGATGCAATACAACAACCCCATTAAAGTATTACTGTACTTAAAATATGCACGATAAAAATAAGTCTACATGCGCAGATGCAAAGGACTACAGAGCTCACCAGGGATCTTACACCCTCACAAGGAAGTTAAACTAACTGTGCAGCTCTGAACTATTGGTTTCAGTTTGCAAGCAGCGGAGCTGAAAGGGCCATGAAATAAAAAAGGAGCGTCACATTCTGTGCAGAGCCCAAATGCATGCAAGGTAAGAGCTGAGTCATTTTCTGAGGGGAAAGTGCTCTGAAACAGCAGCCCAAGTCTTAACAAAAGATAGGCTGCTTTGATAAGATACGTACCACGAACTACGTCAGTCTACTAAATTAAACTGGCTTTCCCTAAGGAAGCTTTAACTTGAAGTTTTGCAACAATGCTGGGAAATTTCTGACTAGCTTCCTAAGTTCTCTCACAAAATTTTTAGGCTTCAATCCTTTTGAGGGGCAGTTTACAGATGGTCCTAGAGTTTGTTGTTCACCCTTTACAGAACTGGTTCCTTTTAACACGGCACTCACCTTGTCTACGCAGCCTGTGGACCCAGCCAAAGACCTTGACTCTCTCTCCTCTGTGGGCCTCTAAGTGACGAATTTTCACCTGTTAGAAAGCAGCCGAGTAAGTTGTTTTTCTTTGAAAATATTATCAAGATATACACACAGATTGCTTGCCTAACACCGAATCAAGAATAAAAAAGAAATTCTCCTTGTGTGTTGCTTTTTTCCTCAGATACCGTTTACAATACCTTACACATGAAAAGCAAAGCAAGACACATTAGACAATCTCCAAATCTCGCCAGTTGTATCAGGACCAACCAATCTATGTCACAAGACGAGGAGCAAATACCGTATTTTTCGCTCCATAAGACGCACCTAGTTTTTACAGGAGGAAAACAAGAAAAAAAATATTCTGAACGAAACAGTGGATGTATGATTTTTGTGGTTCATGCTGTGACTTGATGGTCACAAGACATGTGACTTGATGGTGAGTTTGGGGTAGCCCAATGCAAAAATCCTGAGAATCCATGTGGATCCGTGCTTTGTAACCATGTTTTTGCGCCAGGCAACAATGGGTGTGTGATTTTTTTGGTGCAGGCTGTAGGCATGGACATGCTATGTGATCTGATGGTGAACTTGGGGTGACCCAGTGCAAAACTCCTGAGGATCCATGTGCTTTAAAGCAGCCAACTGGACAGGAGCCACTTACAGCCGTGTAATCAGCTCCTCTCCCGCTTTGCTGCTTCAAAGCAAGCCATGGAGGAGGGAAGGAAGGGGAACCATGGCTCCTCTGCTCGCGACTGCAGCAGGATCCCCCCGCATTCCATAGGCATTCACTCCATAAGACGCACAGACATTTCCCCTTACCTTTTAGGAGGAAAAAAGTGTGTCTTACGGAGCGAAAAATACGGTAGTTTGAGTCTAACCTCAAATGTGTCAAAGTCTAGATGGATTTCCTGGTCTGCTCTTTTTGGTGGAAGGAAAAATATTCTTTCCAAACCAATTCTCCTGCCAGAGGAGGTGGAACGATTCAGTGAGCTGGGAAGCCAATTCCATGCATTTCTGCAAGCTAAATTTGGCAGCCTGCCTGGACACAAGCACTCAAGGTCACTTTCCACAGCTAACACATGGTGGCTGCAACCCCACGCATGCTTTGTTGTTGTTTAGTCTTTTAGTCGTGTCCGACTCTTTGTGACCCCATGGACCAGAGCACACCAGGCACTTCTGTCCTCCACTGCCTCCCACAGTTTGATCAAACTCATGCTGGTAGCTTCAAGAACACCATCCAACCATCTCATCCTCTGTCGTCCCCTTCTCCTTGTGCCCTCCATCTTTCCCAACATCAGGGTCTTTTCCAGGGAGTCTTCTCTTCTCATGAGGTGGGCAAAGTATTGGAGCCTCAGCTTCAGGATCTGTCCTTCCAGTGAGCACTCAGGGCTGATTTCCTTAAGAATGGATACGTTTGATCTTCTTGCAGCCCATGGGACTCTCAAGAGTCTCCTCCAGCACCATAATTCAAAAGCATCAATTCTTCGGCGATTAGCCTTCTTTATGGTCCAGCTCTTATGATCTTATGGTCCACGCATGCTTATTGGACAGAAAAGCCCTAAAGCACCATCATCAAATTTCTTAAACCCTGAATCACCGGCAGGTTCCAGGGTGAGGTTACAACAATTTGAAATTCGGTATCAACAACAGTTAAAACAGATTACAGGAAGACGTTTCAGGTGCTGAAGAGTTCCATTTTTAGCATTCACCAAAAGCTGTATAATACCTCTGTGGGGAAGAAATTCTACAACTCAGGGGTTGCCACAGAGAATGCCACCCCCCCCCCAAACCTGATAGCAGCAGAACGACTATGAGGGCCCCTTCTGCTGATTTTAACAACCAAGAAGGTTTGTAGGGAAGGAGGCAGTCTCTCAAGATAGTTTGGGCCTAAGTTGGAGCATGCTGATAAAAATTTTACACATCACTTGGGAAGACAGGCGAACTAATGCCAGCGTACTGGAAGAAGCAGAGATCGCCAGTGTCAAAGCAATGATTCTTCAACATCCAACTTTGTTGGACTGGTCATGTTGTGCGGATGCCTGATTTATCGTCCTCCAAAGCAACTACTCTATTCCGAACTTAAAAATGGAAAGCGTAATGCTGGTGGTCAACAAAAGAGGTTTAAAAACTCTCTCAAGGCAAATCTTTAAAAAAAATGTAGTATAAGCACCGACAACTGGGAAACACTGGCCTGTGAGCGCTCCAACTGGAGAACAGCCTTTACTAAAGGTGTCAGGGTTTTTGAAGACATTCGAACTCAGAACGAAAGGGAGAAACACGCTAAGAGGAAGGCACGCTTGGCAAACCCACACCATGATCAACTCCTGCCCGGAAACCTATGTCCCCACTGTGGAAGGACGTGTGGATCCAGAATTGGCCTCCAGTCACTTACAGACTCACTATTAAAACCGTGTTCATGGAAGACAATCTTACTCAGGTACGCATGTTCGCCAAAGAAGATAGTTGCCCTTTAAGCATCCAGTCATATGATCTGGGAAGGGTTCCCCACTACCATTTCAGGGCATGTTTGGGACTGAAGCAGAGATTTTAATCTGCGTTAAGGCATGGATCCAGAGGCTAACATAATTTGACATCTGCAGGGCCTGTAAGACAGAGTTGTTCTGCCTGGCCTTTGGCTTGGAATCAACTTGATCCCCTCCCCCTCTTTCCTTTTTCCTTTCTCCTTCTGTGATGAACTGTTTTGGGGGACTTCCCTAGCTTTTTTCTGGCTCACATAGGACCAGACTGGTGAAGATTTGATGTTTTCATCCCCAAAAAGTTTTTGATTTGAGGTTCTATTGAAATGAGGCTGCATTTTAATGTTGTATTTTAATCTTGTTTTTAAGTTGTATTTTAATAACTAGATGATCCCTAGGGGTCCCTTCCAATTCCACGATTCTCAGCATCTGGTATTCAAAGGCACACTGACAGCGGGGGTAGAATATAGCCACTGTGGCTAGCAGCCATTGTTATATACGCTTATCCTCCATGCATTTGTCTAATGATCCAGATGTTTAGAAATACTTGGGTTTCTAACCCCGAAAAAAGAGAGCTAAGTTTATTTTGAATGTGCTAAACTATAAACATGCACAATACAGATTCCCATTCAACGTTTGGACCCTCCTACTATCGCTTTAAATCAGGGGTGTGGATCATGGGCTACACTGTTGGGCAAGGGACGTGGGTGGTGCTGTGGTCTAAACCACTGAGCCTCTTGGGCTTGCCAATCGGAAGGTCAGCGGTTCGAATCCCTGCAGTGGAGTGAGCTCCTGTTGCTGTCCCAGCTCCTGCTCGAAAGCACGCCAGTGCACATAGATAAATAGGTACTGCTGAAGCCGGAAGGTAAACGGTGTTTCCATGCACTCTTCTTTCTGTCACGGTGTTCCGTTGCACCAGCAGCAGTTTTGTCATGCTGGCCACACGATCCGGAAAGCTGTCTGTGGACAAACACCGGCTCCCTGAGCCTCAAAGCGCGATGAGTGCCGCAACCCCATAGTCCCCTTTGACTGGACTTAAGTCCTGTTTAGGGAAGCTTTTAATGTTTGATGCATTACTGTATTTCAATATTTTGTTGGAAGCCGCCCAGAGTGGTTTGGACAGCCAAGCCAGATAGGCGTGGTATAAATATTAAATAATAATAATAATAATAATAGTTGTTGTTATTATTATTATTATTATTATTATTATTATTTTAACTGTCCAAGTGTCCTTTACCTTTTTCTTTTCTATATACTGTTGGACTCCCAATCCCATGGGTCAGGGATGATGGGATGAGTTGGTAGACCAATATATGGAAGCAACCACATTGCCTACACCCCCTAGCGGATGTCATTTAAAAGGGCTCTCCCCCCACCCCCTGAAAAGAGCTGGTTAAGGTTGTCTGCACAAGCATTCAAGCTTTACTCACACATTTGGGCTCTGGGAGACTGGGGTCATTCTTAATGATTATCTTCTTTGCTTCCTCCAAGTTCTTTTCACGGCGCAAGAGATCTTCTTCCTGCGGGTTGTTTTAAAGAGTGGTTTAGTCGAGACTCTACTCTGAATGCAAGCGTGTGGGGAGTGATCTGGGAACACTAGAACCAATGGAAACGTTAGCATTAAGGCCCCATTTGAGCTACAGCTCCCAGAATTCCCTGGGGGGAATTGTTAAACCACCACTGGGAGTCTTGAAGATGCCACAAGAAAAAGGAGCAACGTTTGCAAACCTTACCTCTTTCTTTTCTCTAGCTTCAGCTTTTTGTTGTTCCCTGTGCCACAGCTTTTTGACATTCTTCAGCTGGGTCTTGGAAATGGTATCCCATCTCTAGGGCAGATGAAAAGAAGAGAAAGCGAAAGCATAAAGAAGAGAGTTACGCTTTCGCTTTCCAATGAAAACATAAAACCCCAGAGTCCATCTAGTGGCCAATCAGATGACTCAAAAGTTCCTTAGCGCTATCATCCCCTTTCCCCAATGTTCAGAAAATAAGTGCTATTATTTACACTGTCAAAATTGAACCATCCAGGGGCAAGAGGAGTTATCCAGCAAGATTGAGAGAACCCCAAAGTTTTGCAGAAACACAATATATTAGCAAAAACAGGAGGAGGAGGAAAATAACATAATGGAGTCTTAGGCTGGCTGGCTGGTATAGTGAACAGAGTACTTCACGCTGCAACATTTTGTCGCAGGTACCTTTTTGTCACTGTTGATTAATCCTCCATCGATTTGTTTCATCCCCCTTTAAAGCTAACCAAGCAAATGCCATCACTACATATTGCAAATTCTTCTGTGTTGGTGTGCAGACTATATTTTGTCTGTCCTGAACCTACTGCCAATCAAAACCAAATCCTTTCACCGTGGAAAAGGCAGAAAAACACCCATTAATACTCAACCTCGTCTTTTTTTTGCGAGTCCACATAGATCGTAGGAAACGGCTCCTTTCCGGCAGACAGCAAAGCCTTTAAAAAGAGAAAAGGATGGAATAAGTTTTGTTTTATTTTTTAAGGCAGCTAGTTCTAAAAGCAGGGGCAGCCAGGGCACTGCCAGACTACAACTCCCAAAATGTGCCTGGCACATTTTGAATGCTGCCCTGAATGCTCTTTGGAACCCCATTGTGCAGACAAATGTTAAGGATGCATAAAGCAGGCAATCACAGACATTCTGCAAGCTGCTGCAAGCACCGTTGCACCAAGGACTTTCCAGCTGCCATAACCCACAGAATAAGCTCACTGATTGGCCTTGGTTGTGAACTCCTGGGAGAAAATGGGAGAACCAAAACTGGGCTTGTCAGGTACCTTCAGAGCAGTTTTGTAAGGCTTCTCCTGCGACCCGTCTCCAGTAACGTCACTTCCCTCTCGATCAGAGACATAGACCTCTCCTGTAAAAGCAGGCATGGAAATTAGGAGTCTTACACATAGCACACATTCATTCACATAGAGATCGATTTACACAAAACTGTTGCTTTGCACTCGATAATGTTTAATAGACTACAGTGGTACCTCGGGTTAAGTACTTAATTCGTTCCGGAGGTCCGTTCTTAACCTGAAACTGTTCTTAACCTGAAGCACCACTTTAGCTAATGGGGCCTCCTGCTGCTGCCGCGCTGCGAGAGCACAATTTCTGTTCTCATCCTGAAGCAAAGTTCTTAACCTGAGGTACTATTTCTGGGTTAGCGAAGTCTGTAACCTGAAGTGTATGTAACCCGAGGTACCAGTCAGTTCGTTGCAAAAATGACAAGCGAGGGCCTGCCACAAAATGTGGCAGCGCAAAGCTCTGCCTTACACAATTGCAGGGTGGATAAAAATCAATGATTTTTTAAAAAAACAAAAAATGCTTTTTATTATTTAAATCGGATTTTTAAAACAAAATGCTTTTGGAGGAAAAATCTTTCTAAAGATAGTTTTCTGTTTAAGTTACATTAGAGTCCAAAAGCTATTTCATCGGGAAATAAGGATTTGTTAGCCGCTTTGAGACTCCTGAAGGGGTGTGAAAGGCGGGATATCAAATCCAAACTCCTCTTCCTCTTCTTTCCTCTCCTGCTCTGTAGGTTTGAGGCTGGCAGTGCACCTGGGGGGGAAATAACTCTCCCCTCAACTGGCAGTGCTAAACAAAACTAAACAAGTTTTTCATGTGTGCTAAAACTCAGTCTAAGTTTTTGTTTCATTTTTTAAAAAAAAGTTTAACCACATCAGTTAACAAACATGGATACATATGCTATAATGTTATTGCTTTAGTTAAATAAAAAATTTAAATTGTTATTAAAGAAATGATTATTTTTCTCCTTCCAACAAAGCACAGAAGTTGTCCAAATATAAACAGTTAACTTACTAAACCTCACAAGAATTTCATAATTATCTATGTATTTTTAATAGTATAACCAAATCAGCAATGTTTGATACAACTGTAAAAACAACTCTGAAAATTTATTATGCCAAAAATGAAACCTTCCTCTGGTTGTAAATATTAAGATTATACCAGCAAGAATAAGTCTTTCTGTAAAAAAGAAAGAAGGAAAGATTTAAATCAAGTCTTACTGACTAGTAATTTAAATCGTGATTTAAATCAATTTGAATTAAATGAAATCCACCCTGCACAATTGTCCTCCTTCCCAGTTGTCCACCGTTCACCCCAGTAACACTCCATTTGCACACCGAGGCCTTATTAGGCTCTTTTTTGGGATGGTGCGGGTCCTTCCTCTTAAATATCTGATATTTAATACCTTCCCACCCCCCAAGCCTGCTAATACAGCTTCTCCTTGTGTCTGGACGTCGCTTGGCACACCCAACATGAGTAATAAAAACGGAAGGAGGAGACCCGTTTCCAAGCGCCAGAACATGTCTGGCAGGTTGAACCCCGACTTTCCAACCCCCCAGGATGACTCTGGTAAGCTGCATTTCTTTAACTCATTGCTACAAGCCGCTTTTCCCGACAAGAGGCTGGCTGGAAGGAGACAGAAGAGCGGCAGGAGAAGCCCTTCCTCCCTTGCACCGATTGCCTGCGTCGCAAGGGGGGAAAGCGGACGTGGCTCTAGCACAGGCAGGGGGAATAGGTGACTACAAGAAAAGGTCCCCTGCCCCGAGGCACCAGCAAACCTATACAATCGCGTGCAGCGCCTCTTCCCAAGGAAAGCAGGGGAAGAAGGGCGGGTCTATAAGTGGCCATTTAAATCCTTTAACACCAGCCGCTAGCTGATCTTTTTTTAAACAGCTGCCGATGGGGAAGGAAAGGTCTAGGGCGCACGGAGCGCGCAGCCAAACGCCTCGGGGCCTTGAAATCTGGTTCCGACGCGTGGAGATGGCGGGCCCCTCATTCATCCGAGGCCAGGGCTGCAGTTGCTACAATGGCAAAAGGAGGAGGAGGAGGACGCGCATCTTTTGTTCCTGGGCCCTTTCCGCAGCAGCGCCATCTCACCCAACGTGAATAGTTTCTATTATTATTCTTATTGCTTATGAACGAGACAGGATCTCCGCCTGCCCTTGCCAGATCCCAGGGCCTTTTTTTTCTGAAGGCTTCCCTCCCGGGCTCTCTTTGCCAGACACACACACACACAGACACACACACACACAACTCACCCAGGGCCAGCGCGCCCGTCTGCTTGAGGATCTCCAAAGACATCGCTGCTCCTGCGTAAAGCGCCGCGCGCCCCTCGAACCAGACAGGTGGCGGCCGCCTCTTTCCCTTTCCTTTTCAAGAAGGGGATTGCGCTTCCCGGCAGGGAGATTGCATCAGGCCTGCCCGCCCACAAGCCCGCCCTTGCCGCAAAGCGAGGCCGGCTGCCGCAGCAGTCGCTGCTGCTCCGCTTTGCGCTCCGCCCCGGCGTCGCCACCCATTGCGCGCTGCTTGCGCCTCGTTGGGGAGGGCCGGCGGCGTCGGGAGCAGGATGCGGGGATTATGATTATGATTATGATTAATTTCCAGTACCGCTTTATAATTTCAAGGGGGGGGTGGGAGGAAGATTCGAAACGGTTTGCGTCAGTTAAATCCGAAGTGAAACGTCGCTGGAGAAAGTCAAAGTATACGTTCAAAGCAAATGTAATGAACAGGAAGCTAAAATATTATATTAAAACAGTGTTTCCCAGGGCCGGGTTTAGGTTTGACGAGGCCCTAAGCTACTGAAGGTAATGGGGCCCTTTATATGTCCAGCTGTCCTTCATCAACAACAAATTGTCGCTGTTTTTTGTGTTGAATACAGTATATATGCTATATGGTAATTTATGGATGTAATAGGTATCTAAAGCAGGCTTCCTCAACCTCCAGATGTTTTGGGACTACAGTTCCCATCATCCCTGACCACTAGTCCTGCTAGCTAGGGATCATGGGAGTTATGCTGGTTTTGCAAATTGCAGAATATGAGAGTATGCATGAGTTTGTGTGCATATTTGTTTTAAATTTGCATGCTTGAATCATGAAAGTTCATGTTGTAATAAACCCCTGCAAGTTCCTTGTAATTTTTTGCTGCAGGCTTAGCTACTCTTATGTAGTTCTTTCTTTAAAAAAAAAGCTGTCTATCTTAAGGGGGGAAGCTGTATATGTAGTTTATTAAACACACATTTTTCACTCCTCTGTAGCAAGGAAAGCAAGATGCTTGTGCATCATCTAGCACAGTAGTTCCTAATTAAATACTGCGGGCTGCATGTTTTTCAGAAGCCAAACCATGGACCCCCTACTTTTGAACATTTTGATATTTCATGTTACAGACTCTGCTAACCCAGAAATAGTACCTCGGGTTAAGAACTTTGCTTCAGGATGAGAACAGAAATCGTGCTCCGGCGGCACGGCGGCAGTGGGAGGCCCGATTAGCTAAAATGGTGCTTCAGGTTAAGAACAGTTTCAGGTTAAGAACGGACCTCCGGAATGAATTAAGTACTTAACCTGAGGTACCACTGTATATTCTAGCTATCTAAAGTCAGGTCTGTGAGGAGACCTCTAGTGGTGAAATGTCAAACTTCACTTTCAGCAGATTTTTGAGATAGAGCAAGGACTCAAGTGAGACTTCAATTACAGTCGTACCTCATGTTACGTCCGCTTCATGTTACGTTCTTTCAGGTTATGTCCCGCGGCGACTCGGAAGTACTGGAAAGGGTTACTTCTGGGTTTCGCTGCATGCGCAGAGGTGCAAAATGACATGCGCAGAAGCGGCAAATTGCAACATACGCGTGCGCAGACGCGCTGCTGTGAGTTGCGCTATTGTCATGTTGCGAATGGGCCTCCAGAACGGATCCCATTCGCAACCAGAGGTACCATTGTATATCATTATACCTGCCTTATAAACATGTGACACCAGATGGTGCTGTAGAGCAGTGATCCATCACCAATGGGTTTTCCTTTAAGAGCCTTTATAACGTGTTCTGTGACTTAAAAATAAATAAATCTGTATAGATCCAGCCCAAGTGTTCTCGAAGAATCATATATAGTTCAACCCCCTACAATGCAGGAATCCCAAACGCGCAGTCCCCCATCCAGTTTGAAACCATACCGTACTCTGCTTAGCTTTGCAAATCTGGTAGCAGTTCCCACCCACCCACCCAAGCAATCTGAGACTGCGCCTGCATGTCTGCCGATTCATGCCTCTCCTGGTTCTGGGAGAACAGCGGGGAGGGGAGCTTGTCACAGCACAAGGGGGAGACACCTGCGCCTCTTCACAAGCCTGACCCATCTCTGCCTCTTGACCTCCCTTCTCTTCTGCTTCTGGACTTCTCTCTGCCACAGACTCTCCCAGCTCACCAAGCCCTGTTACTGTTAGGTTTCTGTTAAGTCACTGTGCAGTTCTTGGAGTCACAAGACTCTGTTGACATTCCAGACTGTTGGAAGTCTGACGGGAGACGGATGTTGAAGTTACTGGTTTCCTGTTTCTTTGTTCTGTTGTTTTCTGTCTTGCGTAATTAGAAATAAAGTAGCAATGTAGCACATATTTCTGGCTCCTGCTGCTGCTGTCTGAGTACTCTGTGGATGGAGAGCGTGCCTGAAGCCTCATTCAAAGGCTTAGGTCGTTAATCACCGTCGGAGGAGAGCCTGGATGGGGTTCCGAAAATACAGTCGGAGGAGTAGCCATTACAGCTCGGTCGTACGGAGGCTCCAACAATTACCTTTTCAGCTTCCAACACCTCCTCCCAGTCTTTTCTTCCTTTGACCCCCATCACCGTCCCACCACCACTCCTCAGGTTTTGAGCCTGCTCCCCTTGGTGATTCCCCAGCGGGTTCCTCTCTTTGTCCAATCACTGCATGACACCGACACTCTCTTTACCTCTGCGCCTTCCTGCAACAATTTATTCCATCTGACTGCCCAGACTCTTCCTCTTTCCCCTGCCTCACAGAATCCCCTTCTCTTGGTTTGTCCTCCTGCCCCCTGCCTCCTTTGGACTTCTGCCTGTTCCTGACAGATGGGGAGAACTGTGTATGCCACTCCTGAGTTGCTTGATGGAAAGGGGGAACATAAACATAGCAAATAAAGTAACAGTTGCACTCTCACGAAAGTCGCTGAACACTATATGAATATACAAATATGTATTTGAAGTATAGTTTAATAAAAATATTCCGGACCAGTGAAAACACTTCTTTCACTTCAGTCAAAAGCATTAAAAATTAAGGCCTGTTAAATATGTACATTATCTTTAAGCAAATAAAAATATTTACAATTTATGGTAGGGATACAAGTGTATGGCATACCTATCTCAACCAGCACGTTAAAATTAATATTGCACCCAGATTAGGAGCTTGAAACGTGTGGCTCGCCACCTCCTCATCTTTGGATGGAGAGAAATCAAGCTAGGAAGCTAAAGTCAATCTTCTCCCACCTATGGAAAAGAAAAAGCTGTAAACCTTTGCACATTAAATAACAATAATAATGAAGAAATGTATGAATTCCATGCTCCTAAAAGACGATTTTAGACACCGGGCTGCATGGTTTGCCAAAAAAAAAAAAAAAGTGGAACTATATAGTGAATATTTAACAAGACACATTGGTGTACACTGAAATTTTTGAAATGTAAACCATTTATATGTCCCAACACAAAAACCCTCTGAAGATCTGTACACTAAAAATCTCAAACATTTTTTTTACTATTAAAACATAGTGAAAAGGAGTCATCCTTGATGTGATCAGTTCTCTTGTTCCAGTTTGTGCTTTGAACCATCACCCAGTGAACAAAAAACATTTTATTCAGATTAGTCTGTTTCACCCAGGACTTGTAACATGGGTCTCACTTAAGCGTGCACATTATCATGTGTGAAGAACCCATGCACACCTGGTTTTAGCCACATATACATGTGTAGTAAAATAGACAACGCATGTGCCTTTTAAGTACAATGGTGTCCACATGTTCTGCATCAGGTGTGGGGAACTACAATTCCCATCACACCCAGCAAAAATCAATGGCTAGGGATGATGGGAGTTGTAGTTCAGCAACATCTGGCGGGCCAAAAGTTCCTCACTCCTGTTCTACGTGGAAACAATTCCCGTAATGTGAGAATCGTTGACGTCTACCTTGCATAAAGGTTAAGCAGGTAGAAAATCAAGGAAGTATGCCAATAATACACCCTTCACTGGTTTGATATCTCTTCCCTTTTTTCGAAAAACAAGATACAAAGAACACAGAGACTTTTAAAAAGAGTAAAGGCAGTGGTATAAAAACAATATACCAGAAAAGAGATTCAATTCACCAAGTCCTGCTGGTGAAAAATTGGTGGTCATTTCAGTAGAGTATCCCCCAAGAAAGCCCCGACTGAGTGAATGTTGCAGACTAGCTATGCCTCCTGGACCAGGCCTAGAACAGAGATAGGGAACTTGTACTTCCCAGATGCTGATGAACTGCAACTCCCATCACCCCTGACTATTGGCCATTGTGGCTGCGGCTGATGGGAGTTGGAGTCTCAACAACATGCACGCAGCCACAGACTCCCTATCCCCAATGCCAGATTAAGAGGGTAACCTGATTAAGATGCTTTGCATATACTGAACCCACCCAAATCCCTGAAAATTATTAAAAGCATGCTGCCTTGGACCACAATACCCCATGGATCGGTGAATAATGGTTCCGAATGCTTGCAAAGTAAAACTGCACCTCTCTTGTCTTAAAAGAAAAAGAGGACATCTTTGGTTAACTAAAAATAATAATCATAGCTGAGTTAGTGGAATGAAGTGGCAAACAGAACCGTTTTGCTTCTCAGCTAAGTCCATCTTTGGTGTTGAGGCACAAAACATCAGTTGAAACTGTATTTCATGATTGCATTTTAAAAAAAGAAACATGAAGTTCTAAGTATCATTTTAAAAGAACAACCGTTGCAATTGTTGGTCTTTAAGCCCATAGATTTATATCCTTCAATTTCACATGAAACAAAATATACAAGGATCAAGATCTGAAAACACTGCTCAGTTCTTCAGTTCAGTTATCTCAAACGAAGTAGCTTGAGGAGGAAATCAAGTGGTCTTCATAATCTTGATTTTTTTTCCCCAAAAAAGAAAAAAAGAATCCTGAGTTTTTCATAAAAAAATAAAAACTTTGTGCAATTGTTTTTCAAAGGGGGGGATCCACTTCCTGTAGGACACAGAAAATCATCAGCTGGCTTCTTCAGCTTGCCTGACTTCTGCTAAATTGTTGCCAAGGACTGCGGTTAACGAAGCTCTCCTTTTACGAATGATCCGCCCGGAAGCTATGAGGTCAGCGTAACCCCGCTGGTGGGAGAAGGCATAAGCAGAACGGCGGCCCGAGATCCCGCGGCGGAAGACGCTTTGCCTCCGCTTCCACTTTTCCTCTTCGGCCTTGAACTTCTTGCGATTCTTCTGGACCTTTTAAAGGAGAAAGTTGCACGAAAGGTTAACGACGAGGCAAGGAAGCGGACTCGCTTGCTACGGACAGAAGGTTAAGTGAAGTCCTGTGGACTCCTGGAAGATGCTGGGAACCCTAAGATGCTACTTTGCATTGAGACAGACCAGTGGGCTCGTTGAGCTCAGCTCGGCTCGCCCTGTTTTAAGTTAATGCCCTCTACATTTCTCATACGTACCTTCTCGCTTTCCGAAGGCCAAATGGTCATGCTCAAGAAACGGAGAGCGACCACCGGCAGCAAGCAAAGTGCAACGGATAGGATTATTGTCAACCAGAGATATGGTTGGCGGAGAGCGTTTGGAGCAGTGCCTGTAGGAGGAAAAAGAGAGGAAAGAATAATGTACACATAGCTATGGCTGTGGTGCTCCCCTTCATGCTAATAGTATCACACAGAAAGCAAACATGCTTGCAATGTTATTACCGTAAGAATTACTGGCTTTTTTTTTTTTTAAAAAAAAAGGCTTTGGTGATGGGTTTATGTTTTGAGAAGTAACTTCCAGAGCATTTCTCACATGGCCTCTTGGGGCCCAAATACTATGGCTCTTTGCTGCAACCCTCCAGATGCAACCCTTTGCTGCAACCCTCCAGGACTACAAATTCCATAGGCTCCAGGCAGCACAGGGCTGATGGGAATTTTAGCCCAAAGCATCAGGAGGGCAACAGGTTCGTGAAGGCTGAAGTGTGTGTGTGTGTGTGTGTGTGTGTGTGTGTGTGTGTGTAATAAATGAAGCTGCCTTGCATCAAGCAAAACCATTGGTCTACCTCAAGATTTCCCCGACTTAGGGCTCGAACTGTTTTTGGACTACAACTCCCATGATCCTTAGCTAGCAGGACCAGTGGTCAGGGATGATGGGAATTGTAGTCCAAAAGCAGCTGGAGACCCAAACTGGTCTACCTTGTCCAACATTATCTAGTCTGACTTGCAGCAGCACTTCAATGTCTCCAGCAGGTGTACCTACCAACCCTGCTATTTGAGATCCTTTGAGATACCAGAGATTTAACCTGGGGTCTTCTGCAATGTGTGCCCTTCCACAGAGCTCTGCGGTCCCCAGCCCCTGCTCCATCTCTAAAGCCACTTTGACGATGACTGCTTTTGTGGAAAGGTGGCAACGGAAAAGGCGGGGAGGGAGGGGGTTATTGGTTTGTTTTTGTTCTTGCTTTTATTCTGTATTTTGTGTTTTTTATCTTCTACTTTTATGTTGTGAACCGCCCTGTGATCTACAGGTTAAGGGCAGAATACAAATTTAAATAAAAATAAGATGGTGATGTTTTTATGATGATTTATATGAATGCAAACAATAAATCAGATTAGAAACCAGATACAGAAATTTGATGTCCCAATGCGAACTCAAATTTGAAGATTAGTGGTTATTAGCAACAGCCCCATTAAAAATTGCTAGTGTACGTTGGGTTTGGTTCCCAACCAACCATGGCCTCAAATATGCCTGTGATACGTTGTCAGTTTTCTGGACTTCAATAGCTTCAGCCGTACATAAAATTCAATGAAATTGAATAAAATGGAGCCCCCTCCTTACCAGGCCCAAACGTTAATTACGGTAAACTCTTGTTTCTCTTTTAAGATCGCCTTTGCCAAATGGTGTTGAACTTCAACTCCAATCAGCTCCAGCCAGCATGTCTGGGGATGATGGGATTTTTAGTCCCATGGAGGGCACACCAGGATAGTGTAGACTCTTTGGGATGTGTCACATGGCATTTGTAGTCACTAATGTGGCTGCAGCTATGGTGACTTAGTTAAGTACTGACCTGTAAACTGAAAAGCAGCAGGAAAAAGGACATGGATCCCAGCACTGTGTAGATCAAACATAATTCCGAAGTAAAGTGCAATACTCCCAAATATTGAGAAAGCATTCACAAACGTCCAGTAAGATGTATCGAGCCCCATCTAGAAGTAAACAGACAGACATGTGGAAGTTAGAAAGAGGGAAGATCACAGTGCAGGTGGGAGGTGTCAATAGATTCTGCAAAACCTTGAAGAAAGTTCTCCAGAAGAAGAGGAGTTTGGATTTGATATCCCGCCTTTCACTCCCTTTAAGGAGTCTCAAAGCGGCTAACATTCTCCTTTCCCTTCCTCCCCCACAACAAACACTCTGTGAGGTGAGTGGAACTGAGAGACTTCAAAGAAGTGTGACTGGCCCAAGGTCACCCAGCAGCTGCATGTGGAGGAGCGGAGACGCGAACCCGGTTCCCCAGATTACGAGACTACCGCTCTTAACCACTACACCACACTGGCTCTCAATGGGCAAGATGAACACAAGGGAGGGGAGGACAAAGGAGACCGGCACCTCCATTTGCTACTTTCTCCCAGCTATGCCCAAGCTGTTCTTCAGCTTGACTTTCTGAGGAATTGCATGCTCAAGTGGACAGAGCAGGGAGCCATCCCTCAGCCCTCCTGGTCTACTGCAAGAGCAATTTATTTCTCTCTCTCTCTCTCTCTCTCTCTCTCTCTCTCTCTCTCTCATTTCCTTTCCCTCATACCATTTCCCACAGCCAACATTTCGCCTCTCCTGCTTTAAATATTTCTGGGTTTGCTTCAAAGAGAAGCAGGAGTTGCTTGTGCTCAGAAGACAGCACGAAAGAGTTATCATGAAACTCCCTGCTTACAAAAATCCGGCTATCGTCCGTGCATTGTTTGCACATAGGAGTATCAGCTAAAAAGCTCCTCATTCCTGTAGCCTTTGAAACACTGTGGAATCGGCTTTGACCTGCATAACTTGCTTACGTTGTGGGTTGTGATTTTACTTTGGGTTTTTATGATTGTTGTAAAAGCTGTGTCCTGGTCTCTCACGAGAGGAAGGGCAGGATTGTAAGAAAAATAAGGAACAACTGCAAAAAGCCCAAATCACTCGGCACATTTGCACTCTTGCCAGATGCTACTTCTGGTGATAGGGGCCACATAGGTTTCCTGCAGGTTTCCTGCTCCTCTTGCAAGAGTTCCAGTGGTTAAGATGCACAGATGTGAGGGTTAGATGAAGGGCAGAGTTGCTACAAGACAGAGCCGTAGCAACACTCTGGGCTCCGTCTGCACCATACATTTAAAGCAGCATCATGCCACCTGAAAGAGTCATGGGATTCTCTCAAAGAACTGTAGTTTATTGAGGCTGCTGAGAGTTGTCAGATTCCTATTCCCCTCACAGCGCTACAGTTCCCAGAGTGACAACTATGAAGAGGGATTGATTCTTAAACCACTCTGGGATTTGTAGCTCTGTGAAGGGAATAGAGTTCTCCTAACACAGGTATGTCCAAAGTCTGTATTGGGGGCTTAATCCGGCCCACCGGTCGGTTTAATCCGGCCCCTGTGGCAGTTTATTTACTGGGGTAAAATCCTAATAAAAAAAGCTCAACAACTTTAATTGGCCAGTTGGCCCTTTGGTCAGCCTTCACAGCCCTTCATTTCATCAAATCTGGCCCTCTTTGAAAGAAGTTTGGACACCACTGTCCTAACAGCTCTCAACAAGCTACAGTTCCTACGATTCTTGGTGGGGAGGGGGATAAGCCAGGACAGTTTAAAGTGGTATAATACTGCTTTAAATGTATAGTGCAGACAGGGTCTCTCTCTCAGCCCTCCTCACACCCAGTCTCATATGGCATAAAACTTTTCCAGGTCTGCAGGACTGAGAAATGGTCGTTCAGTTTCTCAATCTCCCACCCGCACACACAATGTCTGGCCATAAATCTCCGTGTTCACAGCATCAGAGAGAGTTTGATTCCCAAGCTGCCCATTTCACTGATGTGTTTTGTGTACATCAGAGGAGCTATATGAGATTCATCTACTTGCCTGAAAGTTGACTGCGATTATGAGAGAGGACGCCGCTGTGACAGCGAAGGACTGGTAATCTGAGGGTGCTTCTCCATCTTGCCCCATGGTTTGTAGGTAAGCACCATACGGTATGAAGAAAATAGCCAGCGATGATAGAGCACCGTGCAGGAGGCTTTCAAAGAACTTCCTGTAGTTGAAAAGCAAATCTCTCTGTCCCGATACGTACAAGGCAGGAAAACGTATGCTCAGCTTGTCACTCACGTCCTTAAAGAAATCATTGCAATTTTATTACTACAGCAATTTTTTTTATCTTGAAAGGTAACTATAAAATATGCACACACACCCACAACTACTCTGTAATATTAATCAGAAACATTCAGTTCCAAAACAGAAAGGCAGCCATATCTCAATTACAGAAACAGTGAGGAAAAATTGGTCCCCAGTAAAAAATGGCCCAGTTTGCATGTAACACTATGAATATGTGAGCATGTGAGCTCCCAGAGAGGCAATTGTGGCCTCTTTGCTTCTCCTCTGGTCCTGCTGCACTGCACATAAGCAAAACCATGATTTGGCTTAGTGTTTCATCTCACCCGATGCCCATGATTTGTCTCCTCTGGACAAACCACAAACTGAAACCCAAGAACAAGCCTTCATTTACATCTTTGGCTTGTCTGGAACACAACAAACCACCACCCCTGGTTCGGATGACACACTAAACCATGGGTAGGCAAACTAAGGCCCGGGGGCCAGATCAGGCCCAAACGCCTTCTAAATCTGGCCTGCGGACGGTCCGGGAATCAGCATGTTTTTACATGAGTAGAATGTGTCCTTTTATTTAAAATGCATCTCTGGGTTATTTTGGGGGCTTGGGGATTCATTCATTTCCACCACCCCCAAAAGAAAATATAGTCCGCCGCCCCCCCCACAAGGTCTGAGGGACAGTGGACCGGCCCCCTGCTGAAAATGTTTGCTGACCCAATCATAAACCCAATCACAACAGCAGCAAGATTGGAGGAGGGAGAGCAAAGCAGCCACAATCTTATCTCCGAGAACCCACTAAGCAAACTGGGTCAATATTTGCAGGTATTTCAATATAAATAAGGACTTACGTTTCTGCTTTGACCAGTGGAAGGTTACACCCTTATTTCCATACTGCTCAACAAAAGCTCTGCATGTACCTGCACTATGGTACCAGAAAATGCCCAGGTCTTCCCTTATGCTGCTTATGCAAACACTTCCTCACTGTGGACATCCACACCAATGCACAGATGTCTAGAAGGTGGGCTCAGTGGCATGCTCAGCACTAAGGGGGATGTCAGCAGTATAGTTCTGCTTCTGCAGCCTTCTCAGCATATAATATATGATGGGAGCTCCAAGGTTGCTCAAAAGCAACCTGGTGCCTAACGTAAGACACTAAGACTTTACAGGCACAGGGCTTTTATATAGCTCCCTGATAAGTCTTGAAACACAGGCATTTTCGTAGGGTTTTGCCTCACCCCCAGAGGCACGCTCCATTGTCTCTCAAGACTGATGAATGCCAGCAACAACCTCATTCAAAGAGGAAGAGGAATCTGGAGGCTGGTTATACAAGAGTCCATTCACTGAACACCCAACCTCACCTAGAGTCACATGGGTTTTTCCTATGATAGAATCGGCAGGTCTGAAGGTGTGGCCTTGATGTGGGAGGTAGCTACAGGATTTGTGCTCCTAGTTCTACAGTATACCAATAGAGCCAACCACGGGTAAGTGGTTTTGAGCAGGATGGAGGTCACTAACACAGAGGATTCAGGTCAGCTGTTTCCATGGCATCCCAAAGTCTGAACTGCTTTTAAAAGAAATAAATTCTGACTATGTTGGCATACCTGGTCAAGCAACCCAACGAGGAGAACTGGCAGGCTGGAATATAATACATTGTAGAGAGTGATAAACCAATCTTCATAAGCTGTCTGCAATAAACAATATAATAATAATTTGGTTACATCATTTTTCTATCTCCCATGTAAAGAGAGAGAGAGAGTCAGTCAAGAGATTGTAACTAGAATTGAAAGAACAGGCATCCACAAACAGAATTAACTGCAAATCTTATTTTTCTCTTGCAGTTCTCGGTTGTTGAAAAGTTACACAGTTCCAATTGTAGGCTCTCTTCATAACACAATAAATTAGTTACAGGTAGGTAGCCGTGTTGGTCTGCTGTAGTCGAAACAAAATAAAAAAATTCCTTCCAGTAGCACCTTAGAGACCAGCTAAGTTTGTTACTGGTATGAGCTTTCGTGTGCATGCACACTTCTTCAGATACACACGAAGTATCTGAAGAAGTGTGCATGTACACGAAAGCTCATACCAATAACAAACTTAGTTGGTCTCTAAGGTGCTACTGGAAGGATTTTTTTTAATTTTTTTTGACAATAAATTAGGTCACCAGGAACTGTTTTGACTGGAACAGCACTTAAATCTTCAGCACAATTCTAGAAAATTCACTTTGGAGTAAAACTTCATGAATATTATTTGGTACTGATGTTCCTGCTTCTTAGACTATGAGCTAACTTGGACATTTACGTGCCCCCCCCCCCGCCCCTTCTCTCTCTTACCTGGGCAGAATAGCCATTGAAGAAGGAGTACCAAAAGTGGACTAACGTAAATGCAAAGTTTTTGTAGAAGAAGTACCGAAGGAACTTGCACATCCTTATGTACGACCATCGGCCGTGAACAAGCAACAACCTTTGGAGGAATCTGAACTGGCCAAAAGAGTAGTCGCTGGACATGACTGCTTGCATCCCTTCTTGTCCACTTATGCCAACACCAATATGGGCCGCTAGAAAAACAACAATGAAAACACACAGTTGAGAGTTCCTTCCACAAAAAGCAGTCACCAAGGGAGGGAGGGAGTTGAGGGCCAGGTTTGCACATAATGCTAGCCAATGATTAACATTAACCAAGCTTTATCAACTAACAACAAACCACGGGTTAAGAGTGTGGCTTGTTCGTGGTGAATAAACCTTTGTTAAGCCCTGGGTCTGGATGATCCAGTTAACTATTTACCTTAGGATTATATGTAAACCAGGTCTAAGCGTCATAGAGGCGTCACATTTTAATAAATCAATCATATATGTATTTTCACCTGCTGTGTACAAAGATTAAAAACAAACATTTTCACTGCATGTGAGGCTAGGCCGTCCATTATTTCCTGCTTTCCCAACATTAAATTCTGACATGAGTGTACAGTGGTACCTCAGGTTAAGTACTTAATTTGTTCCAGAGGTCTGTTCTTAACCTGAAACTGTTCTTAACCTGAAGCACCACTTTAGCTAATGGGGCCTCCTGCTACTGCCATGCCGCCAGAGCGCGGTTTCTGTTCTCATCCTGAAGCAAAGTTCTTAACCCAAGCTACTATTTCTGGGTTAGCGGAGTCTGCAACCTGAAGCATATGTAACCTGAATCATATGTAACCCAAGGTACCACTGTACTGTGTCATCTAAAAAGTTCAGAATTCTCAAAAATAGTAGAAAGGAAAAAGTAGACCCAGAAAATAAGGAATGTGGGTGGCAAACTGGGCCAAGAAAAAGAATTTGCAGCATTAAAACATTACTAGAACAAAAGATGGGACATACCATTGCCCAAATGCACTTGGGTGCATTCCTCCCCCCGCCCCCCCCCAGCAATTTAAATTGAAAAACAATGGATGTGAGGGCAGCCTTCCTGTTTTCTGTCTTAACTGTACCAGTGCAGCCCTGTTCCATATGTTTACTGTGGCCTTTCCAGGCTACTGATTGACAGGCATCTGTCGGAAACTGTTAAAGTTACATTTTGTACAGACTGTTAATACCGCTGGTATTCTTTTACTGTTGTTACTGGATTTTTATTGGGTTTTATTGTAACCCGCCTTGGTTGTTTTCACAACAGGAGACATATAAACATTTAAATAAACAAATGTGTTTCGGCAAAAAAATAATAATGCGTGCACCACTTACTTTTTATCATATTTACGTCGTTAGCGCCATCCCCGATGGCCAAGGTTATGGCTTTCTTGTACTTCTTCACCAGGTCAACCACCATGGCTTTCTGCTTGGGTGTCACCCTGCAGCAAATCACTGCGCTGCACTCGCAAGCTAAGTCCACAAAGTTCTGCTGCTGCTGCTCCTTGACCAGCTCGGCTCTCCTTTTGCTCTCCATCTGCTTTTGCTTTTCTTCTGCTGTCCTTGGAAACTTCAGCTTCAAGAGTTTCTTCTTCTTCTTCTTCTTCTCCAGGAGAATTTCATTCTGTAAGAAATAATTGTTCTCGGTAAACTTCCAGTTGCTATAAAAATTAGGAGTGTGCACAGGCTGTCTGTAGGGGCTGGATAAAGAGGCAAATACGACTGGACCTAATGGTCAGGGGTCCCTTTACCTTTACCACCGTGCAAGTCAGATCAGGTTTACCAGTAAGCCACAGAGCCCTCTGCATTCATGCTTTGCTGTGCCAATACAGCTCTACACTTTCCTATATACAGTTGTACCTCGGGTTACATACGCTTCAGGTTACAGACGCTTCAGGTTACGGACTCTGCTAACCCAGAAATAGTACCTCGGGTTAAGAACTTTGCTTCAGGATGAGAACAGAAATTGTGCTCTGGCGGCGCAGCGGCAGCGGGAGGCCCCATTACCTAAAGTGGTGCTTCAGGTTAAGAACAGTTTCAGGTTAAGAACGGACCTCCGGAATGAATTAAGTACTTAACCTGAGGTACCATTGTAATACCTTTATGTCTGACTAGGTCTATGTGCTTTGCAAGAAGAGAGGCTGTAATAAACATTACCTATAGAGCACTGAAGAGTTCCGGATTGTTATTTTTTGTTAGAACACAGCAGAGGAGTTTGGTGTTGTTGTTTTAAAAAGAAAAGTTAAAAGCACCATTTAACCTTTTTAAATTAAATTTAAAAATTATATTCAATTTTTAAAAATAAAAATTCTACACTTCTCTTCTTTAGCAACTGCTCCCCCCCTCCTGAACTTCAGAAATCCACATGTAGAATTCTATACAGCCTCATACTGTAAGACTTGTCATCGACCTGTAAAGGCCGACTGGGAAGGCTGAAAAGGTTTTTTTTAATGTCCCAGCAAGAATATATACTTTGCCATCTCTTAATTATTTTGAGCTAAGAAATCAACCAACTCACATTTCCCCCCTCCTCATCCCTTTTACTGGCTTGGAGACCTTTGAAGTGGTCCGAAAAATTTCATCCACCATCATTGAAAGATTATTGCAAAGTAATTCAGAAGTCTAAATACAGGCAGCAAATGCACAGAGCAACTCAAAATCTGATTAGAATTTGAAAACACCACAAGAGATAGAAAGTGAATCTGGGGTCATGTGCACACCACCCCCTATAAAAATGGCATGTTGAGGTTTTACCTCTTTTGTTTGCAATGACTTGACACATCTAAAGTCATACATCATCAGTAAAATTGCCTTCAGGTTGCTTATGAGTATTTGGCTTAGTAGCCACATTGATTCTGTACTGCAAGACGTGTCTGAAAGGGGCTTATAAACATCTCTGTGGATCAGTTGCAAAGACCTTCTGCAATGCCATTCACCATCAGATATATCTTCTAATAATACACAATCATTAACAACCTTATTCAGTAAAATATCCTTATGGAAAATGCTGCCTGCTGTCAGTGGTATGTGCGTTCGTCCCAAAGGATGATTGATCTGATCCTGTACACCTGTTACACTTACTCAAATGGCCAAATATCTCACTGAGCTGGGTAAACAAGTTAGATAAACAGAAAGCAAATATTCTAACCCCATGACTCCACAGGAAGCATGAAAGGCAAAAAGCTTTGACCCATTAAAAAAGGAGTAACTTTATGAATATTCTCCAATTTCCTGAATATGAAGACAGTTTCAGTTCCATGTGGGTGTTGGTGGCTTTGCAAGACCATGTGCTTACCTGCCTTGATTCGCTAAATTCTTAGCATTTTATTTTCTGCTGTTTGGGTATAGAAAACTCTCACATCAAAGTAATCAGTGCACCTCTAATCCATACTTACCAGCCATGAGCCAGTGATAATTAGGGCACGGTTTCTACCCGACTCAAAAAAGGGATCGTTGCTTCTTTGGGATGAATTCGTGTTTGATCCGACTACGTTCCTCTGGTTTTCCAACCTTGTCTGCAGAAAAGCACTAAATAGGTGTAGAGGCAAAAGCTAAATCTTACTATTTAACCACGATGGGTGTAACAATTCAAGATGTCCAAGAAAATGCCACTAGGATTTAGCAAGAAAGGCCACTTTGCAATTGAATGGTGTACAACACCTACAGCATATTTTAAGTTGGCCTTAGTGGCATTTGATCCAAAGTCTTCTAGAACCTCAGCATATTACACTGAAAATAAATAACAACAACAACAACAACAACAACACTAATTTTTATTTATAACCCGCCCTCCCCAGCCAAGGCCGGGCTCAGGGTGGCTAACAAGCAATAATAAAAACAAATTGAATGAATACAACTTAAAAACAAAATTAAAATACAACATTAAAATATTGAAACCTCATCGCAGGAGGAGAAAGGGAAAGAAAGAGGGGGAGGGAATCAAATTGGCTCCAAGCCAAAGGCCAGGTGGAACAACTCTGTCTTACAGGCCCTGCGTAAAGAAATCAGATCCCGCAGGTCCCTGGTCTCATGAGGCAGAGCGTTCCACCAGGCCGGGGCCAGTGTTGAAAAGGCCCTGGCTCTGGTTGAGGCTAATTTAACTTCCTTAGGACCCGGGACCTCTAGGGTGTTGCTATTTATGGACCTTGAGGCTCTCCGTGGGGCATACCGGGAGAGGCGGTCCCGTAGGTACAAGGGTCCTAGGCCGTGGAGGTCTTTAAAGGTCAAAACCAGCACCTTAAATCTGACCCTGTACTCCACCGGGGGCCAGTGCAGCTGGAAAAGCTACAAGGCTTCTGAAACCTCTTAGCCTTGGTTGTGAAATTCCTTAATCTTGCCCTAACAAGAAATCCTATGTATTTCACCAGGAACTAAACCCCTGTAGCAAAGGTGAGTCTACAAACCTGTGTCATTCTTTTTCTGACTCAGTGGCAGGGGAAAGCTGATTCTAAGCAGAGAAGCTGCAGATGAGGAGGGGGCTTAACCCTCCCCTCCACAAACTTCTCTCCACCTGTAATTCACCGAATGTTTTCCCTATAACTGGGGTTCCCATGTATGTGTCACATTGAGTGGGAGGGTGGGGACAGCAGTTAGAGGAAGGAGGGTAAAACTCAGATAACTTTTTGTGCACTGTAATATTCTGTACTGGACTTGTAGCACAAGTAGCCAGAAAAACAGTTCGTCACCTCTGTTTTACAGATCAACAGCTGTCCAAGTTAGTGGCGCCAGTCCTTAACAGACCCTTAGAATTATCCTCCTAAGCACAGGTTACTACATCAACCTAAAGTACTATTTCTATCATTCATCCAGTCCCCAAATTTTTTATATTCCACCTTTCCTCCTAAAAGCTAACAGGAGGTGCGTGTAAGAGTTGTTGTTGTTGTTATTATTATTTATTAAATTTGTTAGTTGCTTTATCTTGCCCAGGGCATTTCAAAGCAACTTACAACAAAACAAACAGACAAGAAAACTCCCGACCCCATACATACATTAAGGCGAAAAAGAAATGCATTAAAAAAACATCCCACTCACTTCCAAAAGGCCACAGATAGTTAAAGGCCAAAGGCCCAGTTACAGAGGAAAGTTTTTGTCTGGTGTCTAAAGTTATATAATGATGGCACCCGGCTTCAGGAAAAATAGTTATCCTATTTTGTCCTCACAACTGCCTTGTGAGGTAGATTTAGGCCAATGAGTATGATGGTTCCTGTGCTCTGTTAAGTTGTGGGTGAACATATCAGACGACACAGCAATTTTTCAAACAGGTCTTGTTTATTCACAGGCCAGAACAGAACTGAACTGAAGGGTTCGGCCAGCCTGCTTATATAGAGCTCCACTAGAACGCAACAGTAACCATTTTCTTTAATTTTCCAATCACTTAACATTACTTTCAATCCCTTATTTGCATATGTGGACCTGAACTATCTACAGTATCCCCCTGCTGGCCCAGGGTGAGATCTTCAGTACATAACATGCTCTATTTGCCTAAATGACCAGCCTACACTGTGACTCCATTCAGTAGAGATCCCTTGCATGCAAAAGAAAACCCCAGGGTTTTTCTTCCTGTTTACCTGATGTCTTCTCCATAGTGGATAGTTGTTTCATCCGTTAAGAGTTCACAGGAAAACCCGATGTTTTCTGCAGTTTCTGCAACAGAACAACAAAATGCCGTGTCATGATCTGTTAGCTCACCTGACTTTTCACAAGCATATGCCGGCACTACACTTACGACAGCAATTCAAACCACAAGGAAAAAGCCCTGGAACAGAGCTATTCGCTTTGCATTCACACCCCTTGGGTAAATAAGAAGCAGCTATTTATATACACATTACCTTTCTTGTCGCCTGTCAGCACCCATATCTTAATATCTGCCTTCGCCAGTTTGGATATTGTTTCTGGAACTCCATCCTGCAACTTGTCTTCAATTGCTGTGGCACCCAAGAGCTGCAGGTTATTTAAACAACAAGCATTTTTAGTATGGCCGTTGTCAGATCTGAAGCCTATGACTCCTCACCACCCAAGCATCCTGGGAACTGTAACTCCCCCCCCTCCACTGGGCTACAATTCCCAGCATCCTTAAACTACACTTCCCAGGATTCTTTGGGCGAAGTCACATGATGGATGTGTTTTAAATGCATGGTGTGGCTATGCTAGAAATGACTAACAGAATCTATCAGGTTACATTCAAAAGCCAGAGGTTTCCCTACCCAGACATAGGAGGTTGGATAGCTCAGCCGGCAGAGCATGAGACTCTAAATCTTGGAGTCGTGGGTTCAAGCCCCACATTGGGTGAAAGATTCCTGACTGCAGGGGATTAGACTATATGCTCCTTGTGGCCCCTTCCATTTCTACAATTCCATGATCTCTGCATGGAAAAGATCATCCCAAAGCAACTTACAACAACTTTTAGTATGCCAAAGCAGCCTCTATTGCAGAGAAGTTGTTCAGGCGTCAGGATGCATGTATGTGGGTGCCAAAGGAAAATAAACGTGTAACCATCCAAGCAGTGAAGAGAGAGAGGCCCAGAAAAACACATGTGTGTATTTAAGAAAATGCTATTTGAGTTGACAGCCTCATAGGAAGTATTGCAAGGTCAAGTGTGGAAGCAGACAGCAAAAGCTCCCTTCCCTAGCCACTCCCATTAGACTTACAATTAGATTTCTTTCAATTTCTTCATACACCTTGTCCAGAGCTTCGTCACGGTTTCTTGTAGCAACGCTAGCAGCCACGAATTTTTTATTCCACGCCTCGTACTCCTCTTCGCTAATGTCCTTGTAGCAAAGGCACAACGTTCTAAGGGTTTCATTTGCAAAGATCTACCAGGGGGAAGGAACGAGAATGTCTCAGTTTTTAAAAGTCGAGGTTGGGCGGCCATCTGCCGAGGATGCTTTAGTTGAGAGTCCTGAATTTGCATTCCAACCCTGCAATTCTATGATCTGAGAAAGCTCTCTGTGACAAAAACAGACTGACAGGTATCATTCTGCCAAGCAGGGATTGTGAATAAAATGGAAGGCATTTTGGAATAACTGAAAGAGATGCAGAGAAATCTAAGTAGAAACAAATGCAGCAAGTCTGCGAATTGTTTGGGGGTGGTCAGCATTTGTTTCTACCAGATGGTGTTGGACTACAGCTCCCATCACCCCCAACCATTGGCCATGGTGGCTAGGACTGATGGGGATTGGAGTTCAACAACATCTGGAGGGTCACACCTATAAGTGTCACCTAATCCACACTCCTGGATGATAAGGCTGTATTAAAGGTTTCCAGCCACAATGGCTATGCTCTGCCTACGTGGCTGGAGGCAGTAATGTTTCTGAATGCCGGTTGTTGGAAACAGCAGGACAGTCCTGCTTGCAGGCTTCCCACATGCATCCGGCTGGCCACTATGAGAACAGAATGCTGGGTCAGGTGTGCCACTGGCCTGATCCAGCAGAGCTCTTCTTATGCTCTTCTACATTTGCCGACCTATTCCTTTACCAAATATGATCGAAAGTCATCACATCAGTGGCTGCAAAACTAAAGGATTAAGATCGGAATTGTGGAACTTGGACTAATTAAGAGAACTGGTGCAGGACGAAGGAATGACATCAACTCCTGATAGCCGGAACACGGGAAGCCATCCAAAAATGTTTCATTTGGAACTGATTAATTGGCTCTTTTGATTGTATTGTGATTTGGCATTGTGTTGATGTGGCCTGCATTGGATGGTTATTAATGAAAAAATAATTCTATAATTGCCAACCTATTCCTGACTCCGGCAGTGTTTGAACTTTATGGAATACGGAAAGGAAAGGAAAGGAAATAAACATGGCAAACAAAGCAAAACAGAAACACGTGGAACCCAACTTACATCCAGTGCTTCCTGCGTTGCATGCTTCGTAGGATTCCTTGGATGCAGCCGTTCATATATCACTGTATCCGCTCCTTTACAATAAAGCTTGATTGCTCCATCAGGTTCTCTTGCTACAAAAGCAACAGATGGATTAGGAACACAGTGTTATAGGAAAAATGCATTCCCCCTTCATGTGGCCTATGCTGGACCCTTTAAGGAACACAGGGAAGTGCTTCCTAAAGAATCAGATCATACTGTCTAATTGAGTGGCAGTCCCTCTGCAGGATTTCGGATGGGGGTTTCTCCTACCCTGCCTACAGATGCTGAGGGTTGAATCTGGGACTTTCTATATATAAAGCAGATGCCTCACCACTGAGCTATGGCCCTTTCCCAAACTGCCTCCATCCTTAGACTAAAATGAGAGGAGGAGGAGGAGGAGAACTGTATTAGGAAAACATGTGGGAGATTGGTTGGAAGACAGGAGTCTGAAGGGCATCAGTGCTATAAAGCTAAGATGATGAGCTGGTCTGCTGTTATGCTGGAAGTATACAAATTATTTCTGTAAGGAGGTTTTGTTAATTCATTTGTTATTGCCTCTTTAAAAAAGAAAGGGCAGAGATCACAGTTGATGTGTTTTTCCACTTCCAGCAGAGAGACCTTCTAGCACACGGTTTTAGGGCTTTTGAACTCCCCCCCCCCCAGCTTACTCACTGATAACAGACATCCGCTTTCTGTCGCTGTTGAAGTCCAAAATGGCAAGAACTTCGTACGTTTTCACAGTTCCCATCTCGCTTATTGTAATAGTATTCTGTGTCCGTGAAAGAAAAGCAAAACCAAAGTTTCTGGCTGCAGTTACCAATGCTCCTTCGTCAGGGGAGGCTGCCTGATAGTTGAGCTCACCTAGAGTATTAAGACAAAAAATTAGAAAACCTTCATAGATGGGAGAATTACGTGAGTTAATATATGCGTGAGTCTCTTGCCCATGTGTTCTGTTCTCACACCGGCCCCTCCTTTCTTGACATGCTGCAATAACCCTGGAAGTTTTCAATTAATCAGTTTCTCATTACATCTGAACCTGTACACTTTGGTTAGCAGGCACAGAATATGCCAGACCTTGAACCATTTTTGTGGGGTTGGCATAAGGCTTTTTCCTTAGTCTAGTAACCATCGTTTCCCAGTTCAGACGGAACAGCAAACTCTGGTTAATTCTAGGCCTCCAGGATTAATTGTTCCAAGAAAGGAGGGAGGAAACAGGATGTGTGCAGGTGAAAGACTCATTCACATGCCAGTTTATTAAGAAGAGTTTGGATTTGATATCCCGCTTTATCACTACCCGAAGGAGTCTCAAAGCGGCTAACATTCTCCTTTCCCTTCCTCCCCCACAGCAAACACTCTGTGAGGTGAGTGAGGCTGAGAGGCTTCAGAGAAGTGTGACTTGCCCAAGGTCACCCAGCAGCTGCATGTGGAGGAGCGGGGACGCGAACCCGGTTCCCCAGATTACGAGACTACCGCTCTTAACCAGTACACCACACTGGCTCTCATTAAGTCGAAATATAACCTCACTAGAGTGTGGAGAGGGGACTGTTATGATATTAGGGATGATGAAAAGCCTTGAGGGGCTTCTTGGCAACATCATTAGTACGTGTATTTGCCAGCAGTTTGCAATTTCGTAGTAACGCCTGACGCACGAAAGTGCAGCTTTTGCTGTATAGATGTAGAATTCTAAACTAGGCTGCCTTATAAACATTCCATTTCAATGAATATTGGGTCAGCTCAGTGTATATAAAATGAAGATTCTTTGTGGATGCAGTACTTACCATCAGAGGCATCCACCATCACTGTGTGGCAAATTGCAAGCAGGAAGAAGAACTGTCGAATTTCAGGTTCCTTGCCAGACCGAATTTGTTCGATCAGATACTGATCATGAAAGGTGAGCTTCCCATCTGCATACATATTCCAGCTGAAGTCAACTTGCTACACAAGAAGGGTATGTGAATAATGTGTTAGTGCACACAGTCTATCTTTCTGGCAATGCACAACCAGTTCAAAGGATAAACAGTATGTAGGCCACATCCTGGGACAGTTGGGGCAACTTAACCTTTACTGAGAAAGGTCAGCAGTAGAGAAGCAGGTGTAAGTCCAACTGTACCCCATAAAACATTTATAAAAAATCAGAAAAACTTTCTGACAGTAAGAGCTGTTCAGCAGTGGAACGGTCTCTTTCAGGAGGTTGTGGACTCTCCGTCCTTGGAGGTTTCTAAGCAGAGGTTGGCTGGCCATCTGTCATGGATGCTTTTGCTGAGATTCCTGCATTGCAGGGGGTTGGACCAAATGACCTTTGGGTCCCTTCCAACTCTAAGATTCTATTATTCTATATTTTGGCACGTTGCCTGATTCAGCTAGATATGCATGCCATTTACTTATTTGGTTTGTATACTACTCATCCAACCAAGTCCTTTGTGTTGTTCACAATCAACAATAGCATGCAATTCACAGCCAAACCAAATCATGAAGCTGAAAGGCCCAGGAGCTCCCAACCCATATGAACATTAAAAAACCCAAACAGCTGGAACCATTAAAACCAGCCTAACACCCAGCTAAGGGAGAACCTGGTGCAAACTAGAAGCACCAGGATTGTACTTAGAGGTAGATTTGTCCTAGCCAAGTAAATATGGCATGGGTTTCTTTGGATTCTGATTTGTAACTTAACCCTCTAGGGCAGTGGTTCTCAACCTGTGGGTCCCCAGATGTTATTGGACTACAACTTCCATCATCCCTGAGCTCTGTCCTTGCTAGCTAGGGGTGATGGGAGTTGTAGTTCAACAACATCTGGGGACCCACAGGTTGAGGAAGGCTGCTCTAGGGTGTAAAACACTTCTTTCTTGGGTATTAATTATCAAAATGTGTAGCCAGCCTCACTGACCCTCCAACTACCTCACAGGTGTTTCACAAACTCCTGCTTCCTTTGATGCTTCTGGCATCTATGTCACAGGCTAGCCATCTGGGGTTAATAATAAATAATCATAATAATAATAATTTCCTATACCCTGTCCATCTGGCTGGGTTTTCCCAGCCACTCTGGGCAGCTTCCTACAAGAGATTAAAAATACATTAAAACATTAGTCATTAAAAACTTCCCTAAACAGGGCTGCCTTCAGATGTCTTCTAAATGTCAGATAGTCGTTTATTTCTTTGACATCTGGTGGGAGGGCGTTCCACAGGGCGGGTGCCACTACCAAGAAGGCCCTCTGCCTGGTTCCCTGCAACCTCACTCCTCACAGTGAGGGAACCACCAGAAGGCCCTCAGCAATGGACCTCAGTGTCCGGGCTGAACGATGGAGGTGGAGCCTCAGAGAAAGGTATCTTTGGAGTGGGCCAAGGGTCATATCTCTGCCTCTTTTTAGGCATGTATTGCTTGCTACTGAAAGTCACTTACCTCAGGATGATGCAGTTCTTGGCCTGTTTTATCCCTGCACGTTCCTGCAAGGAAAATAGATAAATATAAATATCAAAATTTGATATAACCAAAATTTGTTTTCAGGAGTCTGCCAGTGCCTTTAAAGAAACATACAAGCAATAAATGAAGAGAACAGGTGGTTCCCTGTTCCTAGCATCTGCTTTTCCACAGTCCTGGCATGTGAATGTTTGATTAGCCATAGTGCTCAATGGTATTGGTCGGCTCAGCCTCTATTTATTTGTTTAATCATCTCGTAAAGCCATCTAAAAGCTGGTGGCCATCACCATGGTTTGCATCCAACTAAATGCTACTCAGAGCAGATGAACTGAAATTAAAGTACCTCGCAAAGAGCCAATTTTTTTTCATGAGACAGCTCCTATGGAACTCTCTGCCCATTGATATCTTCCATGCCTGTTGACAGCTTTTCTGCTTTGGCAAATGCACCCAGGCATGTAAAGCTGATGTGCATTTTAACATTTAAAAGTTTACACCGTAAACTAAAATTAAATGGTTATTTTATTTATTCTGATTTTTAAAATAAACTTGTTTTTAACATTGGTTCTTATGGAAAATGTTAACATTTATTCTGCATTTTTAGCAAACAACTTAGAGGCTTTGTTCACGGTTAAGCAATAAACAAATTGTTAAGTAAATACACTTGTTAGTAATGCCCACTAATTTCAATGTGTTTGCCTCCAGGTATGGCAAACATTGGACACAGAACCATCTTCTGCAGTGGTGAATTCTATAATTTTTGATAGTAAGTGAAGGAGCACTTCCTCCTGCTAATATTTCCGTGGCATCCAACCAATTTCTTTGGGAAACTCCAGTGACGCTTAGACTTACCATAGGACTGTCCATTTATGCAACACTTTTTGAATGCCATTATGTTTTGCGTCAGTGTGCCTGTCTTATCTGAGAAGATGTAGTGGATCTGTCCAAGCTGTTCATTCAAAGTGGTTGTCCTGGCTCTTGCCGCTGTATCCTTCTCTGGGTAATACATTTGCAAGTCCCAGTTGATGAAGTAGCTTTGGCCCAAACGGATCACTTCAACACTGAGGGAGTAAGATGTAACAGTGATTATTATCCTTGCTTCGAGATCTTCAACGTACAAAAGCAGGGCATTTAACAAAACTATTGAGTTCCATGCAAGATTCTTAACTGTTAAATCTAGGGAGGCTGTTCAGATCAATGCAGTTATGCACATTGTAAAAGTAGTCACTGAACATGCACTCGCTCTTGCATGCATGCAACGAACTCACCACACATTTTTCTTCCCCTATGCAAGTTGGTGCCAAGACAAATGAAGTGGTTCTATAAATATGTCCCACTTCCCTGCCACCAAGACCAGACGTGCACCACCGAAGGACTGCTCAGAAAGAACAGGCAAATATATCTCCATCATCGACTTCTTGTCTTGACTTATTTGCAGAGAAGGTATTTGTAAAAAGGGGCAGGATTGTCAGGGGGGGAATATCTGAATCATGTTTACACTTACAAGAAAAACAAACAGATATTGTGGCAGCCTTGCACTGCTTCCAAACTGTCATACCTTTTATGGGTATGATTCTGTGATATACCCACAATTTTAGGTTACTGAACTGAAGTGGATTTAGCGCTCTTCTGCTCTTGGATTAAAAAAAAACCACTTTGCCAAAAATTGATTTATTTTTGTAGTAGGAAAAGTGATGGAGAAATGCGTTAGGAATTGTGGGATAATGGTGACATCGGGCAATATTATACAGTGGTACCTTGGTTCTCAAACGCCTTGGTACTCAAACAACTTGGAACCCAAACCCGGCAAACCCGGAAGTAAGTGTTCTGGTTGCGAACTTTTTTTGGAAGCCAAACGTACTCCATTTTGAGTGTTACGTTTTCAATTTGAGTGCCACACTTCTGTTTTGTGTGTTACGCTTCCATTTTGAATAGCACACTTCCATTTTGAGTGTGATGCTAGGGTATGTCTTTTTGCTATTTATTTTGTGTTTTTGTGGATCTTGTTGTTTTGTTTTTGTGACTGTGTGGAACCCAATTCAACTACTGACTGATTGATTGTGTGACTGCAGTATGTTGTTTATTGCTTTCATTTTATGGAACAATGGTCTCGTTAGATAGTAAAATTCAGGTTAAATTCCTGTTTTAGGGGTTGTTTTTAAAAGTCTGGAACAGATTAATCCATTTTGCATTACCTTCTATGGGAAAGTGCAGCTTGGTTTTGGAACACTTTGGTTTTGGAACGGACTTCTGGAACGGATTAAGTTTGAGAACCAAGGTACCACTGTATAATCTCTATGCAAACTAATTTGAACGAAGTCTCAGCAATGACATAATATAATCTCCACACATAGGTTGAATAAACAAATCAGGGTGAACGGTCAATAAATGGCCATTTGGAAGAACGCATGGTCTATGGGAGAAACTAGTTATGTAGAGAATTTATTGGACAGACTGAGATTTCAATAACCTATAACAATTTCAATGCTTGCATGCAGAACTGCAGTGAAGTTACATATATTTGTTACCTCACGTAGAGGGAAATTGGGACCATGGTGTTAAGGACAATGATGTAACCCCAAAAGTTAAAGAAGCCTCGGGTGGCAGGGGTCTCATCCTTCCCGTCATAGAGGTACCAAGAAGAATTGCCAATCTGCTGTTCCCAGTAGGTGTGCCCAATAGCCAGGCCAGCTGACGCTAAGATGAGCAAAACGAAAATCTGGAGGAAAAAACATTAAGACGACAAAGCTTTGTAAAAGGTTAGCTGAAGCTCATGCATTTTTTAATCTTTTCCTGCTTCCCAGACTAACTACCTTGAAGAAGAATTAGCCATCAACTCCCTGGTACTTGAGAAGAATAGAAACAGGAGTCACTGACAGATGCAGCAGAATTCTTTTATTTTCTGTTACGTATAGGCTACCAAGGTTGCTGCTCTCAAAGTGGCTCTCAGTCTTGTTTTTTTTCTTTAAAAAAGCCTCAAAAACCATTCAGCAATAATTTTATTACATTTATACCCCACCCTTCCTCCCAAAGGAACGTAGGGCAGCAAACCCATGTGTGATAAAACAGTACCCTTGAGGACTCAGCGACATTGGTCAAAAAACAATGTTATAAACATGCAGCACCAGATGGCGCCAGAGAGCAAAAAGAAAATTCTATGTGATTTCCAGATAGCATTTCCCCCCTTTGTTATAACTTCATTTCTAACTTATTTAAAGCATTATTCCTATGTGTAGATCCACTCTGAAAGTAAAGCAAAGCCATTAAAAGAAACCTGAAGCATTTTTTAAAACAACAGCCATTAAAGTCTTAAAACAAGTTTAAAAACAGTTGTACCCAAATCTTGTGTCTGGATAGGCCCACTGAAACAAGAAAAGGTTTCAGCAAGCATCTAGAACAGTCCAGGGAAAGCACCTTCCTAATGTCAATAGGCAGGGGGTTCCAGAGGACACTAAATGAGCGATCCTGTGCAAATGAGGAACCAAGGCTGTGTGGCAATTGTAAAAGTAAAGGTAAAGGGACTCCTGACCATTAGGTCCAGTTGTGACCGACTCTGGGGTTGCGGCGCTCATCTTGCTTTATTGGCCAAGGGAGCCGGCATACAGCTTCCGGGTCATGTGGCCAGCATGACTAAGCCGCTTCTGGCAAACCAGAGCAGCGCACGGAAATGCCGTTTACCTTCCCACCAGAGCAGTACCTATTGATCTACTTGCACTTTGACGTCCTTTCGAACTGCTAGGTTGACAGGAGCAGGGACTGAGAAACGGGAGCTCACCCCGTCATGAGGATTCGAACCACCAACCTTCTGATCGGCAAGTCCTAGGCTCTGTGGTTTAACCCACAGCGCCACCCACGTCCCAATTGCAGTGCTTTTTTTCTGGGGTGGACACAGGGCTACGCATACCCCTAAACATTTTGTGAATCTAAGTTTGGCCTCATTGAGGGGCAGTATTTCAATTTGAGTAGGAAAATGAGAGTACCCCTAAACATTTATTTATTTTTAGGGGGGGAAATCACTGCATAATGCTAAACCAGCCACCCCATAACTTGCTTCTGCCTTCCTTGAGAGGAGGGGGCAGGTATAAAGCGAAGCACGCAGCTCAGGCACTGGTTAATTTCTCTAATTGTGATTTATGGCCAGTGTTACATGTGAATGCAGCCAAGCTAAGAAGCATCAGAGCACCTGATAAATCAATATCAACTGCCCAGACTATGACACATATAAAAGCAGACAAAACAGCAAAAAATAGTACATCGGGAGACCAGAAGCAGAAAAGTACTGACATAAATGCCAATTATAAGCAACGTGGAATGAAACAAAAAAAGTCTTTAAGGCCCCTTTAGGAACCATCAGTGTAGGGACCATATGCATCGAACTGCTTAGGTCTTTAAAGATACCGTATTTTTCGCTCTATAAGACGCACCCGACCATAAGATGCACCTAGTTTTAGAGAACAAGGAAAAAAATATATTCTCTCCCTCTCTGCGCAGCGCCTCTCCTACACTGAAGAGGCGCTGCGCAGAGAGGGAAAGCTGTGCAGTGCCTCTCCAGCGAAGCGAAGTCAGAACAGCAAGAGGGATCGCTGCGCACCGATTCCTCTCGCTCTCCTGGCTTCTGCAAAAGCCTCCGGAGCACAGCGATAGGAGTGCTCCCGCTGCACTCTGGAGGCTTTGCGTGGCTATCCCTGAAGCCAGGAGAGCAAGAGGGATCGGTGCGCACCAATCCCTCTCGCTCTCCTGGCTTCAGGGATAGCTGCGCAGCCTGCATTCGCTCCGTAAGATGCACACACATTTTCCCTTACTTTTTAGGAGGAGAAAAGTGCATCTTATAGAGCGAAAAATACAGTAACCACCAGCAGTTGGGCCAAGGAGCAAATTGACAATCCAGTGCCGCTGATAGGAAAACAGTTGTGTGTTCTAACTGCCCAGCTACCCAAAGCAGCCAAGCAGCCACATGTTGCGCTAACTACCCCAACCTGATGCTTCTAGGTGTTGCTAGTTTACAATCTGCATTGTCTTTTACCATTGGCTATTCTGAACGGGGCTTGATGAGAACTGCAGTCCAACAACATCTTGAGGGCAACAGGTTGACGAATGCAGCTCCACACCAACTCATAGCTGTCAACTTACAGATTTGAAAATAAGGGACCAGCAGCCAAAAGAAGGGATTTTCAGAGCACAGGTATGTTCAACTTCTGAGCCCCTCCGAGCCAAAGGTAGAAAGCCCAGCCAGCAGCCAAACGAAGCCTCAAGCGGTGGTTCCCACAGCGCAGCAACCCGGCAAAGGGGATGCAGCAAGGAAAACCACCGTCACCTCTCCGCTGGGAAGCGCTGAGCAAAGGAGAGTCCCCAGGCAACGCGGCCAATTTGATCAGCACAAGGCATGCAAGCTCCACCCCCCCAGTCATTCTTAGACTCCTTATTGGGTGAGCAACGCAGCCAAGCAACACAGCTGGAGCCTCCCTCCTCCCTAGCCGGCAGGGAGGGAGGGAGAGGAGCTGCTTCCTTTGAAACCCGGGAAATTTAAGGGACATCATCAATAAGGGACAGCAGCGGGACACAGTGCTGGGATAAGGGACTTTCCCACCAAATAAGGGACAGTTGACAGCTATGCACCAACCGGAGCTTCCAAACCATCTTTAAAAGCTGCCCACGCTGCAGAACTATAGTTTGGATATAGCCAGCAGCAAGTATCTGTGGCAAAACCTGTTTCTCCAGGTAAGGTGTTTTTTCTTAAATGCCGGCCGTGACCCTAACAAAGCACATAAAGTGAAACGCTTAAGAGTTGCCTAATGGGAAAGCTAAACCTGCAGATCTCTGCATGACACTTCTATGTATTTGCAAGTCCTGGCCTCTCTCTACCTGCCTCACTCACAGAAAACCATCCACCCACACAAACTTCAGTATGGAAGCAAGCAGGAAGCCTTTGCAGAGCCTGTGCTAGGTACACAAATGACTCTGTCAATAAGCAAAAGAAATATTTAATTTGCACAGAACTGCAAGCTAGCGATCAGTAAAGAGCTACAGCTCCCGTAAGCTCTAAAAGCAAAAAGCAAACACAAAACTTCTTACCGTATAAACCATGTAATTCATAAGGGAGTCAATTTTAGTCCTTTTAAACCGTGTTTTCCCACTGTTTTTCATTATTTTTGTGTCTGCTCCTAAAATCATATTAAAAACTGCAGTGTAAATGTCACTGAATTTTAAACAAATATGAATACTTTAAAACTGCTTTCTTAACGGCTAAAGACAACTATGAACATGAATAATTTTAAATAATATAAGCACATTTGATTATCTCTCATAGATTTAGGTGAGGGAGTAGGATCCATTGAACACAATGAGTCTTACTTCTAAGTAGAAATGTATATACTTGCGTTGTTAATATAGTGGCAACTCTAACAAATGATTTATTTTTTAAAGCTGCTATTTCTGTTGCTGAAAACAGTAAGCTGAATATCCCAGGCACAATACACTGTCATAGGAATATTCCTCTCATGCAAAAGTGCGTATTGTGTGACTTATATAGAGGTGTGGGGAGGATTTTAAGACATTTTGGGATGTCTCTTTGCATGAATATGCAAGTAATTTCCTTTTCTTAGTTTTTTTAAAAAAGACCTTACTGATGCTTCCATTAGTTTGGCTTCTCACAAGAACCTATGGGCATCCCAGTCTAAAGCAGAATGCCCCATGGGAAAGATGCAAGCTTCAATAAGTCTTTTGTATTTTATTTAAAAAAAAACAATCACTACCTTGTGTTAAGGTAAAAAGACCTCCCTTCCCCAAATAATTTTATACCCTACAAGTGTACCCTAATAATTATATACCCTACAAGTGTCCCAGAAAAACCGGGACACCCCATTTCCCCCCCATAAGATCTCAGCAGCCATTTTGGGTGCCGTGATCTCACATGACTTCTTGCCAAGATCTCGCCCCCCCCAGAAAACCCCACTTTTTTGGAGCAGCGATCTCACGCAGCACCCCAAAACACATTTTTGGGGCTCCATGATCCCTCACAGGTCACATGACTCGTGTGGGAGCGTGTCTCACTTTGGGGACTCAACATATTGGAGGGTATGGCATTAGGTGAGGGAGAAGGTTTTGGGCTCAGCCTCCAACAACTCCAGGCTGGGCTAACAAAGACTCCTACATTCAGCCCTGCCAATCAATGTCAACAATTACACCCCAACCGCATGAAATAATAAAAAAATTAAAAAGCTGGGGTTATTGCATTGGTCCAGCTCTAATTTAAGCAGGCAGCAGCATTCCATTTCCAAAACAGATACCTGCAAATATGACCAGCCCATGACAAACGTCAGTGTTCCGGATTTTGCAGCCACGCAACAAGATTTTATCAGCATCCAAAGCATAGCTTTTTCCTTTCCACTTCAAAGTCCCTGTGAATTTATCGAGTCGGTTGTTGGGCTCTTCGCATTCTATCAAACCTGGTGTGGTAGTTCAAAAAAAGAATGAGGAGAGGGGAAAAAACACCACGTCACAAGAATGTATTAAAACATTTTCACGTATCTGAAGAAGTGTGCATGCACACGAAAGCTCATACCAAGAACTAACTTAGTTGGTCTTTAAGGTGCTACTGGAAGGAATTTTTTTTATTTTGACTATGGCAGACCAACACGGCTACCTATCTACTACTGCAACATTTTCACGGTAAGCCATTCTCTTTAAATATTAAGCAATGAATTCTGCAAAAGTACAATATTTAAAAGGAGATGTTTGAAGGAACAACACCCCTTAGCTTCCTACTGCGTCAACTGTGGGAGAAATGCACTGCAGTTTTTACATATAGTTATGTACCACTTGTAGAGTTGGTCTCTGTGGCAGAAATGTTTCAGGGGATGAGGTTAAGACGGCATTTGGAAGCGAAGTAAAAAACATACAGGCACAAACGAGGAAGCAGATCAATCATCAAGAAAAAAGGAAACTCACTGATTGCAGTTCCCTTTTAGCCTACGATGGATAAGTCTGCAGTACATTTATAGTAAGACAATTTAAGGAGACCTCTCAGTAACTATTGAGGCGATTTGGATGAGCATGTTATATAGCAAAAAAAATATGCATCTGTATCTGACTGGAATGTGATCAGATGCTAGAAGTGGTTCTACACAGGAGATAAATGGAAACTATGGAGTAATCACAAGCAATGGCAAATATGGGGATCTGTGGCCCTCCAGATGTTGCAGGACTACAATTCACATCATCCTTGACCATTCACCATGCTGGTTGGGAATGATGGGAGCTGGAGTCCCTAATCATTGGAGAGCTTCATCGTGACCAACATGTCAATAAGAGGGAATTATTTGAAATGCTCAACAAACATTAAGGTGCCTAACAGAAAAGCTTTCTTACTCAGGGGACCCCGCCCCCTCTCATACCTGCAATTTTCAGATCTCAAAACACTGGGGTCATTTAAGCGAATCCTTTTCTGCCTCCCCCTCAAAAAATACCCCCAACCCCAAATGACTACCCCTGTGTGAAAACTACTACAGATATAGCTCTGAAATTTGTCAGGATTCATGCCTTCAGAAGGGGCAATCTTGCCTGAAAATTTCACCCAATTATTTCCAATAATAATATAAAAAACACAGGTAGTTCCTGTTTGGGAGGAAAAACAACACATTTTGGGAGTGTCCAGAACAAAATCCTCTGCCCCTATTTGCCTGGAATTTAGCAGGCTGCATCTAGTGAGAAGAGAACTACGTCTGCAGATGTCATCCACTTCTGTCAAAAAGGGGGGAATGTTATTGCTATTGTTTAGTTTCCCAACCATGAATGGGGTGGAAATTAGCCAGACACAAGCCAAATTGGGCAGCCTATGACAGTGATGGCCAAACTTGGCCCTCCAGCTGTTTTGGGACTATAACTCCCATCATCCCTAGCTAACAGAACCAATGGTCAGGGGTGATGGGAACTGTAGTCCCAAAACAGCTGGAGGGCCATGTTTGGCCATCACTGGCCTATGAGCCAACTCAGACTGAGATCAGCTGTTTTCCAAAGTGCTGAATTGGGTGCCAAACCAACTTGTACCGTCTTGTGCACATCCTGTTGCTTATTTATAGGTCACCTTTCAGGGCGACCTGCTTCAAAGTGGCTCACCACATATTAAAACACAAAACAGTCCAAGCCATAAAAACCATAGTATAAACACAAAATGTCTAAAAATATAACAGCAACAGCAATTGAAAACAGTGTCAGCGGAATAAAAACAGACCCAAACTTTTTCAAAAGCTGACTAGATGTTTCCCCCCTCCCCCTTAAGGCTTTTGTGTTCTTTTGAAAACCGGTCGAAAAGGTGCAAACATATATCCTTGGGAAGAGACTTCTAAAGTGATGGCCCACTGTAGTCAGGCGACATGACTCTGCCATCAGCTTAACACTGTTCATCTACCTAGCCTAGTGCTGCTGACTATGACTAAAGGGTGATGATTATGACTAAATGATGATGATTATTATTAATACCCCGCCCATCTGGCTGGGTTTCCCCAGCCACTCTGGGCAGCTTTCAATCAAGTATTAAAATACAGTAGTCTGTTAAACATTAAAAGCTTCCCTAAAGAGGGCTGCCTTCAGATGTCTTCTAAAAGTCTGGTAGTTGTTCTTCTCTTTGACATCTTGTGGGAGGGCGTTCCACAGGGTGGGTGCCACTACCGAGAAGGCATTTGGGGCAGCAAGTGGCAAAGCCTTTGCTGAAACAGTCATCTCCCAGGATAGGCGCACAGCACAGGTGAACAAGGAGGAAGAGATGACACAACCTTGCTTCCCTCACCGCTCACAGGAGAGCAATCAGGAAAGAGTGTTGTGCAAACCAGGCTTTTGTTTTTGAAAGAGACTGTCTTTCCCCTCTTTTTGTAACTTCAGTGGCATTAGGTACTTGCAGCTGTAGCTCATTAGTAAAGCATGGCTTTTGCGTGCACAGTTCTCAGTTGAAATCACTAGCTGGGAAAGTCTCCGTTTGCAAACCTGCAGACCTGCTGCTGGACCATCCTGCATTAGTTGGTCCAGTGTCTTGACATGGCATAAGACAGCATATTCATATGTAATTAAGAAGAAATGCACGTTTGTACAAACCATCAAATGCTGCCAAGGAGCCCTCTTGGTGAAGGTATCTGTCAGTCACCTCCAGAGACATCTTGAACTTCAAGTTGGTTTCACTGAAGCACAGGAGGGAAATGCAAAGTTGTAATGTTGCAAATTCTATAGGGACAATGGGCCATTAGAAATTTTAAAGGAACCATTAAGGTTCCATTAAAAGGAACCTTAGCTTAGCTTTCTGTTCTACTGTTCTGCGGGTTTCTAACAAAACAGCAGCTGAACAACACACAAAGCAAACAGCACCCCTGGGGCTCCAAAGAGAGCAACAAGGGTATGAGCAACAAGATGTGCTTTGTCACACGGTGTTCTTTGCTACTGAAGTATAAGAGTACACAGTGGTGCATGTCCATTTGGGTCAATCAGATGATGGTGCTATAAAATGTTAATCCCAACAAGGCAGAACAGGTTTCCCTAACACATTTGTTGCACATAGATTTTATTAAGCACCGCTTGGGGAAGCTACCTGGAGCTTGCTTAGACATGCAAGCAGGCCTTTTGTTCATTTCTTTGATCACAACGGGAGAATATGCATTGCACCATGATTACAGAAGCAGAAGATTGGGGTGGAAAATGGCTGTATGAAGCCAGGACCACAGAAATGGCTGCACCTGTCTCTGTGTAAGCCCCTTATCATTCAGGCTACTTTCTCTCTCTATAGTCAAGTATTCCTGCAAATGCTGAAGGTCAGTTGGCCATCTGCATTGCAGGGGATTGGACTAGGTGGTCTCTTCCAACTTGGTAATTCTATGATTCAAAACAACAGAGCCAATTAATAGTTTTTATTAGAAGAAGTTATCAGTAGCAGCCCTAGCCATGGTGAGCCATGCCCTACAAAAAGGACAATTTATACAATGGCTCAATGGATAAGACTATATTTGGTTAGGTCTGAGTGTCATGTCACTCAGCTAGATCCAAAATCGACAACCTCCCAGGATGTAATGGTAAAGAATAGCCCCACCTCTGCTCTTGCTATTCACCCAGAAATCAATATTTATATTGGTTCTTGAACAGCTTGGCTCCCAAAGAAATTGGCTCCTGGACGCCGCAAGCCCAGAAGTAAGTCTTCCAGTTTGCAAACGTTTTTTGGAAGTCGAATATCCAACGTGGCTTCTGCTTGAGTGCAGGAAAGTCATGCAGCCAATTGGAAGCCACGCCTTGGTTTTCGAATGGTTTTGGGAGTCAAACAGACTCCCGGAATGGATTAAGTTCAAGAACCAAAGTACCACTGTACAACCTAATTATGTTTAAGAGCAGTATTTCCTTATCCTATGCACGTTGGGTCAAAATGTGCTTTTCTGAATCCACGCAACCTTAAAATGGACAGAGCAAGTTTTAAAACATAGCACCAAAAAAACCCCACATGTTGACTGGGAATTTAGCATGGCTAAGGCTAAGACTACAAAGAAGAGTAACTTTTTAATATTATGGGGAGGTAAACGTTAGGAGAAAGAACCCTTACCCATCTAGTTCAGCTGTCTCTACATAGCAAAGGCTATTAGGTTCTGAAGTGGACAGCAGCAGGATATCAGCCTGATTAAATAAAGAATAAAGCAAATTAAATGCATGTGAATGACACTGCCGTCACACTGCAAAAAAAAATCTCTCTCTCTCTCTCTCTCTCTCTCTCTCTCTCACACACACACACACAGCATTTCACTTACAGGAATAAAGGCATTTTTCCTAAGACGGATGATATCACCAACTTTGATGTCCTTCCATTTTGTATTTTCAAACCTTAAGTAGAGAGAAATAATATATATATATATTTAAAAAGTGAACTGGATAACATTTAAGAAAAAGGCTGAATGCTCTCAAAGAATATATGCCATTTCTACTAGGTAATATTAACTAATAATATTTCAACCCTCTCAGTTTCTGGCTGTGCAGAAAATTATTAAAAACAGCCACGCTAACTTTCCACAGAAAACCTTTTTGAAAACATGTATGATTAGTGCAGAGTGATGGCTGTTCAGACAGACAATTGTTAAGGTGACACCTATAGAACCATACCTGCCATCCTTGATTACATCACACGTGCGGTTGTTAATTTCATTGTCCATCCGATGCCGAGCCTAAGAAAAAGGAAGAAGAAGGGAGAGAGATTAAAAGTACCTATATCGTTGTTGCTGTTGTCTTAAAGCACAGCTGGGCAACCCGTATGAGGCCCTCAGACTCCTTCGGCACAGCTCCTTAAGCCCAGAAGAATGAATGGAGTTGGAATGAAGGCGTGTGTGTTTAGAACCCCAATACCTTACAGAACGTCATCTTCTAATTGAGTGTTCCCATGTCCCAGCACCAGAGGCCTTCTCTATTTCCCACACCCCTAGGAACTATCCAGGGGATCGCAACAAGGGAATGGGCTTGTGTCCTCCCCCCTCGTCTACAGAATTCTCTCCCCCAGGGAGCCTCGCCTGGCACCAATACTGACATCTTTAGCCAAAGAAGTTTATTTTCTCCCAGGAAACTGAGTGGTGTTTGTTTTTGCTTTGCTATCTGTGGTGGACAGGGAATGGGTTGTTCATATGGTTTGATCTCCTCCTGCTTTGCTTTCAATTAATGCGCATGTTACTATTATTTGTAAGACCTTTTTTTGGGGGGGGAGATGTTTGTGTAAAGTGGCTACTAAACTTAAGAAACAGTAATAGCAGTAATCATCCGTTCTATTTTGAATGAACAAAATTAAACTTTGTACATTCCTTGATAGGTCAGAAGGCAAAGAATGGGAAGCCCCAATTGCGGTGAATAATCATGCTAGGAACAAAGGTTTCGCAGATTCATTCTTTGGGGTGGCATAAAACACAATTCTCTCTTCTATTAATTTGTTGCAGGTCACCAATTGACCTGTTGTTACAATTATAATTTGTCATTCACCCTTTTTGTTCTTTGGTTCAGGAAGGTTTCTTATGACAATTATTTTAACTACCCCAATATAATGCGGGGGGGGGGGGGGAGAGAGAAACACCCTGAAATGTAAAAAGAGGAATAATACATAAATAAAACAATGCTTACAATATCATCCACTAGGTCTTTTATCGCAGTGATGCCGAGAACCAAGAGTAAAGGTATCAGAGTTGTATACCATGAGAGGGTGGTTATCTGAGGAATGCACTGCAAGGGGAAAAAAATAGGAATATTTATGTATGTGCCGGTATTTATTATTTTTGGGGAAAAACCTACTACCCTGCATTTACGTCCAAGGTGTTTTACACATCTGTAGACGCCATATCTCAGTAGTAGACCACATGGCTTTCAATATACAGTACAAATTTTCACACAGTAAATACCTTTGAACTGTTAACTCTCCTTGCCTGGCACCATGGGGAGTCCTGTCCCCCCCTCCAACCTCCACTAAGGTATGTTTTGAAAGGCAGCAACGGTCAGAAGAAGAGCTGCACTAGCAAGTAAACAGGCAGGTGTAATGAGAGAGCAGAGCATGCTGTTAACCGAGACAAGCTTGCATCTACACGTTAAGCTCAAAACCAGTTCCAGCACCACAGCTGATCCTCCAGGAATGAATGGAATTGCAGTTACACAGGGAGGAGGACTTTAAAAGTTGAAAGCTGGGGAGCCATTGTTCTCTCAAGTCAGGGTGGAGTGATTCTCTGAGCCCTAACACCTACATGCTCCATCGTTCATGCACTAAAATAATAAATTTAAAAATCAATTAACCCAGATATCCTCTTTGACCATTTCCTACTGATAATGGTACCAGGACTTTCCCAACCCTTCAGTTTTAATAGGCTCAGCTGCAGGAGGAAAGGCAGATTTAGGGGAGAACAACCAGTTCAGTCGCACTGGGTCTTGGGGTCACCGCTGGGGGCACCATAACTACGATTCAGAATGAAGAGCGATAGGTGGAGGGGTGCTGAATTTTGGCATCACACAGGGTGCTGCTGAAATTTGAGACCCCAAGATCTGCCACCTATGAAGAGTTGTACTTCATCACACACCTGCTTTAACTGGGGCACAAAGGGGTGGGGTGGGTGAGCCAGTCTCCACAATGAATTATACAGTCCTGTTTTACCTGTAAAATAAGTAGAACCAAGAAATAGAAGTTGGCGACCCTTTTAAACTGTTCAAATAAATTCAGTGGCAAGAAGGTAATGGGATTATACTTGTAGGTCTTGATTGCATTCCCCTGTGGAAGAAGACAAAGAAGCATATTACAGAAAAAGCATTAAATATACCAACAAGGTAGCATTTCATGTGAAACGTTATCATTTAGTGAAATCATCCTTCAGTTAGGCAGGTGCATTATAGTTTTCCCACTAGTAACCACCTTGAACAAGTCATATGAAATGGATATGGGGTGTTCATGTACTGTAAAAAGGTGTAACCCGTGGGTAGGCAAACTAAGGCCCGGGGGCCGGATCTGGCCCAATCGCCTTCTAAATCCAGCCCGCAGATGGTCTGGGAATCAGCGTGTTTTTACATGAGTAGAATGTGTCCTTTTATTTAAAATGCATCTCTGGGTTATTTGTGGGACATAGGAATTGGTTCATTTCCCCCCCAAAAAATATGGTCCAGCCCCCCACAAGGTCTGAGGGACAGTGGACTGGCCCCCTGCCGAAAAAGTTTGCAGACCCCTGGTGTAACCCATTTCATGTTATCGAAGAGTTTGGTGCTGTGCTTTAAAGAGTGATAAAACGAGGCATTAAAAAAAAACAAAAAAACCTGCAGGAACTTTTTCCTCCAGGTCAGGTGTTGAATTGGAATGGATGAAGGATTAGAAACTTGTGGTTCTCTAGACTCCAACTCCCATCAGTCCTATCTAGGGCCATTGCTTAGGGATGATGGGATTTGTACTCTAGTAATGAAAACCAACCAACCACGACTAGTTGATCCATGGACTAGGTGAAGGTCCCCTTCAACACCATGATTTTAAATCCACTTACTGCATATTTACTTTTCTTAAGGCACAGATAAGCCGTTTTCATAAATTGGGGCTGTTCATAGAAGGCACGATCATTTGCTTTAACTTGCCAGCCGCATTCTGAAAGATAAAACAAAAAAATGAAAACCATAAAGTGTGACAATCATGAACGTAATAATCAAGTGACTGAAAGCAGGAAATTTATTAACTCCCACCGGCATATGAAGGCTAGAATGGTTAGGACCCCCATCCCGCTCCCCAGTTAGCAGTCTTAGCATACCCAAGATCAAAAAGAAACTACAAATGCAACAAAGATGAGCAGTGGAACAAATGGCGAGTGTTCTGCTTTTAAACATTTACTCCTTGTTCAAAGAATTAACAGAACAAGGGAACCCTAAGGAATTCCAAACAACTTACCTTGATTTGCATAATTTCAAAACTACCTACAAGCTGCTAACTTTTGCTTCCGCTAAGGCAGAAGTGGGAAAACAAGTTAGCCGTGAGAGAGAGAAATAAGCTTTACTACCGGAATGACCTTGGGGAGAACATCCCAGGTAAATACGATGCAATTTGTGGTGATGTCAACCATTTGTCTTTTAGAAAATTAGCAAAGAACGGACTGGAAATCTCACTTAAAGGTTATGAGGTTATGACTCATCTACTGGTGGATCCGGAGGAGAGGAAAGTTAATTTACTGCCACAACTGTTTTTCTTCATCTCAGACCTACTTTTCACATCAGCATGCAGAGCAGGCTTCCTCAAACTCGGCCCTCCAGATGTTTTGAGACTACAATTCCCATCATCCCCGACCACTGGTCCTGCTAGCTAGGGATCATGGGAGTTGTAGGCCAAAAACATCTAGAGGGCCGAGTTTGAGGAAGCCTGGTGTAGAGCCATTGGCAGGGTGGATAAAAATAAATGATTTAAAAAAAATGGATTTTTTTAAATTTAAATTGGATTTTTTTTAAATTTAAATTGGATTTTTAAAAATAAAATGCTTTCGGAGGAAAAATCTTTCTAAAGATAGTTTTCTATTTAACTTACATTATAGTCCTTCAGGAAATAAGGATTTGTTTTCAATTACGTTGCATGAGGCTTTATATGCAATGTTTTAATTTTTTGGTAAATGAATTCCATTAATTCGTACACAATGTCATGCTCTTCCAGAGGTTTCTGTAAGATTATTTGGGGCAGTTTTTCTAACAAGAAGCTATTATCACAGATGCTTTTTTTTTCAGTTTTCAAAAGTGTGAATTTGCGTCTGCAGAGATAACGTGCCTTTTCTGCACAGGAAAAATCTTGTAAAATAAACATACACAGAGTTGAGCGGAGGGGGGGGGACCTTAATCCCATTGTTCCGCTGCAAATTTATATACACAGAATCAGCCCCTCTTAAATACAAAGTTCCAAGAGGTTCAATGAACAGATTGTTTGGAGTGGAACAGATCTGCACAAGTAGCTAAGTAAGAAGCAGGAAAAATGAAAGCACAACCTTGTGAGCGGAATACTCCACAATTCTTGGGATCTTTGTGTAATAATTGTGCAAGTGAGTTGCATTTCTGTGCAACTCAGACTTGAGGCAAGTGCTGAAGGCACTTCAGGGCTGGCAACCTCTTCCCAATCCCACTGGGTTCCAACAACTGCACTAACACTTAACCGTACAGAATAGGCACCTGAAAGTAGAAGCAAATTCAAATAGGGGTGTGTGTGGAAATAGTAACGGGGACCTGTAAGTCCTTGGCAAGACCTTGAAGTGCTTGCCAGTCAACTAATAAGAGTTCGCTGGTTCCAGGTCCTTCTTCTCATTTGTAAATATTAATATTATACCAACAAGAATGAGTCTTTCTGTTAAAAAATATATGATTTAAATCAAGTCTTACTGACTAGTGATTTAAATCGTGATTCAAATCAATTTGATTTAAATCAAGTCCACCCTGACTATTGGTTTATGCATAAATGCCCCATAAAGAATGTGCCAAGCTTGTGTGAATGCACTGTTTGTGTCAAATTGCACCCTGAGCCTGATAGTATATACCCCTTCAAAATCTACATTGCAAAGTCCTGAAATTATGATTATGGGAATTTCTATCACCACCTCCCCACAGACAAAAACTGGCAGCGAATAGTTGTAGTTCTGGGGATTCTCAGCATTTACTGGAATAAATTTCAGAACTGCAGCTGTTATCTTTGCTGAGTTTTCTTGTTGAGAAGTGGGCTAGTTCATCTAAGCAGAAACGAATTATGTATTTTTGGAAGTACATTGCATATTCTAGGGGGGTTTTTCTGGAGTGCCAGAAAAACCAAGTTAATAAAAGTAGAGAAAGTATGCTCTAAAATGTGGTGGTTTATGAGGGTTAAAAGAAGGGGGAAGTGATAATTTTGACAGTATTGCTTTGCATCAACTTGAAAATTCAAAGCTTGTGAAAAACAGAGTTGGAAATAGCTAGGACAAGGATTGTTTATATGCTAGTGTAAAATATATAGGAAGTTAAATATTGCAACCTATTTATCCACATACCTATTTCCTACTTTCATGCATAGATTTATACTCCTTGTTTTATATTTATAAGTTAGACAATTAGTTTTCTCTGCATCCATATCTTATCTTGATTATATTACTATGCATTCTTGTATATTTATAGTATACTTTGTATGTACAAATAATATAAAAATAAGAAAACCCATGCATAAAATGTGGCTTGTGCATTTTCAGCCAGTTGTTTAGAGGATATGGCCAAATAAATTTCATTTTAAACAGGCTTATGCCACTTCCAAACCACACTGGTAGTTTCCCTGTTGGATCAATCTAGGAATGACCCTGTGGTGTTTTGGAAACTGAACAGTAAAAACATAACGCTCAGAGTAATTGCTTCCAACGAAGCTGGATGTTGGAAGATTTAGGACAGTCAAAAGAAAGTACTTCATACGGTGCAGTGATGGCCAGGGCTGGCCCAATACATTTTGCCACCACAAAATGGAACCCACCACCACCACACCAGGGAAGAAGGGGTGAGTGAAGATCTCCATCAGAAACAAGTTGGGAAACTCAAATCAGCCTTACTCAATGGTCAAATGGAAATCAAAGGCCATTGCAATGAGGAAAATGGACCCACTCTGAATCTTGTTGGGTAGGTGCACAGCCCAGGAGACCCCAGAGGGCAGCCCCCATCATTTCCTTGCTAGGGGGTGGGAGTAGACCAGCCGCATCTCCTATTCTCCAAGAGACCACTGTGGGGGCAGCATTGGAGGGGGAGTCAGCCAAGGAGGTGGCAAATTCCACTTCCAAGGAGTGGGCCCGGCTTTCGCTGCCACAGCGGAAGCAACAGCAGCAGACGAACACTTCCTTGGAGCTGCTGCTCTTGTGGACCACCTTGCCTCGTGTGTGGGCCGGCCCCGGTGGTGGCCACCAACTTGGATGGCTTTAAAAGAGGATTAGACAAATTCATGGAGAATAAGGCTATAAATGGCACAGCTAGCTGTGTCCTGTCTGCTAGCTATACTAGTTAGTGGGGGTGTCACAAGTGGGGAGAGTCCTGCCATGCTCAGGCCCTGCTTCCCATTGACATCTGGTTGGCCATTCCACACAGAACTGAATGGGCCTTTGACGTGATCCAGCGCGGCTCACCTTACATTCCCCTTCCGGAATCATACATGTCTGACTCACCTTTTCTAAGCGTATCTCGAGTCACTTCCACCTCTCTGTTGATGCGGTTTTGCTCTGGCTCGACAGGAGGCGGAACGTCCAATTCATCCTCTGTCTCATCATCGCTATATGGCACCTCTTCGTCGTTTGGTTGGGAGTCCTCGTCAAAGGTAGTTTCCGAATCTCTTTCCGAATTCATCCTCCTAGCCGTTCCTAAAGCGGGAAATGAAAGCAAACCTGAGTTCAGCCTAGCAGGATAGCCACAGGATACAGCCCCAACCACCTCCCTGAGAGACTTTGCAAGCTGGAACAAAGTTCCCTTAGCACCACTTAAAAATAATAATAAAAGGTATTATTTTTTTCTGAATCTCAGTCATGCATCTGTTTTCAGTAGCCTGTCTCCTGAAGTGGTTGAAGTCTCTCACCTAAGACATAGACCCTGGTAACAGATTAAACTGCCAAAGGAGGTTGGGCTGAGAGTTCTGTGGTCTTGTGCAAATACACCTGGGAGTTTACAGGCAGTAAAATGTAATGTTGGTGGTGGGGAAACGTTAAAGGATCATTTTCTAAGCGAATAGGTATAGCTAAAAACTTCATGTATTCCAGCCTTGATTGTTCTTGGCTCACGGTGCTAGAAGACAATCAAGCTCAAGGTGGACTACTGAGGGGAGGGCGCATACCGTATTTTTCGCTCCATAAGACGCACTTTTTCCCTCCTAAAAAGTAAGGGGAAATGTGTGTGTGGCAGGCAGGAAAAGCCCCCAAGAACCGCACACAAGCTCCACGCGGCTCTTGCGGGCTTTTCCCCAGGAGGGAGAAGGGACTGACACGGCCAGTCAGTCCCTTCTCCCTCCTTGTAGAAAAGCCCGCAGGAGCCGCGCACTCCTTAAAGGGTGTGCAGCTCCTGTGGGCTTTTGCGGGAGGTGGTGGTATTGCCATAGCCACACGCAGCACCTCCGGCCGGGAGAGGCTGCGCGCGGCTATGGCTTCTTCTGGGGGGGGGGGCTTCTACCGGCAGCTCCAGAAGCTCTGGGAGAAGCGGACAGATTTTTTTTTTCTTGATTTCCCCCTCTAAAAACTTATGGAGCGAAAAATACGGTACTTTACATCCAAAGGGAAGTCAATTCACCCATCAAATTCCTTTCAAAGAGCCAGAGGGTTTTAGCTGCTTCCATGTACATGAGCAACACACATGCTTTCCAGGCACCCAGATCATGGGTGGTGAAGATCCTGTGCCCCTACAGAGGACGTTGGACTCCAACTCGCATCAGCTCCCAGCCATGATGGCTCATAGTCAGGGATGATGGGAACTGAACCCCAGAAACATCTGGAGGGCCACAGATTCTTTATCTCTGCAACAGGACTTCCATTTGAACTATCAGAGAAAGGAGGGAAATCAGCCTGGATGTGCACATCTGCCACAGTGTCAACAGTTGCCCAAACTTGATAATGATTTCAAGGGTTAAAAATGCTCCACATACACTATACAGTTGTTGTAAACAAAGCTGTTGTCTTATTATCTCCTGTATTAAAGATGAGGAGGACTGAGGCAGAGAGAGAGTGCAGTGTGCCTAGTGAGTTCGCAGCAGATGTTAAAATTTGATCCAAGGACTTCAGAACCTACCCTACGCTGGGATTTCTGCACTCATCCCTTTTTAGCCATCATCCTCATCATCATGGCAAATTTAAACAAATCAGAAAAATTATCAAAGTAGTGTACAGATAAAATGCAGCTAAAATCCATAAAACCAATGAAAAACAACATCAACACTGGTGACAGAGATGACTTTTTAAACAAATGTAGGCAACTGAAAGATGTGCTTTCAAAAACAAAAAAGTGTAATTGTCAAATTTATCTGCAGCTCCAACCTTATACAGGCCGAATTATACATACAGCATTTGCTTCCCCAACACTATACACAAGCAAAGACAATCCTAGATTTCTTCTCGCTATCTGCATCCTGCAAATATACCTTATTCTCTCATTCACCTGGAGATGCAAATTTATTTTTCGCTCTATAAGACGCACCTTTCCCCTCCCAAAAAGTACGGGGAAATGTGTCTGCGTCTTATGGAGCGAATGCAGGCTGTGCAGCTATCGCTGAAGCCAAAAGAGCAAGAGGGATTGGTGCGCACTGATCCCTCTTGCTCTTCTGGCTTCAGCGATAGCTACGTGTCCGGGAACTGACATCAGAGCAACAGGAGAAGGAGAGGCTCTCCGATTCTGCAGGGGAAGGTACCAGCACAAGGGGGAGATGTAGCTTGATAGAGGGGGAAGGAAATCAGCGTAACACCAAGGATCCAGGAGAGCAAATGGCAGAAGAGGTGGAAGGGCTCCGGGATTCTTCCTTGGAAGTCAGTGAGGAGAGCACTGGTCCTCCACTACCCATGCCCTCCCTGCGCAGGAGACTTCCGCGAAATGAGAGGCGGAGACGATTGGGTGTCAAACAGCTTTTATGCTGGCAAAGGTTTAAGAAACGGCCACAGACAGATTCTGCTAGCGACTGAGGCAGCCACGCTGAGATGGACTGTGCAGTCAAGACGGTTTAACCTATGCAACCAAGCTTCTAAACGGGAAAGTTTACGCACGAGTAACTCCCAACCACTACAGCACGCAAAGCCTCTTGAGCGCAGTGGGAGCGTTCCTCCCGCTGCGCTCCATAGGCTTTGCGTCGCTTTCTTGTTTTCCTCCTCTAAAAACTAGGTGCGTCTTATGGTTGGGTGCGTCTTACAGGGCGAAAAATACGGTGGTTGATCAATGTATTAAAACTCAAATGTTTAACAAACCTTTCTTTCAACAAGTGGCAGGATCTAATAAAATTACCACATGCTTCTATCCTGCATGTGTACAGAGGCTGGACAGCTATCAGTCAGAGACGCTGGAGCTGCAGTCGGCATTATAGATCCTGCATTGCAAGGGGGCTCAGCTGGATGACCTCTGAGTACACATTTTCATCTCTATGATTAAGGATCATTTGCCTAAGGCACAACCCTGGCATTGCCACCTGCCTTCTGCCAAACGTAGCTTGCACTCAGTCCCCAGAAAACTCCTTAGAATGAGATGTGCGATTATGCAGCCATCTCTTATCAGTACAGCAACTGAATACTAAAAAGCAGGCCTTTGAAGAATATGTTATTAAATAAAATTTCTGTGTATTTGTGTGTGGAAATGAATAATAAAAGGGAGAAAGCTCACATATGTGCTTCAGAGATGACAATAAAGGCAATTTTCCAATAAAACACAACAGCACATAGAAGGGCACCTCTAATAGACCGTTCTGTTTCTTCTTAACGAAGCCTAACAGAACAGAATATGTTGTATTGTGAAGTATGACTACAATCCTTCTCTCTCAGGGGAACTGAACAATGGTTTTGCAGCAGAAAGTTGTAATTTAAAGAAGACACACAGCTTTACCCTCTGCCAATACCAAGCACTACACCCCACCCCACAAACGATTGACTGATGATCTAATTTGTATACTGTTAATATAAGCAGTACGCAGAAAACTGAAACAACAACATTGCAAAGAAGTTACAAAACATATGAAAATCAACATCAATTCATTTTCCTTCTGGCACACCCTCTTCCTCTCAGCCTCTGGGTTCTCTCCTAGGGCCCAAACAAACTCTCAGCTCACCCACAAAAGTCTCACAATAAGAGTTCCTGGAAATAGTCACCCTAGTCTTTCACTCCAGACTTGCATTTTACAGACTGGCCCAAGGTGGATGGTACATCCTCAGGCTGCCCACAGTTGTGTCCCATCCAGTTCCCCTCTCCACACTCAGTTCCAGGTGCAGCACAGTTTGTTGAGTTTCTCAGGGGGTCCAGAAGATGGCTTGAGGAACCTATGCTCCTCTGAAAAATTGCTGGATGACAGCTTCCACCATCCCTGATCATTGGACCCTGCAGGCTGGGGCTGGGGCACGGCAGGCAGGGAGGTTGGAGCCCAACAACATCTGGAAAGCTTGCAATAAAGCTTGTTAAAAAGTACTAAAAATTTCATAGGTAAGAAGCATATGCAATGGGAATCCAAAGCTCAAGGGAAACTCATTTGAAAGTGGAACGAACTTAAATAGTGTTGAAATTTAATATGAATGTCACTATGCTTTAGGGTGCTTAATGAACAAATTAGTTGGATTAGATCATTACATTTAAATTTGAATTTTATCAAATATAAAAGCTGCCTTTCTGTGATGTATAAAGGAGGTAAGCTTATGATTCTACAAGCAGTTACCATTTGCTAGCGGCAAGGGCCGTTGTCATCACTTCATTTCCCATTACATTGACTGAAGCCGCCAAAACAGACTGAAGAAATAAAAAAGTGTGTTCTAAAATTCAGAGCCCCGACAATTAAGATTTGGTTTAAAAGGAACATGAGTAGGAGAATGGAGCTCCACATCCCTGGGCAAGAATCACTGCCTGCAGAGAGACAGTAGTCATAACAGCCCAATTCCGGTCCTCAATCATCCATGCCACAAGGACTTTAAATCATGATTTTCCATTTGAACTCTAGGAAGGCTACATAAATATGCTTCCACACCTGCATATACTAGGAAGACTGTTTTTGCTGATACAGTCTAGGCTAGGGAGTGGCCCTGTTAATGCCTAACAGGGTAATAAAAACACACACAAACCAAAGCCTTTTAGCCGCTCCCCTAGCCAACTGTTCAACACACTCTTTGTGCTGGATACCGGATACTCATAAAGAAAAGAGTATTATGACCCTGAGCAGTTCCTTTACAAAAAATAATAATGAGAGAGAATCATGACAAATCAGTTATGCTAGCTACCCACACACCAGATCCCCATTTTATATGAAAAAGGTACACTGCTCACGAGACACTTACAATTGCTTTCATTTTTTTAAAAAAAAATGTAGACCGCCGGGTAAGCTGAGCAACACACTCCAAATAGGTTTTTAGAAAGAAAGAAAGGAAGAAAGGAAGAAAGGAAGGAAGGAAGGAAGAAAGAAAGAAAGAAAGAAAGAAAGAAAGAAAGAAAGAAAGAAAGAAAGAAAGTCTTCTGGCGTCGATTTAGTTTCTGAAGTCCTAAATGCAACTTGGGTGATCTCATTCTGACTCAGCAGTATTTTTCTCCTTCATCTCAAAACACAACAAGCCTAGATTGCTAATAAAGGCAATAACAACAAACTCAAAGGAATTGTGTATTGTGCCACTTAAATCAACAGTCAAAGAACTAAAGCAACATGCCAATTTCAAGGATACAACCTCTCTCCCTAACTAGCTTTCAAACCCCATGACTGCTTTTTTTGTTGTTGGTTCAAAGGCTAAAGCAACAAAATGTGTTTTAGGTCGCTTGGAGACCTTTGGGTAAGCAGACGGCTAACAAGTTTAATAAATGATGGTGGTGGTAAATAATAATAAAGCAGCACATGGGACATAACTTAAGTTACAGGCAAGGGAGTATCTTGCATATGCTTACTTGTGAATGAGCCGCTCTTCTGCATCAAATGATTGCCAACCTCATAGATTTGTTGAAAGGATATGGAGCAGAGGGTTTTGTTGATTCTAACTAAGCAGAACATAAGTAATTCATATTATCAATCATTTTAGGAGGTATGATTAGGAATGGAGCACTTCCTTTGAAAATGCTGGAGTTTTGCAAACTCCAGCATTGCAGCAATCCCACTTTCCCGGAACCATTTCTAAGGACCACAACAGTGCCTCTGCTTCTCCACTTTCAGCAATCCCTTTTGATTCAACGGTTCCCATCAGATTCAAAAGAAGAATCCTTCTAAAAACTTGAACTCATGGAACTTTCATCTGTCAATCATCCAGACAGAGAAGGTTGCTGCCCAAAGCAAACCTTGATAGGAGCCATCAAGAGTTTCGTCGTCCACGTAATATAACTCAGACCAAATATTCACAGCGGACAAGATGATATCATGTTTTTCCAAATCTTCATAGGGAAATTTCTTCTCTAGCCATAGGTTTCCTTGTTTTTGTACTGTATTTAATACACACTCTGCAATTAATTATGCTCCTGAAATAAGCACTTTTTAAGACAACCCCACAACAAGCACAGTACAGAGATAATAAGAGTTTAAGGCATCTAATTCTTTTCTGCTACTCAAGTCAATGGCTTTGCTCAACGCAACAATCAGGTCTGGGGGGGGGGAACCCCACGTTTTACCTCTTTGTAAAGGTAAAGAACCCCTGACAGTTAAGTCCAGTCGTGAATGACTCTGGGATTGCAGCGCTCATCTTGCTTTACTGGCCAGGGGAGCTGACATTTGTCCGCAGACAGTTTTTCCGGGTCATGTGGCCAGCATGACTAAGCCGCTTCTGGCGAAACCAGAGCAGCACATGGAAATGTTGTTTACCTTCCCGCTGGAGCGGTACCTGTTTATCTACTTGCACTTTGACATGCTTTCAAAGTGCTAGGTTGGCAGGAGCAGGGACTGAGCAACAGGAGCTCACACCGTCGCAGGGATTTGAACCGCTGAGCTTCTGATCAGCAAGCACTAGGCTTAGTGGTTTACACCACAGTGCCACCCGCATCGCTTACCTCTTTGATTACATTGTATAGTCTTGCTCCTGAACCATGCAACTTTGCTAACTGCAACAAAATATTTTATGTAAGGTCGTCCAGGAACCCTACCCCTTGTACAGGTGACAAGGTGAACTCCTATGTCCCTCCTCAGTACCCAAAAGCTCAGCTGACTAAGCCAATGCACGCTGCATCGTCATCCCACCCTCAGTAGCACATGGCAGTACACAGGGGGTAGCCTTCAACCCACTGAGGCGAGGAGTTTCACTGGCACAGGGAAAGCAAGCAGACTGCCACTTGCTTCTTCCTGGTCTGGAAACCGGTTTGCTGGCCTAGGTCAGCTGAGCCCAGATACGCTGAAGACTCAAATTTGAACAGGTTGCAGACTTGTTACGAACTCAAAGGAAGTGTGACCTTTTACACACCCCTTTACCCTCTTTCCCAACAATCATTTTGGGCATTGGAGGGGGGAAGGACTATTCAGGCTCAGCCTACCGTTGCCTCTGAAATAACTGCAGGTGAAGGAAGAAAGATCTACCTTTCTCTGAGCCAATTCTCCCCACCCCAGCCTGACTGATAAGTTGGGAGGGAAGGAGCAAACAAAAAGCCAGTCATTTTCCTCTCCTCTGCAATTACACTTGTGTATGCATATAGATAACATGGAATGGCCTAGCGATGGATTAAACAAGTTTCGAATTCTGGTCTTCAGGCATTAGCACATCAGGTGAATAGGTAGGGAGCTACAGTGACTTCATGACGCCACAATCTATACAGAAACAGTGTCTGCTGAAGGTATACCAAAAGCTTGCTGGTGCTGCCTACTGTACTTCCAAACATAAATGGCAATCTTCCATCCTCAACTGGCTGTATACATGCCACAGGGAACATGAAATTCACTCAGGACTTTCCAGCATATGGATAGAGCTGTTTAAGGAGACATTTGAAAGATTATACGTTTTTTGTTGCAGCCTGCAGGAAGGCACTGGTCTCCAGACTGTCATTCCAGCAAGCTAACAAAATAGGTAGGAATCAGTGTTTTACTGAGCCAGTAGTCACTGACGTCACGATGCAAGAACAGCAGCAGCACAGCATCCATTTAAAAAAAGAGTTATATACAGTCATACTTTGGTTTTCGAACAGCTTAGTTCTCGAACGTTTTGGCTCCTGAAGGCTGCAAACCCAGAAGTGAGTGTCCTGGTTTGCAAACTATTTTTGGAAGCTGAACGTCTGACGGGGCGTCCGCGGCTTCCGATTGGTTGCAGGTGCTTCCTGCAGCCAATCAGAAGCTGCACTTTGGTTTCCAAACATTTTGGAAGTCGAACGAACTTCCGGAACAGATTCTGTTTGACTTCCAAAGTACGACTGTACTGTGTTTAAGCCCTTTGCCTTTATTTCCGAACTCTTAAGTTACATGCACTGAAAACTAAGTAGTTTGCAGGAAAAGGAAGTTCCATAGCAAATGATCCAAAACAGGATCCCTGAAGGAACTCACACTCATTCTTTCAATTACTCAGGCATTTTGCTATTTTGTTATTGCTATTCACTTGTTGCTATTTTTTTAATGCCAGCTTTCTGCAAACTCAGATAGTGCACGAAAAAAAATCAAAGCAACAACAGCATTATAAATAACATTTAAACGTATGTCTGTGAAAATCACATTTTATCAGGGGAAATTGCCTTGTGAAAATTTGTATACGAGGCAAAACTGCACACATCACACGTATACAGCAGGAGAAATTTGCACACAAATGCTGAAGTATTTTCATTGGCGGGGGGAATTCGCAAACCGATGTGAAAATGTGGATGACTGGACTGAACAAAGAATGGGGGAAAATTTTAAGTTACTTGAAAGAACACTGTAAACAATTTAAAACATTAGCAGGATTTTGAGAACACTTGCAATGAAGAGAGAACTATGATAAAAAAGTTGAGTTTTAAGAAAATATGGAGAATACAATAGGATGCAGTTTGAAAATAATATCTGGGAAAACCATGGAGGGGTGGAGGGAAGTTCGGGGATTCTGAGAATCCTGTTTGTAAAATAATAATAATAATAATAATAATAATAATAATAATAATAATAATAATTTTTTATTTATACCCTGCCCATCTGGCTAGACTTCCCCAGCCACTCTAGGCGGCTTCCAACAAAATATTAAAATACCGTAATGAATCAAACATTAAACGTTTCCCTAAACAGGGCTGCCTTCAGATGTCTTCTAAAAGTCTGGTAGTAGTTGTTCTCTTTGACATCTGGTGGGAGGGCGTTTCACAGGGCGGGCGCCACTACCGACAAGGCCCTCTGCCTGGTTCCCTGTAACTTGACTTCTCGCAGTGAGGGAATCGCCAGAAGGCCCTTGGCACTGGACCTCAGTGTCCGGGTAGAATGATGGGGGTGGAGACGCTCCTTCAGATATACTGGGCCGAGGCCGTTTAGGGCTTTAAAGGTCAGCACCAACACTTTGAATTGGGCTTGGAAACGTACTGGGAGCCATGATTATGATTTATGTATGATGATAAATGTTAAAAGTGAAAATGAATTTTAAAATGTAAAAAGAAGAAGAAGAAGAGAAGAAGAAAACTGGAAGAATGAGCAGCTGATACTGGCAGATCCCCAGTATGAGAATGGAATGGAATGGAATGGAATGAGAGGGATAGGAAGCTCAGACAGTTAACCTTGGTTGGAGTAGCGGGTAGTATTACAAAAGTGTCCCTGTTTTCATCTGCGAAACATTGAGCAGCATGTACTCTTAACAACCTTTCCTTCACACCCGGCTTGCTGGCACAAATGCAGTGCCACTCAGCATGCACAGAGAGCCTTTTCCTGTACTTTGGACTGCCTCAGACAACCCACCCCTTTGTACATGTATGGATCTCCACTTTGGGGGCAAAGGGCTTTTCGATAAGATGACATGTTCGAGCCTACCATGCATATACAAAAATCGAGCAATGAAACTATACAAGACAGGCTACAGCTCATATATGTACGACTGAGCGTACCAACACAAGACTACCCAGACAGGTGGCGTTCACATTTATGAGTATATTCCACATGCAACTGGAATTCTAAGAACCATGCACAATACTTGCTGAAGAACAAATATTGCAGTAATGGAGAAGGGTGTGGAAAAGCAAACACCAGATCTTTTGAAGTTTCAGAGCCTAAAAGGAACAGGTATTCTCTCTCCTGCCTCCACACTTCTCCTGGACGTCTTTCCAATTCCAAACTTGCTCTAATCACCCTTTTCTCCCTGCCATTCTTCCTTCTGTTGAGTGACAACAGTGCCCTCTGGGCACAGGGTGAGGACGCCAGAGGGAACCATAATACTGTTGTTGTTGTTGTTTAGTCGTTTAGTCGTGTCCGACTCTTCGTGACCCCATGGACCAGAGCACGCCAGGCACTTCTGTCCTCCACTGCCTCCCGCAGTTTGATCAAACTCAAGCTAGTAGCTTCAAGAACACCATCCAACCATCTCATTCTCTGTCGTCCCCTTCTCCTTGTGCCCTCCATCTTTCCCAACATCAGGGTCTTTTCCAGGGAGTCCTCTCTTCTCATGAGGTGGCCAAAGTATTGGAGCCTCAGTTTCACGATCTGTCCTTCCAGTGAGCACTCAGGGCTGATTTCCTTCAGAATGGAGAGGTTTGATCTTCTTGCAGTCCATGGGACTCTCAAGAGTCTTCTCCAGCACCATAATTCAAAAGCATCAATTCTTCGGCGATCAGCCTTCTTTATGGTCCAGCTCTCACTTCCATACATCACTACTGGGAAAACCATGGCTTTTACTATACGGACCTTTGTTGGCAAGGTGATGTCTCTGCTTTTTAAGATGTTGTCTAGGTTTGCCATCGCCTTTCTCCCAAGGAGCAGGCGTCTTTTAATTTCGTGACTGCTGTCACCATCTGCACTGATCATGGAGCCCAAGAAAGTAAAATCTCTCACTGCCTCCATTTCTTCCCCATCTATTTGCCAGGAGGTGATGGGCCCAGTGGCCATGATCTTCGTTTTTTTGAGCCGAATACTACCAATGCCCAAACTGGGTCACATTTGCCACTGATCTGACAGGCAATTGAGGAAATGCCAAGTGGCGAAGACTCCCACAGGAAAAGAAGCTCTTCTGGTGCGTCACTAACACCTTCTCTACGGTACTGAATTACTTCTACCTCCTCCACGATCCTGATTTACCACTTAACTACCCCCACCCTGGTCCAACTAACCCCAAGAAAACTTTCCCCACCAAATACAGCAGCTGTCGCAAGAGTTGCCTCTGGAATTTGTTTCCTAGTTTACAACAACTTAGTGCCAGCAGCACAACCTAGGGTGCTGTGATCACAGATCCATACATCCCCAAGATCCGCAAAAGTACCATATTTTTTGCTCTATAAGACTCACTTTTTTCTTCCTAAAAAGTAAGGGGAAATGTGTGTGCATCTTATGGAGCGAATGCAGGCAGCTATCACAGAAGCCAGAAGAGGAAAAGGGATTGCTGCTTTCACTGCGCAGCGATCCCTCTTGCTGTTCTGGCTTCTGAGATTCAGAATATTTTTCTTCTTGTTTTCCTCCTCCAAAAACTAGGTGCGTCTTGTGGTCTGGTGCGTCTTATAGAGCGAAAAATACAGCAGTTATACACTGGCAAGTAGGTTGGGAGAGCTTTGGGCTTGTTGCTCTCAAAACAAAAAGCGCTTTTCGAACCAATGAGGTTTTCAAATGTAGTTTAGGATAAGGTATCATGGTCCCTTGACCAAAGGCAGTGCTTAGGGAGGCAAAAGTGATTGGCCACACCTAAGGTAACTATTTGGATCCCGGCCTCTTATCATTTAACTAATAAGATTCTTAATCATTGCGATGGAGAGGGGGCAGGCAGAAAGAGGTCAAATATATTACAGATATTGTGTTGCTGGAGAGGTGCAATTCCTGAATCAGTAGTAGAAGCGGCACGGTTGTCTCTCATTCACTAGAGCTGGGGTAGTCAACCTTTTTATACCTACTGCCCACTAATGCATCTTTCTTGATGGAAAAATTTCCTTACCGCCCACCAGTACTCGATGGAAGGAGGATTCAGCTTGTGCCGTAGAAACCCCTACTGCCACCTAGAATCCTGAAACGCCCACTAGTGGGTGGTAAGGACCAGGTTGACAACCCCGGCACTAGAGTCAAGATACACATGCTCACCTAATATACAAGGCAGAGGAGTGTCTGTTCAGGTGGAATAAAGTTCAGATGGAATCTTGGAGAATCAGGTGGTGGTAGAGGAGTAGACATGATAAACTGCAGTTAAAAACTGAAGAAAAGATGCATTAAGGACTACAATGCACTCAAACGTCAGCCAGTGAAAAATGCAGCCACACAGGTAATGGCTGGTACCAGGAAGTTGATTCGGTACACTTCATGTGTATTGTACCAGTTGCACTGTGTGACAGTGTGTTCCCAGGCCCAACACAAAGTGCTGGTGGTGACATTTGAAGCCCTAAGAAGTTTGGGTGTGGGTTACTTGAAGGACCGCTTTCATTCTCACCGACCTGCCCTTATCATGCCATCCATATCACAGGCCCCATTCACATACCCACCTATGAGAGCAAGCAGAATGGCAGGCACACAGGACAGGGCCTTTTCAGCAATGGCCCCACTTCCTGTGAAATATGCTTCCAAGTGAGATCAGGCTAGCCCTATCCCTACAAAATTTCAAGCAGGGTCTAAAGATATCTCTGACATTTTTATAGAATGGTTTTAAGTCATCTGGGGATATGGCAGGCTGTTTTATTCTATTCACGTTGTGTCATTTACACCTGCGATGGGCAGGCTCTTATTTTAAGGTGCTGATTTTAAAACTAAAAGTAGGTTTAGTTTTCAGCTGTGTTTTGCTGCCTTAAACCATATTTGTCACGCTTTCCAGCATTAAAATATGTTAAATAAAAAATTGATATTGAGAAAGAAAAGGAAGACACGAGAGAAAGCAGCTCTGGACACAGACAGCAATTAGTTCCAGAAAGAATGATTGGCGGTAATGTTAAGAAGCAGATAAAGAAGGCCAAAAGTAAAATATAAAGACAGCAACACAAGATCTCTAAGAGTTTACATCAATCACAATATCAAGCAGCTAACACAGGCTGAATACATACTTCTACAGTTCCCTCTTGTCCATTTAATTCTTCACAAAAGGATCCGTCAGATATGCACAACATATTGAGGATAAGCAATTGCTCTTGTCATTTTGAGCAATCCCTAACCAAACAGCCTCATGGAATATTATCCTTCATTAAAGTTGTATTAGTTGCCTTTAATTGCTTAAAGATGTATTAATTGCTCCTGTAACAGGAGATTCTGCCAGAAAAAAAGAGTCCAATTTGCACAACCAGATATGCTTCGAAAATATTAACAAGAGTTCAAACCAGGTCAAGCACGACATTAACATGTGTCAAGCTGAAGATGAGTGTTCAGCGATCTTCCCAATTTATCACTTGGATCAAAATAAAGGCGATAGAATAACCAAAGCCCAGAGCAGAACAGGACTGCCTTCATGTATCGCAGTCAATCTTGGCACTGAACTGGGAGATTCACAGGTTAGGCTTCTTCTGCCTCTTTTTCTGAAGGCTGGTATCTCACTACTGAAATAGCGTGAGCAACTCTATGGATTCTAATTTTACAATTTTACACCATGATAACAACCTTCTGTTAGCCCTAACTAGTATAAAATAACAGAGAAATACAAAATATAGGCTTCTGAACTTAAAAGGGATTTTGAAAGTCGATACGTTAAAATAATCTTACGATAAATGACACAGGTAATTTCTCCCACCAGTGTATTTCTAGCTGTAGTGCTGACCGGTGCCTAAAACAAGGTGGAATTCAAAAGCCCAGGACCTTCCAACTCACCAACCCATGGCCAAACCCATCAAGGTGACAGTACCCTGCTTCCCAGACCTCTCTTATGTCTATCTTTAGCTACCAATACTATTGCACTTCTACTTAAAGTGTGTGTGTGTGTGTGTGTGTGTGTGTGTGTGCAATACACACATACATTCTTCTGTCAAATTGCTCAAGACTGTTCTCAGAAGTTTCAGTAAAAAAACCCGTACTTGAACAACATTTCTCTAAACGTTTCCCCTAAGGAGAAGGAACCAGATTTCCAAAGCTCCAGGCATAGATTGTGCATAAAACCCAAATGCGAACCAGGGAGACTTCAGAAGAAAGTTGGATCATTTTTGCACCTCATAAACCATGAGCTAGGATTATGTCCACATGCCCTCAATCTATTTGTTCTTAAAATACCACTGAGATATAGATTTAATCGCTTCTCGGCCTTTTGGCTAGTGTGGAGATATAGATTTATGCATCCGTAGGCAGGTGCGGAACAAAGTTCGAAAGAAAGCAAGTCTCCCCAAGGCCATCTGATTATATATAAGCAGAGACCAGAAACCGTATTTCCAAAAGGCTGTCAATCACCAAATCTCACGCATAAAGCACAGAAAGAAAGAAAAATGGGGGGGGGGACAGTGGAACTTATGAAACACCTGCAATTGTTCTTCCTGGAGCCAATATATATTCCCCCAACCCACCTGTCGTTCTAAGATAAAAGAAAATGTTGGGACAGAATTGATGGTGGAGGTTGCCATAGCTGTGGTGGCCAAGGGACTGACATTGTAGGATAAGGTTCTCACATGCAGGAGGCCACAGCCACACCATACATCCAAAGCACTATTATAACACTTTAGCACCAGCACCCAAATGGCAAGAGAAGAACCTGGTCGAGGTGGCCTTACCCTTAAAGAGCGCAAGTTGAACAAAACTGGAAGTGGCGCCATACAGTTCACTCCAAAGCTGCCCCAAAACACCACTAGTACCCTGTTTGGACTCTGTTCAGCTCAACCTCATTATTATTGTTGTTATTTTGTTTGTGTGCAAAAAAAGGATTTCCCTCCAGTTTTCTCCCTCCCTCACTCCAGACACTTCAGCCAAAAAAAACCACCACGTTCTGGCCAGTACTTGAGGTATGTTGGAGAGCAGGGAGGGAAGAGAGAGCTGGAATCACATGCCCTGAATTGCAGAAAGAAGCTTGAAAATCTAGTTTGGAGCTATCCAAAAGGCATCTAAACAAAACAAAACAAAAAACCTATTTGTCTCCAAGTGGTTTACAGTTGCCAACTTTTTTGCAACACTGTCTGTCTGGAAGAGCCGTTAGACTGGATTAAACTTGACTTACCTGATGAGAAACTTGTCCAGAATTAGAGATACCAGTACTAACGAAGCCACTCTTGACTGTTAAAAATGTGGAAAATGCATCCCTTACCAGAAGGTATGTGCGATTGTGCTACCTAACCTCCTTAGTTAGAGATCTGTGTGCCTATACAACAAATTACAATTCTATAAGCACACAGCAACATGCAAAAAACCAGGTAAGTGCAAGCATGCCAATATTCACTCAGCATAGAATCAAGGCACACCTAAGGCAGCTCAGGAAAACACACATCCTGTTATTTAATTTTATAACTATTTATTCAGGCTTTCCAACAGAAGCATGGTGCCTTTTAACCATATTGGCAGCATGGATTGTTGATTTTAAGCCTGTTCTAGCAAACCAGGAAATTAAAAAAACCTAAACAACAGCAACACTGACAGAACTGAGCTAAAGCTACTACCAGTCCAAGCCTGTCCACATTTTTTTCAGATTTGTACAAAATAATGGTACAAAATAAGATGGTTACTACTTCCAGCATTTACTTTTCTTTTTCGCCTTACGTCTCTCCAAATTATGTGTTCACAGGAGTTTACAACACAAGGTTAAATGACTATAAGACGATAAACAGACTTAGCCCCACAAAAACAAAGCAGCATCAAAACCCTTAAGAGAAGAATTAGCCAAAACACTCAATCTCACTGAAGCAGAAACTCCGGAAAAAATTATACAGTACAGTACTCTTCGTTTAGAGTCCAAATGATAGAAGTGTAGCCATCAAGAACCCTGGGAAGGGTGTTCCCGAACAAGTGCTTAGCTGCAGACTAAGACATCTGATGGCACCGCCAGCTAACAAAAGCTGCTCTTTCTTTTCTTATGGCTCCCACGTGCTGAGGTACTAATGAGAAAAATTTCAGATTTGCATGCTAGAGACACACAAGATCATGAGCTGCTGCTGTTGTTGTTTTTAGACCAACTGGTCATTTTAAGAGCATGAGTGGAGCAAAGAATAATGGGAAATGGCAGCAAAGATGTCTGTTTGCAAATAGTGGCAACGAGCATCAGTCATAAGCGTGAATGCCTCTGCAATCCAAATCAGTGATTCAAATTTATAATTACCAAACAAAAACGGACCATTACTGTTAAATGCTACATAAATGACTTGAAACTGATCTGCTTTGGAGGCCCTGTTCCAGGTACCTGTATTGTTTTGAGGAGCATATGGCAAATGGTTAGGACCTGTGCCATAATGGCACCACTGTATCCCTTCCAGTGGCAAGTGAATATTAAAGGTAAAGGGACCCCTGACCATTAGGTCCAGTTGTGGCCGACTCTGGGGTTGCGGCACTCATCTCGCTTTACTGGCCGAGGGAGCCGGCGTACAGCTTCCGAGTCATGTGGCCAGCATGACTAAGCCGCTTCTGGCAAACCAGAGCAGCGCATGGAAACACCGTTTACCTTCCCGCTGGAGCGGTACCTATTTATCTACTTGCACTTTGACGTGCTTTCAAACTGCTAAGTGAATATTACTTTGTCTTAAAGGACAATTGGAAACTTTCCTCAGGATGGTGGAGGGCATGTGTGCTGTGTCCCATTGATGTAATAATAATAATAATTTATTATTTGTACCCCACCCATCTGGATGGGTTTCCCCGCCACTCTGGGCGGCTTACAACAAAGATTAAAAATACATCAAAATGTCACACAAAATGTCACACATGTAGTGGTGGTAACACTCCCCTCCTTCTTCTGATAGGAAATGGGGGGCAAAAAATGGGGGGCAAGGAGCGTCAGTTGTGGGGGAGTGAGAAATGTCCCTAGTTTCTTTCATCTGAGGAATGTTGGATGATATGAAATTCTGAGACCAGAAAAGGCAAGGAAGAATGGGAGGCGTACATTGTGTATGTGTGTGCATGTCTTTAATAAATAAAGGTGTTATGTATTAAGATTAGTTGCAGTTCTCACTCAGGGCCACCAGTATGTAAATGAAGGATTGAAAACTGTCGCTCCTGATTGGTTAGCTAGTTGTAAGTTGTTAATGTTTCAAGTTACTTAGTATTATATAAAGCAGCCAGCTAAGCTGCAGTCATTCTGATTCCAGGAGCAGTTCTAACTACTGCAATAAAGAGCTGTGAATCCAACAGAGCTGTGTCCTTCGTCCATCTTTTCCACTATTCAACACAAGGTGCAGGGAATCCGGAGCTGCAGAAAGCGAGTTCTCACAAAATCAACCCCAGCACATACATGCAAGTACTGACCAGAGTGAGCTCTGCCCAAAGAGCATGTTGGAGCCAAACTACTTTGCCAGAAATTAAAAAGCTTGGGTGCGACCACCAGCACCCGTAAACCTGCCTCTCAAAAACAAGCAAGCAGAAGGTGACACTCCAGATGTTTCTCTTCTGAGTAACATCTGGCCACGCAGTGCATCTGCAGACCTATACTGTTCACAGTGCACGCTGATTCCACAAGCAGTTAGGCACATTTCAACAGGACGCACGTTCCGCTATTATATAATTAACATCAGTCACATCTTGGCTCAGCATAGCCAATTCACATAGACACCGGGGAGGAGGTTAACTAAAGGGTAGCGTGAAGCTTTGTCACTTGGAATGTGTCATGGAAAGTGTGCCTACAAAGCATGAATGCAGTTCGCTAACCAGCAATGCATCTGCCTAAAGAATGGAAGTCAGGGAAAAAAGAGGATCTGAGCAATTGGTACTGCCGTTTATCATCACATGGGAACAGATGTGCTCCTGTAAAAGGGAGCTAGCCTCATGTTTAAAGGGAGTGGCCTAGACCCAGACAGCAGGCAGACCTGCTTGTGCTTCCATGTGTAGCCCCTTGTTTGTAGCACGGGTGACCAAGCATGCCTTGGGAGACTGCAACTTCCACAGAAACGTCAGGATGTGTGGGAGCAGAGGAGGAAGCAGGTGTTCCAAGTCAGAGCATGCCCTTTTGAAAACAGTATAGTCTGAAGGTGGGGTGATGCAACTTCAGAAATTAAGGTGTAGCAAAATACCAGGAAGAGAAAACATTTATTTCCACAAACAGGGGTGTTGGACAAAAAAAAAGAATATACAGTGGTACCTCGGGTTACATATGCTTCAGGTTACAGACTCTGCTAACCCAGAATAACCCAGTGGTACCTCTAGCTACGTACTTAATTCATTCTGGAGGTCCGTTCTTAAACTCAGACTGTTCTTAACCTGAAGCACCACTTCAGCTAATGGGGCCTCCTGCTGCCACCGCGCTGCTGGAGCACGATTGCTATTCTCATCCTGAAGCAAACTTCTTAACCCGAGGTATTATTTCTGGGTTAGCAGAGTCTGTAACCTGAAGCGTATGTAACCTGAAGCGTATGTAACCTGAGGTACTACTGTAAGTACTTAACCCGAGGTACCACTGTGTGTATGTGTGTGTGTGTGTGTGTGTGTGTGTGTGTATATTTAGCATGAATTTTAACAAAGAATTAACAACAGCACAGTCCTAATTGTGTCTATTCAGCAGGAAGTTCCTACTGAATTCAATGGGGCTTATTCCTGGGTAAATGGGGTTACAATTACAGTCCCAGGTTCCAATCTAATGCTAGATCTATAGCAGCACTGTGGCTTTCTTCTTGCTATAAATCATTTAGATTTCTTATAGATGCGATTTAATTGTTGACTTTTTTGCCCAGCAGAACAGATTGCTTATTATATAAAGAGCAGGGAAGAAAAAGATATAGTAAATAGGGAATTACTTCCCTTGGGGCACAATGAAATGGGGCTAATTAAAAGTCTCTTCCAGCACTAATGAGAATGCATGCAGCATTCAAGTCAGTTCTGCACCTATACAAACTTTCCAGGGCTAAAATGAAGTTGCAAGACAGCTGTCTAATGATTTATTACTTGCAAATTACTGTAGACATCAGGAAGTATATAAGTACCTGCATTGAAACTTCATGTAGAAAGGATCAGAAGCAGTCTGTTACAGGATTGCACAGGATGTTTTAAAGCAGGGGTGGGGAGCCTGTTGCTCTCCAGATGTTGAATCCCCACATCAGCCCCAACCAGCTTAGCCAGTGTTCAGCGGGACCAAGAACATCGGGGGGGGGGGGCACAGGTTTCCTATCCTTGTTTTAAAACTGCATTTACTGACAGTTCTAGAAGAGAGTTTGAGACTGTTCCTACTGAACACTATCATGCTACAAATGGTTCAAAGCCTGATTAGCACAGATTTCTACCACCATGCCTGGAGACAGGCAATTAGGTTGTGTATCCACAGCAGTGACCAGAGGAGGAATGACCGCTGGGAGGAGTGGAAAGAAGAAGCTGCAACAAAACATGTCTCTACAGCCACAGCAGGCGCTGTAAGCTTACAACAATTTGACTTCATCCAACAAAAGCACACTTCTCCACTCCAGAGATGGACAGATACCAACAAGTCACCAGCAATCATTCCTGGTCACCTAAATTGTGTCACCAAGTAATTTCTGCCCCCTTTATAGTCAATGTTTCTGCCAGCAATGATCAGTTGTTGTGGTGGTGGTGGTGGTGGTGGTTTTTGTGGTAACCATAAGCTAAAATACATTTTTATTTGTCCAAACTTTTGGATCATAAGTGACTTTGTCTTTTACTGTCCCATCAGAGAATATACATTGCTGCTGATGATTTAACTGTGATTTTACCCATTATTTTATTATTGTATGTTTTACTAAGTTTATTATATATATAAAAAAGTACACAGTCTCACTTTGTGTTCTTTCACCAAACATTTCCCACCATGACCTTTATAGAAAGTAAACATTAAGTAACACAATGGACAATATGCTTTGTAGCAGAATGAATGTTTGGCTTAGCATGTCATCTGCAACCCCGGCTTATGGTTTCAGCTCTGTCCTCACAACCATGAACCACGAAGCTTTCTTCAAGACTACAGCTTCTGATAAGCGAGGAGAGCACTTAACCACAAGCCCAGATTCAGACAACATGCTAAGCCAAACCTTGATAGCTCAGGGAAGCTCAAGAACAGAGGAGCAAAATGGCAGTAAGCCATGGGCTTGGTTTACCAAGTCATGGAACCAATTCCAGCAAGTTATCAAACATAGATCCTCTTCCCTGCAGGCTGTAGTCCTAATGAAAACGGCCAAATACCCAAAAGAGGTTGCTAACCACACAATTAGAGTAACATGTAGCTTTTGCCTGAAAAGGACTCGTGAAAGTCAATTAATCATTCATACATGGTTTTCCCTGATCAACTTGGCGTGCACCGACAGGATTGAGCAGATAGCAAGATATCACATAAAAGTGAGATAAGATATATTGGGACCATTCAAGTACTGAGCAAACTGAAAACGCCTATGACGCATGAAAAGGGATAGGTGGTTTGTGCACTTTAACTGCACTTTCCCAACTGTATTCCCTTGTACAGGAAACTTCGCTACTGCAGAGAGGCAAATGTTTGAACTTTACACTTGTAAAGTTCAACAGAAAGCAAACCAGTTCTGAAGACATTTGTGTAAAGCCAAAGGCTGCATCTCTCAAGAATGATTTCTTAATATTACTGATGGGAACAACCTGCTCTATACACAGAATAAAGCATGGAGACCTTTAAAAAAAATAGAGGAACGAGTAGGGTTGGGGATATATGTGCATGCAGAGACCTTAGACTTTTTGTGCAGCCTAATGCACAAAGCTAAGCATCACGTCTGTTGCTCTGCGCACTTTTGCTTATGGCCCCACCAGTGTTAGATATGAAGGCTAGGAGCTAAATGGCACCTTAAACCTAGGTTATGGGCGCAACAACGGAATGTCTAGGCACGCTTTTTAATAACAAGAAAACAAAGCTGAAAATAAATGAACTGCAGCTAAAATATTATGTTCATTTTTCACGTGGTCTAGTCCTTCCCCTGCCCACCCCCCTAATATTCTTAAGAGGGTGTCTTCTCCAGTCTTCAGACAGTAGCTGGAAGTGGGGAAGCAGGAAAAGGTTTCCTTTCCTTCCACACTGCAGTTTTAATCTGAAATCTTAGGTGCAGTACCATGCCCAGAGCTCAGAAATTGCTGGTCCCAATGAAATTTTCTGTCGCAAAATGCACCAAGAACAATGGGAGTTTCGAACACTGGGCCCTGCCCACCACAGGCAAGTGGCCCCTGGAAGTTTGCCTTTGAGGGAATGTGGCCCTTGTGGCGAAGAAGATTCTGCACCCCTGTTCTATAGCTTTTTTAAAAAATTGCAGAGTGTGTCTATTGAGATCAGATATTTATTAAGGGAAGGAGAAAATAGTTTCGTCGTAATTTCACTGTGTTTCAAAACACAGCAGTAAAAACTCATTTAACTTGGAATGGTGTCATCGACAAGGACAAAGCCAAGAACAGTTGAATGGGGTTTTGTACTCAACAAAAAAAAAAGACACACACACACCCGCTTCACAATCAAATCTGTCATCTCAGTAAAGAGCTCTCAGGCTACAGCAGAAACTTCAAAATTAACGAGTAGGCCAAGACATTTGGCAGGCAAGTAGCTCACCTAAGTCTTCATTGTAACCTGCAAGCCTGGGGACTAGAACATTGGTAGATTGCCCAAGGGAGAACAAGAGAAGAAAACAAGTTTTAAAGATTGAATAAAGTTAAGGTTGCAAGGTTGAGCAGCAATTAGGAAGCAAACTTCCGAACAAGACACTAAAGGTGCAATCCTACAGCTGGCATTTAGGAACACAGGAAGATCCCTTATCCAGAATGATTGTACTGTGGCAACTCTCAGTATTGTCTACGTTGACAAGCAGTAGTTCTTCGGGATTTTGTGGTGGTTTTCCCCAGTCCTACTTAGAGATGCCAGGAATCTGGGATCTTCTGATGCTCAGATGCTCTTCTGCAAAAGCAGAGCCCTTCACCCAACAGAGCATCTATAAGAAGGATATAGGCACTGTTCTGCTGGTGGTGAGAGAGGCCTGATGCAAGGATGGAAAGCTCTCCCATCAGCAACGCTCCACTGTCAATGAGAGTTTAAGCAGGGCTTACTGAGGCAAATAAGAATCTGCAGGATCCTAAAGCCTGTTTGTTCCCTGATATGCCCTGCAAAGGAGTCCTCAACAATGCCAGCCATAAACCTTGCAATGCTAATTTCCTTGCACTACCCAAAGGAGGAGGAAAATGTGGGGAGAGAAAGGAAGGGTAAGTGAAAGTCACACACATCCTCCCTGCCATAGCTGCAACAAGACAGCAGGACCCACAAGTGCTGGCACCCAAAACTTGTAACAATAAGATGGAGGACACCTAGATGGCCAGCGGTACATGTGAAAAGGATCTAGGTATCTTAGTAGACCACAAGCTTAACGCAAGTCAGCACTGTGTTGCAGCAGAAGAAAAAGGCTAACGCTATTCCAGGCTGCATCAACAGAAGTCTAGTGTCCAGATCAAGAGAAGTAATGTTGTTGTTTAGTCGTTTAGTCGTGTCCGACTCTTCGTGACCCCATGGACCAGAGCACGCCAGGCACTCCTGTCTTCCACTGCCTCCCGCAGTTTGGTCAAACTCATGCTGGTAGCTTTGAGAACACTGTCCAACCATCTCGTCCTCTGTCGTCCCCTTCTCCTTGTGCCCTCCAGGAGAAGTAATAGCATTGCTTTATTCTTCCTTAGCCAGACCACACCTGGAATATGGTGTCCAGTTCTGGGCGCCACAATATTGACAAGGCAGGACATGTACAGAGGAGGGTGACAAAGATGATCAAGGGGGAGAAAACAAGCCTTATCAGAATGGATGGGGGAGTTGGGGATGTCTAGCCTGGAAAAGAGGAGACTGAGATATGTTGGCCATCTTCAGATATCTAAAGGGCTGTCACATGAAAGATGGAGCAAGCTTGTTTTCTCCTGCTCTGGAGAGTACAGCCCGAACCAATAGGGTTAGGGTGACTCTTGGGGTCCCTTCCAACTCTACAATTCTGTGATTCTATGATTTAACAGATGTCATCTGGCTTTGCATACTGATTTTATACTATAAATAGACCAAATCTGGGTAATCAGCAACCAACCTTTCTTCCCAAGGTAGTACTGCTTTGAGGTATCACAGGATCTACTCAGACTGGATTGAAACAAAGCATGAATCACTCATACCTTGTTTGCTTTGGTTCTACTATTTTTAAGTCAGATGTTTTTGGCGCGTGAGAAATATCAAATATTGTCTCATAAACGTGCTCTAAAGAATTATACTAGGCTTGTGTCAACTGTAACTAATTCCTAATTACTGGTCTTACGTGAGAAATTTTCCATTCCAAATCCAGTGCTTTTTACAACAATGGAATCTGACGGCAGCTTGAGAGAATGGTCACATTTCATATGCCTGGCCAATGCCTCATCATTTGTATCTATCTCCTCTCCTTTTTGGAGTTCGGTACCACAGGATGTGATGATGGCCACTAGCTTAACTGGTTATATAATAAATAGACCACAAGTCCTTCCATTGCTATTAGTTATAACAAGTCTATGGAGGTGCCACATACCGTCCGAGGGCTGGATCCACCTATTCTCTATTCAGTGTAGACCCACTGAAATTAATGGACCGAAAGTTAGAGATCTACAATAATATCAATGGGTCTAGTCCGACTACAGCTTAGTTGGATACAACACAGAATTTGATATCAGGGACACTAAACCATAGTTTAGTGTGACACATACCGTATTTTTCATTCTATAAGACACACCAGACCACAAGACACACCTAGTTTTTAGAGGAGGAAAACAAGAAAAAAAATATTCTGAATCTCAGAAGCCAGAACAGCAAGAGGGATCGCTGTGCAGTGAAAGCATCAATCCTTCTTGCTGTTCTGGCTTCTGGGATAGCTGCGGGGCCTGCATTCGCTCCATAAGACGCACACACATTTCCCCTTACTTTTTAGGAGGGAAAAAGTGAGTCTTATAGAGCAAAAAATACGGCATATGCTACAGTAAACCTCAGGCTTGTGTACTCTCATCTCCTGTACTAATGCAGTCAAGAGAAGTTTTCAAGCTTTTGTTATCACAGCAACTCTTCCCTACTACTGTGAACAAATACATGCTGGTGTAAACATCTCCAAGTGACAGCATAATTTAAGTCTTTTGCAAGAATGAATTTAGGAGTGGAACACAAAATCCATAACCAGTCAGAAAGTGTACATGTGTTTAAAAAACAAAACAGAGGATAGTTAGCAGGAATTCTTATACAATGTTTCATTATGGACATGTCTGTGTGCAGTGTTATGCATGACCAAACAATGTACATATTGAATATATCCTGCTAAATTTCCAAGTGACTGGAAGACAAGAGAGTAAGCTTGCTTTCTTAAATGAAAACTTTGTTGGTTTCTCTCCAGTGCAGTATCACACCAGCCTACATAGATTAACCCTTGGGATTCTTAACATTCAAACATTAGTTTTCCAGTGAAGATTAAGACAGAGTTAAGCAACAGGAACAGAGAACAGAAATGCTGTATATATGTCTGCTTATGTTTGTATTCTGAAGGGGGAAATATTCTGTGACCAAGGAAGCTCAAGGAGTTGTTCTGTCATGATGTTGCAAGCCTGGTTAGCGGTGCAGCAAGGTGACAGGTTCTGAGAGGAGAGAGAGAGAGAGATACGATTGCATTGAGAATTCATTGGGTGAAGGTGGAATGGGATGAATTTGGACTACCGGTAATTGGTCTAGGTGAAAGGGGACTCTCATTGGCCAGAGGTTCTAGTTGCTTGAGAGTTAACTGCCGGTTGAGGGAGAGGTAGTTGAGATTTTGTCAGCTAAGAAGTTTGGACAGAGAATGGATTTGATGAGGGTAATGTGAAAAAATAGACCAGAGATGAGCTGAGGAGAAATACTGGGGCCTGAACTGAATACCCAATTTCTTATTAATACATTTTTTTGGTGAAGACCAGTAGAAGGGAGCCATTGACTGAGTTGGTCCAAACAGCTGCCCTGTGTACCAGAGGAAAGTGACACCAGCGGGTTTTTAAAATCTTCCTAAACTGTCCAAACAGTCAGGAATACAGCTAGAGGAGTTTTGGGGTACAGAGGCAGCTTGTCCCCAGTAGCTGGACAGGGCTGTGGGAGTATTTGGTCAGGGCGGAGGTTTAAGGTAAAAGCCACTTGGAGGCAGGTGTCAGCAACAGTGTCTCCCGAGTCTTCAGAATCAGTCAACAAGCACCTTTATGATCCTAATATAAATATTACCTTGTGTACCTAATATTCCTTTAATAAACCAACCATCTTAGTGTAAAGTTTATCCTGTCTCTAGCATTGGTGTCAATCTTACACTGAAGCTACCAGGTAGTTCTGAAAGCATTCTGAGTGAACTCATGGCACCAGAAAATTTAAGAAGTGCAGATACCTCTACTTTTGTTTACTCACAAGAGGCCGGGGGAACTGAGTATCTGACAATAGTAAAAAAATGTTTCTTTTTAAATCCTAATGCAGGACTTATAATGTATTCAGAGCTGATGTGGGCTGTCTTCCAGTCATTGTGCCTCAGCTTATTAAGTCAATATATGCACAAGTCTTTTATTTAACCGTATTTTTAACATTTTCAATTTTTACTCCCTTCCCCCTCTTTCTGCAGTTCCTTACGTTTATTTTCGTCCTTTCCTGCATACTCCAAATTGCCTTATTTTTTTAATCATTTACAGTATTCCATATATATATATATATATATATATATATATATATATATGTTTTAAACTGCAGGGTTTTTTACAATAATCCTGCCAATGTCTTGATCTGTTTACAGTTTGTAAATACTCAATAAACCACTTCCATTCCTTTCTTAAAAAATTGTTATCTTGATTTCTTCTCCCCCTAGTAAGTTTCGTCATTTCTGCATATTCCATTAGCTTCTGTATCCAGTTGTCGGGAAGATATATATGCATGAGTCTTTTCCCACACACGTAGCCTGTTTACTATAACCTGAAGCTGAACAGGAAAGTCTCATTAACCACAGTTTAGTGTTGCTCCAAACTGGGAAACTATGGTCACCAGCTTCAAAACAAGCCAGGCTCTTAAACCATGGTTTAAAGTTGATGAAAGGTCCTGGCTCCTTCTGTAGCTGGTGACTACAGTTTACCACAGGAGTGTGAAACTATGGCTAATTAGAGGCTTCCTAGTTTAATCACAGCTCATGCCAATGGAAGCAAAAGGCTCGTGCATACCTTGGCTTACTAAGACAAAGTGGCTTACGATAGAGCTAACAGCTGGTCTATGTTCCTACCCCGCATACAAACTCAAAAAACAGTAACATTAATTGGGTATGGAGAGGTGCTTCAAATGGTTTAAACAAGCAAGTTAACAAAACAAAAAAATCCCTGAACAGCCACAAACTATTATTCCTTATCCTCTCTGTTTCAGGTGCAATACGAACTGTGCCAGCCCAAATTATTCTAAATGAATCTGAAAGAAGCTGCCACATGGAGTCATTTTACAAGCAAATACCCCAGAAACAAGCAAGTAGCCTGTAGCCACATAGACAAGAGGAAGTAAATTTTTGCTCTGCCCCTTCAAACTTCACTGATGTTGTTTGATGGAAAATAACCCACTTTCGCTTCGGAATAGTACTTTGTGTTTACATGCCATGTCTACCATGGAAAGATCTAAAGCTCTGGGCAAACAGTGCACATATTTGAAGAAGGATGCTCTGAATTCTGGAGTAAAGGGTGGAATCTCCAGACTAACCACACACTGCAGTCTGGTTGTGACCTGCTTGAATTCCTGCTCTAGTGAATCACTTATAGATATTCGGTGTTGTTCTGGCCCAAGCAATATCCAACCAGGAAGGGGTCATTTTTATCTACCACACCTGGAACACGTATTTCAATCACAGAATAAAGGTTAAAGCACATAACAAGCATAGCTAATGCCCAAGGCAAGCAGCCTACTCACACTTTCATGGAAATAGGTGACATTAAGCACAGGGAGACTTATTTCCAAGTAAACATTCTAAGGAACAAGTTACTAGCTGATTCTTGCGTCGCAAGGGGTTGAGCTAGATGACTCTCAGCGTTCTTTCCAGCTCTACAATTCTATGTTTGATGCATTACTGTATTTTAGTATTTTGTTGAAAGCCTCCTGGAGTGGCTGGGGAAGCCCAGTCAGATGGGCGGGGTATAAATATTATTATTATTATTATTATTATTATTATTATTATTATTATTATATCTGCACCATGCACCTCAACACTTCATTCAAGGAAGATCCATGCCAGTAGTAGTGTGTATATTGAACTAACAATATTTTCTGTTTTTTAGTTGCAGCATCCCAAATAGTGAAATCCCTCCCCAGAGAGATTTGGCTAGTTATTAGAAGCTGCTTTTGGGGTAGATTGCAGATATAGGAGCTCTTAAATCAACTGATTTCCATACAGGTGACTCTCAGCTTACATGGAGGTTACGTTCTAGGGATTGTACGTAAAATCCAAATTGTGTACAGTGGTACCTTGGGTTACAGACACTTCAGGTTACATATGCTTCAGGTTACAGACTCCGCTAACCCAGAAATATTACCTCGGGTTAAGAACTTTGCTTCAGGATGAGAACAGAAATCGTGCTCTGGCAGCGCAGCAGCAGGCCCCATTAGCTAAAGTGGTGCTTCAGGTTAAGAACAGTTTCAGGTTAAGAATGGACCTCCAGAACGAATTAAGTTCTTAACCCGAGGTACCACTGTATAGTCAAAACATTGGGTTCAAAGGCTGGTGGGATACCCAAAGCCTTTTCCCTCCAAATGCCCATGCCCATTCCATCCTCTTTATTTTACCCAGCACATAAAGACAAAGACAAGCTCCTACCACGGAAATACTCTTTTCCTAGGGGCCACCTGCCTAATCTTTAAGGCATTGAGGCTGCAGGTGACTGTCTAAGGCAGGTGTATAGCCTGCGGCTGCCCAGCTCTTGGACTCCAATTTCCTTCAGCCCCCAGCCAGTGTGGCCAATGGCTGGCGATGATGGGAGCTCCAGCCCATCAACATCTGGAGGGCCACAGGTTCCCCATCCTTGGCTGGCTGGGCCTGATTAAAGCTGGTGTGCCAAACATCAAGAGCACACCAGGCTGGAAAACGACTGCTTTCGGTATTGTGCATACCCAAAAGGATAGAGGTAGAAAATGGTGGGTTCTACCACAGTGGTACCTCGGGTTACATACGCTTCAGGTTACAGACTCTGCTAACCCAGAAATAGTGCTTCAGGTTAAGAACTTTGCTTCAGGATGAGAACAGAAATCGTGCTCCGGCGGCACAGTGGCAGCAGGAGGCCCCATTAGCTAAAGTGGTGCTTCAGGTTAAGAACGGACCTCCGGAACGAATTAAGTACTCAACCCGAGGTACCACTGTATTAGAAACTGAATAGTAAGTCCTTTCTCATTTGTCCATGGCACATAAGCAAAAAATCTGCTTTGATCCAAATTGAGAACAACAACAACCTGGCTACCTTTTAAGTCAGTGAGATGTACACAACCCCCACTGTTTGGTATCTTAATTTACCTGCTGAATACATAGGTAAATCAAGAAACTAAACAGCGTATCCGGGGCTGTGTACACCTTACCAACTTAAAACATAGCTAGGTGGTTCTTCTTCTCAATTTGGATCAAAGCAGGGGGTTTTTTTTGGGGGGGGATGGAGAGAAACATCAAAACTGTGAGCTTTGAGGTTCTTACAATCAAGCTGTATATAAACTTTATGAAATAAATAAATAGAGCACAGTATTTAATAAGAAATGACAGGACAGATATGGACAGATATTTTAATACAGTGGTACCTCGGGTTAAGAATTTAATTCGTTCTGGAGGTCCGTTCTTAACCTGAAACTCTTCTTAACCTAACCACTTTAGCTAATGGGGCATCCCACTGCACCACTGCCGTGCGATTTCTGTTCTCATCCTGAAGCAAAGTTCTTAACCTGAGGTACTATTTCTGGGTTAGCAGAGTCTGTCACCTGAAGCATCTGTAACCTGAAGCATCTGTAACCCGAAGTACCACTGTAATAATAATTAATTAAATAGGCCGAAGGCAGTAGATTAGTGCCACCCTGTGTCACATTCCCAGGGGAAAAAAACTCTGAGCCCCAGATCCTTCTCCTGCAACTAACTCACAACTCTCCCTCCCTCTGCCTTTGTGTCTTCAAGCTAGAGTTCCTGCTTTCTCTGCCTCTACCTATAACTGGATATGTGCATGTGTCACTCACTGTCTTCTAACTCTAATGGGTACCTCATTCACAAACAGAGATTCACAGCTATCAGAAGACCGTCCCCCCAACAATTCCCTCCATCAGCGAACACCAGCACCGATTTTTATCTCATATCATTAAATAAGAATCCACCAAACAAATTTAACAGGCAGCCAGACATCGCTAAACATCATCTGGATCTGAATTAAGGAAAATCCATTTGAGAAGTTGTGAACGGGAAATGAAAAGGGAGGAATCTCCGAAGGCGTGGACTGCAGACATTGTTTATGTCTCCAGATCTAATTGGAGAAACAGTTAGATTTGTGAGCAGGAAAGCAAGTTGGTTGCAATATGGACCAGAGCATGTGTGCTTTCCTGTAGTTATCAGTCCACGTCCCGATTACACAGCTGAGAGATGCAAATCAAAAACCAACCCAGACATTACATGCCACATACACAGCTTTGCAGAGATTGAAAAGGGGTGGGTGGGTGAAACAAACAAACAACAGGAAGTGAAAAGGAAAGAAGAAGACCCTCTTCAAAAACAAGGTCGGTCTTTTCGGGGGAGAGAAGGAACAGAGGAAACGAAAATGAAGTGGAAGGCTTAGGTCAGAGGTACAGTCCAACCTCCGCCCAGCATCTGATACAGTACAACTTCTTGCTAGAGAGATATGGGAAAGACTGGAAGAAGGGGGAGTTGTGGCGCTGTCATGCCACGGGCAGGTGAGAAGAACAAAGCCCAGGACTCTGCCCCAAGTTGTCCCCTTACCTTTGTGCTGCAACACACCTGGAGCCCCTTCCCCTTCCCCTCCCTCCGCCTCCCAACCATCCCTCTCTCCCCCAAACAATAGCCACCCCTTTCGCTTACCCTCTTCTCCGCGTCCAGGCAGAATCCCAAGCAGGCGGGGGATGTTTTGCTCAGCTGGCTTTCATGCTTTTCTCGGCCAGCGGCTCCCTCTCCTTCCTTCCTTTCCCCCTCCCCACACCGTTCCCCTTTTAAAACCAGCTCGCTCGCGGAGAGCCAGCCCGGGGAGTGGACAAACAAGTTTCTCAAGTTTGCTCGCTCGCTCTCTCTCTCTTCCTCGCTTCCTTCTCCCGGCAGCGCGCAAAACACACACAGAAAGCGAGGCGCGCACCAGGTGTCTTCCTCCGCGCGGGGAGTGGAGGCGAGAGAAAAAGTCGAGTGAAACGTGGAGAGGTCTGAGGGAAGAAGAGTCTAATTGGGATACTCCTGAGAGAAAGGGAAGCCGAATTAAAGAAGGAGGCGGAGAGACAGAGAGACACACACACCTCTGACAAGAAGAAGCCCCGCCCCTTGCCGGAAGGCGAACACGTGACTCGCAGGTAAGGGCGCGAGCGGCTGGCGGGCACCGCCCCCTACCTACCAGCGCCGCTAAGAAAGGGCGCGGCTTGGGAGAGCGGCCGCTTCTCCAGCTGCTGCGTTTCCAGGCGCGCGCGAGAAGGCTGGGTGGGAAACAGCGCACCTGGCGAGGAAGTTTGCTGGAGCAGCGCTAGCTCGCGCGCGCGCGCGCCCTTCCTGAGGCGAACTAAATTCGGTTTCCGGTCTTGTTCATTCAGGATTACAGTATCTGAATTTACCTTCCCCACTCCCCGCGCTATGTAAGTGGTAAATAGGCGCCTCACACGCGTCACTGTCGCCCGTTCCCAAAGAGCTGTTTTTTTTAAAAAAAAAGTGGTATTGCAGGTGCTTTGTAAAGAATAGGGAAGTTGTAAATCTGTAAGATGCAATCAGTATAATTACCTGGAAATTACCTGAAAGGAAACGAACTCCCTCTCTGTTTTGTCTTCATAAGAAAAGCTTGCTCGTCTAGTTCAGCATCCTGTTCTGAAAGTGGCCGACTTTGGGACCTTTGGGAAGCCAGTAACCAGGACCTGAGGGCAACAGTGGGGCGCAGCGGTTTGGGCTAGCCATGAAGATGAAAGTAATGTGTGAAGTGGGGCTTAGGTAAAGATAAAGGGACCCCTGACCGTTAGGTCCAGTTGTGACCAGCTCTGGGGTTGCGGCGCTCATCTCGCTTTAATGGCCGAGGGAGCCGGCGTACAGCTTCTGGGTCATGTGGCCAGTATGACTAAGCTGCTTCTGGCGAACCAGAGCAGCGCACAGAAACACTGTTTACCTTCCCGCCAGAGCAGTACCTACCGTATTTTTCGCTCTATAACACGCACCTGACCATAACACACACATCGTTTTTAGAGGAGGAGAACAAGGGAAAAAACATTCTGAATGAAACAGTGGACGTATCATTTTTGTGCTTCATGCTGTGGCCACAGACATGTGATCTGATGGTGAATTTGGGGTGACCCAATGCAAAAATCCTGAGAATCCCTGTGGATCCATGCTTTGTAACCACGTTTTTGCACCATTGCAGCCCCAGGCAACAGTGGGTGTGTGATTTTTGGGGGGCAGGCTGTAGCCATGGACATGCTATGTGATCTGATGGTGAATTTTGGCTGACCCAATGGAAAGATCCTGAGGATCCATGTGGATCCATGCTTTTTAACCACGTTTTTGCACCATTGCAGCCCCAGGCAACAGTGGGTGTGTGATTTTTGGGGGGCAGGCTGTAGCCATGGACATGCTATGTGATCTGATGGTGAATTTGGGGTGACCCAATGCAAAGATCCTGAGGATCCATTTGGATCCATGCTTTGTAACCCATTTTAAGTGGGAAGGGAAGGAAAAACACAGAAGGGACAAGGAGAGGGGTGTGCAGAGAAGCAGCTGGCTAAGAATGCAGGAGAGGGCTATAACGTGAGGAAAGGAAGGCAAAAGTTTTCCCCCACCCACCCACCCAAGCCAGCCAGCGCTCTCTCTCTCTCCCCCTCCCACCTGCATGTTTTCTGGCTGCCTGATATTTATTTTTTTTAATTGCCTTGACAGAAGAAAGCATTTTAACTGCATTAAGAACTATTTAGCAGCGAAACCTAAGCTTTGCCATCCCTTAAGAGGTACAGACACTGTAATCTTCCAGATCGCATGAATTTACAGGCAAAACACTGTTTAAGGATTTCATCCTTTTAAATGGAAGAAAGCATATTTGAATGCTGTGTGTCCTCAAAAACAAAAAGCAGGAAGTCAAATCAGAATTTTAAGCTGAACCTGTAATCTCTCTTCCCTTCACAAACATTGTTCCCTCCGGAGCATGGAGAGGAGTTAGAAGGACGCTCTGCTTTCCCCTCTGCTTCCCTGGAGGGGAGGGGCTTTCCCTGCTCTTTGTTCCGTTTGAGCAAACACAGCAACGAAACAGAGAGGGTGGGCAGTAAGACCCTGAGGCAGAATGCAGGAAAGCAGCCACTTCCTCTTTTCAGGTTTCCCTTCTCCGAGACACAATTTGATTTTTGCCTCCACTCGCGCCATTTGGCTCCAGGGACCACACATTCGCTCAATAACACGCACAGACATTTCCCCTTCCTTTTTAGGAGAAAAAATCTGCGTGTTATAGAGAGAAAAATACGGTATTTATCTACTTGCACTTTGACGTGCTTTCGAACTGCTAGGTTGGCAGGAGCAGAGACAGAGCAACAGGAGCTCACCCCGTCATGAAGATTCAAGCCGCCAACCTTATGTTCGACAAGCCCAAGGCTCAGTGGTTTAACCCACAGTGTCACCCACTTATTTCTCTATGACTCCTTCCATGTGCCCACTAGGAGTTCAAACTTGCCCTTGTCTCAAACTCCATCACTCCAGCTATGACAAACTGCATTGAATCTAGTGGCACAGCGGGTTTTTTAAAACTGCTAGCACATTTGCAAAGCTAAGCAGGGTCTGGTACGTTGCAAATTGGATGGGGCATGTCTCATGTTGAGATTTTTACATTGGAGGTTGGACTAGATGGCCCTTAGGAGTCCCTTCCAATTCCATGATTATGTCAAACTCAGGGTAAGATCCTAACACCACATAGCTGGGAAGAAGCCCCACTGAATTCACTAAGTCTTGTTTCTGAGATGCAGCCTGCTTCTGGTACTGTATGGGTTGGGCGTCTTTTCTGAAGTGAAAGCAAGTCAACTTTCCTAGCAGGATCCATTCAAGCCTTGGGTGTGCCCAGCTTTTCTCTTTGGGTTTTGTTTGTTCAGCTGCACAAACATCAAAGAATGAAGTCTTCTGGGTCTGGTGATCTCGTTTATCGGTTCCTGCAACTCTGTCCTATTGGGCTTTCCATTGCCACACCTTAAGCCTGTGTCCTTTATCCAGAACCTTACTGCCAAAATCATTCACCTCAAAGTTCAGACCATGTGGCACCCCTCTTTAAACCCATACCCCGGTTCTCTCTCTGCATGCAGCCTAACAAGCAAACAATGTCCTTTCTTCAACACCGTCCATACTTTGCTCCCCATATAGTAAGGTTACTAGATTTTTTCCAAAGAATCCGGGGACACTTCTTTTTTTGAAAAGAAAAGAAAGTGATTTTTTAAAAACATTTTTTTAAAAAAAGAAGAAGTAGTATCTTCTCTTCTGGGTCTCCTCTGTCACGCGGCCTTCCTCTGGGCCCTGGCCTGTTCTCTTGGAGCGCTATCTGCTGTGAAGTAGTCTTGGGTCGGGCCTGGGCTCGGCCACGTGTCCTTGCCCTCCCGGTGCTCTCCTACCTCTCTTTCTCAGCAGAGGTGACAGCAACAGCGTGGCAAGGTTGAGGCTCCTCTCTTTTCTCTCCTTCCTCTTTCTCTCTCTTTCTCCTCCTTCTCCTTTCCTCAATCTCCCTGCATCGGTTCCAGGGTTTTTACTGGCCCTGGAGCGCCACTGGGCAGTCAGCCGGGTGGCCGGGCACTCTCTCTCCTGGCTTGATTTGGGTCATGGAGGGGGGGGTCAGTGGTTCCCCCAGTTGACGTGCCGGGCAGCCCCAGTTCCCCCTCAGCAGCGGCAGTCTCAGCAGCCCAGAGCCAGCCTGGTAGCACAGTTGGCTCTGGCTGGCTTCAGGAGCTGCTCGCTGCTGTGGCACCTGCCATTTTGCCTTGCCGGAAGTCGCCATATGATGTGTCTTGTGCCGTTGAACCAATCACACAACTTCCATTCCCTACAAATAAATCTACAACACTTAAAATATAAATCCGGGGACATTAAATGAAATCCGGGGACAGATTTTGTCCAGGGACAGATTTGTAAATCCGGGGACTGTCCCTGGGAAACGGGGACGTCTGGTAACCATACCTTATAGCTCTTCCCTCATAGCTCAGTTGGTTAGAGTGTGGTGCTGAAACACCAAGGTTACAGATTCAATCCTGGTATGGGGCAGCTGCATACACCTGAATTGCAGGGGGTTGGACTAGATGATCCTCAGGGTCCCTTCCAACTCTATAATTCTATGATATCTCAGTATATTAAATGGTTTAGAAATGATTTCAGATAAAATAGACAAATGACTACTGTCTGCTACCCTCACTCTTGCTGCTCCTTTGGTTGTTTGGAACACCCTCCCAGAACACCTATGCAATGTCATTTCTTCCTTCACATTCCTCCTCAAAACCTATGCCTTCCAGGAAACCTTTGTCTTAACCTACTGTGCCTCATCCTTCAAGGGAAACTGTAAAGGCGGTTGCATTTGCACATTCTCTTCCATTGTTTAATGCTTCAGTCTCCTCCCTCTAATTTTGATAGTCTTTCCCACTATCAAAATGTAAATCGCAAAACTTCTCGGTGAATAAACCTGTATTTTTGCTTATGTTATTCCATAAAGTACTTTTACACCGGTGATGCTCTGTTAATAACTAGCAGCCTTATACCCAACGTTGCTAGGAATTCAAAGAAACCAAAAGATCAATGCAGTTTTGAAATCAGTGGTTAAAATCAGTACAGTTTTGAATTGAATGACCTCAAATAAGTTCAGTAAGTTCAGCATATGAGCAGTTTTTGTTTCTTGTTCTACTGTTTCAGAAATTTCTGCAAAAACCTTCCAAAATTCTTGAACTTGTTGGCATTCCCACCACATGTGCAGGTAGGTGCCTATCAATGAAAAAAGATTGCTATTCTTGGAGGTAATCATTTTGGGGCTAGAGATGGGTGGGTCCACCCCCTTTATCTTCTGACACCATCTTTCCTGCCTCTCTTTCTGCCACTTCTTTTTAACTCTCTCAATTCCCTCACACACAGCATTTTTTAATCATTGCCACCTGCATGAATTAGGAAGGGCTCCATAAAATGAGATCCAGGGGGAGTACTAAGCGGGCTGACAGAGGAGTGTTATGCTCCTGCGACACCAGACATTCCTACTGAGATACTTCCCCTGCTGTGGCACTGCCTCCTGTGCCTCCACCTGCCAGTATTTTACATCCCTCTACATACAAAGCTTTGTCTGCCTCCCATTTTCTTTCCTTCTCTTTCTGGGTTTGTTTGTTTGTTTGTTTTTGCCTGCTAAACTGCATGAAAGGAATTGTGTGCCTAAATGCAGACAATTCTGAGAAAAGATGTAGCAGCGTTGCTACATCTAATCCATGCAATCATTCCCCACACTTTAAATGAATGTAAATTGGACAAATTGGACGAGATGAGTTTGTGCTGTTTTTCTCACACAAATATCTGAAAGACCACCTCCTTTCCTACAGACCCTTGAGTGCTTAGATTGGCAGAGGGGCCCTCAGAGACTGTGTGTGTGTGTGTGTGCGCGCGCGCGCGCGCATGTGTGTGTGCATCATTTGACAGGGCATTCTCTGTGGTGGCCCCTAAGCTGTGGAACTCCTTCCCCACAGAGTTGTGTCTGGCACCTTCATTGTACAGCTTCTGGTGAATGCTGAAGGCACACTTCTTTGCTCTGGCTTTTGACACTTGAGGTGTATATTTTTAGGACCCACGTTATCTTGTATGGTTGTAAGTCATTTTAAAACCGTTTTTAATCTTGTCTTTTAATGTTGCAACCTGCCCTGGGAACTTAGGATGAAGGGCAGGTAATAAATAAATAACACAGAAATCCTGTTTTCATAAGTAGTTTACTCACTTATCTATAGCCTTGCAATGAGCGTGAGTTGTCCATGTTACTGTTTCTGATTACATGATCATCTTTTCGAACACCATGATGTGGCCGATTCACCTTTTTCTTTGTAGGTTCCTCCCTTGTTTCCAAGCTATTTATAGCACCTTCCAAATGTGTCAGCACAGCATTCCCTCACCACCACCTCCAGGTGACTGGTAAATTTACTAATGGGTTACTTAAGAGTTATTATAGCCCAGCAGTGAGGAATGTTGTGACTCTTCAAACTGAGAATGCATGTCAGGACCAACAATGGGGGAAAGAATTCAATTCACTTCGTATTTAAAGGCAAACATCTCTCATTCGCATTTCTCAAAACAGTACGGGAAATGAGACAGCTATCTTTCACATTTCATAGCTCTCCGAATATTGCAATGTCATTCTCCAGACAAGTAATACACACACACACACACACACACACACACACACACACACCTATTGAACCAAAGTGTCTACAAAAATGCACTGGCTTATGGAAAATTGCTTTACAAAAAAAAAAAATGTCTATTAGGCAAAAGTGCATACAAATATTAGGAGAAATGTGCGTTAAGATGTTGATGGATTTTCATGAGGACTTTTCTGTTTAAAAAATTGTGAACAGATGTGGAAATGTGCAGAACTGAATTTAAGATTGAAAATGGAGAAACTAATAAATTAAAATTACCGGTACCTTCTTGTGTATTTATATGTGTCCACTCCCTTCCAGATATTTTGTCCTTTTTAAAAAATAAATAAATATTTTTTATTTATTTTCCATTTAAGCATATATAATCACATCATTATTATCCACTTTACTTCTTTGGCTCTTTAGAGCTGTCAACTTCCTTCCCTCTCACCTCTTGGCTTTCAGAAGTAACTTTTATATCACATCATTTTATATATTTTCCAATTCTAATTTTACTCATTACAAAATACCTCAAAGTTTAAATAAATGTAGAAAGGTAAAAAAAAACTCATTACAAGTATTCAGATAACCCTACTAATTGCTTACAATGATCTTTCAAATATTGTATAAATTACTCCAGTCTTTTTGGTTTTGGATTTTTCCTGTCAGCTTCACCAGTTCTGCAAAGTCCATCACCTTCATCTGCCACTCTTCTTTCATTGGTATTTCACTTTTTAGCAAAATTTGCCAGGGAGCAGCTTTTCATACAGTTGACCAAGACGCCTGCCTGCACTCTCTGCGTGTTAGCCTTTGACTCCAAGGGTAGCAAAACTAGAAAATCTGGGTCTGTGTTAGGCTGGAGGTGGATTTAGGGGAGCACAACTGGTTTGGGGGTGCCACAACTATGATGTAGAATGGAAGGTGAGAGGCACTAAATTTTGACGTTGCACAGGGTGCCACTGAAATTTGAGACTGCTAGGCTATTGGTCAGAAGTGGCTAGTGGTCGCAACCCCTCCTCTACTCCAATATCTGTTGCTGTGTTTGCCAAAAAGCAAGCTTTTGGGAGCAGAAAGGTTGCCAAATATTTCTGTCTTTTCAAAAACACTAAACAGAAGGCTTCTTTTTCTCAGTGAGACTGTAGAATTCTTGCTAGACTCGTTAATGGAAGTTTTCGAGCTAATAATACTTAACTATAAATAAGGCTGTAAATTCTTCTCAGTGTGGGGGATTTCTATTTTAAAAAAATCCACCTCCATAAGGTTGCTTCTTCTCAGCAAGAGACTTTCTGTAACATCTGTTTCGTGGCATGAGATTGTTTTCCCATGCATATAAATATTGTGCTGTTAAAACACGAAGTGTGTGCTGCTATTCTTAAACAAGCATAGCACTATTCTAGTTAAATTATTATAAATTATGAGTAAATCATGTTAAGGAGCATATTGTCTAAGGTGGGAGCATATTTAACCAAGTGTTGTAGCAATTTTAATTTTTTTTTATTTTCACTAAAGAAGAGTTAGGCAAATCCTTAATTCTCCAACTGAAACAAAGGGAGGGTGTAATTGTGCAACACTCAATGGATTGCACATATTTTTACTGCTGGCAGTTGTGTAACGATAGGTGCCAAGCTGAACTTTTTCTGTGGTTCATTTTTGTCAATCATGGTGTCAGTATAGTGGGCATTGCTTTAATATAATATATACTGCTCAATGAACTAACCCCGGTGCTGTTACCAGTTCTTCGGTCAAACGTGACCTGGAATGTACAAGTAAATATTCTAAGTTCCTAATATTTAATGTAACAATTAGCAGACTAATCCTGGGCTACCAGCAAAGTTTAATCAGCACCTCCTATAAGAAGGAACTAGATTGTTCACAGACAATGACATCTTCTTCCAAGAGTAAAGAAATGATGCAATAAATATATAGATAACCATTTAGACATTTCTCAGTACAGTCAAGGCCCTTCAACTTCAAAGTTATTTCAGTAAACAAAATTGTAAATGGACAGGAAATTGCAGGAAACAAAACAATGGTTCAAAGGAATAAAGATGTTACAGTATAAACAATCAGACGGGTGGGGTATTAATCATCATCATCACCCCCTCACTCAGTAAGCCACCTCCTCACTGCATAGAAGTACATCAACCTAAAACTGTATTTAAACCCCAGATGTTCAACCACTGGTTAGCTCACAGCTCTAATGGGACCCCCTTTTTGCTCAATGGTCAATTTTCATGCTTCCTGGATGGCAGACCAGGGAACAGGTGAGGGAGACTTCCGCATATGTTCTTCAGGCTTGGATAATTAGGAATTCTCTTTCTCTCCGATAATTAAGGTGTGTATTATACTGCATATTTTTAACCTTGTCTGAAGCGGCATGTGCATACTCTGCCTCTTTTTATTTCATGTGATATTTCGTATTTATTTCGTTTATTCCTCTAGTGTGTCAGCTTCTTTATTGGACATACAGTAGGTTAAGACACTTATTCATAACAGACACACATACTGACTCCAGCAAAAGGTTTCAGCCCTCTTGTGTGTTGGATACACCTGGGTGCGTGGACAACCAACCCTCGTAACAGCTGAATAATAACAATGACTGAGTTGTTTCCTGCATTTGGTCAGAACATCACCTCTGCTTTGTTCCTGGGCCAGCCTGCTAGCTTTTATTTGCAAAGAACTTGGACTTGCCTAGTGATCCATAAATCCTGCTCAAATCCATACTCATCCCTTTTCACATCAGCAAGGTAGAAGATCTCTGGTTATCTTCAGACTTCATAAAATATAAACAGACAGATGCCAGGTGGAACATTTGCAGCACCAAGTGTGTATATCGTCCAAAAACACACCCACACAAAAACCAGAAGTAATGTCTATGTCTGGATGAAACATCTCAGGTTTCCATTTTTATGTCTTTGCTTTTCTATCGTATGCAGGGCTTTTCTTGTTCAAGGTGAGGTTGTACAATCACCTTTGTGTAAAGTGCAGCTCACAGAGTAATCGAAAGAAAAAACTCAACTTTATGAGCTGTCTCATTCATACGCTAAAAACTTCGCTGAACCAATTATAATAACAGCACTGTAGCAGCTAAATAAATGCAAAGACCTTCCTGTAACTGACAGTACCTCTTTGTGATGTAACTAGCAGTGCAATCCTATACCTACTGGACTCAATGGGACTGACTTCTACAGGGATATGATTGCACCAGTGGTTTTCAACCAGTGTGCTGTGGCACCTGGAGTACCTTGAATGATGGTCAGGGGTACCACATGCAACACTGGCCTCTGACCCTCTTTCCTTCCCTCCCTCCGCTGATGCTCTTTCATGTCTCTGCCTTCCAAAGGCTTGTGTGGCTGTTTGTTACAGCAGCCCTGGCTACAAGCTCCTCAGATGAATGGTGTGCAGGCTCCTGTTGGGTGTGTGAAAAAGGGTGAGGGGCTGCCGGCTCTGCAGGCAAGGGGTGACATAACTGGACTTCTGAGCCCCACAGGGGTGTCACAGAAAGAATGTAGTTGGTTAAGGGAACCGTGGACTCAAAAAGGTTGAAAACCTCTGTATTGCACCATAATTGGCTGGTCTTCTTAGGGTTAACCTAAAGAGAACCCTTCTGGAGCACAACAAAAGCCCTTTCAGTCCAGCATCCTGTTCTCGCACTCACCAACCAGATGCCTATGGGAAGATCACAATCATGACATGGGCACAACAGTGCAACAGTGAAGACAGAGTCACAGTAACATAGCTTGCTTTGCAACTGAAATCATAGGCATGATTGAGCCACCGGCCTCCCCACCACCATCCCAGACATGCTATTTGTTTATTTTTTTTAAAAAAATAAACCAAAGCACCATATGAAAGTTCATGCATTTATACATTAATTGGTATTTTTTGTTAAAAACACCGGAAACTCTATTTTTTGCTAAGCAAAAGTGTTTCAGGGATCCTGGGGAGGTTTCACAGAGGCCAGCCAACCAGTGCCGGACAGAGCCAGATTCTGCTTCAAACTTGCAGAGCCAATTTCCAATCTCCCTCACTCCCTTGAGCTCAACCCCAGAAACTACATGTGCATTTGGACTAAATGCAACGAAGGTGCTGCCAGATATTTTGCAACCTCTTGTCTTTGTCTTATAGCTCCATCCTAAATATCTGTACGGAACAGCAAGTGCCTCTCATTTCAAAGGGTTATACTTTTATAATCAGTTCTTGGAATTGCAACACACACACACAAAGAAAAAAAACAGAAGAAAATGGTCTTTCAGCTATTTAAAATGCTGTGATAGAGCATTTTCGGTGTGCACAGAAAAGCAAAATAATTGCCTGTTCCCAGGGCTGGTTCTACCATTAGGCAGAGGGAGGCAATAATCTCAAGTGGCAGGTTCTGAAGGACAGCAGTGGTGGCCCCCAGTCCTTCTTTCTGAGCCTCCTCCATGACCCCTCTGTTGGAGATCAGAGCTGTGTGTACCACACAGCCTGTCCAACAGCCCTTTGCGAACAATGCAGAGGAGAGTGTTCTTCCAGAGACGAAAGTCAACCAGCCATGTATATACGACAGGACTTATCTTGCTGGCATGCGCCTATCAACCTGATGCATATCACATAGTCCCCCTGTTCCAAGGCCAAGCTCAGGTTAAAGTCAACGCTGCGTGAAGAACAACTGCCAAGAATCAAAAAGCGACTTATGAACTTTGCCAAGTGAAGAGCACTTAACCACACCCAAGCCCACCATTTCTGCCTGTGCAACAGCCCCATATTCCAGCACGGTATATGATAACGTGCTGTTGGAAAGCAGCCCTCCTTGACCTTTGAACATGCTAACGGAATTGGGCATGGCAGCCTATGCATTTGCTGGAAGAGTGGGGCGCACTGGGCGAAGAGAAAGGCATGTAATCACAGGTCTGAAGCAACGTCAATAGTTCACTGCAAAGTTTCTTTTGTTTGTTTTAATGTTTTGGATCTTTAAGATACATTAGAACAAAATCGTTTCATGAAAGGAGCATTAGATTTTGTGTTTGCACTCTTCTCAACACACTTATTACTGTATTTGGCTTCTGCTTATACTGGCAAAATGTCAAAGTCTTATCACTAGAGGATAAGTACTATACAAAATACAGTGGTACCTCAGGTTACAGACCCCGCTAACCCAGAAATATTACCTCGGGTTAAGAACTTTGCTTCAGGATGAGAACAGAAATCGCGCGGCAGCGCAGCTAAAGTGGTGCTTCAGGTTAAGAAGTTTCAGGTTAAGAATGGACCTCCGGAACGAATTAAGTGCGTAACCAGAGGTACCTCTGTATAGCACAATTTGTCTAGCAAGCTAATTTCTCTAACATATCTTGCAGGATATGTAATCATCCGTGTTTTGCTTTTTTGCTTGCTTGTTTGTTTTGAAGCCCTATTGTATACTCAAAGAACTTCAGTTTTCTTATTTGGGAGTAAGAGGCACTGAATTGAGTGGAAGTTCTTTTTTATTAGGCATGTCATGATCAATGCTTTTTTGAAAAAGAAAAATAGGTGCTGGAACTCGCCAAGAACACCTCCCTTATTATCATAGAATGGCAATGGCGCCCATCTGAGAGGTGCTGGAACTGCAATATTTTTCAGCACTTCCATTATGTGGAGGAACCCATGCGTTTCACTTAAAGTTTGGGACAGGTCTGAGTTATTTTATGCTTCTTTGTCCATAAAATCCTAGGTGCAAAACCTGATACCAGGTGCAAATGGGAGGGACTTACTCAGCCTGCAATCTCCATCTTGGAGCTGCATCCAGAAACTGACCTCATGAGTACACTATCTAGCCTGATTTTGTTGTTGTTTGAAATTTTGGATGGTCTTCTCATATAAAGGTATTGCTCAGTTCTGAATTCTGTAAAAGGAAACATGGAAAAAGGAAAAACCCATGCTTTCTGAAAAATAGCCACTAGAGGGCAAAAGACACCACACATATTCAAAGTGGGCTTTTAAGAAACGAGTGCGCATCTGGGTAAAGCCTGTGCATGCATATAATATTACCTGGCTACTTTTCTCTGTGTGTGGTACTCCACACTGCTTAAAGAGGCACACCTGAGCAAAGCAGAACAGCTACACTTTTGGACACTAGTGTGTAAGAGATTTATAATCTCAGATATGGGAACCATCATGGTGCAATGGTTAGCGTGTTGGGAGTAGGAGCTGGGAGGCTTGGGTTCAAGTCTCCATTCAGGTATGAAGCTCACTGGGTGACCTGTGGCCAGCCATAGTCCCTCAAGCTGATCTACCTCACAGGGCTGATAGAGAGGTTATCTGATGAGCATGGTGGAATATTTATGGACTACAGCAACTCCTCTTCCCCAGCCCTCCAGTTGAGGCTGACGCTCCACTGGATACCTGGGTGGAGCTGAACGAGAGGGGAGCTTTTCCTGCAGAAGGATACATCATGTTCATAGAGCCATATGGGGACAATTAATGTACACACAGAATAAGTCCATTGACCTCTTTCTCCACAATTCCAGCTGACAGTGAGAGTGTAATAGTTGTAAAGAGTCAGAAGATGGGGAGGTGATTTCAGGATTCAGACTGCTAGCGACTGAAGTCCCATGAATTAAGGTTCTCAGCAGGCTTACAGCTGACACTTTGGTGTGCCCTTCCAGCTGGAACACCAGCATCTGACCAGAGGCTGTTCAAGCAAATCATTTTACAGCAGATTCAGCAAGGATTAAAAGAAAATCTCTTTCTCTCTCTTTTTTAAAAAATGCATTATTACTTTACGGCAGGTGCGAGGAACTTTTGGCCCTCCAGATGTTCTGAACTACAACACTCATCATCCTTGGCTATGTGTGTGAAGGCTGATGGGATCTGTAGTTCAGCAGCATCTGGAGGTTCCCCGCATCTGGCTATGGCCTTCACAGTTGCAACACGTGACAATGGCCACCAGGCTAGGATGCCTATTGAAAGGCATAGACCAGTCTTCTCCAGTCTGGGATGGCTTGTGGCTGTTGTAGTCCAAACATCTGGAGGGCATCTGTTTGTGAAGGCTGGTGTAGATGAATGTGTGACGGACAGGCGACTTGAGCTATGGCAGCTAAAACTTCAGCCTTTGTTTTCTGACCCAGTAGACCTCTATAATAAACAACAGTAGGGGATTATTGTTGTCTCCATCATGCCCTGTGTTTGTCCTGGTGGGACCTTCACCTTCCTGTTGGTGGAGACAAAGAGGGCTGAAGTAGACATTCCTTTTGGCTGTTGCTACAAGGCTGTTGTTATGTACTGAGTTGAATAGGATCCAAAAGGCAGCAGTCTGATTGGTCCTAGAACAATAGTATTCAGAATGCAGCAGTCCGATTGGTCCACAGGAGCCACCCAATCCAGCTCCAGGTGGAAGTGAATCCGCAACCTGATTGGCCTACAGGTGAATCCCGGAATTAGCCAATCACGTGGGGCCCATTGTGTAAATAATGCATATAAAGCAGACATTCTGGGGGAACTTCCATTCCTCCTCACCACTATGAGCTGAATAAAGAGCATGAAATCCAGTTATAATGTGTGTGGTTTTTTTAAAAAAAGTATTTCTCTTTCTCCTTTGTGACAGCTTTTTGCCATTAAGCTGTTCACCACACATTTCTGTTAACACCTCCCCACCCCTCTACTGTGCCCAATAAGCCTTCCATAGGAGCAAATCAAAGGTCATCATGTTCACCTCCCTGCTGTTAGGAATAACCAAACCATCATCAAGCTGCAGCCCTCCCCCTCCAGCCTCCACAACCCATCCCCTCCTTTCAGCCCCATCTCCCCCATATTCCTCCCAGCCTGTTTATATTCCTGATATGGCAGCCTAAAGTGGAAAATTCCTTCTTTATCCCTAAGCCGTGCCAAATTGAGCAATGTCATATTATCTATTGTTTTTTTAAAACAATGCTTCCCTTAATGCAATCCAGAACGGCAGTGTGTGTGCGTGTGTGTGTGTGTTTCATAACCTCATATTGCTTATTCATATTTCCCTGGTGGGCCCCAATATGCAAAGCTCTAGCCAGTTTTCCCAATTCTCCCTCCGTTCCTCCCCCCCCCCAACACGCACACACACACCATCAGCATCTGAATCCTTTACAAAATTAAGGAAAGTGCTAGCTCTTAAGACACTTGGATCTCGTCCTTGAGCTTGTCACTGCGGTTATAAAAGCTAGCTGCTTGCTTTTTCAAAGCGAAGATTCCCAACCGAACCACTTGATTTCAGCTGATGAACAACATTAGTCAGTACTGAAACTATTAACGCTGGAAGGCTTAACGACAACTGTAGAGTCAAGCTAGGGAGCCCAGCTGAAGGACACGTTAGGACAGGCACCCCCAAACTCGGCCCTCCAGATGTTTTGGGACTACAATTCCCATCATCCCTGACCACTGGTCCTGTTAGCCGGGGATGATGGGAGTTGTATTCCCAAAACATCTGGCGGGCCGAGTTTGGGCATGCCTGCGTTACGATGTTGAGAACCCTGAACGCCAATTAACCCTGACAGCATTATCTCAAAGGAAAGCACTTCTAAACCGTTTTATAGTAACCGCGTACTGTTACAAGCACTATCTACGTATGGGTGATAAGAAAGTTAAACTGATCTTCAGTGTAAAATTGCGTTCTTGAACAATGGTTATTTTGTGGGTGCGCCATTAATGCAGAGAAGTTCTGGCTCCATGTTTGAGGGGAGGCGTCAGGCAAGATGTCCTAAGTGGGTCTCCCTCCTTACCACTGTCATGCTTTTCTTCTTTTTTCGCCCTTGGCATACCACACAACTTCCTGGAGGGAGATGGCAAGCAGCTGGTTCTTGCCCCTGTTTGCCTGTTGGGCAGGTAAGCAAACAGCTCTACTGAAGAGAAGCAGCAGCCAGACCACAGGGAACAGTGGGCATCAGCAGTCAGCAGCAAGGCCAACCCACCCACCCCCCAACACAAGACCATGAGAAGAGCGCTACTGGATCAGGGCAAAGGCCCGTCTGTTCTCACCATAGCCAGCCGGATGCCCATGGGAAAGCCCAGAAGAAGGTTCTGAACCCAGCTACAGCTGCATGTCCAACAACTCACACACCTCCCCATCCTCCAGCCTGTCCCCTGCCTCACAGGAGACAAAAGCCCTTTACTTGCTTCCCGCTCCCTCTGGTCCTGGTGCCTCGTCCACCGACTCCACAGAGCCCTGCCAGTCCCTGACACACAGAGAGAGTCATGAACTATGGTCAGCAACCTGAATGCACAGTAGGCATTGTGCAGAAGTGAGAGAGAAGACCAGGGTTCATAGGATTGTAAAACTGGAAGGGATTCCAGGGTTCATCTTGTCCAACCCCCTGCGTAGGTTCGAATCCCTATGAACGCCTCCTTGATCTTCTTGAAGGAATATATGTGAAATATTTATGGAATATAAATGTAACAATTAAAGAATGCATGATAATGAAATGGAGGGAAGTAGAGACTGCAATAACTACATAAGGAGTGTCTCCACCCCCATCGTTCAGCCCGGACACTGAGATCCAGCACCGAGGGCCTTCTGGAGGTTCCCTCATTGCAAGAAGTGAGGTTACAGGGAACCAGACAGAGGGCTTCTTGGTAGTGGCGCCTGCCCTGTGGAACGCCCTCCCATCAGATGTGAAGGAAATAAGCAGGTATCTTCTCTTTAAAAGACATCTGAAGGCAGCCCTGTTTAGGGAAGTTTTTAATATTTAATGCTGTATTGTTTTTAACACTTGATTGAAAGCCGCCCAGAGTGGCTGGGGAAACTCAGCCAGATGAGCGGGGTATAAATAAATTATTATTATTATTATTATTATTATTATTATTATTATTATTATTATTAACTTTTGCCCTTTAAGATGATTATATATTTGGTTTTTAGTCCAGCTTCAGTTTGTAGGTTAATCGTTCTAGCCAAAGGCCACGACAAACTGGTTTTTATAATATACACTTAAAGAACAAAAGACTGGGTGGAAATGTTACCTCATTTACATTTGCAATTTGTTAGTACTTGGCAATTATGGCTGTGGAAAGGACATGGTCAGAAGCAAAGAGTTTGCAATAATAAAGACAGCATTTGAACCTCACTCCGCTGAAACCTTCAGTCTTTTCAGGAAACTGTAACAGCAACAATGGAAATGTTGGAAGCAACACTTAAATTCCACATCAGGGGATAAGAAAGTTGCATTTATCCTAATTCTATTGGACACTGATGTGAGATTGGGGGGATGGGGACTTTATACTAAGCTAGTATAATATAAATGGAATGTCTGGAATTAAGAGGAATCACCAATAGAATAAACTTTGCAGTCTGCTTTATTTAGTTTCCTTTTTCCACCATGCACATATACACAGACTGCGTAAGACACCATTTTCCAAATGGATACAAGAAGGAGCTGTGACTGTAAAGCAGCTGGGTAAATAGGATTTATGCATGCGTTTCCCTTCCTCAATATGTTTGGAAGATATCAATTAACATGCCTTTTCTAATTCAGTGCAAAATTAATTTGTCCTGCCGTATCATTGTGATGCGCCATCTGTTCAAAGCTGAACAGAAAAAAATGAGGTGCATGGTGCCATGACTCCTCCATTCACGAAGTATAAGGCTATCAGTAGCTACATTCTACGTCCACGGTGGGGGGCAGCATGCTTCTGAATGACAGCTACATGGAATTGCAAGTTTGCTGTCGTGTTCATGCCCCTCTTGTGGGCTTCCCACGGGTATCTGGTTGGCAACTGTGACAACAGGATGTTGGACTATGTGGGTCTTTGGTCTGATCCAGCAGGGGTCTTCAAGAATGCTGCTCTGAAGTACTCCCTAGTTCCAGGGTTGGGAAGGGAGGCCCATCATACCACTCAAGGTGTCTATTCCTGGCCCAAAGTCTTCACCCAGTCAACCTCACTCTTTCTACTTATGTTGGTGAGTATTCTGGCAACAGGCTCTCTTTGAACTGAGATGCTAGCCCTGGAGGCCATCTCCTGGAATGCGACACCAAGCCAAGACCATTTCCGAGCACAATTCAAAGTGTTGTGCTGACCTTTAAAGCCCTAAATGGCCTCGGTCCTGTATACCTGAAGGAGCGTCTCTACCCCCATCGTTCAGCCTGGACACTGAGATCCAGCACCAAGGGCCTTCTGGCGGTTCCCTCATTGCAAGAAGTGAGGTTACAGGGAACCAGGCTGAGGGCCTTCTTGGTAGTGGCACCCACCCTGTGGAACATCCTCCCATCAGATGTGAAGGAAATAAGCAGCTATCTCATCTTTAAAAGACATCTGAAGGCAGCCCTGTTTAGGGAAGTTTTTAATATTTAATGCTGTACTGTTTTTAACACTTGATTGGGAGCTGCCCAGAGTGGCTGGGGAAACTCAGCCAGATGGGCGGGGTATAAATAAATTATTATTATTATTATTATTATTATTATTATTATTATTATTATTATTTGCCCACTGAGTGGTAGTAGTGGCGCTTTGGGGTTTGGGGCAGGAGTGTTTTCCCAGTCCTACCTGGAGATATTTGGGGACCTCTCTCAATGCAGGCAAATGCTTGGTCACTTAGCTATGGTCTTTCTCAACAGAGTAACTGGCCTGACGTCACCCAGGAAGCTTCAGGATTTGAACCTGGGCCTCCTCACTTCTAGTCTTACACTCTTACAACACACTGACTGTATATGTAAAAGAGGTTTATGCTAGAAGTTGGAGCTCTTTGTGTGGGTGGGTTCCTGAGTCATTGACTCTCTTGGAGCTATTTGGGTGGAAGCCAACTAAAGTGTCCCATCAGTGCAAGGATTTCTGCTTGCGCAGGAGAATTTCCTCCCCCCTGAGCATCCTCTCGAAATCTGCTCCTGAGGGTGGGGGAACGCCTAGGATAGATTTAGGGCACATGGGGGAGGCGGGGGGGAATCCTATTGCACAAGTGGAAATCCTTTCATTGATGGGACTCATTACTCAGTGTTATTTTGGACTCAACCTTTTATTTATTTATTTTTTAAAATGGCATCTCCCAGAGAAGCCAATTTTTACTCATACTTTCGGTGCAATGGCGCAATCCTGATTAGTTAATGGGGTGCCTAAGTATAATTGAAAGCTGTGAAATTTTATTACTGTACACTACTGTTCTGGGGATTTCAAAAGAGCTAGGTAATTTATATTGCGAACATTCCCCCGAATATTAGTCCCGTGCCTTTAAGCTTTAAGTGAAAGACTGTAGCTTTCGGAAACATAGGGCTGGTCCGTGTCTCATCGTTCAGTGGATGACTGTGATTTTGAGTGATTAATCACAGGTACGTCACAGTTCCAAACCTCCTTGCAACATCTCACAATAGTAGCCAGTTCACACAGTCAGCTGCCAGTCATCTAATGCAGAAAACTTAAGTCGTGTGTGTGCATGTGTGTGAACCAGATCAGTGCCCTAAGTATTTGGCTACCATGACCCCTCCCTAAGAGATGTCTATTGGAACAACCCATTCTCTTCTCACTGCTTTGCTGCAACTTCCAGAGAGGTATCTGTGTACACCTGTAGGGTGTGCGATTTTAGGAGGTGAAACTTAATGTTTGCCAATTTATTCAATGAGGGGTCTTTAGAATATGTCTTGGAGTGTGAGGAATTTGAATCTGTGGTTGGACAATATTTCATATAATAATAGAGTTGGAAGGGATCCTGAGTGTCATCTAGTCCAACCCACATTTAGCTTGGTAAGTCTACGTTTGGTGATGAAGCACATAAACTGCTTTTGGAAAACCAGATAATTTTAATTTTTACCTTCTGCAAATGTCAGTATATATAGTATATAGTATATACTAATATATAATCCAAAAAGGGCCTTTTTTCCCATCTGGAACTCAGTTCCAGCACCTCTCAGGTGGACACCATTGTCATTATAAGAGAACAAGGGAGGCATTGATAGTGAGTTCCGGCATCTCTTTTTCTAGAAAAGTAACGCTGAATATAACTGCAAGTACTTGGCAATCATTTTTAATGATTTCTATGCAATTTTGCACACATTTTATTTACCAAGCGTGTTATTTGAATTCCCAAGTCATGTTGCAACTTTTTAGCGCCCCTTGTTTTCGGGATTTAAAAGTTGAAAAATTCAACACCGTAGCAGTCAACACACCAAAGAAACTTGTGGCGCCTTAAAGATTTGTTATGGCATGAGGTTTTATGGATGAGGATCCACTTTGTCAGATGCCTGAAGCATTATCCTCAGTTGGCAGCCACACAAACACACTTGTGGTGACACTCACTGGTACTGCACACCAACACCTCTTTGTTTCGCTGACTTTTTCTGCTGACACCTCTCGCACTTTTATCAAGATGGGGATTGGCAAGTCATATTTTTACCAAAAACCCCACACACAGTGTATGTCAGGCATAGGCAAACTTTGCCCTTCAGAAGTTTTGGGACTACAACTCCCATCATCCCTAGCTAACAGGACCAGTGGTCAGGGATGATGGGAATTGTAGTCACAAAACATCTGGAGGGCCGAATTTCCCTATGCTTGGTGTATTTATACAGACAGAGATGGCGGTATATAGAGACCAGCCCACCCGAATTCCTTTCATGCAGATATTTCAGATCTACAGCCAAGGGCTCCATACTGGGAAGTATCAATAAATGGACAGCAGGAGATCACAAGCATCAGGAGTAGCTTGGAAAAATACTGTGAAGTGAGAGCCGAAGCTGTCGCCCCTCCCCCTCCCCAGTGGGCTGCTGAAAAAACACACCCTAATCCACAAAGTAAATAAATGGGAAGCTGGAGGGAGAGTAACTAGAGAACAATAGAAAAATGAGAGTTTTCAGCCTGCCCAGCACAGTTTCCAGACCATGCACGAAGCTCCCGCCTGAGGTGGGATACTGTCTGCTAGAAGTTGAGGCTTTGAAGCCATGTCCAAAGGTTAATGATGTGGAAGTGCCATAGAGCCATAGAGCCACAGCAGAGTTTTCTGAGTCAGCAGTGCTGTTTGAGAGCAAAATGGTTCTGTGACCCTGGGTGCTGCGTGGAAGCTGAACTTATCTGATGACCTCATTAGTCAGAGAAACATCCACCGTTGTCTCTTCCCTTGTTCAAGCAATTTCAGGCCATACTAACGCAAGCCTTCATTGGCGCAGCCCGTTCTTTGGCTAGAATCATAATAGCACTTACGTGGTAACGCTTGTGTGCTGCCCACAAGCGCTGCAAGTATGGGGGAGAAATTCATTTCAGTTCACATTCAAAGGCAGACTCACCTAATTCACACTTTTGAATATGCAAACCAAGTCACAGCCACCCACTGAATTTCTCGCTTCTCTGAATTTTGCAATACAGTTCTCCAACCCCAAGTAATGAGCACAAAAATGCACTGTGGGTTAAAGTGTACACAGCAGTGCTTATACCGGTAATGCTTTGCAAAAAAATGTGTATATTGGACAAAATTGCATGCAGACATGTATACAGTGGTTCCTTGGGTTAAGAACTTACTGTATTTTTCACTCCATAAGACGCACCTGACTATAAGATGCACCTAGTTTTTAGAGGAGGAAAACAGGTAATTCGTTCCAGAGGCCCGTTCTTAACCTGAAACTGTTCTTAACCTGATGTACCACTTTAGCTAATGGGGCCTCCCACTCCGCCACCGCCGTGCGATTTCTGTTCTCATCCTGAAGCAAAGTTCTTAACCCGAGGTACTATTTATGGGTTAGCGGAGTCTGTAACCTAAAGCGTCTGTAACCTGAGGTACCACTGTATTGGGGGAAATTACACTAAAATGGTGAAGAATTTCCATGAGTGCTTTTAACAAAATGCAAATAGATATAGTGGACTGAAGGCTGTGGAGATGAGAAACAAAGAGAAATTGACATTCACTCATCCCTAAGGAGTTGTTCTTAAAAGAGCTGAAATCAATTTTCCAAACACATGAATTTTTTGTGGCAAATTTCCCTTGAAATTTGACTGAAAATTTAAGTCTTCCTTGGTGAACTTTAAGGCAATTTTGTTCTTTATCCTTACGAGAAACATACAAAACAACACAGACATAAATATTTATATAAACATATGGTTATAAACCTGCTCTTATAGAACATGCCCTACCACGTGTTACAATTTCATTATTTATAAAGCAACTATATGATTGTCAGTGCTATAGATCACTAATACTCTTTCAACATTTGTTACATTTCATCCCGTTTGTGGAAAAATAATTGTTTCCTTTAATTTTGCTCCCAATATTTGTTGCAAACCCCATCAGCTTTTCAAATTGCTCTTGTGCTGCCCACCCCGCCCACCTGCTCAGCCTGACCAGTCCGGTGAATTCTGCCATGACTGTACATACCATGCTTCCATAATACATTCTGCTGCTGTTTCATAATCCACTCTTCTAACTGCATTTTGACATTTGTACAGCAATCGGTGACTGGCAATATTCTGATGTTGCAGGATAAATTTCCCCCCAGAATTACAAAACTCAGAACATATGTCTTTCTCTATATCTCCCAGAAGAATTAACAGTGGTTTGAATGGTACTTGATATTCAACATTCCGAATGGTTTTAAATTACCAGCACTCCAGCAAACTAGCACGTGTAAAGTCAACGCCCCTATTTCCGCAATTCTTGCTAAGTGGTGGGATGTTAAATCCCCGTAGTAAATTGTTTTATAATAATTCTCTTTAATGCTTATACATGATGACAATTAATTAATTAATTAATTTAAATAATTAATTAAATTAATTTAAATCATGTAGCGTTCTGTGATACTCATTTGAGTCATCTGCCACTTTACTTTAAAGTCATTACCCTTAATTTCACCCATAGACAAAAGATCTAAACGAAGTTAACTTTGGCATCTTTCTTTAAGGCAATTTGTCACATGCACTTTAATTTTAGGGCTGCGATCCAATTAAGGTCGTCCCCCCCACCCCCATGGATGAATAACTGATCTATTTTCTGGGTGATTTTTATTTATTTATTTTATTAAATTTTATATAACGCCCTTATATCTGAAGACCTCAGGGTGGTTCCCAAGATGGAAGCACAAAATACAAAAGGTAACACGTAAACAAAACAATAGCCTCTCCTCCCACAACCACATTGAAAAGGCCGTAGAATATTAATCAGCCAAAGGCCTGGTCAAAGAGGAACGTTTTCGCCTGGCACCTAAAGGTGTATAATGATGAACCTCCCTGGGCAGAGCATTCCACAAGTGGGGTGCCACTGCAGAAAAGGCCCCGTTCTTGTGTTGCCATCCTCTGGACCTCTCATGTAGGAGGCAGACGGTAGGAGGCACACAAAAGAAGGGCCTCAGAGGACGATCAGTTTATATGGGAAGAGGCGGTCCTTGAAGTATTGTGGTCCTAATTCTAAAGAATTAGAACTCCCCTTCCCACTTTAAATTCAACCCCCAAGTGGAAGAGGGATGGACATACATAAATCTATCTTCCTCTCCTAGATCCTTCAGAAGCTGGACCCGTTTCAATAAAATACCTGGGCTCCACCTAGTGGGCAGAACTGTAACCATTCAGGAATCCTCTAGGGCAGAATTTCCCAACCTGTGGGTTGTGACTTGCACGTGGGTCACAAAGTCTGTGCAAGTAGGTTACACAATTTATAAGTAAGCCCAAAGTAATTGCTGCTTTTAATCCTTAACTGGTACGATGGATATCTCTTACACCTCCTTGTTTCGTTGGCATATTATGACGCTGTGTTGACGCTTGGAACTGAACTTCAGTAAGGCTCATGCCTTACACTTGTAACGCTTGGGGAACTGCTCTTTGGTGGATGGCGGTACATCAAGAGATGGTTTGCTAGAAGGTGGTTATACGGGACCAGAGGCAAAGCCTTGAAGAACAGCCCCTTCTCACCAAGTCTCAGCAAGCAGGAGGTGTTCCCTGATGGGGTTTTGAGGGCTTTGCAAGAGCTTTTCCTAAGGAGAAACCCTTGCAGATCCTTGCTACTGGAAAGGAAGGGAAAGTCAGCAAGAACTTTTCTTTAAGGTGCCAAAATGTCTCGGGCTGCCCCTGAGAATATGTATTAATAATTATCTAATCGCCATCAAACCCCATAATACCAAAAGGCAAGCTCAGCCACCTCACTTTCCAAAATGGACTTTATCATGAATTAAAATATTTAGAATATTCATAGTTCATTATTCTTAACACTGCTTATGTAACCATGTGTCTTTAGAATAAGTTTTTATAGCTTATGAAGCAACATCCTGCAATCAGATTATTGGTGTTCTTGCTTTCCCCTTTAAAAAAAACTGAATAATTTTGTAAGTGCTACAAATATTTCAACAAATTCCACATTAATAGGAGCACTGAGTAATTTTTTTTGCATGCATGCCTCAAGTAATGGTTATAAAATAGGCAAAGTTGCAGCTAAACCAACGGCTGCTGAAGACCTGAGGTCCAAAATTCATGTGACAATAAATTGGTGGGTCAGCATACCAAGTAATTTTGGACTTGACGGTCACCATACCAAATAGTTTGGGAGCCACTGCTCAAAGGAACTCCTCCATGACCATATCCCATTGCTATGAATGGGTCACTAATGATGGTGAGCACAGACAAAGGGGAGTGCTTCACAATGCACGTAGTTTAACTATGGAATTTGCTCCTAGAATATTTGCTGATGAATGTCAACTTGGACATCTTTAAAAATGGATTAGACAAATTCATGTAGGATAAAGGTTATCAATATCTGTTAGTTTTGACCTTTAAAGCCCTATGCGGCCTAGGACCCACGTACGTACGGAACTGCCTCTCCTGGTATGCCCCACGGAGGACCTCAAGGTCTACAAATGACAACATTTTGGAGGTCCCAGGTCGCAAGGTGGTTAGATTGGTCTCAACTAGGGCCAGGGCCTTTTCAGGACTGGCCCTGACTTGGTGGAACGCTCTGTCTCAAGAGACTAGGGCCCTCTGGGACTTGACATCTTTCCACAGGGCCTGCAAGATTCCGCCTGGCCTTTGGTTTGGACTCTTGGACTCTCACCCTTATGTTTCCCTCCCCTTATGGTTTTGATCTATGGGCTACTTTTAAAATGAGGCTGCATTTTAAATTGCATTTTAACCTGTATTTTAAATTTCCTATTATGTTTTTACTGTGATTTTACTGGTGTTAGCCACCCTGAGCCCGGCTCTGGCTGGGGTATAAATAAAATTTATTATTATTATTATTAGTTCAGATGGCTGCGTGCCAGAGGCAGGTTGTGTCTCTCAGCATGTGGAAGATGAGCAGTAGAGTATCTGCATCAATAGGAGTATAGCATCTAGATCAAGGGGAGTAATAGTGCCACTGTATTCTGCTCTGGTCAGACCACACCTGGAGTACTGTGTCCAGTTCTGGGCACCACAATTCAAGGAGGACACTGACAAACTGGAATGTGTCCAGAGGAGGGCAAGCAAAATGGCCAAAGGCCTGGAAACGATGCCTTATGAGGAACGGCTAAGGGAGCTGGGCATGTTTAGCCTGGAGAAGAGGAGGTTAAGGGGTGATATGATAGCCATGTTCAAATATATAAAAGGATGTCACATAGAGGAGGGAGAAAGGTTGTTTTCTGCTGCTCCAGAGAAGTGGACACGGAGCAAGGGATCCAAACTACAAGAAAGAAGATTCCACCTAAACATTAGGAAGAACTTCCTGACAGTAAGAGCTGTTCGACAGTGGAATTTGCTGCCAAGGAGTGTGGTGGAGTCTCCTACTTTGGAGGTCTTTAAGCAGAGGCTTGACAACCATATGTCAGGAGTGCTCTGATGGTGTTTCCTGCATGGCAGGGGGTTGGATTCGATGGCCCTTGTGGTCTCTTCCAACTCTATGATTCTATGAGAGTACTACTGTGTTCATGTCCTGTTTGTGTGTTTCCTACAGACACTCCGTTGGGCAGTGTGTGAACAGAATACTTCCCCCTAGGCCTAATCTATCAGGGCTTTTATTTCCTCCTTACGATGCAGAAGGACAGGGTTTGGTCTCCAGGATGGGATCAAGTTCCAACTTGCAACTTTACTAGGAACTAGGCATTTTCACATAGGAGCTTAAACTGAGTCATGGTCCCGTGGGGTTTAAAATGTGAGTTCAAAGCTTAAAGTGGCAGAAACACTAATTCCCATTTCAAGTGCCACGTTTTCATCTCTTTTCTATGTGAGCAAGAATCCACTACTACTGACGCCCGGACGGCTCAGTATCTATTTAAGGACTCTGTTCTCATGCACCACAGTCTACAGTGTGAGAGCCACTTCCCGTAAAAATGCCATCCCACACCGTAAAGGTGCACATGTACAGGATGAGATAACATGGGTGGGTCCAGTCATGTGGCTCTTCCTCATACAATTGCCTCCTTGCTGGAGGGAGAGTTCCGTCATTTGGGAAAGACCGGTGTCATTGGCTCTGCCTACGCAATCACATTAACCGCACTCATGACTCTATAGTCTGGAATTGCAGCACGTGGACTCCCACATTTCTTGCTGGGCATATGAAAGAAGCTTAAGACATTCATGAAATCCTCACCGCTAGTTCCTCTTTAGGGTCATTGTTTTCACTCCTTGTGAGGAGCGCAAGGCAAGAGGTCAGGAACGATCACAGGAATATCAGGAATGATCACAGTGTTTCTGAAAAGTAAATGTGGCTGTTGGTTCACACACTGTAAACAAAACCTTTGTCTGCATCCAAAAAGGTGTCAGAGAAAGCGGCCCATTGATTTTTAAGCCTGTTTCACACAGCATAAAACAGTAAGAGATGGCATGTTGTTGTTGGTTTTGTTAGTCGTTTAGTCGTGTCCGACTCTTCGTGACCCCATGGACCAGAGCACGCCAGGCACTCCTGTCTTCCACTGCCTCCCGCAGTTTGGTCAAACTCATGCTGGTAGCTTTGAGAACACTGTCCAACCATCTCATTCTCTGTCGTCCCCTTCTCCTTGTGCCTTCCATCTTTCCCAACATCAGGGTCTTTTCCAGGGAGTCTTCTTTCTCATGAGGTGGCCAAAGTATTGGAGCCTCAGCTTCAGGATCTGTCCTTCCAGTGAGCACACAGGGCTGATTTCCTTAAGAATGGATAGGTTTGATCTTCTTGCAGTCCATGGGACTCTCAAGAGTCTCCTCCAGCACCATAATTCAAAAGCATCAATTCTTCGGTGATCAGCCTTCTTTATGGTCCAGCTTTCACTTCCATACATCACTACTGGGAAAACCATATGGCATGGTGGAAGTTTAAAAAATTATGCATAGCTTGGAGAAAACGAATAGAGAACTTGTGAGCATGCAATGAAGCTGAATGTTGAAAGATTCGGGACAGATGAAAAAGGTATTTCTTCACGCAGCTCGTAGTTAAACTATGGAACTCCCTTCTGCAGGAGGCTGTGATGGCAACCAACTTCAATGGCATTAAAAGAGGATTGGAACAATTAATGGAGGAGAAGAGATGGCTACTATCCATAATGGCTATGTTCTGCCCCCATGGTGGGAGGCAGTGATACTTCTGAATACCAGTTACTGAAAACCACAGCTGGGGAGAGTGATCTTGTGTTATGGTCCTACGTTCAGCGTTCCCAGAGGCATCTGCTTTGCCACTGGGAGAATAGGACGCTAGACTAGATGGCCAGCAGGCTCTTATGTTCTTCCCAACAGCATCAGTACTCTGGCTCTCCATTCTGCCTGCCAATAATAACAATAATTTATTATTTATACCCCGCCCATCTGGCTGATTTTCCCCAGCCACTCTGGGCGGCTCCCAATCAAATGTTAAAAACAGTACAGCATTAAATATTAAAAACTTCCCTAAGCAGGGCTGCCTTCAGGTGTCTTTTAAAGATAAGATAGCTGCTTATTTCCTTCACATCTGAAAGGAGGGCATTCCACAGGGCGGGCGCCACTACCGAGAAGGCCCTCTGTCTGGTTCCCTGTAACCTCACTTCTCACAATGAGGGAACTGCCAGAAGGCCCTCAGAGCAGGACCTCAGTGTCCAGGCTGAACGATGCAGGTGGAGACGCTCCTTCAGGTATACCGGACCGAGGCCGTTTAGGGCTTTAAAGGTCAGCACCAACACTTTGAATTGTGCTTGGAGAGTATATGGGCATAAGTTGTCACTGGAAGTAGCCAAGGGTAGAATTGAGCTGGCCCAGGATCCCCTGAATATCAAGCTGGCTCTGCAACCATCACTTGATGGCACCAGCCTGATCTTGGCCCCATCACTATGCTAACTGCAAGCCAGCAGAGTGTGGAGCAACATTTTGCCTGTATCCCCTCCATGCGGTTTGCAGGGTGGCTGCGCTGCTCAGTCACGCTCCACTATGGCCCAGCCAGGGTTCCAATTTCTCTGTTAAGCATAGCAGCTACATATTGTGGAACATGCAGCTTCAGTAATTTGGGAAGGGCTGTAGCTCAGTGGTAGAGCATCTACTTTACACGCAGGAGATCCCAAATTCAATTCTTTGGCGTCTCCAGGTAGACCTGGGAGAAACCCCTGCCCTGAAACCCTGGAGAGCTGCTGCCAGCCTGTGCAGGCACTACAGAGCCAGGCAGACTCAATATAAGGCACTTTCCTATGTTCCTATATAGTGGTACCTCGGGTCACATACGCTTCAGGTTACAGACTCCGCTAACCCAGAAATAGTGCTTCAGGTTAAGAACTTTGCTTCAGGATGAGAACAGAAATCGTGCTCCGGTGGCGCGGCAGCAGCAGGAGGACCCATTAGTTAAAGTGGTGCTTCAGGTTAAGAACAGTTTCAGGTTAAGTACGGACCTCCTGAACAAATTAAGTACTTAACCCGAGGTACCACTGTACTTAATTCGTTCCGGAGGTCCATTCTTAACCTGAAACTGTTCTTAACCTAAGCACCACTTTAGCTAATGGGGCCTCCTGCTGCCACCGCACCGCCAGAGCACGATTTCTTTTCTCATCCTGAAGCAAAGTTCTTAACCCGAGGTAATATTTCTGGGTTAGCAGAGTCTGTAACTTGAAGCGTATGCAACCTGAAGCGTATGTAACCCGAGGTACCACTGTAGTTAGTTTGGTTCTGGTGGGTTTTGTGGTTTAAAAGCAAAGAAGGCATTTGTGTTTTCGGTTAAAGATATTTTAATCAGCCTGATCATAATCTCGAAATATGTGTGATGAGAAACGGTAAGTGTTGTGTGTTTATTCTGGTGTTATTGTTCAAAGGCGTGTTCTGAAAAAAGTTCAGATGACACACAATTTCAGTGCAGTGTAAAATAGACTCCAAATTGGTGAGTCATATTCTGAGCTCTCTCTCTCTCTCTCTCTCTCTCTCTCTCTCTCTCTCTCTCCCCTGCCTAGCTCACTAATCGCTTATGCCTAGCAAATGACTATCTTATAATGAATTTCACCAGTTGCAATGAACGGGATGGCTGGTTCTGCGGTCTCCTTCCACTGCATTCAGGCTTTTACATGCACCTGCCCTGGAGTCAAGAAGCAAATATAACATTTGCATACACTGCATACATATACCCACATGAAAAAGAAAGAAGAGATCAGAATCATAATGTGCATACGGTTGTGTGCACCTCAATCTCCAAATCAGCAAGGTTGCCTGAACTTTCCCAGGGTTTGGTGTCCTTGCAATGAAGGTCAACGGAGACTGTGACATCTTAAGTACCTGTGGTTTTATTCACACATATATACAACCTGAGCATAGGATGGAAGGGCTCACAGTATTAACGCACCAAGAGACCTTCCTTCCCTGTTAAGTTTGCAGGGAAGCCTCTTGGGGTTCAGTCTGGAGAAATCCGCTCCACTTCCGCATGGGGAGGAGTTGTGGTGAACCGCGTGGCCACCCACTCTCCTCTGGGGGTGGGGGACGTAGTCCCGCATTGCCCGGGGGATCCTGGCTACGTCAGCGACCAGCCAGCCAATCTTCTGGCCGGAGGGTGTGGCCGGGACCATTTAAACAGAGGTGCAAGTCTGAGGGCTTCCTCTTTGGCTCACTTCCTCAATCACCCACCCTCCCTCCCTATTTTGCAGGTTTTAGACATTGGCCTTGCTATGGACCTTGGTTGGTCGCCGTTGAGGGGCTTGGTAGGAATTTTTCCACTTGGCAAATTGGCACAGGACATTTGGTTTCCACCTACATCGTAGTAATCGTCACAACTTTGTTAGGGTTGCGGTTAGGCATTGTTTGACCTTATGATGGGGGAGGGGAGGTGTGGCCATCACCTGCCCCTCCAAGCTTAAGGGTATTCCGTTAAAGGAATCTGGGGGTGTGGATCTTGTCCGAAGCCTGGGACGGGGCTAGGGCCATGACATGACCCCGATGGGAACACAAGGGAGTCGGTATGCATCGACGGGGCTCCCCCTTCCGGTGGTTTACCTTTACTGGACTCCCTGCGCAGCGGGCAGGAGTCAGATATAGTCTGGTCCATTCAGTGCCTAAGCCAATACCACTCACATTCTGTAATCAATAAAGTTGTGGCCAAAATTTGCCCAATAACATTAACTCAATATTTGTGTCCTTGTGTGTGTTATTTCTCAACGAGGGGGGTGGCTTCGGGGTCTTGACACACAAAGAAATGTCTGTGTCTCCATCATCAGCCAAAACTCAGACATCAAAATCTAACAGCCCTGGTTTATTGTTCTCCTTTGTAGGATGGTGTGGCATCCAGCCAGGTAAGGGTGGAGGAATGCCTACCCCTTTCCTGGAGAACATAATCACTTAGCTGTCTCTATGGAAACATAGCTCATCCTTAAGAGATGCTAATGAGAGCACATAACTGGCCAGCTAAGGCTATTACTTTACAAAGATACTAGTCTGACTGGTTCAGCTATTTCTCCTGCTAGATTTTTACACACACACAACAAGGAACAAGAACAACCACCACCACAACCTATAATGATTTATTATGTTCCAGAGTAGGGTATGGAGACATTCCCATCAGAGGAAAAAGATGATTGCAAGAATTCATTCCATTTTGACTGGAATCTGTGCATATAGAATGTAAATTGTGTAACCTCTCTCCCCTGTAACCTGCTAAATGAGTAGATGGTACCATGATCGATGTGCAGCGCATCCATTTTAAACAGTCATAAATGTCACAGGGCTTTCAGGCAAGGCATGTCCAGAGTGAGGAATTAACTCTTTATAGTTGAAAGTATATTTCCAAGTTAGGGAAAGGCATGTCCATCAGTCCCACGTCTCTCAGCTACTCCTAGGTGTGCACCCAGGGAGGAAGTGGTTGCAACAGAGAGGCCCCGCCCCCAACCTCAACTTTTGCATCTCTCCCACCTGAGCTGCATGCAAGCAGACGAAGACTATGCCTTCATGTAGCCCCCACCTGCTCCTCCCTCTTCAGCCCTAGCCTGATCCTGAGAGACAGTGGAGCAGGAGAGGTGGGAGTAACAAGAGGAGGAAGTATGGAAGCCCTTGACTTATGTCTCCCCCCCCTCCTCCCACCTCCTGCCACAGCCTGACCTAGCTCTCTTTTTTCTCCACCCCCCAATAAAGTTTTATTATTTTCCTTACACAATCATTCTTACAATACATTCACCAACATATAAACCTTTTTGCTCTTCTGAGCTTGTGACTTCCCTCCTTCCCTTCAGCTGGTACCCCTTATCAAATCCAATATTTTAATTTTTAACATCTTATCTACATTGTAGGGGTTACTTCAGTCCTGCTAGCGTCTTTAAGTTTTTACAGTTCTCCTGTAGATAAACAGTAGTAAATTTACTCCAATTATCCTGGAATTTCTGGTCGTCCTGGTCCCGAATTCTGCCGGTCAGTTTGGCTAACTCCTCATAATCCATCACTTTCGCCTGCCACTCCGAAATAGTAGGAATTTCTTGTGATTTCAGCCGCAGCTGTGGTATACAAAAAATAATCAGCCTGACCTGGTTCTTGCACCTGTTCTTCACTCTCCAGTCCTTCAGCTTCTCCTGCCTCTGCCTCTCACCTCTTGACTCCCCCAGATCACAAATCCTTTCTTCCAAGCCAGTCTCCAACTCAGCTTCTCCTGCTGCCCATTCCTCAGTATTCCTCAGTATCCACCTTCTAGTGAGGGGTGGGTAATTAATCTTGTTAATTTCTACCCACTCAACACATGCCTTTCCATGCATGCAGGCAAGCAAGAAGCATTATCAGAGTTCAAGGACGCATTCCAGCCAGGTAAAATTACTCAAGGAAGGTGCGAAGCAGGGCCACTGAGAGGTGTGGCCTGGGGAAAGTCTTGAGGGCCAGATAGGGAGGACTGGAGGGCCGCATCTAGACTGCAGGCCTAAGGTCCCGGTCCCAGCCCCCTGATTATTGCAGCCCTTTAAAGTGTTTTCCTTTGAGAACCACATAGATTCTGATATTTCCAAAAGTCTTGGACATTTTCCCTTTCATCTTAGACACTTTTTTCCTACCATTTTTTATTTTATTTCTACCAACAAGAATATAAAATGTTGATAGTGTTCCTCTTATATATGGCTCCTGAGGAGGTCAGCTGAACTCTGCCATCACTGAACACTCTCATTATATATTGAATAATATGCCTAATGTGAAATATGGATGGAAACATTATGTTCCCCTGCATTGTAATGGTTCACTTAATGTTTCAAATTAAGCCAGAGTGTCATCCTTAACAAAGTCTATAATTCTAGAGAAACTGTGATGTTTCTTCCTTGAAAAGATCCCCAAAGATTATTAACATGGGTAAGTTTTATCATTATGAAAGTTACAGGAGACAGTTTGGGAACTTCATCTGAGCTTGAATTTTCCCCAAACTGTATATTCAGTAATGGATTTCTGTACAGTACTCCAGTACCGCTTCCTTTAGCATAGGAAGGCTTTTAATGGCTGTTTCACACCATTCTGTTCCAGGGCTAACAAAGGAACATCTTCAGATTTCATAAACTGAAGTGCTGCAATTTGTGGCATGAAGTAATATAGGAATGTACTGGCACCAATGGAAGCCAAAAGCAGCTTTAGGAAAGGTGTGTGTGGTGTTGTCAGGATTGTAATGTCATTGAGGTGGTGGGGGAAAGGGTTAAACTCCTTGCCCTTTCAACATAGTCCCAATCCTGATTTGTCCAATGGGTTGGGCTGCATATGAAACCTACAGCCTAACCCTTATTCATGTTTACCCAGAAGGCAGTGCTACTGAATTCAAATATTCCCAAGTTGGCATGCATAGAACAGCAACCTTACTTTATGGAATGGGCAGCTGAAACTTCAGATCAAGCCAAAGGGCGCCAGGCTCACACAGATCCACCTCTCATGGCTGAGATCCAGCGAAGGGGTCAGTGGCTGCTCTGGCAGTTGAAGGGACTTGGTAGTGGAGGAAGAAGCAGATTTATGACCATATTGTGGGTTCTGCTAAATCCATTCCCTTTCTCCTCAAATCCCTTGCACTGTTCTTTGGTAAAAAACCAGCAGGAGATCTTAATTTTCAACCCTCCACAAAGGTGAGCAAAATGTAGACTGGGATATACTGGTAGTCTCTAATTTGCAGTAGCTCTGCAAGCATTTTTCTCCCAATTGTTTAACAACAGCAACAGTGACAAAATTTAATCTCTCATGCCCTGAATTACACTGCTCAGATGGAGCAGGGGGTGGAACCAAAGACTCAAAGTGAGAACTAGGAGTGGATTTTTGTGTGAAAGGACTCCATCCAAGTTCTGGTACACAGAGCAAAATAAATTCCTTGCTGCAAAATTCTTTGGTTCCTTGTCTTTTGCACCTGTCTTTGGTTTTGATGAATCTTGGGATTCTCCTAATAGGCAAAGTAGATCCCAGAAGTCTGAAGTCTGCTCACTCCTGCCTTAAGGCAGCTTAAATGATGTTCTGGAAGTTGAAGGAAGTAGGCTATTGGTAGAGAAGAGTGAAAAACAAATAATGGAAGAGGGAAAGGTACCGTATTTTTTGCACCATAACACTCACTTTTTTTCCTCCTATGCGTGTTATGGAGGGAATGCCTACGGGTGGCATGCCTACGTATTTTCCTCCTCTAAAAACTATGTGTGTGTTATGGTCAGGTGCGTGTTATAGAGCGAAAAATACGGTAAGCTCCATTTTCCAAATCCTTTTTGTGATGGGTGTTCTATCAAAGATGCCTCCCATAAGAGACTGAAAAGGTCATGGAAGCAGCCTAAAATCCCACACACACTTATTCATTTATTTAATGGTGCTTGTACAACACCCCACCCCCAAAATAAAGTTATCTGGGTGGCTTACAATAAATATCAAAACTATTTAAATATAAAATATTGCTGCAAGGTAGGCTAAGCTGAAAGAGAGAGCGACTATTCCAAGTCCACCTGCTGAGGTTTATTGCTAAGTAGGAATCTGAACATGGATCTCTCCTTTGCTTGAGTCTGATGCTCTCACCTGTGGGATCGGCAACCTATAGCCCTCAGCCTGTTTTCATAAGGTCCTTGACCTAATTTCATGAGAGTGGTGAGCAGATAAATAATTGGGTACCACTGGAATATGGCTCTTGGCGGATCCCACCTGATGAAGCACAACCCTGGACAGAAAAAAGTCACCTACCTTTGCCCTAACCTGCATTGCCTCTAATATGCACATGTAGTCAGCCATCCCCCTGGAATTGGGAGACCCAACTCATTTCAGATAGCAGGGTCCTTCCATTGAGAATTTCGTGTCTCTCCATAAGGGAATGAACTTGGAATGCCTGATTTAAAACCAGTTTAGGTCCCTGGGAGTACACAGTTGCTCACTCATGAAGATGGGCCCACTTACAAAGGAATATTCAGACTCCCCAAAACACAGACTGGCAAATTGTTCCATCGTTGGGCAACCCCCTGTTGTCACAGAGTTGTCCAAGATTTGCACTGCACCAGCCACTATGGGTGGGGGGAAGAAATCTGATTCAATTCGACTTTGAAGGCCGTTTGCATTTTTGCAAAATGGTAGGAGAATCAAAGCATGGCTATCCTTCATGTTTTGCACTTCTCTGAATTTAGTACAGCTTGCCAGTCAAGCGATTTTTGCAAAGAGTCGCCCATCCCCACCAACCTCATGCCAGTTTCCTCAGATTAGAGATCAGAGTTTTCCCCCTCACTGAAATATGTCCAAGTTCAGTATTCACTTATGGTCTGACTTGTTCTTCTGTTGCCTGTCTTTCCTTTATTACACATGGATCACATTTTGCATGTATGCAGCCTCCAAGAAAAGAAAGTCTATTCTCATACAGACAGACACCAGCAGGGTGATTCACCATCCATTGCCTAACCCAAGGTGATGAATATTGATTTTTGTATAATGTATTTTTGGCTGCGAGAGCTCCTTCGCAGAAAGGATCATCTTCATGCATTTTTAAAATCTAAGTAGATGGGATATACCTTTTGTGGTCATAAACATCTTATGATTCAGTGATTTAATATATATATATATATATATATATATATATTTACTCACACTTTTCTTCCTCAAATGTGGTGCTTCCTATTTCCCACCCCCCTACATCACAGCTCGCTTTCCCTCCTACTGAGACTCTTGCTCACCACATTTCTTTGTTGCTTCCTTTCATCTGGTCCTTTTTCTTATTCACTTGTTTGCCTTCCAATTACAAGTGGGCCCAGCAACAAAATGTTGAAGTGTCAAGGGCTTCTGTTCAGAGTTCCAGCCAGCCAGCCATGCCATCTTCTAAGAGACTCCATTCCACCACCACCCAGTTTCCCATTCCTTCTCCAACAGTCAATCATCATCCCATGGTCACTGAACAGGCTCACTCCTCGTTGGACTCTTTTGGGTCTCTTTTGGGGGTTTATCCCCTTAAGGAGTATGTTCTTGTGCATGAATGGTGCTGTTTTGGTTGCATAAGGATTGGCACTCAGCAAATGAGTTTCCTGTTAGTATACAGGATATAGATATTGTAGTTATGCCTATTCTAGATCTAGCAACTGCATGAATTATCTCCTTCCAAATTCTTCATGTGGGCTCCATTTTCCAAAAGCCAAGAGGGCCCAGAATACTGAATTTCAAACTGTGGGGGCAGGTATTGTGTGCTTCATACCATTGTATGCATTCATTCAGGGGCATAGGAAGGGGGGTGCAGACCGCCCTGGGTGAGGGGGTGACAAAATGGCACACCGTGGAGGGCAGAACTTACCACAGGGCCTGGCCTGCAGTGTGCCTGAGCCACGCATCTCTCCTGGGAGTGAGGTGGTGGTTTGGGCCCCGTGCTGCCCAAAATGGCAGCATGGGGCTTGCGTCTACTAGGCAGACTCTGTGGGCAGCTCACCGCATGGCACCACACCGCCCCCCTGGGCGGATTGCCGCGGCCCCCATGGATGGATCACCACAGTGCCCCATGCATGGATTGCCCCACCCCTCTGGGTGGCTGGAGCAGCTAGCTACGCTCCTGCTTTCATTGACTTGTCATTGCTCCCTCAACGTGTTCAGGAGAAAACAGGTAATACAATAAAATGGATAAATGAGTTTCTTTCTTTGTCTGATGGCATTTAAAATACCATTACACTCGAGTAGCTAGCTAGTGAATCCCATGGGTTGATTGGTTGCACTTATATGCCACATTTCCACAAGCTTTGCCCAAATCAGCTGACAGCAAACACCCAAAACATTAAAATAGAGAACATTGGAATTACAAATATAAAAGCTACAGTACATGTTAGCAGTGGCGTAGCGTGGGTTGTCAGCACCCGGGGCAAGGCAAGTAATTTGTGCCCCCTAACCCGTGGATTTGCGCCCCCTAACCCATGGATTTGCACCCCCTACCCCTAACCCCCAGATGTTGCGCCCGGTGCGGCCGGCCCCCCCTGCACCGCCCACGCTACGCCACTGCATGTCAGTAACTTCAAAATTACAAAAAAAAACCCAACAGTTTAGCAGACACAGAATAAATCCAACCAATCTAGGCTTACGTACATGAATGCAAAACAAAAACAAAAGTTAACCGACAATAAAGTTTTTGGTACTGGTCTACCTGCCCTCCAAAGAGCCTGGCTTACATACAGTTCAGAGGTGAGGGATGCATGATGTACAACTGGCTCCCACACCTCTCCTCCAAAGGAAGCTGGCAGGACCAAAAGGCAAATGTTGAGGAGAGCCATGAGGACAAGTCTCTCCCCCAGCCTCTTGCAAGTACCAACTGCTGAGGCAGGTTATAAGCAGTAGCTACGGGTGCAGGGTGGTATGCAAATAAAATAAAAAATATGGGGGTTTTTTTTGCTCTGCTGGCCCTCATCTGCCCACCTTCTTAATTGCAAGTTGTCCAAGCAAAGGCATTGCCTGTCAGGTTCCCATTCTTCCTTAGTGTTGCCATTGTAGAACTCATCAGGGAAGAAGGTGGGGAGAAAACTTGAAGGTGTTTGTTGTTCCTTTCATTGGCTCTGGCTGCACCTACTCTTTCGGCTCCCTGTCTTCCACCCCGCCAGTCCCAAGAGGCACCAGCCACCTCTGTGTTAAGGGAACACAGGTGTTCTTTTGTTGGTAAGCCTAGAGCGATCCTTCACACAGTACTCAAGCTAGCCACCATCATAGCCTCCTCCTCTCCTGTGGGTGGAGAAGAGAAAGTGTGCTAGAGACATGCACACAGTCTCATTCCGACTGACAAATACCTGGAGCCCTTGTTCAGCTCCCTTTTCTGGCTTGCTGTGGTTCGACATCCTTTGCTGTGTACCCAGAGGAGAATGCCAGGAAATGCTTGTTTGAAAAGCCGCAGCTAACAGATTGGGAAATATACCGTATTGGCCTGAATATAAGCCTCACTTTTCCCCCCAATTCCGACCGTGAAAAGTTAAAGTGCGGTTTATATTCGCTACCTTACGTTATGCAGCCAGGAGCAAGGGGCAAACAGTGCCAGGAGTGAGGTAAAGCAGCACCCACCCCGCGCATAGTCCCCCATCCTCTCCCCCAAGGCCGGGAAGTGAAAGGCCACGGCAACACAGCGCAGCTCACCACCCTCAACCCTGCCCAGTGTGACAGGCTTCTTCTGGTTTTAAAGTAACAGGATATAACTGAGATAGAAACTGTTGTCTTTTTGGTGAACTGGGGGGCGAAAGGGAGAAGTTAATTACTTTAAGACATTCTTCTTTGTTACTGTGTCCCCCTAGAAGAAGTTTGAAACTGTTACAACTGCAGCTGGGCTAAGGGGATTTTCCACTTCAAAACAACTCTGACTCTGATCGTGAGATTGACCTTGGGCTATATCTTGAGGGTTATGGCAGATGGGAAAGAGAAGATAGATTTGTTACAAGCAACGAGGTCTGGCAGAGTATTTCGCACAGACGGTGGGCTGCAAAGAAGGGCTTCGACATCTGGCCCTTCTGGTTTACCAACAGTAACCTCATCGGCACAACCTAAATCCAAAGGTATGGCAGCTGACGATGCCCTGGCTCAGGCACTAGGAAAAATAAATGAATCTTTGGAAAGAATAAGTAAACAAGTAGCCGAGGCATCGGGCAAAATTGATCAAAATACCACAAGTATTAATAATTTGGGACAGAAGGTAAATACCAATACAGAAACTATCCAGAAATTACTGCAGGAATCCACCTCGACACGAAAGACAGCCGAAGAGGCTAAGGAAATTGCAACTGCTACAGCCACTGTTGTAGAAGAGAAGATACCACCGTTGCACAAACAACTTGAAGACCACAAGTCAATACTGTCTATGATTGAGTTGAAGGAGAAACAAGCAAATTTAAGGGTCAGGGCCGTACCTGAATTGGAGAAAGACAATTTGATTGAATTTCTTACGCAGGAATTTGCAGACTTTTGGAACCCAGATTTGGGGAAGGATAGTTTCAACATAGCGAGTGCTTTCAGGCTTGGAAAAGGAGGGAGGAAGAACAGGGTGAAGAAGAAGAAGAAGAAGAGTTTGGATTTGATATCCCGCCTTTCACTCCCCTTCAGGAGTCTCAAAGCGGCTAACATTCTCCTTTCCCTTCCTCCCCCACAACAAACACTCTGTGAGGTGAGTGGGGCTGAGAGACTTCACAGAAGTGTGACTAGCCCAAGGTCACCCAGCAGCTGCATGTGGAGGAGCGGAGACGCGAACCCGGTTTCCCAGATTACGTGACTACCGCTCTTAACCACTACACCACACTGGCTCTCACAACAAACAGTGAGAGACTGTTTGTTGTTTTTTTTTTGTTTTTTTTATAATAATTTTTATTACATTTTTCCAAATTACAGAAAAAACAGAAGGAAAAGCAGAATAGAAGAGAGAAAGAAAAAAGAACAGAAAATCACATCCATTTCAACAGCTTATTTCAAATTTCCATTGGACTTCCCCACATCTCCCGCATAATGCATTCTTGATAATAAAGTCATCAGCAAATTATACCCTTATTTCGTGTGTTTCTTTATATTTTCAGTTGCAATTTAAGTTTAAATCTCTTATTTTCCATTTACTCTAAGAATATAACATGATATCATTTTTACCCATTTAAACCTTGATTCTTTCACAAATGTTAGCAATTTCATAGATAATTAAATTTCATTGCTGGGGCTAACGTTCCAAATCATACGACGTCTTATGTTTCATACAACTTATAATATTTTTGCAAATAGTCTTTAAATTTTTTCCAGTCCTCCTCCATTGCCTCTTCTCCCAGGTCTCGGATTCTTGCAGTCATCTCGGCCAGTTCCATGTAGTTCATCAATTGCGTCTGCCACTCCTCCAGTGTGGGCAAATCTTGGGTCTTCCAATACTTGGCGATAAGAATTCTTGCTGCAGTTGTAGCATACATAAAAAAAGTTCTGTCCTTTTTTAACACCTTCTGGCCGACAATGCCCAGAAGGAAGGCCTCTGGTTTCTTGGGAAAGGTGTACTTAAACACCTTTTTTAACTCGTTATAGATCATTTCCCAAAAGGCCTTCAATCTTGGACAAGTCCACCAGAGGTGAAAGAATGTCCCTTCAGCCTCCTTGCATTTCCAACATTTATTATCAGACAAATGGTATATCTTAGCGAGCTTGACTGGGGTCATGTACCACCTGTAAACCATTTTCATAATGTTTTCTTTCAAGGCATTACATGCCGTAAACTTCATACCGGTGGTCCATAACCTTTCCCAGTCCTCAGACATAATATTGTAACCAATGTCTTGAGCCCATTTTATCATGGCTGATTTAACTGTCTCATCCTGAGTGTTCCATTTAAGCAGCAAGTTGTACATTCTCGATATTACCTTGGTCTTTGGTTCTAACAACTCTGTCTCAAGTTTCGATTTTTCCACCTGGAATCCTATTTTTTTGTCTAACTTAAAAACCTCATTAATTTGGGCATAATGTAGCCAATTTTGCACCTTATCCTTTAATTTTTCAAAGCTCTGCAACCTCCAATTACCTCCAATGTTTTCTATTATTTCCCAATATTTCGGCCAATATGCCTCCATATTGGATGTTTTCCGAGCTTTGGCCTCTATTGGTGAAATCCACCTCGGGGTTTTACTTTCCAATAAGTCTTTGTATTTTTTCCAGACCATAAATATTGCTTTTCTGACAATATGGTTTTTAAACATTCCATGTGTTTTCCCCTTGTCATACCACAAATACGCATGCCAACCTAACGAATTATTAAAGCCTTCCAGATCTAGGACATCAGTGTTTTCCAATAAAATCCAATCTTTCATCCAGCAGAAGGCCGCAGCTTCATAGTATAACCTTAAGTCCGGCAGGGCAAACCCCCCTCTCTCCTTTGCATCAGTTAGTATTTTAAACTTTATTCGGGGCTTTTTGCCCTGCCAGACAAATTTAGAAATGTCCTTCTGCCACTTTCCGAAACAATCCACTCTGTCCACAATCTGCAAGGCCTGGAACAGAAACAACATTTTTGGCAAAACGTTCATTTTTATAGCTGCAATTCGGCCTAACAAGGATAGTTTCAATCTTGACCAAATTTCTAGATCTTTTTTAACTTCTGACCAACATTTTTCATAATTATCTTTAAATAAATTCAAATTCTTGGAGGACAGATTGACCCCCAGGTATTTCACTTTTTTAACAATGTTTAGTTCTGTTTCCTTCTGAAATCCCTCTGTTTCAGTAACCGTCAAGTTTTTCCCTAACACCTTAGTTTTTTGTTTATTCAGCTTAAAACCCGCCACCCGACCAAATTTCTGAATCAATTCCAAAACTCTTTTTGTACTAGGTTCTGGCTCCTGTAATGTTAAAACCAAGTCATCTGCAAATGCTTTCAGTTTATATTGTTTCGCTCCGACCCGTATTCCTTGTACCTACCGTATTCCTTGTACAGGGTGAGAGACTGTTTGATCACCCTCCAAACAAAAGAGGAGAGAGACAAAATCTTGAGTCTGCACTTCCAGAAGACCTTGGAAATACATCAGTCAAAAGTGGAAATATTTAAGGATATTCTGAAACATCTTTTGGACCTTAGGTCCAATTATAGAGATTTGGTCGCCCTGTTGAGAAGCAACGGAATCATTTTTAGGTGGAAATTCCCCCAAGGCTTATCCTTCAGTTATAAAGGGAAGAAGATAAAAATAAGATCAGAAGACGACAAAGATAAATTTTGGAGAGACCACGGAGAAGACCTGCAGAAGAAAGTTACAGGAGAGCTAAGAGCACTTGTAAGTGAAACTTTAGACATACCAGATTTACCTCCGGAACTAAAAGACCGCCTGAAGAAGGTGATACCACCGACAGAACAGGAACAGGCACTGGGTGCAGTTGGAGGAGAAGTAAAGTAACTACATCATGGCTCTGCAACTATTAAGTTGGAATTGTAATGGTTTGAACTCCCCTCAGAAAAGGAGATCTGTGTTTCATTTATTAAAAAAGGAACAATTGGACTTGATTTGTTTACAAGAAACACATATAACAAGGTTACACAGGAAACTACTGATTAATAAAAGACTTGGTCAGGAGTTCATTTCATCGGACAAGGTTAAAAAAAGAGGGGTTGTGATTTATGCAAAGGACAGATTATTACCGAAATTTATCTTTAAAGATGACCAAGGAAGATTTGTGGCAATTGAAATTCAAATACAAGGAGAAAATTTTTTGATAGTAGGAATTTATGCACTAAATGAGGGGAAATTTGATTTTTTTAAAAAGTTGCATGAGACCCTGATGGACTATCTGGATTATAATGTGATTTTGATGGGAGACATGAATGGAGTGGTATCTACACATATGGACAAGGCACAAAGACAGGTAGTCACTAAGGATGGTAGACTACCGAAAACTTTCTTTGAGATGACAGACAACTTGGACTTAGTTGATATTTGGAGAACAAAGAACCCCATGGCTAAAGAAGGAACCTTCTTTTCTGAAGCCAATATGACATGGACAAGAATTGACCAAATATGGGTAACTAGAGGAATGGCACCAAAGACAAGAAAAGTGGACATCTGTCCAAAAACCTGCTCCAACCATAATGCTGTTAAGATGGAAATGAAACTAATACCAACTGGCTCCTTTAGATGGAGGATGAATGACACCTTATTCAGAGATGAAGAAGTGCTTAAGAAGGCCCAAAAAACCTTGAGAGACTATTTTGAGATAAATATGAACACCAATGTGGAAAAAAGAGTAATCTGGGACGCAAGTAAAGCGGTTATGAGAGGGTTCCTGATACAACAGAATGCATTAAAGAAGAGAATCCAAAATGAGAAGAAGGATAACATTTTGGAGAAAATAAAGGAAAGTGAAAAAAAATTGAGAGCAAAACCAAAGTCTCAAGAGATTTTGAGAGAAATAAAGTTATATCAAGTGCAATATATGAAAATGATGAATCAGGAGATAGAATGGAAAATTAAACAAATGAGACAAAAGACATTCGAGTCGGCTAATAAATGTGGGAAATTGCTGGCTTGGCAAATGAAAAAAAGACAAAAATTAAATACAGTTACAAATTTAGAAGTGGAAGGAAGGAATATACAAAACCCAGCTGAGATTAGAAATTGTTTCCAGAGGTATTTCAAACAACTATATACACAAGCTCTCATGAGTCTTTGGGGCAAGCCATTATAGTGGTACCTCAGTTTATAAACTTAATCCATTCTGGAAGTCCGTTCTTAAACCGAAACTGTTCTTAAACCGAGGCGCACTTTCCCTAATGAGGCCTCCTGCCGCTGGTGCCTTTCCACTGTTCAGATTCCATTCTTAGACTGAGGTAAAGTTCGCAAATCGGGACACTACTTCCAGTTTTGCGGAGTTTGTAAACCAAATCGTTTGTTAACAGGACTGCTCTTAAACCGAGGTACCACTGTATTGTTCAAGGTGATATACTGCTTTACATTTATAGTGCATATGGGGCCTTAAACTACTACCCTTATTTCCATTCTATTGTGTTTAGCTGTCTCCGAACTGATTTCTTCCAGACTTTTGCATCAGAAGACAACAGATTAAATATTAACCCTTGGAGGAGGAAATGTAAATGGAGTGGATCCAGGCTTAGTCATGCTTAGAGCAGGCTGATTCAAACTAACAAGACTCAGGGTGGCTGAGCTGACTTCCACGAGACCATGGTATGTATGACTAAGCCTAGGTCCAGCCCTATGGCTGCTATCCAAAGGAGGAGCAATGCATGGGAGAAAGCAAGATGCATGACTGCAATCTGGATTGTTTTCACTATTGTGTGGTAACTGTTGGGATATTCCATTTCCACCTTAAGGAACAGGCATGATTGTTGTGTGTCACGTGTCTGTTTACACTCCAGCACAGCTTGCTGGGAACTTCCGTTTAGCCATCTTGCTTTGGACATGAAGGAGATCAGACATGTTTCCTTTTGTCCTGATGTACGCTGAATAAACTGCTTGTAAATATGCTCACACAGCCTCTCCTGCTACTTCTGTTGCGCAGTGTTTACTCTGCTGAGTAGCATGCCCTAACTTCTGAAGCTCGGGTCGCAGATTCATGCTGCACCAAGAACTGGGGTTTGCCCGGCACACTGGCCAGTGGGCTGGAGCCAGCTGGGGGCCTGCCAATTGCCCCTGTTTCCTTGGTTGCATGCCAACAGTAACCAGCTACCAAGGAGGACAGGGATCGTGCACCTTGAATAGTTAATATCATTATAGTCCCATCTTTCTTCCACCCAGGTATTCAAGGCAACAAACAGGTGGCCTGATCAGCTTAGAACCTTCAGCAGAGTGGCTGCATCTTGTGCTTTCAGGCCATGCTGGGAAAGAGGACCCAAAGAATCCTAGGAACTATAGTATGTTGAAAATGCTGGGAATTGTAGCTCCATGATGGGTAGTGTCAGGGAACTGACATCGGAGCCAGAGGCGGAGGCGAGGCTCTCAAATGATGCTGGAGAAGGGCCCAGCAGGGGGAGAGGCGGCTCACCAGCTGGGGAAGGAAATCAGTGTAACACCAGGGATAAAGGGGGGCAGATGGGGGAATCGGCGAGGGGGCTCCAGGACTCCTCACCGGAGATCAGCGAGGAGAGCACGGGTCCTCCGCTACCCACACCCTCCCTGCACAGAAGACTTCCGCGCAGGGAGAGTAGGAGGAGACTTGGAGTCAAACAACTTTTATGCTGGAAAAGGTTTAAGAAACGCCCACTGATGATTCTGCCAGCGACTGAACAGCCACGAAGTGTAGGGCTGTCCAGACAAAAATGGTTTAACAAGGCAAACTAGCCAGGAATGGCACCAACTTGCGCACGAGTAACCCCTACAGTTATTACAGGTAGCTACAGTTCCTTCAGGATTTGCGGGTGGGGGGAAAGCCATGTGCTTTAAATATACTTAACACACGCTACTAAAGATTGCCTGTGAATGGAAGTGCAAACCTACATCCAGGGCAGACGTAAACTGCCTATTAAATTGCAGAGAGAGTTGGGTGGGGAGACCTCAGCCAGCTCTGGGGAAGAGAGGTTGGCATCCTGTCCCCTGTACTGTAGCATACAGTTATCCACATTTGGTCTGTTAGTTGGTTTAAGCTAGACAATCCATGGCACCATCCACATAGTGTCTATATTAACTCTGGTATCAGAGGTAGTAAGCCTCTTTCTGGCAGTTGTTGGGATTCATGTTTACAAGAGTGCAGTTTTGCTTGGGGGCTTCTCACAGGCAACTTGACTGGTCACTGCGATAACAGATTGCTGGGCTTTGGTCTGATCCGTCAGTCTCTTCTTATTGGGTGAGAAGCTATCATGCTGTTGGCACTCCCGGGTAGCATTAGGAAAAATGTGGTTAGTGCACATATTTTTCCAATAATGCAGAAAGGCTCCATCTCCTGGACCACATTAGCTAATTATCTCTCAAGTCTCTGGCTCAAATCTGATGCGGTCCTTGGCTGTTATCTTTAATGGATCTGACCATTGTAGTTTATGTTCTGATTTCACTTTAAAAACATATTATTATATGAAAATGAATCTGCAACTTGTTTTATGGCATTTGCTCACTTTCGGTGCTGAAAAAGTTAACTGGCATATCATATTGCAGTAGCTGTCAGATGGACATTGTGATTAATTGCTTGCTAATGGTCACTTGAGATTTCTGCCGATGAGGCTTAATGGTTACTGGAGAGGACACACCCCATGTTGCTTGGAAAGACAATAGAGAAATAGTTGGGGGGGGGGTTGTAATTAAGTCTGCAAATGAGAATAGCTGTTCATGAGTAGCCCAAATACTAATCAGCCAAGATGGGCTGCATGCAGGGCTGATAAGAGGCTTGGAAATTCCTAGGCTCCACATGATAAGCCACAGAGGAAGGCAAGGTAAGGAGATGCAGAAGAGGATGGCTGAGTTATTTCTCTTCTGCCAAACTAGGCTGACAGGAGGACAGAGAAGGGAGGTCAGTCTGCTCCTAAAGGAAGCAAGGAGCAACTGCCCAAGACTTATGTGATATATATATCAGGGGCAGTGGTTCCCCCCAGATGTTGTTGACCCCAACTCCCATTAGCCCCAGCTAGCACGGCCCATGGTCAGGGATGATGGGAGTTGTATTCCACAACATCTGGAGGTCAGCATGTTGGCTATCCCTGATTAAGTGTGTGTGTATATGTCATTAAAAAAAAACTAAATAAGAATCTGCCATCCTCAGAACCTCTCACTTAGAAGTGGATAAGAGAGCGATATCCTGTTGCATAGGCCCCAGCTCTCTAAGGATAGCACTGCAACTTGATTTCCTTTAGAGCAGCCTTTCTCAAGCTGTGGGTCCCCAGATGGTGTTGAACTACAACTCCCATCACCCCTAGCTAGCAAGGCCGGAGCTCAGGGGTGATGAGAGTTGTAGTTCAACAACATCTGGGGACCCACAGGTTGAGAACGCTGCTTTAGAGGAAAGAGCACTAGAGATGGTGGTGGTGGTGATGATGATGATGATGATGATAATAATAATAATAATAATAATAATAATAATAATAATAATATATTTACCTATCTTTTGTAATGGTTGACTTGGTGTTTTTTTTATTTTTTCCTTTGGGTATGTATATGAAACTTAATAAAAAGAAATATAATAATAATAATAATAATAATAATAATAATAATAATAATAATAATAATAACAACAGAATTTTAAAAACATGATAAAACATCAAACATTAAAAACTTCCCTAAACAAGGCTGCCTTCAGATGTTTTCTAAAAGTCAGATAGTTGTTTATTTCCTTGACATCTGATGGGGTGTGGCATTCCACAGGGCGGGCGCCACTACCGAGAAGGCCCTTTGCCTGGTTCCTTGTATAACCTCACTTCTCGCAGAGAGCTCACTCTGGATCAAGACTTTGCTGGTGCTCTAGGTGGGGCAGCTCTAAAGCAACTCCACTGATGCCTGGCTGTTGTTGGCACAACACTTCCTCCTGTCCAATCCTCTGACTTGAAAATGTCTGGTTTCTTTAACTTCCCTGGACAGCTCCCAGGCTATCTCAGCATCCTTGGTCTGAAAGAACACCCCCACACTGCTGGACAGCTCCACTGTCTGAGCAGTAGGAAGGGGACCAGAGCCCCTCAGTGCCAGTTCTGTGGGAAATGAGACATTTTTTAAAAGCCTTGTGCATTTGTCATATAAACAAGTTGCACATGCATATTTATAATAATGTGGGCAGATTTTTATTTTTTTTAATGTTACTGCGGAACATAAGGAACAAGAACAGGGCATTTCTTAAAAAACCCTATCCTTAATCATTCCCAGTTCCTCACCATTGCTGCAAAACTATGAGATAATACTGTGATTTCTTTATTTTTGCTTTGTCAAAAATCTCCCTTTCCCCCACATATCGCTCCAAGGCTGGAGCTGCTTCTGTGAGGTAGTACTGACTTTTTGCAAAAGGGAGTGGTGGGCAAGTGATGCCTTCTCGTCTCAGATCCAGCACCGTTGTTTTAATGCCGAGCTTGAACGGATTTTTTTTTTTATGAGTTGCTTTTGGCAACAGCTGGCATCATTATTTGCTGGGCTCAGGCTCCGCCACTGCAATTCAAATGATATCGTTTCACTGACAGAGCATATGCTCCTGCTTTTTATTAATCTACAAGCATTAGCTATGCATGCGTATACTCTGTAATTAACAAGCAGCCCTTTCCGTGGTATGAAGCATTTTTTAACAAAACAAAACCCTGCGACAAGCAACTTTCTATTGAAGGAAGTGTAGCAGATCCTTTTCAACATGAATGTATGCAATGGCAGCTCATTAGGATATTGTTACAAAAGAGAGAGAGAGAGAGAGAGAGAGAGAGAGAGAGGGTGACTCAGCTCACTTCCTAAACAGTAGGACATTCCGGGAATGGCATCTTTACAAGGTATATTTCCTGGTAATAAGAAAACACTGGAAACCTACCATCTTTTTTTTTATAATATCTGGTTATTTACAGACCTACAAATAGAGCACATTGGAGGCAAGCTGAATCATAAACCAAGGCATACTGCTGCCCCCAAAGTCAGTGCACCCAAGGGCATTTTTGCCTGCAACCAGCTACTACAAAATTGCAGCTTGCTCTGCCTGAATTCAAAGCAGCAACAGTTATTGTGCTGTTCCTACTGGGGCATTCCAAAGGCTGGGCAGAAATTTCCAGCCATTAAGGGCCATTAATATCTTATTGTTTACCATCCACTGCTCTCAGTGATTCATCTTGTTCATGGAAACATTGAGTTTAGCACTTTAGGAGTGAATCGCTAATAAAACAAAATACAGAGAAGCCCTGGAAGCTTGGGGGTGAGTGGGAATCTGAAATCTGCTTGCTGCTGTGCATCTGTGGAGGAAGACAATAAGGTTAAGGATGAGCAGTTGCTTTGCATACTTAAGTGTTCTGCACCAAATCCAGTGCTTGCACTCGGCTTGCATAGAAAATATACACAAAGCCTAGAGCAGAGGTCAGCAACCTTTTTCAGCCATGGGCCAGTCCATCGTCCTTCAGAGCATGTGGTGGGCCGGACTATATTTTGAAAAACTTTCAGGGACGTGGGTGGCGCTGAGGGTTAAACCACAGAGCCTAGGGCTTGCCGATCAGAAGGTCAGCATTTTGAATCCCCATGACGGGGTGAGCTCCCGTTGCTCGGTCCCTACTCCTGCCAACCTAGCAGTTCGAAAGCACATCAAAGTGCAAGTAGATAAATAGGTACTGCTCCAGCGGGAAGGTAAATGGCGTTTTCATGCACTGCTCTGGTTCGCCAGAAGGGGCTTAGTCATGCTGGCCCTTTACCCTTTACCTTTAACTTTCAGATTTCATAGAATTGTAGAGTTGGACGGGACCCTGAGGACCATGTGGTCCAACACTCTACAATGCAGGAATATGCAGCTGTCCCTTACGGGGATCAAACCTGCAACCTTGGCATTATCAGCACCACACTCTAATCAACTGAGCTATCCAGGGGATATGTTGCAAGAGATGTGTCCTACCAAGTAGGACACAGGAGTTATACAGAACAGGCATTTTAAATTAAAGAAGCCTGCTTAACACCCCTTGTGCCCTCTGGTTGACCTGAGGCGCTTGCTGTTTCCTCAGCTTGTGTCACTGAGTCAAAGCCTCCTACCTGCTTTCTGAACTCTCTCACTGATGTAAGGCATGTTCACATCATGTTACATTCAATGAGTGAACCATCTGTGTTACATAAATAGTTGAGCTATATGCTCATCCAGTTATTCACGTGTAACATTCAATGATCGTACCAGCTGTGTAGCTGTGCTTATAATAGCTAAGCTGGTCAAATAAAGCAGTGTACAGCTTTTCACAAGCACCCTTCTATACATGTAGAGACAGCTTATAGCTGTAAGACCAGTTGAGAAGGTGGTGGTAATTTGCTTGTGACCTTGAACCTTCAGGTACTTGTCCATCTTCCAGAAGCTGCTATGGTCAGTCAGAATCTTCTCTGCAACTGCCTCCAAGCTGCCATTTCTCTCTTTCTCTCCAGCAAAATTCAAGATTACAAAAAGCAATTCTTTTAGCCATTTCCCAGGTAGGTAAAATACAACACAAAGTCCAGGGCCATGAAATAGCCACTAGCCGTTAAAAGGCCATTTATCAGAACTCCTTTGCCCACTACCAAGTGTCAGGTTCTTGAAAATCCAAAAAGAGCAAAAGCAAATGCTATTTTGCAAAAGTGAAGCACATATTTATGGGTTTACAAAAAAAGGAGTATGTAGACAAATAACAGAACATTGCAGTTAATTTTTTATTGCCTGGGGTTGCTTTGTATTATGTCATTTTCACCAGATGAGATGTTGAATTGGAGCAGATAAAATATTCTCATGAAGGCCTTTTTTAAAAAATAACACACACACAACAACAAATCCAATCAATATAGCCCCCTGATTGCTGAATGCAATGGATTTGATTAATCAAATATGTGACTCATATTTTCTTTTGGTTCCAAACTTATTGTAATGGTTCTAGGGGTTGCTCGTGCGTAAGCCGGTGCCAACACCTGGCTGGATTGCCTGAGTGAACCTTTTTTGTCCGGACAGCCACTCACCCGTGGCTGTCTCAATCGCTGGCAGAATCCGTCAGTGGGCGTTTCTTAAACTTCTTCCAGCAAAGAAGCTCTTTGACGCCTAGTCTCCTCCTACTCTCTCTGCGCGAAAGCCTTCTGCACAAGGAGGCCGTAGGCAGCGGAGGACCTCTACTTTCCCCGCTGGTCCCTGGCAAGGAGTCATGGGACCGCCTCGCCGCTTCCCCCATCTGCCCCCCTTCTCCACTGGTGCTACGCTGATTCTCTTCCCCAGAAGATGGGCTGCCTCTCCCAATCCCGGGACGCTCTCCGGAATCCCTCTGGATTTTGCTCTCTCCCTCCGGCACTGATGGCAGTTCCCTGACACTTATGTTTCCTGAAAATAAGGGAAGAGAATAGGGAATAAAGCACCAGTTAGGTGGTAAACAGCAGGGGGCTGCAAAGCCTATTAAGAATGAAGTGAGCCAACTCAGCACTGGCTTTAGAGTTGTGTGATCAGTTCTCCCACACAGGGCACCAAGCTGAGGGGGCACACCATCAACATCATCATCACCATCCTATATTTATTCAGGTGCCTACTGAGAAGATCCATTTAAAAAGCAACTGTACCAAAATGAATTACTGTGAAAATAAGGGGGGGATTTTGTCCTCACCAGAGTGCTATATTACCAAAGTCCCCCACCCCCTTGCTAACTGGGCATCTTTTATACAAAAAAATTCGCCAACTATGAAGCAGAGACATTGGCTAGATGAAGAAGTCTGGGCCAAAGTTGAAAGAAGTGGATCCCACTGTAAGCTGCACCTTTAGCCTGAAGCAACTGCCACACAAGTGTGTGTGTGTGTTGTGTGAATGTGTGATATTGTGTGTGTATGTGAGAGAGAACAAACCCATTTCAGCTCCTGGGCTCCTGTTTTTTTAATAAAGAATCTTGCATAAATCAATGCACAGTGCGAGACTTTTGCCTCCAGCTGTGAATCAAATGTATGTGGGTTGATGACAGAGCCTTCATTATGTAGGGGTGATAAATACATCACCTTCCCTCCCTCTCCCACCCGTCAGAGTCGGATGGGAAGACAAAAGGTGGATTGGCATAATGGGAACTTGGAAGCATCAGTGTAGCAGGAGGCTTAGAAATGGGAGCACATGTCTCTGGCTGGCAGGAACCACGTGTTTCTCTTTAAGGGCCTCAGCTGTGAAACGGCAATCAGTTAGTCTGGGGAAGCGGGTCGTGACTGGGGTAGGGAAGAGCCTCTATTATCCTCTCTTGTGTATCCCTGGCTCTTCAGTCATTAGTTTGCCATTTCGTGCAGGGCCCTTTCCCATATATGGCTGTGGAAAAATCTCTCTTGCGGGAGCTACAGGGGGTGGGAGGCTTATGTCTCCATCAAGAGCAATGGCCTGCCCGTACTTTGATTTATGGCCTTTTCCATCACAATTTGTCTGCAGTACCTTTAAAGACCAATCTACTGGCATTATTTATTTTATGCTTCTTTGGGCTTTGGGGGATGGGCTGAGAAGGCACAGCTTGGTCAAGGTCTGTGCACCAGACGTTCTATAACCGGCTGATGCAAACAGCAATGCTAGCCATCTTGCAAAACAACAACAACCCTGTTCTACATACATTTCATCCTAACTCAAAGAGCTTCTAGGACGAGGGCTGCCAGTGTTAAGGACAATGGTTTAATTTCCTGAAATGTTGCTTACGTTGCACTGGTGTGTGTTTATTTGTTATTTTTTGCATAGGGTTCTTCCTTTGGCAACAGCTCTCTCATGTGATTGGCTGGCTGTGAGTCACATGAGAGAGGCATTCCATTCTGTTGTGACTGTTATTCAAATAACTGTCGTTTTTAACTGTTTTCTGTTCTCCTTTCTCTGTGTGTGGGAGAATGGCTGCTGAGTTTGGCTTCTCTGGATGCTGCTGAGGGCAATGCGCTGTCGGTGTGCTCTGTCTGGGTTGAAGCAGACAGAGGAAGATCCCTAAATGTTAACAGGGAGGAGAAACCTGTGCTCTCTATAAGGAGCGAAGTGAGTAAAATGAGGTTGTAGATATGTTCTTCTTTTCAGTCATATGAAAGTAAAGTTCTTTTGAATATTAAGAGTCTGGACATTTCATAGTACACACCCACACACACCCACACTCACACACCAACCAGTCAAGATCAACCAAGACTGGAACCAGCATTCTCCCCAGCAGCCTAGTCAATGTCCTCCTTTAGGGTTAGCCACTCGAAGCTAGAAAGAGCCAGTCCTGTGGCAACAGAGTAAGATGCCGTTTGTGCCATAACTAGGGCTTCTTGCTGCGCACGACAAGATGGCGCCCTCTACCCATTCCATGCACTGAGGCGGAACCTTATTTCTACACTACCAATGTGATGGTGTCCTCCACTGTATCCGAGATCAAACCTGCCAAAAGGCATGTGCATCTCTGTAAAAGCTAAGTAAATTAGTAGTGGTGTGTATTCAACCACATCCATAAGCACTATTATGGCACATCAATAGCCATGGCCTCTTCCAAAGCGCTCTGGGAGCTGTAGTTTGTTAAAGACACCGAGAGTTGTTAGGTAAAGGTAAAGGGACCCCTGACCATTAGGTCCAGTCGTGACCAACTCTGGGGTTGCGGCACTCATCTCGCTTTATTGGCCAAGGGAGCCAGCGTACAGCTTCCGGGTCATGTGTCCAGCATGACTAAGCCATTTATGGCGAACCAGAGCAGCGCACGGAAACACCGTTTACCTTCTGTAATAGTAATAGGGGTTGCTCGTGCGTAAGTTGCCGCCACTCCTGGCTAGTTTGCCTGGTTGAACCTTCTCTGTCTGGACAGCCCTTCACTTCGTGGCTGCTTCAGTCACTAGCAGAATCTGTCAGTGGGCGTTTCTTAAACCTTTTCCAGCATAAAAGCTGTTTGACGCCAAGTCTCCTCCTACTCTCCCTGTGTGAAAGTCTTCTGCGCAGGGAGGGTGTGGGTAGCAGAGGACCCGTGCTCTCCCCGCTGGTGTCCGGCGAGGAGCCCTCTCGCCGATTCCCCCATCTGCCCCCCTTTATCCCTGGTGTTGTGCTGATTTCCTTCCCCAGCTGATGAGCTGCCTCTCTCCCTGCTGGGTCCTTCTCCAGCATCACTTGGGAGCCTTCCCTCTGCCTCTGGCTCTGATGTCAGTTCCCTGACACCTTCCCACTGGAGTGGTACCTATTTATCTACTTGCACTTTGATGTGCTTTTGAACTGCTAGGTTGGCAAGAGCAGGGACTGAGCAATGGGAGCTAACCCCGTCACGGGGATTCAAACCGCCAACCTTCTGATCGGCAAGTCCAAGGCTCTGTGCAGGCCCCACACTGAACTACGGTTCCCAGAGTGGTATAAAAACAGTTCTTCTTCCCCAGGAACTCTGGGAAATGTAGCTCTGCGAGGGAATCGAGGGCCTCTTAACAACTTTCAACACCTTTAACAAACTATAACTCCCAGGCTTCTTTGGGGGAAGCCATAAGCAGAATGACAGGGCTTTATATTCACAGTGCGAATGCCCTTGCTGACATATACACTCCCTCTGGAATGCAAAGGGGTCAAAAAGTTCAAATGGAAAAAGCATAACGTTTTGAGCCCAAACCAGCAAATTCAGGACAAATCTCCTGAAGCTGTATATCATCCAGGTTGTCTGACCTTTGTGCAGATTTTTTTTCCCCTCCTTCAGTGATGTTATTCAAAGACAGAGTGCTTTCCCCAAAGCTTTGTACTTCCTTCTGTTATGTCGTTTTAGATCAACATCTAAATTAAGCAACATTCTAGCATGGTGCATTCCCGGGTAATTAGTGTTGTTGTACACCTTGCCACAGCGAGGGAGGGAGCACCCACACCACCCATCTTTCTGAAGGCTGAGGATACTGTACCTTTGTTATGTAAACAAGGATGTAAAATGTTCCAGCTTCTCTGCTCTAGAGATTCCGCCTGTTGAGCTTTCAGTTTCCTTGGAACAGTCTGTTTTCAGCCTTATATTTTGTAAGAACTGCGTAGCTGAAGTTCGGAGAGCTCTCTTTTCTTGTTGTAGGGGAAGATAGCTGAAATGGCGTATTGTACACAAATGATGTTCCTTCGATTTATTAATGGGTCAAGGAAATGGTCATTTTTCATTGTGAGGAAGTCCCTTGTAATGATACTGTTCGAGTGAAGCAATCTGGTGGATGCATGTTTTCCTGTTTCTGTCGAAATACAGCCTTCCCAAAATGACATCATTGCTGGCTGCTGGTCACCAGTTTTTGCCACAGCACCACTAAATATGCAGGGTATCCTGAGTAAGGAGCAGGGAAGAGAAAATCTCCCAGGGTGCGAGGATGAGGGAAGAAAGTGAAGCTCCCAGGCAAGATCTGGGAGGGTTCACCTTTCTCTGTGTGGGACAAGCTACGATTTACCTGTGAAAGAGGACTTTGTATTCTTCTCTCTCTCTTTTTGTTATGTTTTTGTTTAGTTCTTTTATTGTAATGCCTTAATAAAACTTTATAAAATAGAAATAAAAATACCCAGGGTCTCTTCTACCTTATCAGTTTCTATATGGCCTTTCCTGCACTGAAATTCTTTATGTGTTGACACATAAGTAATGTGAATCCAAGGTTTGTTAGTGAACTAATAATTTTGATGGGAAATTGATGAAGTAGGCATGGTGCATACATTCAATGATTCTGCACTGGGTATGGCAATGATTGGCTAAACTGTCCTTACATCACAGGACTGGATAGGAAAAGGAGCGTTCAGAAGCAGCACTAAAAGAGGCTTAGAGAATCTCAGGCTACAGGGCCAAATGTGGCCCTCTATTTGGCCTTTGTGACCCTATGCTTCATCTCATCCCCAATACACACTTCTTACTAGTTTTGCCTGGCTGGAAAGTTTCCTTGCTAGGATGGATCTGCAGCAGCAGATCTGAGATTATAGTGATGGAAAGCAACAAAGTTTCTCCCCTATCAAATGTTTAATTTGTTTGTTTGTTTGTTTGTTTGTATGTATGTATGTATGTATGTATGTTTGTTTGTTTGTTTGTTTGTTTTTAAAGCTGGGGTGTGGAATAAAAAGAGGGGCACAGCTATACAAGAAGAGGAGGAGGAAGAGGAGGAGGAAGAGGAGGAGGAGGAGGAGGAGTTTGGATTTGATATCCCGCCTTTCACTCCCCTTCAGGAGTCTCAAAGTGGCTAACAATCTCCTTTCCCTTCCTCCCCCACAACAAACACTCTGTGAGGTGAGTGGGGCTGAGAGACTTCAAAGAAGTGTGACTAGCCCAACGTCACCCAGCAGCTGCATGTGGAGGAGCAGGGAAGCGAACCCGGTTCACCAGATTACGAGTCCACCACTCTTAACCACTGCACCACGCTGGCTCCTCAAGACTACAGAGAGGCATGCAGATGGATTGCAACCTTGTGTAGAAGGGTCATACCTAGGGTTGCCACAAAAAAAAATTTAGGGAACCCCCCGAAGATAGTGATTTTAAGCTTTTGGAGCTTTTTTTCATCACGTTGCCATACATCCAGGTTTTCCCTGACATTTTGCCGATTCAGCAAGATTCCCCCCCAGACACCATTTTTACACCCGAAAACCAGGACATGTCAGGGATTTTCCTGACATATGGCAAGCCTAGTCGCACCTGTTGCCCTGAACTCTTTTGCCCTTGGTTCTACCCATCCCTGCCATCCATTCCGCAGAAGGTTGCTCATAAGGGAAAGAGGCCTTCAGACTGAGAGATGTTTCCTCCAAGCACCCTGGACTAAAAGAAGTAGCCACAAAGGTCAGGGGCTTTGGCATGGGTCACAGAAATTGGATGGGTTAAGAAGAATGAAGGCCTTGGGCAGTTGAAAGGAGGGTGCGGGAGGGTAATCAGGATCTGAGAGGTATGCATGAAGGAAAATGGGCACAGACAGCGGACAAAGAGATGAGATGCACACAGCCTGGATCTATGGAAGCAAAAGAGGCTACATTTTGAGTTGAAAGAGCTGGTCAAGTCTTTGGCTGTAGAGCATCTGGCTAAGAATTATTGGCAGTTTCCAAAAGGCCACCTGCCAGTACAGCATCTGGCTCACATGTGTTCTTCCACAGTATTGCACAAACCCGGATGATGTATTGTAATCTTTTCCCAGCCCCAGATTCTTCCCCAGATTTTGGCATCCCCATTATCCACAGTGCTCACACCTTGTTAATTTGATTTATCCTGTACTATATCACTAGTTCAGATGTGTATATATAAATACACGTATACCCAGGTCAACACCTTTGCAATTTGCTTCATGTATCTAATGTATCTTAATTATGGACGTTAAGTATTATGAACAGTTAAGTATTTAAGAGGGAGCACTGCTTCCTCTATAGGAGGGCTCAGCAACGTAAGGTCTACATTCTGACTTGCAAACACGTATTTCCTGCAATGTGGAAGGTGGGTTTTTGCAGGGGACAATCTGTATGAGAGAGTCATCCAAGCCTCTCACCACCTGTTTGTTCTTCCCAGCAATCTCCCCATCTCTAGGCTTCCCCTGCTCCATATCCAGTTATGGAACCAAGTGGGGATCAAACAGACAGGAAGAGGGACTCCAGAGAGTTGGGGAATACTTAAGCAACTCCCTTTTGCAGACTGCCCTCTGCAAGTGCAAACGCTACAATTTGCAGGGACACTCCATGTTTGCATCAGAAAATGCTGTGTCCATAATCAGTATATATCTCAACTCCTTTTGGCTGTTTCCATCCAAAACAGAGTCCAGAATGGGGTTGCTTTTGCAAGTACGTTACTGAAAGTTAAACTTGTATTTCAAAGATTGCTGTTTCTGCTTTCTGTTCTGTCTAGGTGTCCCGTGCTCATCAAATGTCATTTTGTGACTGATGGGGACATGCCCACCCACCTGGAAGCCTCTATCAAGGAGATTGTACTTTTTAAATATAATGTTGTGTTGTTGTTGTTGTTTCGTCGTTTAGTCGTGTCCGACTCTTCGTGACCCCATGGACCAGAGCACGCCAGGCACTCCTGTCTTCCACTGCCTCCCGCAGTTTGGTCAGACTCATGTTTGTAGCTTCGAGAACATGTTGTACCCCACTCCAATCTCCAAGCAGGGGTTCCAGGCCCTTACCCAGGGTTCATGTTTCCTTTTGACAGGACCTAACCATTGAGGGGGTCTTTTACCTTACAGCAGAGACTGTGTTGTCTTTATGATATATGGTTTATTTACACACATATATAACCTGACCGTACAATGAAGGGGTCTACAGCATTAACACCACAAAAGGGTCTTGCTTCTCCCATAAAGTTTCCGAGCACAATTCAAAGTGTTGGTGCTGACCTTTAAAGCCCTAAACGGCCTCAGTCCAGTATGCCTGAAGGAGCATCTCTACCCCCATTGTTCTGCCCAGACACTGAGGTCCAGTGCCGAGGCCCAGGGGTATGGGCGGGGTATAAATAAATTATTATTGTTGTTGTTATTGTTATTTTTAATGTACGTATCAGCTCATATCTATTTTTATGTGATTACTGGGATCTGAGAAGGTGTTTACAAGCAAATATATCTTGATTTCTCATGATGGTCATGTAGGCATTTTGGGTACAGTTTTCCATACAACCAGGAAGGGGGAAATGCTATTGTTATGAGTCCGGCTGGGAGTAAGCTGTATGCTGAGACCCTTCTTATTCCTGGATACAGCTAATGTTAAAATCTAAGCAAGGATTCAAATTCCTGGAATAGCCAAGCCAGCTTCCTGGTGAGGTAATGGCCCCCTGAGTATGGGTCATTAAGGTAACAAAGGAAGTGGCTCTGTGCCAGAGATCAAAGGGGAGTCCCGCCTCCTTCCTCAGCTCTCTGATAATTAGAAAGACAAAGGCAGAGTTTGAGTTATGTGAGCTGGAAGCTGGAATCAAGGCCGCAGGCAGGGAAGCCATGGAGTCAGAGCCATGCCTGATTTCTGTTTGAATCAAAGGCTGTGGTAATAATAATAATAATAATAATAATAATAATAATAATAATAATAGTAATAGTAATTTATTTATACCCCGCCCATCTGGCAGGGTTTTCCCAGCCACTCTGGGCGGCTTCCAACAGAATATTAAAATACATCAAACATTAAAAGCTTCCCTAAACAGGGCTGCCTTCAGATGTCTTCTAAATGTCTGGTAGTTGTTGTTCTCTTTGACATTTGGTAGTTGTTGGCAGTTGACATTTGGTGGGAGGGCGTTCCACAGGGCAGGTGCCACTACTGAGAAGGCCTTCTGCCTGGTTCCCTGTAACTTGGCTTCTCATAGTGAGGGAACCGCCAGAAGGCCCTCAGCACTGGACCTCAGTGTCTGGGCAGAACGATGGGGGTGGAGATGCTCCTTCAGGTATACTGGACCGAGGCCATAAATATGGAGCAGTGGGAATGTTAAGCAGTAATAAGAGTATCTCTGAGCATGTCCAAGCATATTCCCCTCCTCAATGCTGTGGAACCGTGCTGGCTTCACATGGGATATGCCTTGAGGTTAGAAGTAAGGCCTCTCTGTAGTCTTGTACAACTATGCCCACCAGCAGAGGAATGGGGGGTGGGGGGAGTGCAACGCCCCAGCACCATCGGGGAGGGTGGTACCCCCCCGGGCACGCGCCACGCACCCCCCCCACTGTGGTGGGTATCACACCCCCACAAGGGGTGCACCACGCCTCCACAAGCGGCATGCCACGCCCCTGCCCGCTCTCCGCACCCCCCACGGTGCCAGAGCATGCAGCTTCGTCACTGACTGTGCCCCTCTTTTTATCCCTTCCCCCAGCTTTAAAAACAAACAAATTAAACATTTGATATGGGGGGAACTTCGTTGCTTTCTTTCACCGTGACCACAGATCCGCTGCTGCCGAAGAAGTCATGTGTTTTGCTTGCAAGCTTCCCACGGCATGCTCAGTGCCTGCATCCTGAAGGGAACAAGCAACATTGCAGTCAAAATCCGAACTAGGAACAAATTTTCCCACTGTTGTTTGGATAACCTTCCGCTACTGTTTCAACTAGCATACTGTGGCATTCATGAGTTGCCAGCAGATTGCTGCTCAGAATTGCTCAGCACTGGGAAACTGTTCATGTTGAGACTTTTGTTTTTAATGGGTATTGTTTGGAGATAACAGATTGCCAGCTTGAAACCTCCAGTGCTTTGACACTTTAAAAATAATAATACCTGCCATAAGCTTTCAAAGCAGAGCAAATATATTGGTCTCCACAATATCTGTGGCTGGGGGTAGGCTGAAATTCTGGGAAACAGAGATCTTAGAAGAGGTCTGTTTAGAATTAAACCAACTATGAATGAAATACTGTATTTTTTGCTCTATAAGACTCACTTTTTCCCTCCTAAAAAGTAAAGGAAATGTGTGTGCGTCTTATGGAGCGAATGCAGGCTGCGCAGCTATCCCAGAAGCCAGAACACCAAGAGGGATTGCTACTTTCACTGTGCAGCGATCCCTCTTGCTGTTCTGGCTTCTGAGATTCAGAATATTTTTTTTCTTGTTTTCCTCCTCCAAAAACTAGGTGTGTCTTGTGGTCTGGTGCGTCTTATAGAGCGAAAAATACAGTACTTATAGAGCAGAGTTGGCCATGTTGACTAATAAATATTAATGATAATGTTATCATATCCCTATCACTATGGAGTAATTGGATTTCTTAATTCCTTAAAAAATCTTAGGTAAAGGGACCCCTGACCGTTAGGTCCAGTCGCAGACGACTCTGGGGTTGTGACGCTCATCTCGCTTTACTGGCCAAGGGAGCCAGCGTACAGCTTCCAGGTCATGTGGCCAGCATGACTAAGCCACTTCTGGCGAAGCAGAGCAGCACATGGAAACGCCATTTACCTTTCCACCACAGCAGTACCTATTGATCTACTTGCACTTTGATGTGCTTTCGAACTGCTAGGTTGGCAGGAGCAGGGACCGAGCAACGGAAGCTCATCCCGTCGTGGGGATTCGAACCGCCGACCTTCTGATTGGCGGTTTAGACCACAGTGCCACTTACTAAATAGTTAAAAAATTACCCCATCCCCCATCTGGTTACATTCCCCCCCCAAAAAAATGGGCAAATCACTCATAGCATAATCATAATGACTCATTGCTAACCCTTCTCTTGAGACACGAAATACCCGTGTCAGCATTTTCTACTTTCACCAGTTCTGACATGGCAGGAAAGAGATGAGTCACTTTGTTTCTTGGTGCAATGTGGGATGACTTGATCCAGAACTGTATGCATGGCACACAAATGGTTGCACTGGCATATGCTCAGTTGTGTCATTATAATTTCAAAGGTTATTTGAAATTGGGTAACTATTGCACTAAGTTGCTCAGGATTATGGGCCTTTAACAGTTTTACGGAAGGTAACTGGAATGGGTTAAGACATGGGTAGGCAAACTAAGGCCTGGGGGCCGGATCTGGCCCAATCGCCTTCTAAATCCGACCCGTGGACGGTCCGGGAATCAGCGTGTTTTTACATTAATAGAATGTGTCCTTTTATTTAAAAGGCATGTCTGGGTTATTTGTGGGGCATAGGAATTCGCTCATCCCCCCAAAAAAAAATATAGTCCAGCCCCCCACAAGGTCAGAGGGACATTGGACCAGTCCCCTGCTAAAAAGGTCTGCTGACCCCTCGGTTAAGAGCTTCAGCCTCTCTGCCATGATGTGGACATATGGATCTGTCAATATCCATTTCTGGTGTTGTTCTTTTTCTTAAATCCTGTTCTTCCCATTTCAGCATCCATTTGCAATTTATTTAATTTTTGCATGAAAATTTGAATACATTTTTTATTCATTTTTGCCTAGTTTGGATATTTTTTTGCAAGCGATCTTCTCCAGCAAGGTTTTGTATGTTAATTTCATTAAAATGTGTGCATTTTGTGTGCAATTTCTCTAAATATGTGCATTTTCCCTACATATTTTGATGGGGTGGCAGGGTTTGGAGAACTGCATCACAAAATTTAGAGAAGTGCAGATTTTTCAAAGGACAGCTGCATTTTGGTACATGTGTTGCTTCAGGAAGTGCAAGTTTGGTAGGTTTGCATTAAAAATACAAAGACAAAGTTCCCTCCTATGTGGAGGGAGGGTTGGGGACTGGGAAGATAACAAGCCAGATGTCCAGTGTGATGGACTAACCCTCTATTTCCAGTCCATGTCTCTTTTGCCTATAGTTATTCCTAAAATCTGGGGAAGGGGAGAGTTGGGGACTTAGAAGGTTCTTGTGGAACATCAGAGAACATTGCAAGAGCAGCCAACATTTCAGGGGAGCCAGGGGAGGGGGACACACCACCAGAACCAGAGGTGCGCCCGTGAACATGGCAGGCTCTGAGGCACCAGGGACAGCAGGAAGTACACTGCCAGGAGACTGAGGCACGCAAGGGAACACAGCCCCGCTCATTAGTGGACCAGGTGGAGATCATGGGGCTTGCTAGGTCTGGGAGAAGGTATGACATGGTCACACAGCTGGATTAGGCTCAGGGCAGGTGAGGATCACAGTGGAAAGACACAGCTGCTCAGCTGGAGCAAACTCAGGCACAGCAATCTAATATGGGAAGGATAAAAGTGAAGCAAGGTAGAGAGATTGTATCTGCTAAACTTTCTCTGTTGATGGACCACGGTTTGACTGCTTGTGGGACTCCACGGGACTTCTGGACTGTCCCCAGGTGTTTTCAAGCTTCAGGGAATCAGCTTCCTCCCCCGTGCAGCAGTAAATAAGTAAAAAAAGGAACATCTTACCAGTTAGATTCTTTAATAATCACAGTGAGAGACAACAGATTGTGTCTCGCTAGAAATGACGGTGCTCCCAGCCCTATTAATCTACGTCACTCCTACGTCTTGTAATCTGAGCTTGTACCCTCTGCGCTTTCTGCTCTGGGACTTTTTGAGCTCTTCTCGACTTTGGGGAGGGCGGTGGAGGCATGCTGTCCAACGACTGTGAATCTGTTAACCCTCGCTCTCCCAGTGTTTCTTCTTCTTCTTCTTCTTCTTCTTCTTCTTCTTCTTCTTCTTCTTGCTGTTCCCCATCCAGTGTTTCCCAGCTTCTGCATTCTGAACTATGCCCCCCTGCAAACCACTGATACAAATCAACGCTGTCCTCCTGTTCCTGGGAAGATTCAGGATCAGGGCGAGGTGGTGGCTCCCACCATCCCTCCTCAGTGTTAGGATATAGTTCCGTTCCACCTTAAAAGGGAACAGGCTGTTGTGTGTCACATGCGTGTTTACTTCCAGCACTCACTGGGAACTTCTGTTGTATGTTGCTTTTGCTATACTGCTGTTTTGCTGGACACGAAGGCAAGCAGACATGTTTTCCTTTGTTCCTGAACTATGCTGAATAAAATGCTGTATGTTATGCTTGCACATCGTTCTGTCCGCCTCTTCCATTGTGGAGATTTACACACTCTGCTGACAGAGCGTGCATGCATCTGAGGCTCGTGTCGCTGACTGACTGATGCTGTTCCACGGGAGACCGGTGATCGTCCGGAGCCAACTGGGGGCCTGCCAATTGCCCCTGATTCCTGGCAGCATCCCAACAACAGCATGGCAGCACCCCAACACTCAGCACAGTCCCTGACAGGTGTTCCCAACCTGGATCTTCTGCAGCGGCAGAAACCTGACCTTACGGATTGTACTTTGGACGTTGCTCATTGTATTGGACCTGGCTGTTTGGACTGTCTGACTATTCCCTATGACTATGCCATTGGGACTGACCACCAGGTATGCCAGGGAACCACAGAATGGAACCACTGTAATAAAGTCCATCCCACCAAGTCTGTCCAGGAGGAGATCATGGTCAAAGGGAGAGAAGGAGCAGAAATAAACAGGGCTGCAGTTCCGCTGTCTCTCTCACAAGAAGGGTCATCCTCAGAGCGAACTCTGGACAGACATGTCACCTCTGTACTTCCCGCATGCTTCATGGTGCTTGTTTACTCCCCTGGAGTTTATATCCCATCTGATTTCTGCCTGGAAACTGTGAATACTTAATGGGCTTCTGGTGAAGGAAAGGATGCAAGTCACCCGAGGTCCTCGTAGACCTGCCATCAATCACCAGCGTGGATGTCAGCAGTGCCGCACAAGGCAACGGCGGGCCTGTATTCACTCCAGCGCCATCCATTACCCTAAATATAATATCTAAAGAGGAATTATGCATGTAGTCCCAGCAAGAAAATAAACCAGTGATCTCTGTGATGAATGAGGTGCTGAGGCACCAGCCAGCCAATCACCCAGCTGGTGTGTGCAAGAGAGAGCTAATTTTTCTGCATTTGTATCGTAGACCCATTCATCAGTCAGAGACATTCCACCTTTCTGCAGGAAATTCTATCCCATCCTGTTACAGAGGACATTGGAAAATGGGGTGAGGGACAACAGAGAAACTGTGTATCTCCCTCCTTGCCTCTCCCTATGTCTATATGTGAAGCAATCATGCACTTCTCTCTTTCAGCCTCTCTGTGGTTTTGGTGAATCGTCACATTCTTACCCTTCAAATGCAAAATTTTTAAAAACAGGCTAATTCATGGAAGCATGTCTATCAATAGCTATGAAATTCAGCTTTTCAATTGACAGGCTTCCATTTCTCTTGGGTGACAAGCAAAGGCGAGAAGCAAGCAACACACCATTGCTCTTTTTTATTCCAATGCTGTTCATATTATCACGAACGTTCCCAAGCTGTGGACTGTACAGTTGGAAGGGACCCCGAGGGTCATCTAGTCCGACCCCCTGAAATGCAGGAATCTCAGCTGAAGCATCCATGACAGATGGCTATCTAAACTCTACTTAAAAACCTCCAAGGAAGGAGAGTCCACCACTTCCTGTTGCACTGTTGAGCAGCACTTACCGTCACAATGGTCTTCCTGATGTTTACTCAGAATCTCTTTTCTTGTAACTTGAAATAATTGGTTCAGGTCCTAGACTCTAGAGCAGGAGAAAACAAGCTTGCTCCATTCTCAGCTATCCTATCTCCTCTCAGTGTTTTCTTTGCCAGGCTAAACATACTCAGCTCACTCAACCATTGCTCATAACGCTTGGTTTCCAGACCCTTGTTCATCTTGGTCGCCCTCCTCTGCACACATTCCAGCTTTTCTGTATCCTCCTTAAATTGTGGCACCATCCTGCCAACACCCCTGGTGTGAACAGAAACAGAACCAAATCTGACAATAAGGAAGTCATGCTGATGTGAGCAGCTGGAGGGGGGAAGGCTGGAAAACACACTGGGGTAAACAGCTTCACTGCACTCTAAGGCAGGAATGTGAACACACCAGTAGTGTAGGAAGGCAGGGGCTGGGGCTAGGAGGTTGAAGGGTGGCACTGGAGCTGCACAGTGACACAATTTTGGTGGCTCTCCTAACAGCGCTGGCCCCCGGCCAATAGATGTGAGATGGGCGCACAACCCCAGAGTCTGTCAAGACTGGCCCGTTCGGGCAGGGGTACCTTTACCTTTACCTTTAGGGGACGCGGGTGGCGCTGTGGGCTAAAGCCTCAGCGCCTAGGGCTTGCCGATCGAAAGGTCGGCGGTTCGAATCCCCGCGGCGGGGTGCGCTCCCGCTGCTCGGTCCCAGCGCCTGCCCACCTAGCAGTTCGAAAGCACCCCCGGGGGCAAGTAGATAAATAGGTACCGCTTACCAGCGGGAAGGTAAACGGCGTTCCGTGTGCGGCTCTGGCTCGCCAGAGCAGCGTTGTCACGCTGGCCACGTGACCCGGAAGTGTCTTCGGACAGCGCTGGCCCCCGGCCAATAGATGTGAGATGGGCGCACAACCCCAGAGTCTGTCAAGACTGGCCCGTTCGGGCAGGGGTACCTTTACCTTTACCTTTACCTAACCAAAGCTCAACAACTTTGGGTGATCTCTTTAAAAAAGCTCTGTCCCAGGCTCCGGTGGAGGTTGCTATGCCACTGAAACACACCGAGAATATCTGCCTCATACTGAAGTCTGTTCCTTTTGTCTTACCTGGATTACATAGGTAAAGGACCCCTGCATGGTTAAGTCCAGTCATCTCGCCTTCAGGCCGAGGGAGCCAGTGTTTGTCCACAGACAGCTTTCTGGGACACTTGGCCAGCATGACTAAACCGCTTCTGGTGCAATGGGACACCGTGATGGAAACCAGAGTGCACAGAAACATCATTTACCTTCCCACCACAGTGGTACCTATTTATCTACTTGCACTGGTGTGTTTTCAAACTGCTAGCTTGGCAGGAGCTAGGACAGAGCAACAGGAGCTCACCCCGTCGCGGGGATTCAAACTGCCAACCTTCTGATCAGCTAGCCCAAGAGGCTCAGTGGTTTAGACCACAGTGCCACCCATGTCCCTTTCACCTGGATTACATAAACCTTAGCTGGGGAAGAGACTGAGGAAGGGAGAAGAAAAGTATGCCTTTTGGTGGCAGGCAGTAACTTCTGAGTACCATTGCTGGGAACTGCAGGAGGGAAAAGTGCTCGTGTGCTTGAGGGTTTCTTGCTGGCCACTTTAAGAATAGGATGCCGGACTATTCAGGCCATTGGCCTGATCCAACAGGCTCTTCTTATGTTCTTATCTTGGGCATGTTTACTTGGAAGTTAAATCCCACTGTATTAAATGGGGCTTTACTCTCAGGTAAGTGCATAATAGGAGTGTAGCCTAAGTGGGGACGTGAAATAGATATAGAAAAATATGCAGTGTGAAGAAAAATAAACTCTCTCTCTTACACTCATTCATAATACTAGAAACCAGTGTCAACAAGTCAGTTAAAAGGAAGCATTTGTTGAAACAAAGCACAATGAACTTATAGGCTTTAGGGCTATTTTAAATAGCTTTAAAAAGAGATTAGACAAGTTGACAAAGGGCAGGTTTAGCTGCCAGCTCAAAGCACAATATTTAGCATGTCTACTCAGAAGTAAGTTCCATTGTGTTCAGTGAGGCTTAGCAGGTGTAGGATTGCAGTGTTAACCCATGGCAGTTATAAATAGAAATGCAAATTCTGCTTGCGTATTTCAGAGTCAATGTGCTGGATGCTGTGGTGGGAAAGGGGATGTTATTCAGTAAAGCTCTTCTCATGTTATGTCTGGGATAGGCAACCTGCAGCCACTCAGCTTCCATCATCCCTGGTCATTGGCCATGTTCTCTAGGGCTGGTGGGACTTTGACTCCAACTGCAGGTCCTCCATACCTAGTGCATCACCGACCTGAGGCTCGCTGAAGACCGCAAGTTATCTAACAGTAAGGCAAATGCTCACCAAACTTTGGGAGAAGAATAGGTTAAAGAGTAAACCCTACACATATCTGGAGTGCAGTCCTTAAGGTGGTTGGATGGTTGTTGTTTAGTCATTTAGTCGTGTCCGACTCTTCGTGACCCCATGGACCAGAGCACACTAGGCACTCCTGTCTTCCACTGCCTCCCACAGTTTGGTCAAACTCATGCTGGTAGCTTCGAGAACACTGTCCAACCATCTCGTCCTCTGTCGTCCCCTTCTCCTTGTACCCTCAATCTTCCCCAACATAAGGGTCTTTTCAAGGGAGTCTTCTCTTCTCATGAGGTGGCCAAAGTATTGGAGCCTCAGCTTCAGGATCTGTCCTTCCAGTGAGCACTCAGGGCTGATTTCCTTAAGAATGGAGAGGTTTGATCTTCTTGCAGTCCATGGGACTCTCAAGAGTCTCCACCAGCACCATAATTCAAAAGCATCCATTCTTCGGCGATCAGCCTTCTTGATGGTCCAGCTCTCACTTCCATACATCACTACTGGGAAAACCATAGCTTTAACTATACGGACCTTTGTTGGCAAGGTGATGTCTCTGCTTTTTAAGATGCTGTCTAGGTTTGTCATTGCTTTTCTCCCAAGAAGCAGGCGTCTTTTAATTTCGTGACTGCTGTTACCATCTGCAGTAATCATGGAGCCTAAGAAAGTACAGTGGTACCTCGCAAGACGAATGCCTCGCAAGACGAAAAACGCGCAAGACGAAAGAGTTTTTCGTTTTTTGAGTCGTTCCGCAAGACGAATTTCCCTATGGGCTTGCTTCTCAAGACGAAACGTCTTGCGAGTTCTTGTGAGTTTGTTTCCTTTTTCTTAAAGCCGCTAATAGCCGGTAAGCCACTAATAGCCGTGTTTCGCAAGACGAAAAAACCGCAAGACGAAGAGACTCGCGGAACGGATTAATTTCGTCTTGCGAGGCACCACTGTAAAGTCTCTCACTGCCTCCATTTCTTCCCCTTCTATTTGCCAGGAGGTGATGGGACCAGTGGCCACGATCTTAGTTTTTCTGATGTTGAGCTTCAGACCATATCTTGCGCTCTCCTCTTTCACCCTCATTAAAAGGTTCTTTAACTCCTCCTCACTTTCTGCCATCAAGGTTGTGTCATCTGCATATCTGAGGTTGTTGATATTTCTTCTGGCAATCTTAATTCTGGCCTGGGATTCATCCAGCCCAGCCTTTCGCATGATGAATTCTGCATGTAAGTTAAATAAGCAGGGAGACAATATACAGCCTTGTCGTACTCCTTTCCCAATTTTCCCAAACTCCATGGACAAAGGCAACAGGTTGGATGGTGCCTTGTGTCAACTCCTGCAGGTGCCGAATGTATTGCTCTGCTTTCCTTTGGAGCACATCAGTGAGGCCGAGAGGGGGTTCTTGTTGTCTGGGCATCCCAGGACCTCCACACACTGCCTAGGCTTGTGCCCCAGAGTGGTCACTTTGGTCCTGCAAATGCAGCAAAAACAATGTGGGAGGCAGCAGTTATGGGTTACTCTGCAGCCACAGCAGGAGCTGTGATTCCAGTGGTTTGACATCACCCCTGGAGGTTCACTGCATTGTCTCTCAAGACAGACAAAGATATCTAGAAAGGGGGATGGGTTTGCAACACCCTTCTGTTCCATTCCTGTTTGGAGAACAGAGTGGTCCCTAGGGACACAGAAGCTTCCCATCCCTGGTTTTTAGAAAAGGTGAGGAAATTGCTTTCTATAATAGGGATGAATCACCAGTTTTGCTCTCTGGTGCTTTTGGAATCCAGTTTCCCGCAAAAAAGAAATAAATGTCATTGTGCTCCCTCCTTCTTCCCACGTATAATCTCAGCGCAGTCAACCTCAAACAAAAGCATGACAATGAGATTCCTGAAAGTTAGTGATCAGTGAAGGTGTTTGCAGTGTACACCGCAATGCGAGCGTGTGTCCAAAATAAAGGTTTTGTTGGCCCAATGAATATTGTGAATAAAAGTGTTTTAACAGACTGAAAAGCAAACACACGGCAGCGGAACTTGTTTGTCGTTCAAACACCATCCTTCTTTGTTTCTAACTCAAACATTGGAGCGCAGGAGGAACAAGGTGTTTTAAACCGAACCGAAGAGATTTGCCGACCTGATAAATATGCCGTGTAAACAAAGCCCCACAGAGCCCAAAGCTTAAAAACAAAAGAGATCAGCCCTCCTAGATCAGCCCAAACTACTTGCTTTTACAATCATGATTACACCTATCTGGTTTTGCATTAATTTTCCTTTAGAAAAAATGAGAGAATTTCACCTTTCCGGAGCTAGAGCTTGCAATTGCTCACCGTGGCCATTGGGAGGCGCCTTCTCCTCTGGAGTCCGCCTCGGGAAGGCGAACGTGCGCCGTATGCGTACCGAGGGCGCGCGCGCGCGTGTGTTGGAATGAGAAACCGTGTGCTCGTGTAAATAAAGGACGCGCAACAATAAAAAAATGAAACAGAGCAATTGCTGCTTCTACTTAAGAACAAAGCAAAACGCCCGCACGACCCCCGTTTACAGGAGGGGAGCCTAACCATGTTTCTCAGATGCACATTTATATTGTATCCGGGAACGAATAGGCCTAGGATTAAACTAAATTATAATGAAATAAATGGGATTTAGAATATTAAGAAATGTGAATAAGATGGGCTATAACTGGAAATTGTTTTAGTTTAATAATGATACGGGAAAGCTGTTACCTTCAACTACAAGGAAACTCAGAAGGGAGGAACTAGAGGAAGTCAACCAAGATGTTTAAAAGGTTGGATTTGTAAAGAATTAAGTTTGTTGTTATTGTTTATCTGTTTATTGTTCTTTCCCCCTTTTTTTTTCGTTCATTGATGTATTTTTCTTTCTTTTCTTTCTGTTTTTGTGTATCATTCTGCTTTGTGGTTTTTGTTCTCATTGTGGAAAATCTAATCTAAAAATTATATATATATATATATAGAGAGAGAGAGAGAGAGAGAGAGAGTATCCTGGCAACAATCTTACCAAAAGTGCAAAATTTGGAAATGTATCCCACGCGCCTTCCGGTCTGCAAACCCCGCACCTTCCCCTCCCCCGCAGCCCAAAGCTTTGCGTTAAATCCCTGGCCACCTTTTCCTTCCTTTGAACCTTCGCGAGTCCAAACTCTTCAGAAAGGAAAAACAGAAGAAATCCAAAAGCGAGAGCTGTATGTACAGTAGTTGGGGGTGGGAAACGAGGCAACCTACCCCACTGGTTCCTCCAAGCTCCGCCTCTCATTATTGATAGCGCTTTCGATTGGCCCGGGCGGGGCTCTCTGCCCGCCCCCCCTCCGCGACTTGCTTGGGAGCTCCGCCCCCTGCTTTCTCTTAGCTCCGGAGCTCAAGGAAAGGGTTTTTCCCCCCGCTCTTGATTGCGCGCGGCTCGCCAGCGGCTGCAATAGAACCGTTCCAAGCCCGGGCGCAGAAGCAGGAAGGAGGGGAACCTTCAGGTCGCGGGTTCGAGTCCCCGGTGGTTCCGTCGCTTCCTCCCACCACTCCCGCAGCTCGGGTGGAAGAGGAGAAACAGCTGCATATTTGCACCCCGCGCTCCCACGTCCTCCTTTCCCTCTCTTGTGGGTGGCCGGGGAAAAAGGAAAGCCGCACTTTCCCTAGCCCCCGCCCCACCTGGATCTGGCCGCCTGACTCTTGCTGGAAGGGAGAAAGCTGCGAGGCTGCTTCTGTTCTTGTCGTGCTTGGCGGTGCATCGCTTGCCTTGCAGGGACACCCGTCCGCCGTTGCTTTCCTTTCGTTGGCCGGCTTTCGCCTCGCTGCCCGAGGGGCCCCCTCCTCCGCAGCCCTCCGGACCCATGGCGACTGGGTTGGTGGAGCCGGTCTATGGACTTTCTGAAGAAGAGGTAAGCCGGGCGCCGGCAGAGAGAGAGAGAGAGCGGGGCTGAGCGATGCACGCGTGTTTCCGGGGTGTGTGTGTGTGTGATGTGCGTGTCATGTTTTGGAGCGTCTCCCCAGCACTCTTTGTCCCTGCCCGCTTTGCATTCCGGTTTGCAAAACAGGGAAGTCGTCCCTTCCCCCCACCCCCGCCCTTTCTCTCTCTTTATTTTTGCAAATTGGGTGGGGAGAAGAGGGGGAGGGAACCAGGGTGGGGGGCAGGAGAGGAAGGGGGCAACGAAGGCTTTTCTGTGGCTGAGGTTGCCTTGCAAAAAAAAAAGCATTGCATGGGCACGGTAGGCGACGTTGCGGGGGGGGGGGGAGAGAGAGAAAGAAAGAGAAATGCGTGTTTCCCTTTCTGCAGAGAGAGATTGGGACTTGAACGAAAGCTAACTGTTATCGCATCATCTCGATTGGGGGGATCAGGGTGGTATCTTGCCAACAAAGCTGCTGGGAGCGAAAGTCTTTGAGCTCCAGTTCCTTCGGTGTGGAAATGCAAAGCCAGGGGTGGGGGGAGGGACAGGGGGTCCCGTGGGGGTTTCCCTCCGACGAGCTCTGCACTCCCCGCCCCCCACTCTGGATAAAGCCGGCCTTCCCAAATCAAAAATGCAAATAAATAAATAAAACAAAACGCGAAATGCAGAGTTAGAACGGGGCTTGCTGCATGCTCCTTTGTCAATAACAGGTTCTGCTTCCTAGCAAAGCCAGGGGCTTTGGAGTGAAAGCTAGGAAGGAAAGGGGCGGGTGGCGAGCCAGGTGAGCGGCCTCTTTATGACTGCACAGGTAAGTGAATCGCGAGGTGGGAGAGGAGTAGCATCTTTTCCATTGTTTCCCTTGAGATGAGCCGGGAGGGCTTGGAAGGCTGTGTGCTTCCTATAGCACGTGTGCAAATAGGAGAGAGAAATGCTCCACATAGTTTAAATCTCCTCTTTTCCAGGAACTCCGTTCCTCTAAGGAAGCTGGTGTACTTAATGAATCATATGAAAGAAACAATGGGCATGTGTATGTGTGTGCATGTATGTGAACTAATATATGGGCTTCCCCAGGAAGAACGGCTTGTACCAGCAATTGCACAGAAATGCTTCCCGGTCGACCCATGTAGTCTTCCGCAGCAGGTGTTGTTGACATGGGCATTGACAGAGCGCCTTTTGGTTGGCGAAGCGAGTGTTGCCACCCAGATGTGCCACAACCCGTGTTTTGCGATGGTTGTGTGGATTTGGATGCCCGTGTGCGCAAACGGAGGGATAAATGATTCTGTCCTTCCATTAGTGTACTGTTTAAGCTTTTGCTTTAAAACAAAAAAAACACCATTGAGATATTGTGGGGTAGATCTAGGAAAGGGGCTTTGCCTGGTGGCAGTGGGCACCCAATGCAAGCTTATAAAATCACCACACCAGTGAGTGGCATGCCATTTAGGGAGTGAATTCGGGGCTGGAACAGAGACTGGGAACAGAGGAATGGCAGGCAAGAATCATGAGCCAAGGAAACAGGAGTGCTTGTGTGTGTGTGTGTACATGCAGAAGACTTGGCGCTGATTTCCTTGCTCCTCCCCCTTACCAATCAATAGGGAGCTATATTGTGCTCGCTTTGCTTACTTCTTTTCCCACCTCTTCTTGTTGCTCCCTTTCCATTCTGTGTAGGTGAAGGCAGAAGCTGCTCACATCTGCACATCTTCCATCTCCCGGGCAATGTGCATTTCCAGATGTGTGGTAGGAAAGCGTGGGTGTATTTTGGGGGGGAAATGATCAGGCCAAGCTGGGATAGCTCATTTGCTAGAGCATGAGGCTCTGAATATCAGGGGCTGCGAGTTCAAGCCCCGTGTTGGGCAAAAGATCCCTGCATTGCAGGGGGTTGGACTAGATGACCCACAGGGTCCCTTCGAACGCTACGATCCTATGATTCCAAAAAGCTGATAGTGGAGGTACGTTTACACACCCTTAGGTTGGAAGGGACCATAGGATCCTGGGAGGAGATTTGTAAGCTGCTGTTTGTTTGCTGAAACGTAAATCCAGTAGGGCGAGAGGGTTGGGTGACAACTTTGCCTTCTCAGAACGGTGAAACTAACACGGCAACAAAATTAATAGGAACAGGTACTTCTTGGGTATTGGGGTGGTTTTTGTGAGGAAGACACATGGGAATGCATTATTATTATTACTATAATTATTAATTAAATTTGTATAGTGCCCCTTAGCAGAAGATGCCAGGCCAGCTCACAACATAAAAATAGAAAATGGAAACACAAAATACATAAAACAAAACAAACCAGCAACCCCAATACATTTAAAATGCCATAGAAAGTTAATCAGCCAAACAGCTAGTCGAATAATAATAATAATAATAATAATAATAATAATAATAATAATAAATAAATAATTTTTATTTATACCCCGCCCTTCCCAGCCAAGACAGGGCTCAGGGTCTTGAGGAACATTTTCTCCTGGTGCCTAAAGATATGTAATGACGGTGCCAGCCAAACCTCCCTGGGGAGAGCATTCCACAAACGGGGAGCCACCACAGAAAAGGCCCGTTCTTGTGTTGCTATCCGCAAGACCTCTCATGGAGGAGGCACATGAAGAATGTAGATACTGGATAGAAAAGACACTGGGATGGTGTCCCATTGTAATCAATGGGGATTCGAACCCAGGTCCTAGTCTGATGCTCCAAATACTATGCCAATCTGGCTCTTAGTGTTTTTGCAGGTAGACGTGTGCGTAGGGATTTGGATGGTGACCTCAAAGTGCAGGCAGGTTGATAGTGGTTCTTAAAGTCTGGTGGTTGCAGATTTAGCTGGGCATAATGTTTTCTCAGTTTCATGTGCATAGAGAGATATGAAATTGAGCCTGATCAAGCATATTTTGTTGCATATATAAAGTTCCAATAGTTGGTGCTTGGCACTCAGTCCTTGGTCCTTAAAAAAAAGTTATCTAATCAGCTTTTTATGTGCCCAATCTGGAGGGCAAAGATTGCTTCTGCTAACGTATAATCTTGCAGGAGCCTTTTGGGTGTTGCTGCTCTGCAGATAATGCCAACGCAATTCCGCATCCAAATTCCCTGGTGTTATATTATTAGCCATAATGGCCAAGGCAGTAAAAATCACAGCAGATAAAAGTTCAAGCTATTAAATTGTACATGGACCTTTTGTGCAAGATCAGAGTCTAGTTTAAGACTCAGTGGTTCTGAAGAGGAAGCCTGTCCTAAGCAATTGCTGGCATTAGAGACACTGGATGCCTTTTTAGATGGAGGTCGGCAGTTGGAAGCCCCCAAGCCAAATCTGCCTCCCTGGGGTTGCCAACTTAAGTAAAGGTAAAGGTACCCCTGCCCGTACAGGCCAGTTGTGTTCGACTCTAGGGTTATGCGCCCATCTCACTTAAGAGGCCGGGGGCCAGCGCTGTCCGCAGACACTTCCGGGTCACGTGGCTAGCGTGACAAGCTGCATCTGGCGAGCCAGCGCAGCACATGGAAACGCCGTTTACCTTCCCGCTAGTAAGTGGTCCCTATTTATCTACTTGCACCCGGGGGTGCTTTCGAACTGCTAGGTTGGCAGGCGCTGGGACCGAGCAACGGGAGCGCACCCTGCCGCGGGGATTCGAACCGCCGACCTGACGATTGGCAACTCCTAGGCGCTGAGGTTTTACCCACAGCGCCACCCGTGTCCCTTGGGGTTGCCAACTTAGATGGCTTTAAAGGAAGATTGTACAAATTCATGGGAGATAAGGCTACTAGCCATTAGGCAGAGGCTGGTATTTCTTCTGAATACCAGTCGCCAGCATTCAAAGTTTGCCAGGTGCTAGGAACATTTTCTTGACACTTTTTCGCATACTAGCAACGCATCCTGTGGAATTCTATCTGTTGTACTTTATCTGCGCAATCGGAATGAATTTCAGGACCTGAAAAGCCGTATTAAAAAAATACGACTTTCGAGCCATCTGGACCCCAAATGGCAACTAGATGTTCTGTTTTGGTGACTGTAATCCTTATATAAGGGTCTGGGACACAGGTACAACCTTCAGAATTTCTGTGGGGTTTTATATCATTAGCGGGTACATCAGAGGTTGGAATTCTGAAGCTGTCAGGAAAGCCTGGACCAACCCTATATCAGCCTTGCAGAAGCGTATATGCCGGGAGTGAGTTAGTCGGTATATAGGGTATGTGTGTGGTGGCTGAGGTTGATGGGAGTTGTGGTCCAAAACTTCTGGTGTACATCAGGTTGGTAAAAGCAGAGCCAGGGTTGGGAGACCTGAGGCTTGGAGGGATCTGTTTAGTTTCCACTAGAACCAGAGTTCCATTGACTGAATCCATGCGCAAAATCGTGGCTCGGGAAAAAGTTGCCTCCCCACCCCCCAAAATGTATTGTGCTGGAGCTTTCACACAGATCCTTTCACATAACAAACCTTCTCCTTCTTTTTAATATTTTCATTAGCCTATTTTTGTTTTGGGTGGGGAGGCTTTTCATTTCCGTTAAGCCGACAGAAGTCAGAAACACTTACTGATCTCCTCAAAATTACCTGAGGTGCAGTCGTGCTTTGGCATTACGCCTGAATGGAATGATAACGGAATGAAATGGATGTCTGAATTGGGGGTTCGTCTCCCATGATAACTGGCTATGTAAATTGGTGGCTTCAGGCTCCCTTGCGTTGAGGCAGCTCCGTGTACATTGATTTTGTCCCTTGCACATCATCTTCTGAATCCCTATGCAGTCCAGGATTTGGGATAGCATTCTAGGGCAGTGGTCGGTGCATATGTTGCATACCTCATGGACTTTGCTTTTGCTGTCTGCAGGCCGAGAGAGCACACCTAGAATGTGTCTTTTGTAATTGTGTACTCCAGGGGTGTGTGTGTGTGTGAGAGAGAGAGAGAGAGAGAGAGAGAGAGAGAGAGATTTCTGTTGAGAACCTTCATCTGCATGGCTGATCTTCTTGCTTAGGAATGGCGACTAGGCTTCCAGAGGACACAGATTGAATGCTGCTGGTATAAACAGAGTCTTTTATTGTGAGCTCAGAGACAATTGGTTGCACCAAAGGTGGTTTATATGCTTGCTATGATGGAATGCAGGCTTCTCTGTGTCTCCCTCCCTTCCCCCAGTATGTTTTTTGGGCTTTTTTTGGTGAGAGAATAGGATGTATTTATATTCAGGGATGTTTGCCAGAAGTCAAATTCATGCTCAGCGCAAAAGGAAACATGTCTTATCAGCCCTTTGCTTGGAGTAAGTCAGTACAAGAGAGGTGTTGGCTGCCCTTGGGAGACACAGCCAAGAGTCTTGTGGCACCTTGAAGGCAATTAAGACTCTGAATCTTCTACAGCAGAATTTCCTCCTGGGAATTTATCGCTTTTAGGAACAAGGGTGAAAACTGCAAATGGAAAAACATTAACCAGAAAGTCTGTCTGGAGTATAAATCGGGAGTGGAGTTGACTGCTTTTCTGGGGAGATAATTTACAGGGAGGGGAGGGTTTGGTTGGTGGTGATTGCTAATAACCATTACTTTGTCAACTTAAAAAATAAAAATAAATTAGTGGCTTTCAAACTGTTGCGGAAAACCCTGGGGCTGTTATTGGGGTTCCACAATTTGAAGATCAGTAACTGTGGGCCAACTTCTTGAAGGACAGCTTGCCCACTGCTTCTGAGAAATGTAGAGATGGTAGGAAATGTTGTGGTTGTTGATTAAATTTCTCTTTGAGTGTGTTCTAGGGGGTCTATAGTTAATCAAGTTCTAGAGATCTTGGAGAAGATGACCCAGAATTGTCTGCAGTGAACAGGACTGATCCTTTGGCAGTCAAACTGTTACCTAAAGGCAATTACAGTGGTACCTCAGAAGTTGAATGGATTCCATTCTGGAAGTCGGTTCGACTTCCAAAGCGTTCGGAAACCAAGGCGCAGCTTCCGATTGGCTGCAGGAAGCTCCTGCAGCCAATCGGAAGCCACGTCAGACGTTCGGGTTCCAAAAAAGGTTCGCAGACTGGAACACTCACTTCCGGGTTTGCGGCATTCAGGAGCCAAAACGTTCGACTCTCAGGGCGTTCGGGATCCAAGGTATGACTGTACTTAAAACAACAACAAACCACTCTCCCAAGGGAGAACAACGCTAGGGTTCTGCTCCCTCCAGTGACATAAAACAATATGGTGTGAGCTGGGTGATGTAGCGTGCAGAGCTTTGGCTTGGCTCAGCTCTCTGCTTTACAGGGAGCTCACTGTCCAACCTTGAGCCTGTCACTCACAGCCCGAGCTGCTTCAGAGCCTTGCTAGGGCCATAGGAAGCTGTCTTATAGCGAGTCAGCTTGCACCAGGTATGAGGAACCCATGGCCCTGCAGGTGTTGCTGGACTACAACTCCCATCATCCTAGACCACTGGTGATGCTGGCTGGGGCAGATGAGGGCTGGAGGATCATGGGAGCTGTAGTCCAGCAAGATCTGAAGGGCTACCCCTGCCTTATAGGAAAGGCAGAGTGCAAATGTGACCAATAGGTACTGAGCACTGATGCTCCTCGTCTTGCTAGCTATGAGCTAATCTTCTGATAATTCTCTTGTCGCGCCAGCACAAAAGTAGGCAAGATGGAGACCCCGAGAGGGTAAACTTCAGCGACTGAAGCATTCACGATGCATATTTCAGTGAATGGGGTGAATGTTCATTGCAATCAAGCAGCAGCTGCGCCATTTTGTTCTAACCGGATTGAACAATGTGTGTGTTTGTGTGGGTGGAACGCAGAGGGCTGCTTAGTTCATAACTCCCAGAATAAGATGATTTTTTTTTTTAATTCAAAAAATGCAAAATATTTTTATGCATGAGGCAGAGGGGGGAAAGCATTTGCGGAACTGCGATGGAGACGGGAGGAAATCTATCAGTGCGTGTTTTGCGAAGAGGTTCGTCGCATGTGCGATCCTGGTTACTTCTGAAGGCAGGAGAAAATGTCACAAGAAAATAGGCACCGACGTGCAAAACAGCATCTCTTTGCCTTCCTGCATTATGTCTAGACCAGGGGTCGGCAAAGTTTTTGTGGCTCGGGCCGGTTCACGGTCCTGCAGACGCTGCTGTGTGCTGGAGTGCACAAAAACACTATTTCCGGCGCTCCTCCCGGTGTGGAGGAGGCATGCGCAGCTTCCTGCAGCCAATGGGAAGCCGGCCAGCATCACAGAAGGTGGTCCTTGCTCTGCTCTGTGCACAGGAGCCGAACAAGCAAGCGGTGGGGGTCCCCAAGCAGGCAGCAGGGGTCCATGGGCCGGTTAAACAGACCCCATGGGTCTCTTGTGGCCCTTGGGCCTTAGGTTGCCGACCCCTGGTCTAGACTCTAGTGCGGCTTCCCCTATGTCCTGCCCCAGCCTGCTCTGCATCCTTAGTAATAAGATGTGCTGTAAATTGTATTTGCCCCTATAATGTCTTTTGACACATGGCTGGTTTTTAGGCAACGGCCCTGTGTTTTTGCTCATGCAACGTCTTAATTCCACCTTGGATTGTCTGAAACAAAATCCAGTGGGTGTCCTGTAATCTGATGATAAACGAGCATGCCTCTTGGATTTATTGACTCTGAATTAGCCGAATCCTTCTGCTGTTGCTCTAGCTGTTCATTTAGCCAGCTTTCCATTGTATTCTGAAGTATAAGAGAGAGTATGAGAGAGGCTTTCCTGCGCTGAATTCCTTGCTCTTCCAGGGCTCTTTCTAGCTGAAGATGTGATGGCTTGCTCAAGTACTTTTAGGAGATGGGCATGACAGAGGGGAACTTGTGGTCCTCCAGATGTTGTTGGATTACAATCCCATCATCCTGTTGAATGGTTTCTTTAAATGTAAAGGTTCATCATTGTTCCACTCAATGTGTATGTCTTTAAGGGGCCAGAGCAAACTAACGAGACCCAGCTTTACAGCTGTGAAACATAGCAGGTGCTGCTGAGTTTATTTGATTAAGGCGTGTCAGCATTTGGGTAGAGTATATAAGGAGCAGCACCTAGCTCTCCCATTACCCTGGGGGATGGGTTGGTGGTTGGGTCTGGTTTGTTGATGTATTTAGTGTAAATGGAGTTTTTGTTTTTCTTATTAAAACCTTCTTTAAGTTATTTTTGAGTCCTTTCTTTTTAATGCATGATCTCCCCAGCAAGCTCTCTGCAGCGTTAAAAAGGTAAAGGTAAAGGTACCCCTGCCCTTACGGGCCAGTCTTGACAGACTCTGGGGTTTGTGCGCCCATCTCACATTTATTGGCCGGGGGCCAGCGCTGTCCGGAGACACTTCCGGGTCACGTGGCCAGCGTGACAACGCTGCTCTGGCGAGCCAGAGCCGCACACGGAACGCCGTTTACCTTCCCGCTGGTAAGCGGTCCCTATTTATCTACTTGCCCCCGGGGGTGCTTTCGAACTGCTAGGTTGGCAGGCGCTGGGACCGAGCAGCGGGAGCGCACCCCGCCGCGGGGATTCGAACTGCCGACCTTTCGATCGGCAAGCCCTAGGCGCTGAGGCTTTAGCCCACAGCGCCCCCCGCGCCCCCCTCTGCAGCGTTACTATACTGCAAAAAGCCAACATCTTTGGTTATGGGCCCAGCTGCTGAGTGGATGACTGCATATTTTTGGACTCTGAGAAAGGTTTGAAAACTCCTTCTCCTGTTAGCGTAGTTTTTGTGGGTCTGGAAGAGTTCCAGAATGGTTGACCGGGTTCCAGAAGCTGAGAAGGCTCTGGTCTTCCCACAGCTAACAGATGAGAACTATATTTTATGGTATTTTCGGGTGGAGGCGCTTTTGACCTCTAGAGAAGTATGGACCTATGTAACTGATGACCCTCCTAACCCTGTAACTAATGCTTGGTCGAAAGGAGATGCAAAAGCCAGGGCAATAATTAATTTGGCAGTCAGCGACCAGCAAGTAGTCTATATAAGAAATAAGAAAACTGCCAAAGAAATGTGGGACAGTCTTGCAGCAGTGCATGTTAGAAAAGAGTCAGCGTCTGCATTGACGTTTTTCAAGCAGTTGTACCAGACGAAGTTGCAGCCTGGTGGTGATTTGGCAGCACACTTGAGACGTCTGGAGGCAATACGCGGCGAATTAATTCGAAGGGACATGGAGGTACCTGATATTCAGTATGTTTTTATCATCCTTTGTTCCCTTAATGAGGACTTTGATGGTATAGCTAGCCAGATATCTGCCGTTCCACCAGCACAATTAACTGTGGAAGGGGTAACGGCAAGATTAATGGGCGAGTTGGATAGAAGGGAGGCTTGTGCCATAAGCACTCCTGTTTCCAGAAAGAATGAGGAACGCCATATGCAAACCTGTGGTGATACAACTGCATTTAAAGCTGCAAAGCGTTGTTGGTTCTGCAATAAGCAAGGACATTTTGCAAAGGACTGCAGATCCAAAAGAAAGCAAAGTACTCCCAAGCCTGTTTCTGTTCATCAGTCACGGTCGTCAGCCCAGCAGCCGACATCGTATAGTAAAGACAGAAACGAGCCGCAAGCTTTTCACGCTCTGACTAAAGATCGTAAAAGAATTAAAGATGCCAAGTGGAAGTCTTTTGTTATTGACTCAGGAGCATCGCAGCACGTTTGCAATGATCGAAGCTTGTTTATTTCTTTCGAAGAGGAAATTGGTAATGTACATTTAGCCAATTCACAAGTCCTGCAGTCGCTTGGCAGGGGTACTGTTAAACTTGACTCTTTAAACATTACAATAGTGAACTGCATTTACTGCCCCTCAATGGACAATTTATTATCAGTAAGGTGTTTTGCTCGTCAAGGCATAACTGTGCGTTTCTTAAAGTCAATGTGTGAGTTTTTCGAGGGGAACACACGTCTATTGTATGCCCGGGAATCTGATGGTTTATATAGACTGTATTTTCGCACCTACTCACAATCGCCTATAAATTGCAGAGCAGCACAGTCAAGCCAGGGGTTGAGGAATGTAAGGCCACATTCTGGGTGTGTCCACATGGCGCACAGAATTCTGGGACACCTGAATTTTGCTGATGTAATTAAGACAAAGAGTATTGTCAATGGCCTCAACTTAAAACCATGTAAATTCTTTATGCAGTGTCTATCCTGTTGCAAGAATAAGATTAAGGTTGCACGCAAGGGTAGGTGCTCAGATAGGAAAGTAACTGAGCCATTTGAGCGTGTACATTGTGATTTAGTTGGGCCACTCCCACCATCATTAGGAGGTTCTAAGTACTGGCTTACTCTCGTAGACCAGTATAGTAGATATTGTTGGACTTATGCAATAGCTGAGAAGTCCCAAGCATTTGAGAAGTACAAGGTTTTTTGCAACTGGGTAAAAACGCACTTTAACAAACCTATTAAGAACCTGTTTTCTGACCGGGGCGGGGAATTTGTTTCTGAGGATTTTGAGAAATTCCTGGAAGCGCAGGGGACTACTCATGAGTTATCTTGCCCCCGAAGTCCCTGGCAAAATGGGCTTGTTGAAGTTGTGCAGCGTGACCTGCAGGCAGGGGTTAAAACTTATCTGCACGATGCTAATCTGCCCAAAGACTTTTGGGCTGAAGCGCTCCATGCCTTTTGTTATGTTAGAAATCGCAGTTATCATTCTGGTTTAGATGTCACCCCCTATGAGAAGCTGTTTAAAAAACGCCCTAATCTGAAATACCTACGTATTTGGGGTTCAGATGTAATTATGCATTATCCTGCTAAGCAGAAATTGGGTGAACGTAGTGTTCAGGGAAAATTAATGGGATACCAGCAGGGGGCGTACAGAATTTACATACCAGCAACTGGCAAATTTCATATTACCAGAAGCATGATACAAACTGTAAATTGGAATGGAGTTGCTGTTTTCCAAGATACTAATGGTATAAATGATACTGAGGAAGAAGAGGTAGAAGAAGCAGCAGCAGGAGGAAATGGTGATTCTGAATTAATGGGGAAAGACAAAAAGCCTGTTGAATCTGATAATTTGTTGGATTTAAAGTCACAGGCACCCGAGGGGAGGTTAGATTCTCTTGAGTTTTCTGACCGTGAGCTTAGCCTACAGGCACCTCTTCAGTCTGACAATGATGATTTACAACCTGAAACTAGTAGTTCACTTAGTCCCATTAAGTCTGAGGAGTCTGACTCTCCTTCCGGACTGAGACGTTCAGATAGAAAGAGGCAGAAGCCACAACGTTTCGCAGATGAACATTTTAATACTGTGTATGCCAATAAGGCGGTTTTTGAGCCAAAAAGCTACAATGATGTTCAGAATTTACCTAAGCACCAAGCTGTAAATTGGTATAAAGCTATGAACTCAGAGATAGCTTCTTTAAAAGAGCATAACACTTGGTCTCTTGTACCACAAACCCCAGATATGAGACTTATTGATTCAAAATGGGTTTATAGAGTTAAAATGAATGACAAAAATGAAGTTCTAAGGTACAAGGCGAGATTAGTTGCTAGGGGTTTTCAACAAATTCCAGGTGAAGATTATGTTTTGTGTTATTCACTAAGTATAAAATATGAAACAGTTAAGCTTTTGTTAAAAGATGCTTCACAGTGTGGAAAAGCCCACTATGCAATGTTTCTCTGCTCTTAAGAGAGTGGTAACGTACCTTAAACATACCAAACATTATAGGTTGCAGTTTACATCACACATGAAAGACATGTACAAAGTATGCTTTATGTTTTTGTTCCACAATGATGAACCGCAGGGGAAATGTTGAATGGTTTCTTTAAATGTAAAGGTTCATCATTGTTCCACTCAATGTGTATGTCTTTAAGGGGCCAGAGCAAACTAACGAGACCCAGCTTTACAGCTGTGAAACATAGCAGGTGCTGCTGAGTTTATTTGATTAAGGCGTGTCAGCATTTGGGTAGAGTATATAAGGAGCAGCACCTAGCTCTCCCATTACCCTGGGGGATGGGTTGGTGGTTGGGTCTGGTTTGTTGATGTATTTAGTGTAAATGGAGTTTTTGTTTTTCTTATTAAAACCTTCTTTAAGTTATTTTTGAGTCCTTTCTTTTTAATGCATGATCTCCCCAGCAAGCTCTCTGCAGCGTTACTATACTGCAAAAAGCCAACACATCCTTGGTCAAATTGGCAGGGCGTGATGGGAGTTGAAATCCTACAACCTCTGGAAGGCAGCATGTTAGCCACCTATGTAGTAAAGGTGACACATCCTCTGTCACTCAGCTTATAAAGAGGTAAAGGGACCCCTGACCATTAGGTCCAGTCGTGGCCGACTCTAGGGTCGCTCATCTCACTTTATTGGCCGAGGGAGCCAGCGTACAGCTTCCGGGTCATGTGGCCAGCATGACTAAGCCGCTTCTGGTGAACCAGAGCAGCGCACGGAAACACAGTTTACCTTCCCGCCGGAGCAGTACCTATTTATCTACTTGCACTTTGACGTGCTTTCGAACTGCTAGGTTGGTAGGAGCTGGGACCGAGCAACGGGTGCTCATCCCATCGCGGGGATTCGAACCGCCGACCTTCTGATCAGCAAGTCCTAGGCTCTGTGGTTTAACCCACAGCGCCACCCGCGTCCCTACTCAGGTTATAGTCCTCCCCTAAAAGGAATGGGATGAGATGTTTGTGTATCAGGCTGGTAAACAGCTCTCTGTCCCTTGTCATAAGAACAGCCTTCCGGTGAGACCAGGCAGGGCAGTTCTTATAATATGGAATACTGATCACAAAATAGAAATATATTTATGAGCAGGTGGGCTATTCCTAGGGTCTTCTGGCGGTTCCTTCACTGCGAGAAGTGAGGTTATAGGGAACCAGGTAGAGGGCCTTCTAGGTGGTGGCGCCTGCCCTGTGGAACGCTCTCCCAGCAGATATCAAGGAAATGGATAACTCTCAGACTTTTTGAAGGCATCTGAAGGCAGCCCTGTTTAGGGAAGTTTTTAACGTTTGATGTTTCGTTATGTTTTAAATGTACTTTAAGCTGCCCAGAGTGGCTGGGGAAACCCAGTCAGATGGGTGGGGTATAAATACTACTACTACTACTACTACTACTACTAATAATAATAATAATAATGGAAGGCTAACAATTTTGGAGCTTTTTACAGTGCCAGTTTGGACAGCAGTAGAGTAGTGAAAAGGCTTGCTCCTCAGTAATTCCCACCACAGTCCCTATTCAGCCTTCATTTCATTGGCAGCGTCACATTCGTCTGGCAATGGCAGCCCTCCAGGGGCCGCTCTGTGGGGTTCGTTGCCTTCTGGGAACCATGCCATGGCGGTGCTGTCAAACAGAGATTTGGACAGCAGGTGATGTGGAAATGCTGTACCCGAGGATCCTGGGACTGCAATAGCAGATCCACACGATACAAATAAAGTGCTTCCAACACACAGGACTTCCACCGAAGAATTCTGGGTACTGTGGTCTGTTAAGAGTGCTGGGAAATTTATCTCTTTTCGGGGGGAACTATAGCTCCCAGGAAATGTTGGGGGAAGTCGTGTGTTGGATGTGCTTTAAATGCATGGTGCTTGTTGAAAGAGTTAATCCAGGGCTAGATGGACAAAAACCTCACCTGGAACAAATCACCTTTAAAAAATGGCTCCATTCTGCTGTGGCCTCTCTTTTTTTGCGGTGCCCTCCACAGTGAGATCAGCAGTAACATGCAGAGGAACATTTCTGGTGCTGCTTTCTTGCCCTCCAGCCCATGGAGGTCTGGGTTAACATTTCTCTCCCCAAAATGATAGTTAAGTCCAGCTGCAGACGACTCTGGGGTTGCAGTGCTCATCTCACCTCACAGGCTGAGGGAGCTGGCGTTTGTCCACAGAAAGTTTTTCCGGATCATGTGGCCAGCATGACTAAGCAGCATCTGGTGCAACGGAACACCGAAACCAGAGCAACGCATGGAAATGCCATTTACCTTCCCGCTGGAGTGGTACCTATTTATCTGCTTGCACTGGCATGCTTTCGAACTGCTAGGTTGGCGTCCCTAAAAACTGCAGAATGTGGCAGCTAGACCAGTGACTGGGAGTTGTGCCAAGACCATATAACACCGGTCCTGAAAGATCTTCATTGGCTCCCAGTACGTTTCCGAGCACAATTCAAGGTGTTGGTGCTGACCTTTAGAGCCCTAAACGGCCTCGGTCCTGTATACCTGAAGGAGCGTCTCCACCCCCATCGTTCAGCCGGACACTGAGGTCCACCGCCGAGGGCCTTCTGGCAGTTCACTCACTGCAAGAAGTGAGGTTACAGGGAACCAGACAGAGGGCCTTCTTGGTAGTGGCGCCCACCCTGTGGAATGCCCTCCCACCAGATCTCAAAGGAATAAACAACTATATGACTTTTAAAAGACAACTGAAGACGGCCCCATTTAGGGAAGTTTTTAATGTCTGACACTGTATTGTTTTTAATGTTTGGTTGGAAGCCACCCAGAGTGGCTGGGGAAACTCAGCCAGATGGGCGGGGTATAAGTAATAAATTATTATTATTATTATTATTATTATTATTATTATTATTATTATTTATTTAGCAGCTCTTTAAAAAAAGGAGGGGTGGCTGGAAGGAGAGAGATAGAAATGAGAGAGCACAACTATTTTTCTTGGCTGTGTTACCCCAACATTGGCTTGTGTTTGCCAGATACTGCATTAGAGGGGAGGGAAAGTGAGGTCACTTTTATTTTATTTTTGCAAGAGGAAGTGAACGCTAACAACTGCTCTGTTATGATTGAAGCTAATTTTTATTGCAGCCCTGCAAGTTCACTTTACTGCAGGATGTAGGGTGGATGGGACAACATGGGAAGCCCAGCTTGCGACAGCAAATGCTGCTGTCTTTTCACGCCCCTAATTTTTAACTTGTTCACCGCTTCTCGTGGTGTGGCTTCCTTCACCAGCAGTGAAGCTGATGCCTTCTCTTGAGTTGCTCTGACAGTCTGGGTGTTGCGACTTGCTAGCATAACATTGCCAGGAGGATAGACAGTGCAGAATAATGACCTTTTGCATCAGTTGCTGCCTATTCTTGCACCTTGAGTAAAGACAGACAGGTTGATATGAGTGTCTATGCCCAACTCTAGCTAGTTCACAACCTGTGGCCATTCCTGGACTGGGACACCTCGTCCTCAGCTTACCCATGTGCTGATAACCTCCTGGATAGATTACTGCATTGTGCTCTACATGGAGCTGCCCTTGAAGACTATTCAGAAGCTACAGTTGGTGCAGAAGGCCCAGTTACTGTCTGCAATGGTGAAGGGGGATTCCATATGGCTCCACTAATCTAATCTCTACAGTGGCTGCCTGTTAGTAACTGGGCCTAATTCAAGGTTATCGGGTACCAAGAGTTGAGCAAATAGGAACCCACGTACCTGAAGGTGTGCCTTCTTCACAATTGCCCCACCTGACTACTACGATCAGCAGTGCATACCCTGCTTGTCCAAACATTAGCTGCTGTTATCAGGGCAGCAACATGAGCAGGGCATTTTTGGTGGTGGCCTCCTGGTTTATGAAACTCCAGCATGAATGATGCTTGGTTGTCTATCACATTGGCCATATTTAGCTGTATGGTAAAGCCCTTTCTGTCTGTCCAGGCCTTTTGGATGTAACTAATACTTCCACTGCCACTCGTTTGATGTTCTGTTTGGTTATGTTGCATCCGGATTTGTTGCCGTTGTGTTTTATTTGATGTGTTGCAATCATACCTCATTGCTTATTATGATTGTTAGTATAGTCACACTGAGCACCTGCTGGAAGGAAAGACGGGATCTGACTATGAGGAAATAAACCAGTATATAGTACCACATGATCTCTGAACCGCTTTGTGATGCAACTTCAGGTACCTGGCATGTGCAATGCCCTGATGCTGGTGCCTAGGATCATAACTGAATTCTACAGAAGTCCTATGCATTGTGCTGCTCTTGCCACATCAATATCAAGAACAGGCTTGGCCTGCAGGCTGGTTGTAGCTCCACTACCTGACTATTGTTTCTCTGTGAGAGAAGCCTGAATACCTGCAGATTGCAGCCATTTCCCTAGCTCTTCATAGGAACATCTATGGCCTGCACAGGTTTGTCAGCAGTCAAAAGTGGATGGGATGCATATATTCTCCACGAAGTGCGCAAGGAAGTTCATGCCAGAACCTCCTGCCTACCACAGCCATAAAAAAATACGGCGGGATCACAGTGTTAGAAATTAGCCAGGCGCCAGGCGCGTTTTGCTACTGTCGCAGGTGCAATTGCTACTACGTGGAGATTTCTGGGTGGTAGGTTGGCGACCACAGTTTAAAAACCTCTGCCTTAGTCCATAGTTAATTCCATTTCTACTGTGTGTGTTTCACCTTCTTGCATAATGGGACAAGTGAATTGTTGTAAGAGGAAGCCACAGTCAAGTAATGTAGTTGAGATCATAGAATTGTAGAAGTGTAGCAGCATTGGAAGGTCATCTCGTCCAACCCCATGGTGAATAGACATTCTGTTGTGGTAGCCATTACCTAGATTTAAAGTGCTTCTATATCTGAGTTTCTAACACTGGGCAGGGATGGGCAACCTTCAGCCCGCGGGTCAATCTTGGCTTGTCAGGGGGTTCAACATAGCATGCAAGGCCATTTCCCCCAAACCACTCCCGCCTGTCTCTGTCAGCAGGTGAACGGGATTTGGGGTTCAGTTCTGCTACGTGCTGCTTCGCCAGCATGTTTGCTTTGGGAAATGAGCTGACAAAGCTGACCTCTGCAGCCAGGAGGACTTGAGCCGTCTGTGAGCAGGTAAGAAGCGAGAAGCTATTGGGGATGGAGGTGTAACGGAAAGAGGTAGAGAGGGTGAGCAGGGAAGTTAATGGCACGCTAGAAGTAAGATATTTAATCTTGGTTCAGTTTTTTTTTTAAAAAAAACGTTCAGCATCTAGCACAGTGCTTTACAGATGGTGCAGTAGGCAGAGAAATCATTAAGTAGTCTGCCAAGACCCTTAGCAGTTTTCAAGTGCTCCATGGGGGGAAATGTTGAAACCACTGGACTAGATTATGCTTGCAATCACCAAGCTATCCTGGAGAAACACCGCCTGCCTTTTCCCTACCCCACCCCCATTGTCACTCTCAGAGTGCAAAAGATATGAAGGAAACAGTGACTGGATAGAAGGGCTTTTACACTTGCCAGAAGCTTGGCTCTGCCCTAGCCGGTCTTGGAAGTATCCTTTTAAAAAGTCCCATATGACCAGAGATCCGTATAGTTAAAGCTATGGTTTTCCCAGTAGCGATGTATGGAAGTGAGAGCTGGACCATAAAGAAGGCTGATCGCCAAAGAATTGATGCTTTTGAATTATGGTGCTGGAGGAGACTCTTGAGAGTCCCATGGACTGCAAGAAGATCAAACCTATCCATAATGAAGGAAATCAGCCCTGAGTGCTCACTGGAAGGACAGATCCTGAAGCTGAGGCTCCAATACTTTGGCCACCTCATGAGAAGAGAAGACTCCCTGGAAAAGACCCTGATGTTGGGAAGAATTGAGGGCACAAGAAGAAGGGACAACAGAGGACAAGATGGTTGGACAGTGTTCTCGAAGCCACCAGCATGAGTTTGACCAAACTGTGGGAGGCAGTGGAAGACAGGAGTGCCTGGCGTGCTCTGGTCCATGGGGTCACGAAGAGTCAGACATGACTAAATGACTAAACAACAACACCATGACCAGAGAATTTGCGCCTGTCCATTGGGGGGTATAGGAAGCCCTGAACACATATTTTTTAGATGTCGCTTTTACGATGAGGCACGTAGAGAAACCATTGACCCCCTGCTGGTGAGGCTTGCTGACCTCCCGGCAAAGCAAAAATTCGCTCTTCTCCTGTTAGGCAAAGACCACAAGACGACCTGGATTGTCACCAGATTCTGCGCACAGATCTGTAGGCGCAGACCATCCCCCGATTCAATCTAGTTTGTTACGAAAATTCCCAAACTCGGATCCACAGGCGACTCTGGGTCATTTCTCTAAGGTAGTCTTATCTTAAAGTTTTTATGTGTTTATGTGCCTATCACACTTTTAAACTTAAAACCCATTGTTGTAAATGTTCGTTTTACTATTGGAATTGTAGCTCCATTTGTATTTCTCAAGCTGGTCTCTGACCGTAATAAATTTCATGTCAGTGACTGGGTAGATCTACACACAGGGAAAAACCTGCTATAAGTAAGTCAGAAAGTAAATCATTTTAACAAAAGAAAAAACACCTATTTTTTCCTCCCCCCCTTTTTTTTTGCTCTCTAGCACTATTTGTTGTTGTATGTTTATAACACATTCAAAATGCTGTTTTTTGGCTAATGGAGCTGAGTCCTCTGTTTAAAAGGTAAAGGGACCCCTGACCATTAGGTCCAGTCGTTACCGACTCTGGGCTTGCGGCGCTCATCTCGCTTTATTGGCTGAGGGAGCCCGGCGTACAGCTTCCGGGTCATGTGGCCAGCAGGACTAAGCCGTTTCTGGAGAACCAGATCAGCGCACGGAAACACCGTTTACCTTCCCGCCGGAGTGGTACCTATTTATCTACTTGCACTTTGATGTGCTTTCGAACTGCTAGGTTGGCAGGAGCTGGGACCGAGCAACGGGAGCTCACCCCATCACAGGGATTCGAACCACCAACCGTCTGATCAGCAAGTCCTAGGCTCTGTTGTTTAACCCACAGCGCCACCCGCATCCCTCCTATATCCCCCAATGGACAGCCGCAAATCCTCTGGTCATATGGGACTTTTTTAAAGGATCCATACCCACTTTGCTTTGCAGTGTGGAGGTTGTTCATAGGACTGCTGTTGCCTGTATGGTTGGATGATGTTTCCTCATCCCCTAGCTTTTACATTAACTTTTGCTTGGAAATAATAAACCGATTGAGTTTTCAGTCGACGATCAAGATTCTCTTCTTGGGAGAGAGGGAGCGTATCTGTTTTGGTCACATGTGCTTAATAAGGAAATGGCAAAATTGTAAGTGTCAAGGGATGCAAGTGATTATGTATAATAGTGTTTATTCACTTGCTGAGACATAATAACAAAATTACTACTTTGTAGTTGTCTCCGAAGTACAGCAATTCTGCATTTTTACAAAGGCAGCTTTTAATGAGTAATCAGCTTTTTGCTTCTTGCCAGCCGCATGTGTGCAGTGTACAGTAAAATCTTGGTTAGCTTCTAATCTGGGTCTACTCTGTAACAATTACACTTATTCCTAATGTCTCTAAGTTATGGCCTGAATTTGTAAAATCAGCCCTTTTCAGGTCCTGCCTTAACTTCTGTACGGTCACTGTTTTGTCTAGATAGCACCAAGGCAAACAGGGCAGTCTCTACCATCTAATGATTCATAAGGCATTCTAATAATTGCCCAGCAGCAAGAACTTCCTGTGCATGGAGCTTTTGTGCTCAGATAGTAGGAGAGAAAGTTGCTTGTGATCCAGTCTTCCCCATGAACCAAAGGTTGGCAGTTCCTGTATCTAGTTGAGTTCTTACCCTGAAAACAGGATGCTCTGCATACAATAGAACCAGCCCTATTGTGGTTTTAAGCCTCTGATGTACCATAAGTAGAAAGAAGAAAAGGGGACGGTGCTATCATGCCAAGAACAGAGGAAGTTTGTTTATTCCAGGTCAGGCTATTTATCCATCTGGCCCAGTATTGTTTATTGTGACTCACTTTAAGTCAGGCTGCCACCCAGAAGTGAGCCCTAGTCCATCTGTTGAAGGCCAATGATCAGCAGTGACTAACAGTCTCTCTGCAGGATCTCAGACCCAAGGTCTTTTTCATCACATTCGTAAAAGAGGCCAAGCTATCAGACCCAGGTGGCAAATCGTATCCTGTGCATGTATACATAGAATTAGGGAGCAGAGTGCTCAGTCCAAGGATTTTTGTTTAGCCCTAGAACCAACTTCGTAAGGGACGCAGGTGGCGCTGTGGGTTAAACCACAGAGCCTAGGACTTGCCGATCAGAAGGTCGACGGTTCGAATCCCCGCGACAGGGTGAGCTCCCGTTGCTCGGTCCCTGCTCCTGCCAACCTAGCAGTTCAAAAGCACGTCAAAGTGCAAGTAGATAAATAGGAACCGCTCCTATTTAACAGCGGGAAGGTAAACGGTGTTTCCATGCACTGCTCTGGTTTGCCAGAAGCGGCTGTACGCCGGCTCTCTCGGCCAATAAAGCGAGATGAGCGTTGCAACCCCAGAGTCGGCCACGACTGGACCTAATGGTCAGGGGTCCCTTTACCCTTTTAGAACCAACTTCAGTCATTTTCACCCCCCCCCCAATTGAGTGGATCAGCGTTAGAAACTCAAATATATACTGTAAGCTAGTCTCCAAATGGTACCTTAAACCTTTTAGGTATGCGGCAGCAAAGGATGCTGTGTGCCAGCTAGCCACATGGTGGAGATGTCAGTCACCAAACCTGGCAACAAGACCTCTCCACTTGGTCACAGTGAACAGTCGGCAGTCGCAAAAAACCACTGGCGACCGGGGAATTTTGAACACTGGAGGGAATGGGCGGGAGTTGTTTTATTATCACTATTGTTAAAAATGTGGCCATCACAAACACTGTCCGGTTTAAGCGTTAAAGTCTTGGGCAGAAACCGAACTGGTAGTTTGAGTTCTTTGTCCAGCAGTGAGCCCAGGACACTCTGCCTATTTTATGTGTGTATTCTTGGTTTTAGCAGGAGTTGATTAGTTTCTCCCTCCCTCTCTCTCTCTCTCTCTCTCTCTCTCTCTCTCTGTGTGTGTGTGTGTGTGTGTGTGTGTGTGTCTAGGCACAATGTCAGTGCACATGGTGGCTTTGGGCTCCATAGGCAACCCAGACACACAGATAGATCATACATTCATATATTTTAGTCAAGAGTTTATATATGAAGAAAGTTAAATGATTGCAAATAGAAGTGTTCACATGCTAGAGTGACTGCAATAAATTGGGAGTTATTTATTATTTGGAGTGAATGTGTGGTGTGAACCCCTACGGGAGTTGGCAGGAAAGCGACTTAACTGCTTTTTGTGGTTGAACACTGCATCTTATGTGCTCCTAAAACGCTCAGGCCAGATTGCAGAGCTGATAGAAATGCCAAGAGACTTTCTTATTAATGATCGGAAAGGGAGTGTAACTATACTAAGTGTTTCAATGGCTTTAAGTATATTGGGCAGTGTCCAATGAACTCATTCTGTTAGTGTAAGGATTTCTGCTTGCTCACTGGAACTTCCTCCTTTTGGCTTTCCCATGCCCTCTCCAAATCTGCTCTGGAGGTTTGGGGGAATACCCGGAACAGATTTAAGGGGGTAGCATTGGGAAGAGGGAGAGCATTCTGCAACCTTATAGTCATTGTGTTAAAGGAAGGAGCTGGTTGAATATCACTCATTATCAGTAGCCCTTTAACAGTGATGGATAACAAATGGATAGGTTCTTGGTGATAGATGCTTGGCTCTGGTGATCATATCTTGTCTTAAAAAGCTCATATGTGCGCAAGCTTTTCCCCTCTTCTCTCCTCCATTTGCAGCACACTGCAGTTAAGCTAGTAAATCCCCAGTGAAGTGTCGTTTCTGTTTTGTCTGTATTGGGAAGGTGTGGCTACCAAGTTCAGAACAAGCCAGGATCTGAAGCTAAGTTCAGTTTGCGGTTTAAGATTCTAGCTTTTCCTCCACTGTGGAAATCATAGTTCCTCAGACTGCACAAATTGAAGACTTCTGAGTTTAATTGCTGTGTGCTAGAAAGGGAGAAGGGAAGTGGTTATGTGTGTGGACAAAAGCCTTGTGCATATTTCTGCTTATTGTGATTGTCACTCCGAACTTCCCTGTAGTGCATAAACCATTGTATGTGCGGAAGGATTTGTGGGTACAGGAGCAACGCCCACAAGGGCAGCCATCGCTCAGTGGTAGAGTATCCCTTTAGCATGCAGGTTCCATCTCTGGCATTTCCAGGTAGGCTGGGGAGAGATTCCCTGACTGAAACTCTGGAGAGCTCCTGTCAGTCAGTGTTGACAGAACTGGTCTCTCTCAAAGCAAAGCGACTGCCAAGTTCCTGAGATTCTTACAGTGCCAGCAACCAAATGTGGTATTCGGACGTCGTACTCTGGAGGTGGAGAAGTGTTACTGTCTGCACAGAAGCAGGTTGTAGCAGTCGTTGATCTAGGATAGATGCAGAAAGTTCTCAAATACCATCATGGTTCTAGCTGGCAATTTCTTGGCCATATCTGGCTTGCTGGGCAATGCCCTTTGACCAGGTCTGGCGTCATCAAGCAGTATTCTCAGGCAGCTGCTGGCACTTCCCATTGCTGCCTCTCCTGGCTCCCCCCTCCCCAGGCACCTGTCATCTCAATTTCCCACAATGCACTGTAGGAAATCAAAATGGCGGCCGCCCAGTGTAGACCAACACTTGATAAGCCAACGGGGGGGGCACTTGTCGTGGTGAGGGAGCCATTGGGAGGCACCTGACGTCAGCCCTGGTCTCCTCTTCTCCAGTTGCCAGCCCCAAAGGCAAATGGGAATGAGCAGCCGTGGGATTTGGCGCTGGGCTAGGGGAACACTTGCCAACTCCCTGCTTCCTTCTCATGGTGGTCTTCAGGCAATGCTCATTCATGAGGAAGGGGTGTCTCTTGGTTTATAGCCAAGAGGAGTTATGGCGTCTGTGACCAGCCCTTGGCATAGATGCTGGAGATGGAGCTTAGCCAGAAAGGACAAAGGAGCTGGAGATGAATGAACTCAAAAGGGAGCGGATGCAGCTCTTGAGGTGTCCAGATTAACCATCCCTGAGATGTGGATCTGTGTCTGGAGTTCTGTGGGCCCTCTTCCAAGAGGTCTCTCCAGGATCTGGGTTGGGTGGGATCTTGATAGGAAAAAGCAGACAATATATTACATTACCCCCCCTTCAATTTGTAAATATTTTGAAACTTTGGAAGCTGAGATGAGTGACTTAAAAATAATAATAGCCAGCTTCATCTTAAACTGTACAGTGGTACCTCGGGTTGAGTACTTAATTCGTTCTGGAGGTCCGTACTTAACCTGAAACTGTTCTTAACCTGAAGCACCACTTTAGCTAATGGGGCCTCCTGCTGCTGCTGCGCCACCGGAGCACAATTTCTGTTCTCATCCTGAAGCAAAGTTCTTAACCTGAAGCACTATTTCTGGGTTAGCGGAGTCTGTAACCTGAAGCGTATGTAACCCGAGGTACCACTGTATTAATATTCTGCAACTGGAGAACTTTAAAGGGAAAGCATTGCACGTCACCTATGCAAAACTGGAATCCATTTTTCATTCATGTCTTATCTCCTTTTGTTTTTGCTTTTCTCTCTGTGTGTGGTTTCTCTTCCTCCTCTTTTCTTGGAGACTTTTTAGTAAAACTAGCCTGCTCCTGAGAGCACATATTTCTGTTCCCTGGGGACAGAATTGGCTGTTGCCAAGGGTAGCCAGATATTGAGGGCAGCCTAGCAGTTCCGAGTCTGTCTCGGTTTGCCTAGCGCCAGGCAGGGTCTTCACTGCTCTTTTTTTTTTTTTCAAACTTAACTTCAGTGACCTCTTCTCTCAGCATTTAATTTATATGGCGGTTGAAAAGCTGAACAGCTTATTGGGTGATGCTCACTTAATGGCCACTTGGATTTCAGTAGAGGGTCGCTCTCTCAAATTAGCTGTGTTTAGGTTTGTCCTATACTGTATAACCCGTATGCTTGTAAAATGAAAAAGACCAGAATCTCTTTCTGCAATCTCTTTCTGCAGTCCTGTCTCATGTATGTGGCACTCTGCTGAGTGACACAGTGTCCTTGTAATCTGTATTGTAATCTGTAATTTAAAAACTAATCTGTAATCTGAAGTTTAGCTATTATGCAAAAACCAAAATCCTGTGCTAAAATAATAGCAAGCTGATAGTTGTACAAGAACCTGAAGCAAGCTGGATATTTCTTCTCAGCTGGTGCGTGTCGTGTGAGGCAGTGACGTTGGGTTTGTGGGGGAATTTCTTCTGCAAAATTGGCTAATTTGCATTTGGAAAACTTCGTTTTGCAGTGGAAAAACTGCTGGTGCCTTAGAGAGATCTGAATTAGCATGTTTATTTCACTTGAAATTTAGCAAAAGAGAGCGGAAAAAGTTGAAAACTTGTCAGGCTTGCCTAATAATGCATTTGCAGACGGCATCCATTAATTGCTTGCTAATGAATGCATGAAATGTAGAGCTTTCCGTGGAAAAATAAAGCGCTGGAAGATTTCCTACCCGGCATCACTGAGATCAGGTACTGAAAAGGGCGTTGTCCTAAATAGCAGAATCCTTATCAGGTATTGAAAAGAATGCGCGAGGCCTCAAACTAGGTAGGGGATGTGGACACCGTGCCTGTCAGCTTGCGAAGGGTTTTATGAGTGGGAATGCATGGGAAGTTGAAGTGGACAAATGGGACAGAGCTCTCCTGTAAGAGCATCAGAATAGGACTCTGGTTGAGTGGGGGAAATTCTAACCATCTTCAACAGTACACTGTTAGAATCTCTCATACAGACTGTCAAAGGTTAGGAGCAGGGAGACTGGAGCCCCAGTGCTGAATAGAAGTGATGCTAATTACAGGCAGCCCCCGGTTTATGCGCAGACAATATTTGTGCGGCCTTGTATACGAGCATCACACCGAACCCGGAAGTGACCCGGAAACGTCATAAAGATGTCACTGAAACATTAATAAAAGGGCAGGGCAGGGTGTTTGCGGGCTTTTCCAGTTATATGCCATTTCAACGACCCGTTGTCATGGTCCGGTTCACGGGCGATCGAAGTCCCGGCAGGGGACGTCAGGACCGGGGGCAAGATGGCGGGGTGGGAGCAGGAATGGAGGGCCAGGAGTCTGGAAGCCAAGAGTCCGAGGGTCAGAGAGCCGGGAGTCAAGAAGCTAAGGGTCCAAGGGTCAGGAAGCAAGGAGTTACGAAGTCAAGGGTCCGATGATCAAGAAGCAAGGAGTCAAGGAGTCAAACGCAGCAAGGCAGGGAACGTGTTGCTGTGGCAAAGAGCCGAAGGGAAATGCTGACCTTATATCCCTTCCCGGCTCCTGCCACCAGGTGCTGTGAGTTACCAATTGGCCTCACCTGTGTGGCCGCACCTTGCCTCTTCAGAAGAAACTTAGGAAGGCCCCAGTCCTGCAAAGTCCTACTGGTCACAGGGCCTGGCTTCTGCACGCACACCTGACACTTGTGTGGATTCATTAACCACTCTGGCAAACTCTGCCTTTTGCTCGCCATATTTTGGTACTAAACAAACCATAGTTAAAGTGCCAGGCGGGGTTCTCACATAACACTAACCTTGGTTTAGTGTTACATGTGAACCACCCCAGTAAGCAGCATGCATTTCCCCCCAGCCACTTCCTAGGCTGCTTCTACCTTGAGAACTTTGACTCTCCTGGGTGTGTCTTCTCCAGCCATTCTTTCCCTTTTATCTGTCCTTGCTATTTTTCCAGCAGAACTCGCTCTGTCAGTTTTGTTCATTTCTTAGTTGCCTTTTAAATAGTGAGATGGAAAGTTAATTTCCACTATGCGTTATCCTAGAGTTTAATACAAAATCAGATCTTCCAGCAGAGCAGCAGTGACTCCTCTCTCTCTCTCTCTCTCTCTCTCTCTCTCTCTCTCTCTCTCTCTCGTTTGAAAGGCAATTTATTTTGAGCAACCCTTCTGACCACTTTTAACATTTCCTTTATTGGTGTTGCGGTGTTGAGAAACGGAGACCGAGGGGTCCCGAAAGCAAAGCTAACAATGCTAAAAAGGGGCATTTTGATTAAGACTAGCGTTTCATTAACAATTGTAATCAAAGTCTGAATGTAGGTGTGAAGTGTTGCTGTGGAAACCTGACTCTTGCAGGGGGTGTTAATTGTCCTTAAAATAATAACAACCTCTCTTTCCCTCATTCAGTTTGAAGGTTCTGTACAGTCACTGTACAGAGTGGCTGATCATGTCAGGAATTTTGCTAAAGCATATTTTAACATAGCCTCTCCTGTATGTATATTCCTGGCCTTGCTCTGGAGCAGCTTCGCCAAGCCTGGTACAGTGGTACCTCTGGATGCAAACAGGATCCGTTCCGGAGCCCCGTTCACATCCTGAAGCGAACATAATACGTGACTGCGCGGGTCGCGTTTCACTGCATCCACGCATGTGCGTGATGTCATTTTGAGCGTCTCCGCATGCGTGAGCGGCAAAACCCGAAACTAACGCGTTCCGTTACTTCCGGGTCGCCGCAGAGTGCAACCCGAAAATGCTTAACCTGAAGCGTATTCATCCTGAGGTACGACTGTGCCTTTCAAGCTCCCAGTTTCCATCAGCCCCAGCCAGCAAGGCCAATTATCAGGATTGATGGGGGTTGTAGTTCAAAACATTCAGAGGGCACCAACTTGAGTCTGCTGCTGTAACATAGGAAGCTGTCTGAATCAGAGTCAAGCTCCATATTGTGTATCCTGACTAGACACATCTCTCCAAGGTTTTCAGGCAATTGAAACTGGGACAGACAGTTTGCAACTAAGCTATGGCCCTTAACTTGCAGCTCTTTGCAGACAAACCACTTAACCATGTTTAGCACTAACCGTGGTTTGTCGCCTTAAAACTGGTAGCTCGAGATAGGTAGCTCAAGAAGTGAAACCATTCTTTTGTTAAGCTCCGCTTCTCAGAAGGTGTGGGGAAATGTCAACAAGGCCTCCTTGTCTTCTTGCCAACAGAGACTGGAGAGGTGGGCAAACAGCCTTAATCATGTTTTGGTTGCTGCTTCTGTAATTATAGGTTTACATTCCAGCTTGGGGCCAAGCCTGTGGTTGTGATTTCTGTATTTGGATACGTTTAACGGTGGTTTAATAAAATAAGCAAACCATAGTTAAGTCTGCATAGGTCTCGGGTGTGAAAATATCTTCCCACTGGCGTTGTGAAAACAGATACAACAATCACCTGTTGAGTGTTTATGTGCCTGGCTTTGTGGTTGACTTGGACCCTGGTTTCCCAGGTCCTAGTCTAACACTCAGAAGTAGGAACATAGGAAGCAGTGTTTGAAATTAGCCAGGCGCCAGGCACATTTTGCACCTGGCTGTTGGCCACTTGCAGTGTTAGAAACCGAGATACAAAAGCTAGGAGCTGAAGGGCACCTGAAACCTAAGTTATGGGCGCAACAACAGAATGTCTAGGCATGCTTTTTTATAACAAGAATACAAAGCTGCAAATGAATGAACTGCAGCTAAAATACTACTGTACAGTGGTACCTCGGGTTACAGACGCTTCAGGTTACAGGCTCTGCTAACCCAGAAATAGTAACTCAGGTTAAGAACTTTGCTTCAGGATGAGAACAGAAATTGTGCTCCGGCGGCGTGGCAGCAGCGGGAGGCCCCATTAGCTAAAGTGGTGCTTCAGGTTAAGAACAGTTTCAGGTTAAGTACGGACCTCTGGAACGAATTAAGTACTTAACCTGAGGTACCGCTGTGTGTTCATTTTCCACATGGTCCAGTCCTTCCCCTGCCCCACCCCCCCTAATATTCTTAAGAGGGTCTCTTCTCCAGTCTTCTTCCAGTCATCTGGAAGTGGGCCTTAGTTTGCCTACCCCTGGTCTAGTCCTTCCCCTGCCCACCCAGTTGGAAGTGGGGAGGCAGAAAAAGATTCTCCTTTCCTTCCACTGTGCAGTTTTAATCTGAAATCTTAGGTGCAGTACTGCGCCCAGAGCTCAGAAACTGCTCCCGCAAATAAAATTCCCTTTCACAAAATGCTCCTGGAACAATGGGAGTTTCGAACACTGGCCACTTGAAACCAAGTCAGACCACTGGTGCATCTTACTCAGTAATACCTACACTGACTGAAAGCTGCTCTCCAGGGTTTCATGCAGGAGCCAACCTTGAGATGTTAGGGATTGAACCTGAGACGTTTGGCTTGCAAAGCAGATACTCCAATACTGAGCAGACGCCCTTCCCCAAATTCTGTGCGACTTACTCACCTGTATTTATTATGATTTACCAAATTTATGGTTTGCTAAATTTATCTTGCCAAAGGCAGCTCAAAACAACCAAACAAGGAAACAAACAAAATCCCCACATAGATGCAGTAAGAGAAAACAAAGAACCGATTAAAGCAATACATTGAGGATGCATTAAAAACATCTCACTCCCTCTAAGAGGTCACAGATAGAGACCAGAGAGCTGGTTGAAGAGGAGTTTCTGCCTGGTACCTCAATATATGTAATGATGCTGCCAGGCAAGCCTGCCCAGGGAGCCACCACTGAAAAGGCCCATTCTTGTGTTGCTATGGTTTAGGGCTGGTGACATGCCAGGAAGGAGTCTGAGGGTCTCCTAGTAACTTTATAAGGCAGGCGTCCTCAAACTTGGCCCTCCAGATGTGTTGAGACTACAATTCACATCATCCCTGCTAGCTAGGGATCATGGGAGTTGTAGGCCAAAAACATCTGGGGGGCTGAGTTTGAGCAGGCCTGCCTTAAAAGGCTGCAACCTGAGAATCTCACAGTGCCTCATTAGGATCAGGCCTAATTTCTGGGGTTGCGAGTTCCTCTTCCATTCAACCTCTCAACAGATCCAGTTTTAAGCTAACCAGTGGTGTAAAAATGTTGCTCGTCGCTCCCCTCCAACCCCAAGAAGAGAATGAAACAGGATTCCGCTGGGTTCCTCTGCCTGCTTTTCTGATGAGGCATTTAATAGATGGAGGTTTGTTCTGCCTGAGCAAACTGAGCTGCCGAGAACTTTTTGCCAGAAGCTGCAGCTTGAGCATGAAGATGAAGATATGCTTTAAACTCAAGTGACCTTCTAAAAATAACAGGAGGGAGCATATACAGGAAATGTCCATCTCTTCTTCTGGCCCTGGCCCTGGCTTCTTAAAAGCCAGTTTTGAATAAAAACATACTGCACAGTTTGGACGTGTTTAGTGAGGCCTTGCGAGGCTGCTGGGTCCTTTGTGTTGTGCTTCTTTTATATTTGTGTTAGGCTGCAAATGATGTTCAGATAATCTCCCAAAGGCGTTCTCCCATGTCTGCCCATAAGATGGGTTGCCATCCTAAAAGGGCATATGGAGGATCGTCTGCAATGTATCAGCTCTTTAGTCACGAAGAGACAGCAGCATCTATGAAGGCTTCAGTAGAAGTGAACAAGTACAGTCGTACCTTGGATCCCAAACGCCTTGCGAGTTGAACATTTTGGCTCCCCAACGCCTCAAACCCAGAAGTGAGTGTTCCAGTTTGCAAACATTCTTTGGAACCTGAAAGTCCGGCGCAACTTCCGATTGGCTGCAGGAGCTTCCTGCAGCCAATTGGAAGCCGTGCTTTGGTTTCCAAACGTTTTGGAAGTTGAACGGACTTCTGGAACGGATTCTTTTCGACTTCCGAGGTACCACTGTACTCGGGTACCATGATTGGATCACCTGCACAAGATAGCTGCCCTGTAGCCAAATATTCCACGAATGTCACATTCCATTGAGCAGAGCAGAAAAGACTGCTCATTTTTTTTGCCAGACCAAGAGCCATTTTTTTGTTACAAATGTTGAGATAATGAATATGCCTGGTTAGTCTGCTCCGCTCCCAAAAACGCATAGCAGCAGTCAGATTACAGAAGTTATCTGCGGGGTTTTCCTTACCCTCCTTCTGACAGCTCCTCCTCCTCTGTTTTACCTGCAAAGTCAGGGGCAGATGCTGCATATTGCAAATAGCGGCTCCCAGGTGCGCTATCCTGCTGCTGTTGCTGCTTTGTCAGTTTTTCATGTTCTCCTCTGGCTCATCTGAAGCTGATGAAATGGGAAAGGAGACGAACAGAACGGAGGTGGCATTCAATTTGTGCCAAAAGTAACTGATCGTGGCATGGATTGCTTTAAAGGGATTCTGCTGCTGCAGGGAAGGTGATGAAGATATTGTTCTTCTCTGCTGCCTTCCCGTCTGCAAAGTGTCATCCGGATGAGTTGTTATGGGTGGTTAATCGCATGGCAAATCCAGGCTGTCACCACCTGGAGATAGAGACGTTTTAATAAACCCTGCTGTGGTTTTGTTAGCTCAGATATTGCTTTATTTTTGGCTCAATTTGGTGTGGGTGTGCTAGTTTAAGGTAGTGGACCCGTTTGTGCGATCATATATCAGTTTATTAACTTGTGGCTCCCCAAGCCGATTATTTCTGTGGAGGGCAGCCTGCCAGGAGCTGTACCCATGCGTGCTGCCTGCCTGGGACTGCAAAAATAGGGTGAGGTGGGGGGAAGGCTGAGCCTCAAACACGGCTAGCTGGCTGGCTTTATTTGCCTTGGTTGGCTGAAAGCTGGGTGGGGTGAGAAGGGAGACTGAATCTTCATTTTTATTTTGTTGATCACATTCTCTCCCTCCAGCAGCAACAACAACAACAAAAAGCACATCTGTGTTCTGCAAGGACAAAGTCCTGCTCTTCTCTCATGAATGACTGAACTTGCTGCCACCTTCTGCAGTGTGCTGATTCTGAATGTGGTTTTTCTTCAGCTTGGATGATCTGCATTTTGTAACCAGAATGCCCGGCCAATGCACAGAGTTCCCGCTTTGTCTTTGGTAACAAGGGCTGGTTTTTCTCACGAGTGCTTCCCAGTCTAGTCAGTGTCAAGTACCATTTTATCAATGAGTGCCTGAGTGTAACCTCTATTGAATTCGTCATGAGGGAATTCAGTTGTGGCTACAGTATTTTCTCAGATCCTAATGAGTTCATTATATTGCGAAAAAATTCATTCTGTTTAACCATAATTCTTCTCTGTAAAAGAAGCTCCCTTTTTTTAATAATAGAGGAGGAAGGAGAAAGAGGCTGTTTTGCTTGTTTCCAGGGTTTGGTCACATGTCTCTCCGGAGACGTTTAAAATACCATTTCTCTGGCCTGAACATTGTTGGCAGTGTTAGTTGCAGCTGAGCTGCATGTTCACTGTTGGCTGCAATGAGGGAAAACAGACACTGGTGTTCAGTTTGGGACTCCTGTGCGATGCTTGCACGTTAACTCTCAGGATGCTCTAATGGAACATTAAACTGGTTCCAGTATCCCCAGCACTGGAGACTACCAAAGCATTTTTGTGTGGAACGCCCCCCCCCCCATCACATGTCAAATAAATAAACAACTATCTGACGTTTAGAAGACATCTGAAGGCAACCCTGTTTAGGGAAGTTTTTAATGACTGATGTTTTAATGTATTTTTAATCTTTTGTTGGAAGCCACCCAGAGTGGCTGGGGAAACCCAGCCAGATGGGCGGGGAATAAATAATAAATTATTACTATATAGTATTTTTATTATGTAGCACTTCAAAAGTTGGCATATGCTTAATATCAGGGCAACGCCCAACAGAATTGCCTTCTAATGCCCCTAGACTGCAATTTATATGCCTGTGTTTCTCTGCTGGCTGTGCAGGAGGGGAAATTAAATACATGGCAGCAGCAGAGTCTGACCTCATGGACCTTTCATAACACCGGTCCCAAAAGATCTACATTGGCTCCCAGTATGTTTCCAAGCACAATTGGCTTTCAATTTTAAAGCCCTAAACAGCCTTGGCCCTGTAAACCTGAAGGAGTGTCTCCACCCCTATCATCCAGCCCGGACACTGAGGTCCATCTCAGAGGTCCTTCTGGTGGTTCCGTCACTGTGAGGTTGCAGGGAACCAGGCAGAGGGCCTTCCGAGTAGTTGCACCTGCCCTGTCAAATCTTCACCTTGGAGATGTCAAAGAGTTAAACAAGCATATAATTTTTCGTGCACATCTGAAGGCAGCCCTGTTTGGGGAAGCTTTTAACATTTGTTGTTGTTGTTGCCGCTGCTGCTGCTGTTTTTTTCCTGTACAGTGGTGCCCCGCAAGACGAATGCCTCGCAAGACGGAAAACTCGCTAGACGAAAGAGTTTTCCGTTTTGGAGGTGCTTCGCAAAACAAATCTCCTATGGGCTTGCTTCGCAAGACGAAAATATCTTGCGAGTTCCTGCGGGTTTTTTTTCCTTTCCCCCCTTTTTCTAAGCCGCTAACCCGCTTATCAGCTGATCCGATAAGCCGCTAAAAGCCGCTAATCCGCTAATCCGTCAATGGGCTTGCTTCGCAAGACGAAAAAACCGCTAGACGAAGAGACTCTCAGAACGGATTCTTTTCGTCTTGCGAGGCACCACTGTATTTTTGTTGGAAGCTGCACAGGGGAAGCTGGGGAAACCCAGTTAATGGACAGGGTATAAGAAATAAATTATTCTTATTCTAGAACCATGTAATTATAGAGTTGGAAAGGGATCACAAGGGTCATCTACCTCAAGCCCCTGCAATGCAGGTATTTTTTGCCCAACGTGGGGTTTGTAGAGATTAAGAGTCTCATGCTGTTGTTACTATTGTTATTGTTGTTATTATTGCCATAAGAAAGTGTTCACATCTTCGCTCTAGATTTTTCTCAAACACCTTTCTGGGTTTGAGCAAGAAATGGAACTTGAGTGCAACTTAGGGTTGCCATATTTCAAAAAGTGAAAATCAGGATAGTTTTTTAGCTATTAAAGGAAATTTGCAAAACCTAGACTTCCGACATTAGTTGCCATATGTCCGATTTTTTGCAGACATTTAAGCGATTTCTGCCTAGGCACTGCTTCCGACTGCGGTATTCCAGCTATATCCTGGAAATTCCAGGCATATGGCAACCCTAGATGTAGACGGGAGGGCTGTTTCACTGACACCCATTTAGTTCTACAGACTGTGTTGGTTAACTAGCCAGAGCTATGTTTTCACTTGGCTCTGAAAATTGGTACTCATGATGTGGGAAACCCCATAGTTATAGTAAATGTTGTGAGATTGCAATTATTAGGGAATGACGTAAGAGCAGACGGGGAAAAGATGAGACGGGAAAGTGTATTGCAAACACCATGGCTGGAATCTTAACGTAAAATGTAGCTTTGTGAAACAGCATCAGCTTTGTTTTAAGGATAATTGTGAAAGTCTCATTTAAAGTATTAGGAGAGATTTATGGGAAAGGACACATATTAATCCGCCATGCAGCAGAAGAATGTCCGGAATAAAAACGAGTATATTACCCAATGTTTTATTTTTGGCAATTGCAATTTTCATGCCTAAACACATTACAAGGATGACAGAAATGATTAAGAAATGTGTCTGGCTGTGTAAATACCAATGGGGAGACTGAAAAAAAAAAAGGGGGAGGGGGAATTAGATAAGGAAAAGTGGAAGGACCTGAGTAGTTTCAAATATTTATAACACATGAAGATTCTGTAGCATGGCATAGCTGCTACCTTTTAGGAGTCTCACATATGGGGCATCCCAGAGATTCAGTACTGGAAATAGTGGAAAATAATTACGTTTATAAACCCTAGATTGATTTCTCCTTCTTTCTGTATCTCTCAGCGTCTCTCAGGCACACCATACTCTTTAGGATTCTGAAACTGGCACAAAATTCATTCTGAAACCTAACATAAAAGACAACCCTTTTGCATAGAAAGGAAATGGAATCCAGAAAAATGACTTATAGCTAGAAGCTGAAGGAAGCCTAAAAGCCATCGCATCCATAGGTCACAATGCTGCATGCTACTTGCGTATGACTTTTAGAGAGCAGCAAAATGTTGATGTGTTTGTAGGCTGATGCACTGCAGTATAAAGTTGGTAGCCTTGATCAGGGAAGCAAGTCGGAAGATTATTGCGATTTGTTTGCATCTCATAAAAATGTAAAAAGTTTCTTTCCTATGAATTCCCCCCCCCCTCCAAATTAACTTTGCACAATCTAGTTGGAAATGGGATTTTATACTGCAGTGGAATAGAGCCATTATACCAAGCCAACCATTTCTAGCTCAAATGGCGTGCTTTTATTTATTTTTTAAAATTTGAACTGGCTTCCTAATGACATGCTGTGCATCCATCTAGAGCAGGGCTGGGAAACTGGTGGTCCTTCAGATACTCCCATCAGCCTTAGCAGGGATGGTGGGAGTTGCAGTCCAGCAATTGCCCAAGGTCCAAAGGTTCCTCATCCCTGATCTACAGGCTATAGACACCTTACTGTGACATCAAGTTAAGCCTAAAATTTAATGTGTAAAAAACCCCCAAAAAATCCAGTTCCTTCCAGGGTTATTACAGGAACCCTGCTACAAATTAAGGCTGAAGAGATTTAAGGAGGAGAATCCAACAAATTGTTGGGAGTCAGCTGGGCTGAACCGAGACCCTACTGTGTTTTTATATTTTGCTGCAAGCAAAGGAAATGGACAACTATATGACTTTTAGAAGATATTTGAAGGCAGGCCTGTATCTGGAGGTTTTTAATGTTTGATGTTTCATTATGTTTTATATGTACTTGAAGCTGCCCAGAGTGGCTGGGGCAACCCAGTCAGATGGGTGTAATAGGTAAAGGACCCCTGGATGGTTTAGTCCAGTCAAAGGTGACTCTGGGGGTTGCAGCTCTCATCTCACTTTCAGACCGAGGGAGCTGGTGTTTGTCCGCAGACAGCTTTCCGGGTCATGTGGCCAGCATAACTAAACCGCTTCTGGCGCAATGGAACACAGAAACACCGTTTACCTTCCCGCCGCAGCGGTACTTATTTATCTACTTGCACTGGCGTGCTTTCGAACTGCTAGGTTGGCAGGAGCTGGGACAGACTGACGGGAGCTCACCCCGTTGCAGGGATTCAAACCACCAGCCTTCTGATCGGCAAGCCCAAGACGCTCAGTGGTTTAGACCACAGTGCCACCTGTGTCCCCTGATGGGTGTAATCATCATCACCATCATAACAACAACAACAACAACAACAACATATTGCTGATCTATGAAGCAAAACTTCTAATGTATCAGATACTTAAGTCCCAAGCCATGAAGGCTTTGCATACAAAACTTTTGAATATTTGGAAGAGCGGGATACAAATGCCTTAAATTAGCAGGCTAAGGGATAAGCAGCAAGGCTCAGAGGAGCCATAGTTCAATGGTGGAACACCTGCTTTGCGTTCAAGACATCCCAGGCTCAGTCCCAGGCAAGTCCAGGCTGGGCTGAGAGACCCTCCTGACTTGAAACACTGGAAAGTCAATGGTGGTAAGTGCTGACTGTTTGAACTAGTCAGATCAATGGCTTGGTGTGATATAAGGTGGCTTCACATGTTCCCATATTGAGGGAGCGGGAGGGAAAACCTGAACAAGAGAAGTGTGGATCGGATTTGAGCCGAGGTTTAACTACATTTTGTGCAAAGCAGCACTTTCCTTCGTCTGCCCTGAATAGATAGATGGAATTCGTAGCATCACAGAGCTAGAAAAGGGCCACTAGGGTCATCTAGTCCAACCCCCTGCAATGCAGGAATCTTTTGCCCAGTGTGGGGCTCGAACCCACAACCTTGAGATTAAGAGCCTCATGTTCTGCCAGCTGAGCTATCTCGGCAGTTACCTCCCAGCATTCAGCTTCATTGGACGCTCACCAATTCTAGTGCTATGTGAGAGGAAGAAAAGCTTTTTTCTAGCCACTTTTCCTACACAGTGTATAATTTTTTACACCTTGACCGTGTCTCCTCTACATTAAAAAGGCCCGAAGCAGCATTGTTTGAGGGCTGCATTTAGGAACTTTTTCATGTCTTGCAATTGATCTGCACCTCAAATTAAGCAAAGGGTACATAACTTGGCCATTAATCCAAGGAATGTAATTTTTTGTGTAGCTCTGCTTCAACAAGCAGTGGGACACACCTGTCATGCCCTCTTCTCGGTGTGATGTACCTACTTTCCGCCCGTGTGGCTGTGTTCCTTAATCACACCAAGACAGAAGAAATTGGAATGCATTTAATCTAAACCGAATAATCCAGCGGTAAAGTCTCGCTGCTGGAAGGTATAATTACTGACACACACAGTTATACTTAATCAGCAGGTTGGAAGGCAAAGACTTAAAATGCCGATAATGAGCGTTTTATAAAAAGGAGAAAATGTCATCGCAGGGGTATGTCTCCTAGGCTTCTCAAACAAATTTGCTCAGACTGCATGAATATTACCGTATTTTTCCGTCTATAAGATGCCCCCATGTATAAGACACCCTCTATTTTGGGGGACTCAGATTTAAGAAAACAGAGGGGAGATATATCCATGTATAAGACGCCACCCCCCAGTTTTTGACATTTTTTAAAAGGGGAAAACCTAGTCTTATACACGGAAAAATACGGTACTTTAAAATGCAAGTCCAAAACCTAGGCTGATCCTTGGATTCTTACTAATGTAGCCAGGGAGCAAAGAAGTACGATTGCTTCCTTGCAACTGATGTCCATAGAACCATAGAATTGTAGAGTAGGAAGGGTAATAATAGTACTAATAATAATTGGGTAATAATAATTTATTATTATACCCTGCCCATCTGGCTGGGTTTCCCCAGCTACTCTGGGCGGCTTCCAACAGAATATTAAAATACAATAGTCTATTAACCATTAAAAGCTTCCCTAAACAGATGTCTTCTAAAAGTCTGGTAGTTGTTGTTTTTGTTGACACCTGATGGGAGGGTGTTCCACAGGGCAGGTGCCACTACCGAGAAGGCCCTCTGCCTGGTTTCTTGTAACTTGGCTTCTCGCAGCGAGGGAACCGCCAGAAGGCCCTTGGCGCTGGACCTCAGTGTCCGGGCAGAACGATGGGGGTGGAGATGCTCCTTCAGGTATACTGGACTGAGGCCTTTTATCTAGTTCAACCCTCTACAATGCTGGAATCTCAGCTAAAGCATCCATGACAGATGGCCATTCAATTCCGTAATGTTTCTGTCTTGCTTAATTGTCTAGGGAACAGTCTTTTTAGAAGAGAATGCCCCAGTGCTAGGATAGACACTTCTCCTTGAGCCTCAGGTCAGCAGCTAAGGATGATGGGAGTTGTAGTCCAAAACATTTTGAGGTCACCCGGTTGGAGAAGGCTTGCTGAGCCAGAACTACTAGCTTTTACCTTTATAATCCGGAGGCTTCTGTAAGCATCTTCCGTTGCAGGCGAAAACAAAAATCTTCCTTGGCTTCAGTGGGTTTTTCTGTTTCCTTTTTTTGTCCGACTGGGAATCTTGTCAACAAATGAAAACCTTGCTGGGAATTTATTCTGACTCCAAGTTTCTCTGTTTTCTCAGATAACATGCACCCTTTGCTTATCCTGGCACCATGGAATAGGCTTTCTGTATTTAGAACTTGTTGGCAAGTTCGGCTTCAGTAGAACATGTCACAGGCTCTCTTTTCAAAGTAAGGTAAACAGAGGGTGCTGGGAGGGAGGGGTGCAGTGCTCTTAGGTGGCTGGTGGAGAAAGGGCCATAGCACAGTTGCAGAACATGCGTCTAGCATCTTGCAAGACCCCCTCTTCAGTGGCTCTCTCTCATGGTGCTGTGGCCAGGAAAGATCTACACTTCATAATCTCGAGGAATGCTGACAGGCAAAACGCTGAGCTACATAGACCTAATCTAGCTTCATATAAACTCACATTCAGATCCGATTGTTGCAGTGCACCCTACATGAAGATGGCTCAGAAACTTCATCTGGTCCAAAATGCAGCAAGATGGAGTTCCTTTCAGATCTCGTATATAGCCCCTGTTTTAAAACATCTGCACTAGTTGCTGGTCTGGGTTTGTTTTTCCCCCAATTCAAGATACACATGCTGGTGTTTAATGCCCTAAATGACTTGGGCCCTACATATCTGAAAGGGCACCTCCTTCCCCACAGACTCTCTCAGGTGTTAAGATCAGCGGGGGGGGGGGGAGGAGTTGGTAGTTCCACCTCCCTCAGAAGTTATAGATCAGGGGTCAGCAAACTTTTTCAGCAGGGGGTTGGTCCACTGTCCCTCAGACCTTGTGGGGGCAGACAGCGGACAATATTTTGGAAACGAATTCCTATGCCCCACAGATAACCCAGAGATGCATTTTAAATAAAAGCACACATTCTACTCATGTAAAAACACCAGGCAGGCCCCACAAATAATCCAGAGATGCATTTTAAATAAAAGCACACATTCTACTCATGTAAAAACACCAGGCAGGCCCCACAAATAATCCAGAGATGCATTTTAAATAAAAGGGCACATTCTACTCATGTAAAACACACTGATTCCCGGACCGTCCGTGGGCCGGATTGAGAAGGCGACTGGGCCAGATCTGGCCCCCAGGCCTTAGTTTGCCTAACCATGTTCTAGATCAGGCATAGGCAAACTCTGGCCTCCAGATGTTTTGAGACTACAATTCCCATAATCCCTGACCACTGGTCCTGTTAGCTAGGGATGATGGGAATTGTAGTTCCAAACATCTGGAGGGCCGGAGTTTGCCTATGCCTGTTCTAGATGGTGGTGACCCAGGAGAGGCAGATGCTCTCTGGCAGCCCCTAAGTTGTGGAATTCTCCCCCCCCCTCCAGTTTTTTGTAATGTTGTCTGTTGGTCATTCCTCCTGAGAGCAATTTTTTCACTGCTGCTGCGGCTGAGGCCACAGCAGGCCTTGGGGAATTTGCTGCTTGTTTGGAAGAAATAGCCCAAGCAAGGCTTACCTCTTCCTACTAGCGCAGTAATGGACACAAGTAATACAGTGGTTCCTCTGGTTACAAACACTTCGGATTACAGACACTTTGGATTACAGACTCCGCTAACCCGGAAGTAGTACCTCAGTTTAAGAACTTTGCCCCATAATAAGAACAGAAATCACGCGGCGGCAGCAGGAGGCCCCATTAACTAAAGTGGTACCTCAGGTTAAGAACGGACCTCCGGAACGAATTCAGTTCTTAACCAGAGGTACCACTGTATCTGCAACAGAATGTTGCAGTGTGGGGAGCTCCTATCCAGGTTTCCAGCCCTCTCCCAGTGTCGTCCAATCCATTTCCTCTCCCCACTTGGTTTTCCATTTGCAACCCACCCCAAACGAAATGTCGCCATTCCACGCCCTCTAAGCATGCCCAGTCCCCATTGGGCTGTTTGTGGTTTGATTCCCCTGCCCTTAAGGGTTTTCCCCAAAGATTCTTCATACTTCTTCATACCTTGGCAGCTCCTCTCCCGCTAAGCCTGCTAGTGCCTCTCCCTGTTTGGGATATTGATGATGCCGTTTCAGCAATAGGCACTTGGATAATGAGTTTGCTTTTGACATACAGAACTTCACCTTCAAAATCTGTACTTTACTGAAATGGATGTTTGTTTTGGCTGCTGAATAGAATGGAGCTGGCAGTGTTGCTTCTTCTTAACAATTGCAATGCCGAAATGCCAGGACCTAGCCAGTTCTTGCTGCTTGTTTTGTTCTGACCCAATCTAGAAATGTTCCGGCATAGGTCAGATGGCATCCTGATTATGGTCGGACTACCAGTGTGGATTGTCTCCAATTCAAAGAATGCCATCTCTGCGGCAGCAATTGTATAATTTATTGGACAGTGGAGTGCTTCACTTCCCAGTGGTTCATACGAAGGTTTCTTTAACCAAGATGGGAAACTACAAAAAAAGTTCATTGCTAATAGCAGAGAGACACTAGGCACCGCGACCTGCTGAAATTATTGGAGGAGAATGCATTTGGTTTGCAGTGGAAGTGAGGAGAGGAGTCAACACTCATAATACTTCAGCACAGCAGATAGTCACTTGCAGCTTGGAGAAAATCATCACCAATACCACCATCATCAATAATAAAAGCACACAGTTCTTGCAGTGAGTTGGTTTCAACTCTGTGTGGTCAGGTTTAAGATGTGTGGTATTTGCATCTCGGGAAAGTGTTCACCCATCAACAAGGCCAGATTAAGACATGATGACGTCCTAAACCATGGGTAGGCAAACTAAGGCCTGGGGGCCGGATCGGGCCCAGTCGCCTTCTCAATCCGGCCTTCCGACGGTCCGGGAATCAGTGTGTTTTTACATGAGTAGAATGTGTCCTTTTATTTAAAATGCATCTCTGGGTTATTTGTGGGGCATAGGAATTCATTCATTTCCCCCCCCTTCAAAATATAGTCCGGCCCCCCCAAGGTCTGAGGGACAGTGGACTTGGCCCCCTGCTGAAAAAGTTTGCTGACCCCTGTCCTAAACTATATCAAGAGGTCCCATTGAATTACCCTTCTCCCCCCCCCCCATGTATCATTCTAACAGAAAGGAAAATGAAAATAATAAACTTTTATATTTCAATGTGTACTGATAGATATATCGTCTAACTTAAGTCTATTCACATATGAGACACCTTAAAACAAAAGTACCACATGATATTTTACATACGCATATAAAAACATAATAAAACATTAAACATTAAAAACTTCCCCGTGCAGGGCCATACAGGCCTTCGGATGTCTTCTAAAACTTTTATGTGTTCCCTTGGCTTGGGGGTCACATAACTCCATGCCCTCTACTACTCTCCAATGAAAACAGGGATGCCACAGGGAAAAGCAGGATCTGGGATCAAATCAGAAACCGAGGCAGCTTCTGTAAATTTGGGACTCTCCCTGGAAAACAGGGACACTTGGAGGCTCTGGATCTTGAAAGCATCGCCATGGCTAAGCAGAGGTTTCAACCTCAACTTCTTGTATAAGACAACTTAAATACTCTATCTGTCATATTGCAACTGGAGAGAGGAATTCTGGCAGCCATGACATGAAACCAGATTGACCTACGTTGTCGAAGCCATGCAGTTTTTGACAGGTGGGGTGCAACTGGAATTGTGACAGGTTTTATATCAGATGCAGTCCTTTTTAACAGCTGGCATATTCAGGACTTTTATCTGTGTTTATGCAAAGGTCTGAAATCTGGAAACGGTTGAAGATAAAGCAACACCTTAATCTTATTTCACTCCTTTTTCCTGAGGTGCACGGCTCCTTGTATAAACACTTGCGTATTGTGTAAATGACGGGACACAGAAAGAAACTTGCCAGGCCCTTTCCAGGGAACCCTCAGAAAAACAACAACTCTGACCTACAAAGAGCACGTCATTTTGAAACTCGCACCTTCCCCCCTTTCTTAAAGAAAATGTTTTGAGTTTCGTGTGACCCACCCAGAGGAAGTTAGTAATGGGCAGTGAGCGAATGTCTGAATAAATAAATAAATACCGTTCTGCTCACTTCGAACATACCAAAGGTTGTGTAAAACCTGAATTGTTGTAGTGCAGGATTCTTTAAAGCCAAGGGTAGGAGAATTTTGTGATATGCCAAGGGAGCAAAAGAGCTGCTGTGCCAAGTCATCTTCTGGAAAGTTCTGCCGTTTGAAGAGAATAACATTTCTGCCTAGATGAGGATGGGAATTAACTGAGGCTCTGTGTGACCCCTGATTTAATGTGTTGAAAACAGCTTTGAGATTTTTTCTTTAAAATATAAAACAGTATACAAATGAAATGAACAACAACGATAAAAAAGCTCCACGGGGGGGGGGGGATTGGGCCTAGAAGACATAGAGAGCCAGTGTGGTGTAGTGGTTAAGAGTGGTAGTCTCGTAATCTGGGGAACCAGGTTCGCGTCTCCGCTCTTCCACATGCAGCTGCTGGGTGACCTTGGGCCAGTCACACTTCTTTGAAGTCTCTCAGCCCCACTCACCTCACAGAGTGTTTGTTGTGGGGGAGGAAGGGAAAGGAGAATGTTAGCCGCTTTGAGACTCCTTAAGGGGAGTGAAAGGTGGGATATCAAATCCAAACTCCTCTTCTTCTTCTTCTACTGCTGTAGTGACTGCAACCCAGGTTTAAGGTGCAATTTGGCAATTAGTTTTTATATCCGAGATTCGAACACTGAACAAGATGCTGGGCATCTTTTCTGATGACTGAGAGCACTTCTTCCCCCATCTCCAACCCCCCCAGGCATGCTATCCTTACAATACTTATGGCACCTCCTGCCCCCCCCCCAACAACAACAGATACACTTCCTTGCAAGTACAATGGACACTCGGGTCGTGAACGTGATCTGTGTGGGATGCACGTCCTCAACCAGCAGCGTCCGCAACCCGCAGTGTCGTGTTTGTGCATGCTCGGGTTGTGATTCGCGCTTCTGTGCATGCACAAAGCGCAACTTAGCGCTTCTTCGCATGTGCGACCGCCAAAACCCGGAAGTAACCCGTTCCGGTACTTCCGGGTTTCGGCAGTCTTTAACCCCAAAAAACGCAACCTGAAGTGTCTGTAACCTGAGGTACGACTGTAAAGAAGTTTTATTTATTATTGCGGTCTAACGCTACAAACTTGGTGGCGAGGAAAGGGCAGACTCTGGTCAAAACCTCACCATCAGAGGTTGAAAGGGGGAGCACGGGAAGGCTTGCAACACCTACGCTGTGTTGCTCCTTTCAACTGTTTGTGCACCCCCCCTTGCTTTTCCTTTGCCCCGTCTGTGTCAGAGGCACAAAGGAGCGCCAAGCCCATTTACCCCTCATACAAGCCTCCTCGCCTTAGACCAGGGGTCAGCAAACATTTTAATGAGGGGGCCGGTTCACCGTCCCTTAGACCTTGTGGCGGGCCGGACTGCATACACGCGTGACGTTGGGGGGCTTCTCTCTCCCCCAGCCCCCCCTCCCGCTGCTTGCCTTCCTCCTCCGTCGCTCTGCCTGCAGCTTTGAGCCGGCACTGGCTCTGGCGCCTCTCCTTTCCAGGCCAGCTTTCCCAGGTGCCAGGTGTGGGGCCAGCAGGCGCAGCAAGATCCAGCCAAAGCCCTGCACCGTGCCCGTCATGATGCCCACCACATGGCTGTGGATGGAGAGGCTGGCGGGCGGGTGGTGAGGCTTCGGATTGGCTGGCACCAATCAAAGCCCAGCTCCCTTTCTCCACAGGGCGGGGAGAAGCCAGGAAGAGGGAGGAGGTGCTGCCGCTGTGTGTGTGAGGGAGGGAAGGGGGGGAAATGGCAAAAAAAAGATGGCACCCGGGGAAAAATGCAAAAAAATGGCACAGCCCGAACAATCATGCCTATCCAAGCAGCAATTCCAGGACCGTCTGCAGGCCAGATCCAGAGGGCAATTGGGTCTGACTGGCCCGCAGGCCTTAGTTTGCCATCCCATGCCTTAGACCTTCTCCCCAGAGGAGAAGGGATGCAGTGGTAGGTGGCTAAGGGGACCTACCAAGGAACAGCCACAACAGGCTGGGTCTTCTTCATCGAGCTGTCCCACTGGCCTGCTGCTTCCCTCCCTCCTTGTCCCCCGCCACTGAAGGTGAAACGGCTCCACTGGTGGAGCAGGGAATGGCAGCAACAGAGCAGGACAGTTGCTAAGGAGCTGTCCCATCTGGTTGTGACTGGTCCTCCACTGCTGGGCTGTACAACCTGCCACTACTACCCTCCAGTGCTGCTGTGTGGCCCAGAAGCTCCTTGAAGTGGTTATTGTGCTGCAGTTTGAAGCGCCACCTGTTGGCAGCCAAGATAACTGCTGCATGATGACAACCTTAGACACAAATAAATTATTGTATAGTTAATTCTAGGTATACACCCAGTACAGTTGTCCTCCGAGTTGCAAGCTTAGGACTAGACTCCCTAGGAATTTAGGGCAAATGCCCTTAGGTTTGGATGACTTTGGGGGAATGGGAAAAGGAATAGGTGTTTTTTTCTTTCTCCCCTTGTGCTTGCTGCCTTCTTCCAGAAGATGTCACTGTTTGGCAGGCTCCCAAGGGGAGTGAAAGCCTTCCTGCCTACTTTGTTCACAGCTGTGTTTTGATTTAAGTAAATTGGCGTTTGCTTTGATGTTCTTTAGCAGACGGATCAGCTTGATGCTGTTCCAATAAGGGTGTGTGTGTTTGACCACCTCCCACCGAAAGCATAATTTTTCTCCAAGCTAAGAATCAAGAAGCCTCTCTCTCGACAACCCTGTCCTTTTATGTTTAGAAATCAGCATATTCACAATTTGAAGCTCACCTCCTGGGGAGACTGATTTCAGTGCAAACCCTTGCACATGTGATCTATGCATTTCCCCTGTACTTAGGCAATTTTCAGGTGCCTCATTGTTTAATATTGTGCTGCTGCCTCCACCGCCCTGCTAGTCCCTGAGACTGCCTGGGAAATATTCCCCAATCCTAAATTCTATATATTGACAAATTATTTATCCAGCAGTGTGAAACTAATATGAAACTGAGGTGAGGTGATTCTGTGCAAGTTTTGATTTCTTCTGTAATTAGATTTGACACATCAGATAAATAGTTGTTTTAAAAAATAATATATTGAAAGGATTAGGAATGATACTCTCTCTGAATTCCCGTGTTATGTGTGCAGCCACATGGTAATCTGTGTTGCCCAGTACCTAATTAAATGACGTTCTTCCTAGATTTCAGACTTTGAATTCTGGTTTTATTATTTGTGAAAATACACCAAGTATTTGACTCCTTTAAAAAAAGGGTCCTCTTATTTGAGACCTGCATGTTGAAAGATCTTTAGAAGAAGAATGCTGGAATTATAAAGAGCAAGTCATGCTGCTTTGGCCACATAAACTTTGGCTACACAAACTTGGGTAGCCTTCCAAAATTTGGCCCTGTTCATCTTCTGCTCCAGCTAGGCATCGGAACAGCAGCTGAGAGAGCTGGAAAGCTTTCCCAGTGAAACTTGTTCTTCAACTCCCAGTTTGAGAACATGATCTCCTCATACCCTGAAGGGTCAACATCTCCATCAAGAAGTGGGCTGAAGAGAATCACTTGAACCTTGCAGTGTTCTGTAGAAAACTTAAGAAGAACATGGCAGCAGGCCACCTGATTCCAGTTATGGGGACATTATGAGGAAGAAGGCAGTGTGTGTGTGTGTGTGTGTGTGTGTGTGACCTTGGGTTACATACGCTTCAGGTTACATACACTTCAAGTTACAGACTCTGCTAACCCAGAAATAGTGCTTCAGGTTAAGAACTTTGCTTCAGGATGAGAACAGAAATCGTGCTCCGGCGGTGCGGCGGCAGCAGGAGGCCCCATTAGCTAAAGTGGTGCTTCAGGTTAAGAACAGTTTCAGGTTAAGAACGGACCTCCAGAACAAATTAAGTATTTAGCCTGAGGTACCACTTAGTGTTTACACATATCATTAACAAAACCAGGATACTCCAGGTTAAGTTTTAATTCTTAATGGGAAACACTCCGCATTTACCATTTTTCTAATATATTTCCCCTGGTTCTACAGGGGCTATATTAGATTTATAAAGCTTTTCTATATTGTCTTTTCAGTTCTAAAAAGCACCACCAAAGCAGTTTGCGGGGGCGGGGGAATGGGACAACACCGCATTCAGAGCCAAAATGAAACAAAACATGACCGGCCTGGCAGAAATAAGTTTCTCTTGTTAACAATTTTTGTTCTTTTTTGTGATAAGATTTGTCTGTTGGATAGCCATGACAAAGAGCAGCAGAGACCCTTTCTAAGAAATGGGTTGCTCATACAGGGGTTATTGGCACCTTTATAGGATCTGATGGGACCCCATTAGTGCCTTTGTATCACCTGATCCCTACTGTGTCCTTCTACCCATCCAACAGAGCAGTAGAGAGCAGTCTTTCCCAAACTGCCTGTCATTGGTCCAGAGTACGGCAGCCCCTCTTCCCTTAGCTTTCTGGAAACCAGTGCTATTTTTCTAGAAAAAGAGGTGCCGGAACTCACCATGAACGCCTCCATTGTTCTTTTATAATTACAGTAGGGCTCACTTGACAGGTGCCAGAACTCAGTTCCACAGAGTTCTTGCTAAAAAAAAATCCCTTTTGGAAACCATTGAAAAACCTTTAAGCCACCAGCACTCATCAGTCTGGCACGAATCGCCATGTTCCAAAAAGTGAAAATCCGGACACACAAAAGTTGTGGGGTTGTTTTTGTTTTGTTTTTCAAAATAGCAAAAAATTACATTTTTGAGCTACTTTTAAGAAAATTATCCTCTGCCGACATGGGTTTCCATACGTCTGGATTTTCGTGGACATTTCAACGATTTCTGCCTGGACACTGCTTCCAAATGTAATATTTCCCGGACATATGGCAACCCTAATGAATGGTGGCTGTCAGTCTTCCTCATCGCTGGAGGATGATGTGGAAATGACAAGGGGGGGGGGAAATAGACTGGTACCCCAAAGTGCTTGGCTGTGGGTCAGATTCACCTGCTGCTGCCGCCGCCGCCATTTTTGCAGTTTTCCTGCTCTTTTTGAGCCGTCCCCAGCCCCTTTCGCTCCTTTTTTGCAGCTTAAATTGATTTATCCATTTATTTCCTGGTGCTGCTCATCTAAGCGGTTGTGCGTAAGTGACGACCTGTTCTTTCCCTTCTCTCCCTGGCCAGGTCCCCTGCTGCGCTTTCCTCTCAGGTTCTGATCTCACCCTGGAAAACTGGAGCTGAAAGAGGAAGTGGGAAAGATTAGCACTTCTCTCGCTTCCTCTCACAACTGTCTGTAGTTTTCCAGGCAGAGATAACTCGCTTTCCCACAGCCAGAGAGAGGGAGGGAAAATAGTAACTCCTGGCAAAGGGGGCAAGTGGGGTGTACCTGTGAGTGCAGAGGCTTCTCAGATGTCAATGGAAGCTTTATTGTTGTCCCTGGACCCACATGATCTGCATTGGGGACACTGACTATAAAGGAACTTGCTGGTGGCATCACTGAATTGATACCTATGGAACATTAGTCATAGGAGTTCATTGTATGAAAATGAAGCAATTGGACCTGTCGTATGAGCTAGAAATTTGCAGTAGGCAGAACAGGGCAAGGAAACAATATCCCGTAACGCTTTCAAGCTTGGTTTTGTGTTGAAATACCGTATTCCACTTGCACACCTGAAGTTTTCAGATGTGATTTTGCGAGTGCAGCAGCTTCCAATTTAACCTGTGTCACTTCCAAGTGCGTTTCAGCTGGAACCTGAAAGTTGGGGTGATATTTCCTGTGTTGAGAATCGCTGTTGATGCAGACGGCCCTCCCCATCCCAAAAGGACTTTGATCTCCATTAAACCTCCGTCAGCCATTATATTCGCTAGATACTTGGCCTCACACATTCCTTGTATGACGATAAGTGAGGCCATTGATAGATAAAATCCATGGGTCTCTCGTCATTTTCTTCAGGAGTGAATCCAAAAAGAGGTCTCTCCTTATAATTCAAGAACCTAGTTGTGGTTTGCATGAATGTGGCAATGCTACCAAGAGAGTATTGGGGACTCAGCTTTTGGGTATCTGGTGGCTGGTTGCTGCTAGAGAGGTCCTTGCGTCACTCCCACCTCTGCCCAGTGCCCCATCTGGGAGCGTGGAGATCTTCAAGTGCTGGAATGGGCTGGACTTTGCATCGTTGTACCGCATGGCCTGCAAGGTCAGAGAGGCAGTAAATACGTCTCTCTACATAATGTCTCTCTTCATCACCAAGTGCAGGGCTCTGCTGCTATGGATTAAGCATGCTCTGTTTCCTCTTCATTTCAGAAATGTTGACAGGGTGACATCCACCTAGGTGTATGCTGGGATTCTGCAGAAGTACAGAGAGGCTGCAGAGAGGGGAAGGGCTGTAGCTCAGTGGTAGAGCAGCTGCTTTGTGTGCACATGACCCTGGGTTCAATCCCAGCCATCTCCAGGTAGCAAAAAGACAGGCCTCAGTCAGCGGAAAATTCTGAGTTATTTTGAGTTGGATGGATTCTCACTTACTATAAAGCAGTTTCCTATGTTCCTATATGGCAAGTTTGGGGAACCTGTTGCCTTTTGGATGTTGCTGAACTACAACTCCCATCTTTCCTGACTATTGGCCATGCTTGATGGGAACTGTAGTTTGCCAGTCCAGGGCTAAGGGTTCCTCACACCTGCTGTGTGGCATTTGACCCTGATATTGGTGACACTTATTCCCCATCTTGTCTCTCTTCAAGCATCAATTGAAGATTTTTATTTTTTTTGGGGGGGGGTGCGTCTGGCTTTTTGGAACATAAATGCAAACTGGAGCCCAACAGTTTAGTATTCCTGTCTGCTGTGCTGTAACATTGGTGGGGTTTTTTTGACACACAGTTTTAAATTGCATTTTGAGAGTGATATTTTATTGTGCTGTGGACAGACCTGGGCTCATATGGAAGGAAATGTGATACAGGAGCGCAATCATATGGATAAAATACATTAAACGTGAAATTTATAGCTTTTAATATTGCAAGTGTGTGCCAACAATGCATGACACTTCTGAAGCGGCTGTAGTTTATTAAGATTTATAGCAACCAGGGTCCTCTGCTTTTATCCCTGCCAACCTGACTCGTGGAAGCAAAGCCATTGTTATTTTATTGGCCAGTGTGGTGGTGTGGTTAGAATGTCAGACTAGGACCTGGGAGACCAGGGTTCAAATCTTCCACTCAGCCATGAAACCCATTGCATTACCTTGGGACAGTCACGGCCTCTCAGCCTAACCCATTCCACAGGGTAACTGTGAAGACAATAAGGCACAACCCTTCCCTTAGACTTGCAATATGAATTTCATCCTTGGCTTTTGAGGTTAAAGGTAAATTTTTGAGTTGTGATTAAACCCCAGAGCACAGGCGAGAGTCTGTTTAAAAAGTAGGAAATAGCCTTTAATTTGATGCAAATAGCCTGTATAATTTTTTCAGGCCACACAGTTTGCATTGCGTTGTTGCAAAATCTGCAGTACCAAAGGCCTTGAATGAATCTGCCGGATCGTTATCCTACATCACTTGCTGTATAGCTCTGTGCTCAAGTTCAGTTTCCTCTTCTCTGACTCTAAATGCATTTGACGTTTCTTAGCTGTGAATAAAACATGAATTCAGCACTTTGCCGCCCTCCCACCTTTGCTCTGTCCCTGAGCCAACTTCCTTAAGCAATCTGCTTTTAATCTGTAGCACTTTCAGCCTCACAATTTCATTGCAGTCACTTTCCTGGTTTTTTTTTTTTTTTTTTTGTGTGTGTGTGTGTGTGTGTGTGTGTGTGTGTGTGTGTGTGTTGCTGCTTCTGCTGCTGCTTCTGCTGTTAGATAACAGCCCCAGACTCTGAGACGCTGCCATTCCAGGGCCCTGGAATGCAGGTTTGTGAGTGGTTTCCACAAATAGTATCTGCTCTCTAGACAAGTTAAGCTGAAATGGCAGCAGGTGAGAGAGAATGGCTGCAAAACAGGAGCTTTTTGCTGTGTGTTAATAATCAATATTGTTCCTCTCATTCAGGACTATCTAGATGCCAGCTTGGAAACTCATGAATAGCCATCACCTACCCCAGCACTGGAACGCGGGTGGCGCTGTGGGTTAAACCACAGAGCCTAGGGCTTGCCGATCAGAAGGTCGGCGGTTCGAATCCCCGCAACGGGGTAAGCTTCCATTGCTCGGTCCCTGCTCCTGCCAACCTAGCAGTTTGAAAGCACGAAGTGCAAGTAGATAAATAGGTACCGCTCCGGCGGGAAGTTAAATGGCATTTCCGTGCGCTGCTCTGGTTCACCAGAAGCGGCTTAGTCATGCTGGCCATATGACCTGGAAGCTGTACGCCGGCTCCCTCGGCAAGTAAAGTGAATTGAGCGCCGCAAACCAGAGTTGTCCGCAACTGGACCTTACGGTCAGGGGTCCCTTTACCTTTACCTTTACCCCAGCATTTGGAGGAATACTACTTTTCTCTCTCTGTAGTAGAGAGAGTAGTAGACTATACTTCTGGCATATGCAACCAGGGCTGGCCCTAGCATCTGGTAAAGTGAGGCGGCCGTTTGTGTAGTCAGGGTAGTGCAGCAAATTGTTTAAATTTGCTCCTAGTGGAGGAGGGCTTCTGGGATTCTTTGGCTCATGTGCCAACATTACCTGACTGGCCTTCGGTACTGTGCACCTTAACTGGGGTGGGTAGGTAAATTACAGCAGCTGGGAGAGCAAGAGCTACTGCTCCCCTTCTTCTCCAAATAGCAAAGGGTAGTGGGTCCATCAGTTGGCTATAGAAGAAGCAGCTTCAGGCATTTTCTTTCTACTGCCCTGCAACCAGAAGTACATTTCTAATCACTTTGTAAGATACAGTGTTTGAGTTTCCTCTTCCCTCCCAGTCTCTTTTTCCTTTTGTGTTGTGTCCTTTAGATTGCAGACCTGAGCGCAGAGTCCCAACTTATTATGAATCATAGTAGGCTATACTCCTAACCTGGTGCCTTCCAGATGTTTGTTTGTTTACATTTACATTTATATCCAAATTGTCCTCCCAAGTTGGTGTACATGCTTCTCCCCTCTTCCCAACTCTTTTCTCATAGCAACCCTATGAGGTGGGTTAGGCTGAGAGGCAGTGACTGTCCGAGTTGGAGATTTGAAATTTCCTCTCTGCGGTCCTAGTCCAACACTCTTAACCACCACATTATGGTTGTTACAGTTGGACTATAATTCCCACCATCCTTTACCATTGGCTTTGCTGGCTGGGGCTGATGGGGAGTATAGTCCAATGACACCTAGAGGGCACCAGTTTGGGAAGCCTGGATGGATTAAAGCAGGCATAGGCAAACTCGGCCCTCTAGATGTTTTGAGACTACAATTCCCATCATCCCTGACCACTGGTCCTGTTAACTAGCGATGATGGGAGTTGTGGTCCCAAAACATCTGGAGGGCCGAGTTTACCTATGCATGAATTAAAAACTCTCTGGCAGCAGAGTTGAGCAAGACCTTTTGCTGCCCAAGATGTTGGAGAGATGTTGGATGTGTCAGGATAGATGATATATGGGACCAAGTCTGTGATCCAAAGCTATTGGCCACATTTTATTTCTTTTGTTCTGGCTATGTACTTTGATGGCCCATCTTATGGTTGTTCCTTAGCTGTTACAAAGGAGTACTTAAATACCCTGAACCCACAAGGAGCTTCAATATCAGACATGCTACCACCTTCCAATGAAATGTGCTCAGGCCAGCCTGTGACTAGAAATTTATGGAAAATGGGGGGTCGTTTCCAAGCAAGTGCTACTCAAAGTAGGCCTATGGAAATTACACATGTTACTCATAGCCATTAATTCCAATGGGTCTACTTTTAGTAAAACTAGCATCGCTACAACCCTTAGAATTGGAAAAACGTTCTGCTCCCCAGAGTTCCGATTTAGCTTGTTCGTAAACACAACTAAAAATGAGCACTATGTTAATACGCATCTGCTGTATAAATATCTGAAAAAAAATTAATCTAATAGCCAAAAGCAGCTGAACAGAAATATTTGCTTTGGGGTTGAAAATTCAGCGAAGCACATTTTGTGTGGTTTATATGTTGTGTTCAGAGAGACGTATAGTGGGGATTATTGGGATTCTCGTAAACATGACATCACAACTCAATAGCACGTGCTTATCTTGCATTATTTAGATCTCAAGGGAGAACACTGGAAATCCTTAACATTAATTATAGCAGGCCTGCTGAGCTGTGTGCATAAATATATGAGCCTCCCAGGGGCTATTTCATCTGAAAATACAGTAGTGAATTATAACTTTGATTTCAGATTTGTATCTAGCCTATTTGCCCAATTTGACTTGCATCTGTTCATTATGTTACTTATTAATTTTATGACAAATACTTTTCTAAAAGTGGAAACATTTGTATGGGGGGGGGAATACTGGTGGAAAAAAATGTACAGCTCACATCACTGCCGGTAATTTTGTTTGGGGTGTCATGTTGTTACAGAAACCTGGTAAAATTTGGATCTACGTTGACCCGGTTCACATGACACAATAACTGTGGTTACCCATGTTCTGTCGAATAGCATTCCCATTGAGGAACAACAGGCATCCACTATCTGCACTTTGCAGAATCAACTGAAGACATTTCTCTTCAAACAACCTTTGCCTGCTGGGTGAATGGGTCTACCTGTTTTAAATGTGTTTGTTGTTCTGTTTTTAGCTGTTTTTAAATCACCTTGAGATGGTGATTTATAAGGTGATTAATAAATCAGTAATAATAATAATAAGCCAAACCAAGGTTTGTTCTTGGCTATAGCTCGTGGTTAACATACCTGCAAGTATCCTGGAAAAACCGGGATTGTGTGATTTTTTTCTTGCGAGAACATAGCGGCCATTTTGGGCCCTGTGCAATTTTGCACTATGCAAATTCCTCTATGACTGATGTTCTCTTTATCCAGTCAGACACAGGGTGTTTCTGAATACCAGTTTCTGCAGGCAACGGTGGGGAGGGGAAAGGGCCCTTGTCTGCTTGGGGGTTTCCCATAGGCATTCTGGTTGGTCACTGTGACCTGATGCAGCATTATATTCTTAAATCTTGGCTTAGTTCCATGCGGTGCAGTGCACAAGCAAACAGGATTGGCAGGGAGCAAAGCTGCTTTAAGCTGCTCTCCCAGAAACCATAGTTTGTGCAGTCCCTAGAAACCATGGTTTGGCACCCTGTGTTGTGCTGATCAGGTCTGTAAATCCTTTTCTCCCTTTAATCACCACAGTGTGGGGCCCACACGGTATACAGTGGTGCCTTGGTTTTCGAACGTAATCCGTTCCAGAAGACTGTTCGAGTTCTGAAACGTTTGAAAACCGAAAACTCAATATCTGAAAGCTAGGCCTCAGGATCTTGTACTCAGCGGAAGCTGTGTGGCATGTTCGACTTCTGAGGCATGTTCCAAAACCGAAGCATTTACTTCTGGGTTTATGGCGTTCGAAAAACCAAATGTCTGTACCACCCTACAGGCTTCCACAGCTGTTTTCCCCCTACAGAATTGATACTTTCTGTTTTTCTGCAGCTGTGCCAGCTGAATTGTTTTCCCCAACAATATATGCTTCTGCTAATTTTTGTGTGTGTTGAAGTATTTTTTTATTGTATGTTTTCAAGGGGAAACTAATCTATTTTTAGCTCCTATGGAAAACAAATCCTGCTGCGAGCCAAAAACTGGATTGCAGAAAGAGCAAAAGTCAGAGAGTTGAAACGGCTAGAAGTACAAGTTGACTTTCTTCTTCCCACCTGTTCCTCCTGAGACATCCTTTGCTTTCCCAAAGATCGAAGAAAGCTGTATTATTGGTCCACGAACGCGGAGGCAAGATGTACAGCTGACAAAGGCTTTGGAATCAACCAAAAATGCCGTGAAATAGTGGGGGAGCTTTTGAACCCTTCATCAGGCTGGATGCTCAACAAACAGAAGTGTGGGTGGGCGATTGGCTTGGTTTTGAAAGCATGGTGTCTGCAATTAGTCATGGTTCTAAGATTGAGGGTGGGAAGAGACATTCTGAATTAGATCAGGGCTTGCTAGTTGCTATGCAAGTTACATGGAAGACTCTCTCCAGCGCTACTGGGTTGTAGATTGTTTGATTCCCCTGCCCTTTCAAAAAAAATATAAAACCCAGCTGTTGCCTGGGATCCTTAGGCAAAACACACATGCTGAAAATGGAAGTACAGTGGCACCTCGGGTTACATACGCTTCAGGTTACATACGCTTCAGGTTACAGACTCTGCTAACGCCGAAATATTACCTCGGGTTAAGAACTTTGCTTCAGGATGAGAACAGAAATCGTGCTCCGGCGGTGCGGCGACAGCGGGAGGCCCCATTAGATAAAGTGGTGCTTCAGGTTAAGAACAGTTTCAGGTTAAGAACGGACCTCCGGAACGAATTAAGTACTTAACCTGAGGTACCATTGTAAAGAGAAAGTTGGTAGCTTTTTGTTGGCCGATCTGGAATGTTGAGAGTGCCATGGGCACTAGATAAACAGCTATCTGAAATTTAGAAGACATCTGAAGGCAGCCCTGTTCAGGGAAGTTTTTAATGTGTGACATTTTAATGTATTTTTAATCTTTGTTGGAAGCTGCCCAGAGTGCCTGGGGAGACCCAGCCAGATGGGCGGGGTACAAATAATATATTATTATTATTATTATTATTATTATTATTATTATTATTATTTACAAAATGGCAGCTTGGGGTGGCATGGTATAATGGCTTCAGTTGTAGACAGGATATTTACTGAAACTTCTCTTGGATGCCATGGGAAGTTCTGGTGGCACCACGCTGGTGACCCTGATTGTCTTTGGTATACTAGGTTAAAAAATAGACCATACAAGCAAAATTGTGTAGGCTGTAACCCTCCATGTTCCATCTTCAGGTTGCAGAAACTCTGTGATTGTGGGAATGCTCAGGCCAGGCTCTTAGGCAGCTCACGCTGTGACAACTGGTGTATAGGCAGTTGACCTCATTGTAAATGGGGAGGTTTATGGTTTGAATCTTAACGTCTGCTGCAAACTCGTAATCTTCGATGCTAACTGTAGTTTGGCATTGCCCAGGATCATTCCCACAGGGTAGGGCAATGGTGGAACATCTGCTTTGCTTTCAGAAGGTCTTAGATTCAATTCCCTTTGTCATCTCCTGGTAATAATCGCCGTATTTTTCGCTCTATAAGACACACCAGACCATAAGATGCACCTAGTTTTAGGAGGAGGAAAACAAGAAAAAAAATATTCTGAATCCCAGAAGCCAGAACAGCAAGAGGGATCGCTGCGCAGTGAAAGCAGTGATCCCTCTTGCTGTTCTGGCTTCTGGGATAGCTGCGCAGCCTGCATTCACTCCATAAGACGCACACACATTCCCCCTTTTTAGGAGGGAAAAAGTGAGTCTTATAGAGCAAAAAATGCAGTAATAATAATTTTATTATTTGTAACCCCGCCCATCTGACTGGGTTGCCGCAGACACTCTGGGCAGCTTCCAACAGAACATGTAAAAACATGACAGAACATCACACATAAATGGACTGCCTTCAGGTGTCTACAGAAGGTCATATTTATAAAAACATAATAAAGACCTCTTCCTAAAACCCTGCACAGCTGCTGCCAGTGTAGACAATGCTGAGCTAGGTGGAACCGGCTGTCTGACTCTGTATAAGTCAGCTTCCTATGTTCCTATGAATGTGTTTGAGATTCAGGCACATAAAACCAAATTTATTTATTTGGCCTTGTGTCTGAACCTTTCCTTAGTCCAAAACACCCACCGATTAAACATAACCAGTATCCAAAATACACGCACCCGGGCTTTTTATGTTCAGTAAAAATAAAATAAAAATCTCCTGCTGAACTCCAGCCTGTTCTTTCCATGCTGTCGCCACTGTTTTTAAAAGTGGTTTGTGGTTGCAGGGGCTGCTGTGACAAACACTTGAAGATAAACCTCAGGTATGCGGCCAGATACGGCAGGCTCTGGTCTCCGGTCTCCGCACTGCAGTTGCTTGTTTTTATCCTCTGGCCCTGCGGCAGCAAAACATTCTGTGGTGCTTCACTGCTGTTATCCATTTATCAGTGGGAGCTATTTAAACACAGCTGTAATCCTGTAATGGTAATTTGGTTGACCGCTGAGGAAGTTGCTACTTGGGTGGAATTAGTCAAGGATACAGAACTCCTTCTGCATTTCCTCAGGACCATTGACCAGGAACTTTGGAACCTCCTGGGAAAACCCTTCAGAGCCCCCAAAATGGAAGATTCTGGGCATGCCCTTCCGTGCTCCACGCACTTGGAGAAACCTTACCTTCCAGGTGCAGTTGTTGGCATCTGTCTGGAGAGACTGTGGAGTGTGCCTCTGGGCCAAGACCCCCCCCCCCCGCCTCATTGGTGGGGTCCAAAGGAAAGCAGAGCAATTTGTTCGGCACCAGCAGCTTGGCTTGCAGGAGTTGACGGAAGGAGGCGTACAAGGCGCCGTCCAACCATCTTAGGGACTCTACTGCGTATTTGAGTAGGGTTTGCTTCTTAGCCTTTTCTTCTCCCGAAGGCAGCCGGATGCAGTATGCCTCTAAAATACTGCTTGCTGAGAATCATAAATGGGCACCCACTGTAGAGGAATGACTAAAACTATTGGACTAAGATGAGATGGCAAAGTTAACTTGTTTAATTAGAGAAAACCATTACTGACATTTTTTTATGGACTTTTTGCGTGAAAGAGAAAATGAACTTGCAATATCTGGATTTGAAGACTGAAAGAATATTGGTTTATAGAAAGAATGGTTGGACGTTAATGTGTGAATACTATGTTTAGCAGCAAGACTGAGAACTGGAAGTCCTTCTACCTTTCTTTATTCCTTTCTCTCTTTTCCCTTCCTTCCTTCCTTCCTTCCTTCCTTCCTCCCTCCCTCCCTCCCTCCCTCCCTCCCTCCCTCCCCCCCTCTCTCTCCTTTCTAAATATTATTTCTGCCTCTGTTCTTTTTATTATTATTAAGTATTTCAGTGTATTAAAAAAGATACTTTGTGATGGGTATGAATTTTTATATACCTTTAAATACCTTTGGACAAGTGGTGGAAAGGTAAACGGCCTTTCCGTGTGCTCTGGTTTCTGTCATGGTGTTCTGTTAAGTCATGCTGGCCACATTATCCGGAAAAGCTGTCTGTGGACAAACGCCAGCTCCCTCGGCCTGAAAATGAGATGAGCGCTACACCCCATAGTCGCCTTTGACTGGACTTAACCATCCAAGGGTTTACCTTTACTTTATCAATAAAAATACGAGAGAGAGATGGCGGGAAGAGAGAATCACAGCGGAGTGCTGTTGTGTGTGTGTCCTCCTTGCAGGTTTTCCATGGCTGTCTGGTTAGATGCTGGACTAGGTTGTTTGTAAGTCATAAAATGAGTGGGGACAAGCTTCTAAGCTCTGGTCCCCCTCCCCAGGTTGGAGTGCCGGCTTATGGAACGCCTGCCAGTTAGCTTTCCAGAGGGGAGGCAGGAATGAGAACCATATCTCAGCATCAAAAGTGTATGCTTCAAAACCAAGGTCTTCTGCATCCCAAGGTAGAAGGAGCAGGTGATGGGAGGGGGGGTAAGCTGTGCTAGAGACCACACTGGAGAGCTGCTGCCTGTCAGAGTAGGTCAAATAGACCAAAGGCAGCTTCATTTAAATAAAATAAATTGCGAGGGTGCTGAGTCGGGCTGGAACGGGAAAGTGCTGCATTGGTTACAGGTCAGCTTTTAGGCCCAGTTTAAGGGGCTAGCAATCCCTTGCAAGCCCTAAATGGCTTGCAATCCAAGTACCTAAGAGAGTACCTGCCCTAGGCACCTCCCTAGAATTGGTGATGCCGTTGGAGGGTGGTGCTTTCTCGACACTGACCTTAATAATGTCTCCCTGTTTGTGGAATGCCCTCCTTGGTGAGGTGTGTCTCTCTCCCCACCCCCCTTATTAGCATTCAGGAGGAATTTTTTAAAAACCAAAACATTCCTGTTCACTCAGGCATTTGATGCTGCTCCCGAAAATCTTGAAACTATTAGCCGTTGTGGGTGTGTGGCTGTTTCAAATGCTTTTTGATGTTTCTAATGCTTGAAATGTGTTTCTGTTGTATTCTTTTTCTCATTCTTTGCTTCCTGGGGCTTTCGGAAAGGCTAGGGTGTGTGTGTGTGTGTGTGTGTGTGTAGGTGTAGAATCATAGAGTTGGAAGGGACCACGAGGGTCACCCAGTCCAGCCCCCTGCAATCTTTTGTGCAAGGTGGGTCTCGAACCCTAAGATTCAGGGTCTCATGCTCTACCGACAAATGCAGTCGTACCTTGGAAGCTGAACACCTTGCAACTCGAACGTTTTGTGTTCCGGTTTGCGAACGTTCTTTGGAAGCCGAACATCCGACACAGCTTGGAAGCCCTGCAGCCAATCGGAAGCGGCGCCTAGGCTAGCGAATGTTTTGGAAGTCGAACGGACCTCCGGAACAGATTCCGTTTGGCTTCCAAGGTTAAAACTATAGGAATTTGGCCTGGGAGTGCCTGGTGGGTTGGAGAGGACAGCACAGATTTAAAAACAAAACATCTTTGTTTAGACAAGCCTACCAAGCTATTATGGAAGCTTTTAGGTTCTTAGTGCGTTGCTGTAACTTAATTGCTTTAAGTTTTATCCTTTACTTTGTAGGTTTTCTACAATCAAGCCAGTATATAAAGTTCATAAAATAATAAAAAATCAGTAAGTTGTGCTGTCTTCCCACCCATGGCCAGGGAGAGGGCTGTGTCCCTTGGTCAGCATCAGTGTGGAAGACATGGAGATTAGTGACAACTCTGATTTCCCTTTGCTCAGAATTCCCCTTTCCTGATTAACTATTCCACAATGGTGGTTCGTGTTAATGTTTCTGTAGACCAGAGGTGTCCAAACGTTTTTCAAAGAGGGCCAGATTTGATGAAGTGAACACCAAAGTTGTTTGTTGACCTTTCTTTAGGATTGAAGTTGTTGAGCTTTTTTTACGATTTTACCTCAGGAACCTGACACAGGGGCCGAATTAGGCCCCTGAAATGGACTTTGGACATGCCTACTGTAGGCAAACTGCATGAAGGCGGCTGGCTTTTCACCTGCATCCCTTCGCAGTGGAAATTTACAGCTTTGCTCACCTTATCTTCTGCATACCAGGAACTTGAAACACTTATAAACCATTGGAGTGCTTAGCAGTACCCTTCAGAATGTATTAGACCGATGCACAGACTTACAAAGCTGTGAAATTTCTTCACTGGAAAGTTGTGTATGTGTTTATTTCCCATTGAGAAAATTCTGCAGCGCTGTAAGATTTTTGTGACCCACCAACCAGAATTGTGCAATACTCTGCTCACCAGGGTTGCAAGAAATCACCTGTTGTTGTTTTTCATTTTTTTGCCCTGGAATATTTTTTTTTAAACGGCTTTGTCAGACACTTTTGCAGGTCACAGTTCTTGGCTGGAGGACTGAATTTGGTTTGATTTGTTCGTTTGTTTCTTTAACAGAATTTATATACCAGTTTACAAAAAAGATTGAACCATAAAATGATCACTAAAAAAATATATTTACGATCATAATTTAAAATATATGGAAAGTTAAAATCGCAATAGAAAAGGCTAAAGCAAATTAAAACTCATACAGGTTTTCTAAACATCTGGGTAGGCTTGTCTAAATAAGAATGTGTTCAGCAGGCACAACAAAAAAATACCGTGAAGGCGCATGTCTGATATTAATAGTCAGGGAGTTCCAATGTGCTGCTGCCATTACACTAAACGATCGAGTTTTCACCAATGTTTTGCAGGGATTATTTGACACCTGTAAAAATGCCAGTTCCACTGATTAAAGCAGTTGAGTGGACACATTTGGGATTAGGGAATCTCATAAGTAAACTGGTTCCAATTATTACGGGCTTTATTTACTAATAACTTGAATTCGGCCCGATAGCAGATCAGCAATCAGTGCAGATATCTGAGCACAAGTGTTATATGCTGTTGAGCATTGTTGGGTTTTCTGTTTGTGCAGGTCTGGTAAAAGGTGAAAAGGTAAAGGACCTCTGGACGGTGAAGTCCAGTCAAAGGCAACTGTGAGGCTGCAGCGCTCATCAACCTTCAGGCCGAGGGAGCCGGTGTTTGTCCACAGACAGCTTTTCCAGGCCATGTGGCCAGCCTGACAAAACCGCTTCTGGCGCATGGAGGACCATGGCGAGTGTCAGAGCACACGGAAATGCTGTTTACCTTCCCGCTGTGGTGGTACTTATTTATCTACTTGCACTGGTGTGCTTTCGAACTGCTAGGTTGGCAGAAGCTGGGACAGAGCGAGGGGAGCTCACTCAGTTGCGGGGATTTGAACCACCGACCTTCCGATCGGCAAACCCAAGAGGCTCAGTGGTTTAGATCACAGCGCCACCCGTGTCCCAGTCTAGTGCCAAAGGCTGACAGCAAAAGTGTTGTAGATTTCTTTCTCTTCTTTTTTTCTCCTACATTTCCTTTTTCCTTTTAATTAACTCCTTTTAATTTCAGTGTGGCCCGAGGTCTTGTGTGCCTGTCATCCTAAATTTAGAAGCATTCTATTTATTTCAACAACTTAAAAATATTTCTTGCACTGTGCCCCATCCCCCACCACACCTCACGAGGGCTAGACACTCAAAGGAGAAATTCTTGTGGATCTCTTCAAGGCTGCCTCAGAATACGTTGCTGTTATTAACATGGGCTTGGGGCAAATCATGTTTCCAGTGTTGGGGTTGACTGCTTGGAGTATGCAACATGTTCAGGAAGAGTGCTTTCTGATCAGATATGCATCCTATACACTGAGATCTGGGGCAGAAATGGATTTAAACTCCAGTTCCTCTGTTTTTCCAGGTGAAGAACTCTGCTAATGGCTGAAGCCTCTTTTAATGGCTGAAGACCATTGCATATCAGAATAAACAAGAATGCTTCAGTCTGGTACCCCCGCCAGATGTTTTTGGACTACAACTCCCATCATTGCTGGCTGGTGTTGATGGGATTTGAAGTCCTGATCACCTCTGAAGGTCACTAGATTAGCAAAGGCCAGAATGGACTTGATCTGAAATGGAACCGAATTTAAGGTCTGGATCCCATTTTGAACTGCGTTGCATGATGTACTTCAGCGTAATACGTTTTTCTAATTAATTAGTTGGCTGTTGACTTTTCACAGAAGTTGACTGCTTTAACAGCTTAATAGAGAGTTAATGAAACTTTTTGCCAGGGCACGTGTATCGTAGTTGTTCTCCTGCTCAATTGGTTACGAGTGAGGAAAGTGTTTTTTTCTTATTGCTCTTGTGTCTGTTTGCATAGCGTAGCTGAGAGGATTAAAATGAAATAAAGAAAGAAAGATTAAGAGCTTATTAGTATGCACCAAAGACTTCAGTTGTTTCTACGGAAGAAATGAAGGGATCGTATTTAACTGAGCTGTGCCAAAATTATGAGCGATACTGTTTTTAAGGGAATGATTTGCCCATTGGACTGGGCTTCTGCATGGTATTAGACGGACCTCAAAGGAGAGTTCGTTCCTTTTACTAGAAAAGCCATAACTATTTCTGCATTTGAGGAACATTCCCCTCTCTCCCCATGCTCACGGATCCCAAAAGACAAATATGTGATTCTAGCAGAATAAAACAGGAGTTGCCCATAGCCCCTGTGGGGAGTAATTAGCAACATCTGGAAGAAGTTAAGCTTCTGTGGGCAATGCTGATAAAATCCCAAGTTCTCACTTCTCTTGGTCAGGAACGGTTGCTCGTGTGTGTGCTTTGACAACTGTTTCAGCTGGCAACTGCTGATCAGCGTCTGGTTTTGGTTTTTTTCATTCTCCCATCAGATTTATGAGGGGTGGTTTCACTGTGGTAAGCTGGCAGTACACAGGGCAATGAAAAGCTGCAACATTACCCTGCCTGGCTTGCTGCCCTCACCAAGCCTCTGAGCAAGCCAGGCAGACCCTTCCAAATTTCAAGTGGGCAAATAAGGGCACACACCCCAATCCTGCCAACCCCGTCACTCACCTCCAACAGGGGAATTCCCTCATCGTGTTTTTTTTAGTCCTGTACTCTGGTGTGAGCCAACTGAATCAACAGTACGGAACAAAAAAACAACCACCCATCTTTTAGTCCCGCGCTGTGGAATCAGAAGCCAGGGCAGGAAGTCTTGCTTAAAATGGGACACTTGGAGGGTATGCAATATGTTAGAATTATAGAAATGTGAAGTTGGAAGGGACCACGGGGGTCATTGTAGTCCACCCACCTGCAAAGCGGGACTCGAACCCACAACCCTGGGATTACGAGTCTCACACTCTCACGACTGAGCTGTGTTACATGACATTTATCTTTTTTGTCCCGCTCTCCAGCTTGCACCTAGGCCATGGGTATTTCATTTCTTCAGATTGCCCTTTACCTCCTGTTAAGAAGGATAGAAGAATTAGCAAGGCTGGATTGGAGCTGCGATGGGTGGGAAGTACAGATTATGGGGTCCTTCTGGACTTATTTCCAAAAAGCGGCTTTTGGCTAGAGTTAACTGCAGGCTAAGGATACTGAACCATATGGAGACATGATTTTAGTTCTTGCTGTGGTTGTGTTTTGGTCTACTTCCTCGACCGTTTTAGGAAAGGCTGGCTCAAAGACCAGATCAGAGGCAGATTCCCTCTCTGTGCCTTCAGTTGCTTGTGCAGTTTCCCTGCAGCCTTAGAGTGGCAGTTGCCTTATAACATGAGGGCATTACTAAGCACTTTAAAGACCAAGGCACAGACCCACAGCGTGGATTGACATAAAATGTGCATGTGCTGTGTGCATGCTGATTTTATGTGCCTGAGCAATTTAAGTTGGGGGTTGGCTAGGATCTCACCTGCATGCTCTTTGCAATTTGCCCAGCAACTCTGTAAGCAGATAATTATTTTTAAAAATGTTTAAAAGAAAGTGGGGGAAGGAGGTGAGATCTGGGGCCCAACAAAACAGTTCTATGGTTCAGGGCTCCTGGGCTTTCCATTAGCAGCAGCTCTGTTTACAGTCAAACTTTGGTTCTTGAATGGCTCTGTTTTTGAAAGTTTCAGCTCCCGAAAACCTGGAAGTAAATGTTCCAGTTTTCAGACGTTCCTCAAAACTCAAACATCCAAAGCGGCTTCTGCTTGAGTGCAAGAAGCTCTTGCAACCAATTGGAAGCCGTGCCTCAGTTGTCCAACGTTCAACAACCAAGGTTTGACTATATTAGGCAAGGAAGGTTGTAACCAAAAACTCCGATAGCTTGAGAGAGCAGAGATTGGCTATCTCTGCCTCTTTCTCCACATGCAAGTAGAGTGGTACCCCAGAACTCGAACGTAACCCGTTCCAGAAGACCGTTTGACTTCCGAAACGTTTGAGTTCTGAGGCATGGCTTCCAATTGACCGACAGCTAGATTTTTGCACAGCAGAAGCCTTGTGTTCTGAGACACTTTTGAAAACCACAGCACTTATGTCCGAGTTTTCGGCACTTGGGAGCTGAAACATTCGAGAACGAAGCCGTTCGAGTTCCGAGGTCACACTGTATTGAATTTGCCTCCATTCACGGGCAAACTGCAATCCAGCCTTCTGTGCAAGTAAGGTAAAGGTAAAGGTACCCCTGCCCGTACGGGCCAGTCGTGTCCGACTCTAGGGTTGTGCGCCCATCTCACTTAAGAGGCTGGGGGCCAGCGCTGTCCGGAGACACTTCCAGGTCACGTGGCTAGTGTGACGAAGCTGCTCTGGCGAGCCGGCACCAGCGCAGCACACGGAAACGCCGTTTACCTTCCTGCTATAAAGCGGTACCTATCTATCTACTTGCACTTAGGGGTGCTTTCAAACTGCTAGGTGGGCAGGAGCTGGGACCGAAAGACGGGAGATCACCCTGCCGCGGGGATTCGAACCGCCGACCATGCGATCGGCAAGTCCTAGGCACTGAGGTTTTACCCACGGCGCCACCCGCGTCCCTGTGCAAGTAACTGTTTGCAAATGTGTCTCTGTCACCTTTAGGAGTTTTAACCCAAATTGCATCTTGTAGTCCCATAGAAAACGCCAAACTGCCATGAATTATTTCTATTCAGAGGAAAGCCGAGCTACGGAAACAGAATTATGGGCCTGGAGCCCACAAGCAGCAATTCCCGCCTTGGTTTGTTAAGGCTGTTTGCATGAATATCTGATTAATAATTGGCCAGAGCGTGGGCAAATACATCTCTGCCTTTGCATAAGAATGCTCAGGGCTGGTTGGATATTAATGCTGGGCGTCTGGAATCCATCCTGCAAGTCTGACGCAGGCATGACAGTACAAAAGAGCAACATTAATGTTTCCCGAAATACAGTGGTACTTCTGGTTATGAACTTAATTCGTTCTGGAGGTCCGTTCTTAACAGGAAACCGTTCTTAACCTGAAGCACCACTGTAGCTAATGGGGCCTCCTGCTGCCACCATGCCGCCAGCACGCGATTTCTGTTCTCACCCTGGGGCAAAGTTCTTAACCTGAGGTACTACTTCCGGGTTGGCGGAGTCTGTAACCCGTAGTGTTTGTAACCCAAGGGTTTTTAACCCAAGGTACCACTGTATACAAAAGACATAGGCAGTAGTGCTGGTCCATGGGTCGGGGGCAGAATCCAGAACACACAGTAGGGCAGTATCGGCATTGAACCAAATAAAATGGTGATCAAATTCTCCAAGCAAAATACAGTGGTATTTATGTTTATGAACTTAATCCGTTCCAGAAGTCTGTTCTTAAACGAAAACCGTTCTTAAAACCGAGGCCCAATTTCCCTTATGAGGCCTCCCACCGCTGGTGTCCTTCCACCTTTCGGATTCCGTTCTTAGACCAAGGTAAAGTTCGCATACCAAGACACTACTTCCGGTTTTGCGGAGTTTGTAAACCGAATCGTTCTTAAACAGGACTGTTCTTAAACCAAGGTACCACTGTAAAGGAGAGGAACGGAGGGAGGAGTAGCTGCCCAAGATAATGATACCCAAGATTCTACAGATGCTAGTAGTCAACACATTCCATCAACCACCAGTTTCAACATTTCCAAAGTCAGCATCCCATAGTTCAGCAGCAACAATGGCTCTCTTTCTGAAAATGCAAAAGCCCCCAGTTTTTCAGATCTGCCTCTCTTACTGAACGGAATAAGCAGGCTGCTTCTAAGGCAGAGGACAGAAGTAAAAGAGAAAACATGGTTTAGGATGCCATTTCTTGTATTGTCCTGGCTTCTTTGCGTAATAGCCTGACACAGACAAATTAAGCAGGTGGCATATTTTCCTGGCTTGAGGATGAGGATGATTTTATTATTTGGACCCCGCCCATCTGACTGGGTCACACCAGCTACTCTGGGTGGCTTCCAGCAAAATAGAAAAACACAATGAGACACCCAACATTAAAAACTTCCCTAAACAGGGCTGCCTTCAGATGTCTTCCAAAAGTGAGATAGTTGTTTATCTCCTTGACATCTGATGGGAGGGCGTTCCAGAGGGCGGGCGCCGCTACCGAGAAGACTCTCTGCCTGTGTTTCCAAGTAACATCACTTCTCGCAGTGATGGAAATCTCCAGCGGGCCCTCGGAACTGGATCTCACTGTCCGGACTGAACAACGGAGCTGGAGAATGAAGGGATGGGGGAAAGTTTCAGGTGGTTAAATTGTGGATTACTAACTGAGCAAGAGAGTATCTGCAGAAGGTTCCTGGTTCCATCCCGAGCACCTCCTGTTTGAAACCCCGGAGAGCTGCAGCTGGACATTGCTGAGCTTAGATGGACCGTCGGTCTGACTCTGCCCAGTTTCCTACGTTAGGTAAAGGTAAAGGGACCCCTGACCATTAGGTCCAGTCGTGACCGACTCTGGGGTTGCGGCGCTCATCTCGCTTTATTGGTCAAGGGAGCTGGTGTACAGCTTCCAGGTCATGTGGCCAGCATGACTAAGCCGCTTCTGGCGAACCAGAGCAGCGCACGGAAACGCCGTTTACCTTCCCGCCAGAGTGGTACCTATTTATCTACTTGCACTTTGACGTGCTTTCGAACTGCTAGGTTGGCAGGAGCAGGGACCGAGCAACGGGAGCTCACCCCATCACGGGGATTCGAACCGCCGACCTGATTGGCAAGTCCTATGCTCTGTGGCTTAACCCACAGCGCCACCCTATTAAAGGCACAGGACAGTTTTTGGGAGTGGAGGGCGCTGGAAAAACCCCCCACACATGTGACTTTTCAAGAGCAGGTATTGCATTGCCTACTTTTGTACTCTCTTCAATATCGGGCACGCTCTCATTCCGCAGCACAGTAGCTCTCTGTTCAAGCACCTGGCCTCGTTCTGTGCCAGGGCAGGTTCCAGGATTTTCAAGTGCTGCTGAAGAGGTGGCACACCCATCTCGGGGGTAGGAGTGGTTTCTGTTGCTCAACTCCCAGCTCTCAAGTTGATTTGGGAGTGGCAGCTCTCGGAACTCCGAGGGCACTCTTCAGTTCTCCTCGCGTCGCTGGCTGGTGCTGGATGCGGCTCGACGCTTGGGAAGGGTAAGCAAAGAGGGCAAAGAGAAGCTCTGTCCATTTTTTTTTTGGTGGGGAGAGAGAGGGGCCTACTGATAGGGGGAGAAGCTTCAGTCCCATGCAATATAGAGAGGAGCGCTTCAGGTTATAGTTTCAAAACCATTAATGCACTTTCGCTGGCATAATCCTGCCCGGCTTTTCCGACACGAAACTTACTTGTTTGCCAACTGGCAGGTGTGTTTGCTGCGGGGTGGGGGAGCCGCTCAAAACTTTGCAGGTGAAGAAGTCATGGTTCATAGGTAAGTGTGTTCACTGAGAGGAAATGTTCCCAGGTCTGAATTGCTCCAGCGAGATCGCGTTGTCGTTCTGAGGATGGTTTTATATATGTTGTAAAAACTAGGACATTTGCTTCGAGTGCTTATATAACCAGGGTGGATTTCTTCCTTCCTTTCTTTCTCTTTAAAAATGTTAGGCTGCCTTTGCCAAGTGTAAGAATAGAAACCTTGCAGAGTCTTGCTGTGCAAACTCCTTTAGATTAAAGGGCCATTTCACACCGTATACAGGCACTTTCAAAAACTCAGAACTTCCTGACATACTTAGCTATCTTGTATCAAGCCAGACCTTTGATCCATCAAGCTCATTATTGTCTAAAATGACTGGCAGCTGTCTCTGGGGTTTCAGGCAGGGGGCATTCCTAGCCTTACCTGGAGCTGCTGGAGTTTCAATTTGGGATTTTCTACCGCTGGATTACAGCCCTTCCCCTGAGAAGCACATCTGCTTGACATACATGTTTGCAGGCCTATACGCTTGTTGCCTTTCACCTTTCTGGGTGTCCACCTTTAGTAGATACCTAAAATTGCAAAGTGCAAATACATACAGAGTTTCGTTTAATTTTCCACAGGCATAAATTTAGACAACAGAATACTAATAATGGTCTCCTGGCGACCGGGTGCAAGTGCTGCTGTTTCTTATGCATTAGGGCACTATTGCGGTGGTGTGTCAATTAAATTCTGAAGTCCAAAATAATGAAACGAGCATCTGTAGGCATGCACGTGTTTAAATAGCTGCTTACTGACTAATTTTTTAAAAAATAATAAGTAAGAAAGGATGCTGTGGACTCTGGTATGGCCATGCCAGCCTAGATGCTGATATACGTTTGCTGCTGCCTGCTTTCCCTTCTGCTCCCTCAATGGCCATTGGAATGTGGAGTGGCTCTGGGCTGCAGGGCTCCAGCTGCGCCATTGCAGGTTATTGATTGTAGCTGCTCTTTAATACTGCTTAATCCAGAGATTTTCAACCTTTTTGGAGTCCATGGCTACCTTGACCAACTACATTCTTTCTGCAGCTTCCCTGTGGGGTTCAGGAGCCCAGTTACGTCACCCCTTGCCTGCACAGCTGGCAGCCCCTCACCCCTTTTTGAGGCTGACTTGGTTTCTGGCAACCCTCACCCCCTAGCCAGCCCTTTAGGCACCTGGGATGTTTGTAGCCAGGGCTCCTGCTGCAACAAACAGCCGTGCAAGCCTTTGGGAGGCAGAGATGCGAGAGGGCATCAGAGGAGGGAGGGAAGGAAAGAGGGACAGAGGCCTGTGTTGCTTGCGGCACCCCGACCATCACTTAAGGCACCCTGGTTGAAAACAACCGCCATAATCACAGGAGCTTCTAAGTGTAAAGATTGCAAAAAGCACATAGTGGATAAAATCAATTAACATTAATCGCAAAAAACAAAGAAAATGTCTTTGAAACGCCTGCTAAGATAGAAGATTTAGTATGGTTATGTTTGCAAAGGACTGTATTTTGTATCTGATTTTTCTCTTTCTGGTCAGACAATGTTCCCTTACGACTGCAGTGGACACTCGGGTTGCGAACGTGATCCATGCAGGAAGCACGTCTGCAACCTGCAGCGCCGCAGCTGCGCACACGCGGGTCGCGATTTAGCACTTCTGCACATGCGCAAAGCTCGATTTAGCGCTTATGCACAAGCGCCGAAACCTGGAAGTAACCCTTTCCGGTACTTCTGGGTTTGGTGGGGTGTGCAACCAGAAAGCATCTGTAACCCAAGGTATGACTGTATTAGATTTGGAACAGAACAGGGGTGGCTGTGTTTTGACTTGCACACCTTTCCACAATATGTGCTGCGTTACAGGACTTCACAGCGCTGTATGGAGTGGGCGTCCTAAGTGGAAGCAGTGGGAGAATGAAAACTGATGGGAGGCACAGAAAAGGAGGAATATTACTTATGGCAGAGGCTGGCCACATCAGTAGTGGTTGAGAATGCTAGGGTGGTGAATCCTGGCGGTGCTCATCAGCATGGAAGAGATTTCAGTATTATTATTATTTTTAAGGCAGAAAGTTAACTTTAGAGTTAGTGAGAGTAGTTGTGGGCTGCAGAGTTTTCTTTGATCAGGGTTCATGAAAGCTTAAGCGTTTCTGTGATGATGACTCAGAAATCGTGGCCTGTGCAGCTAGATGGTAATGCTATTTTTGCTGCTAGCTTGAGTCCTATCAACTGCCTCTTCTGTCCTGGATCCTGGCTTTGTGACTCATTAATGCCAACACATAGAAAAGCATTGTTGTAAGAATGGGAGTGTGCCTTATCTAGGAACACAAGAAGCTGCCTTACTTAAATTGAATCAGATGTTTGGCCCATCTAGCTCAAGGCTGTGTTCAGACATGGGGTTTATTGCGTTAAGTTTTCCCGATTTATAATGCAATTTCTTTTCCTGGTTTTCTAACATTCCTTTTACACCGTCTTACCTGTTGCATTACGGGAAACTGGCTTTTGGGTTGACATGCTGCCATGTTGCGCCAAATTTTTAAATGGTGGGGAAGAACTGTATGCAAGGATACCGCCCCAGATTTCAACCAGTGAGTGGCAGAAGTGGGATCATGAAAACCGTGGGGAAATGGCAAAACAAAGCACTTGCAATTTCCCAAGTTGATTGGGTTGCAAATGGGTTATTTAATGGGAAGAGGTTAGTGCAGAAATGAGTGCTAAAGCTTGGCTAGATTCCATTAGATTTCCAGAAGTGGCTTTCGAAATATGTGTGAAATATCACATAAAAAGCTAAAATGATCAGGTAAGGGCAAAAGATCCCTGAATTGCACACATGGTCCATTCCATCTCTACAATTCTATGAATCTGTGCTTTTTGGGGACCTTCTGCATGCAAAAAAATGCTCTACCACTGAGCTATCACCCTTTCCCAACATCCTTATTTGCAGAAACTCAAGTCTTAGACCTGAGCAGACAGGCTCCCTTTGACCCTTGCTACTCTTCTGCCTGCTCGCAGCAAAACTTAGAGGAACCCTCTGGTCTCTTCTGAAATCAAATTCTACATTTCCGTGTTGTAGGAAAAAGATCTGCTGCTCTTCTCCCCGCCTGTGCTTTTAACGTCGGGGCAGGGCAGGCAGGCCTGATGAGAAGAGCATTTGGCAAGTGGGGGAATCTTCCACAATAAGTGCACTCAGTAGTTGGAGGTGAGGGAAGTCAATTCTTGGTGCCGCATGTATATGACGGTGTTCAGTCAGTGGAAAATAGCAAAGATCATGTTCCCCGTTGCTGAAGAATCTTTGACTGTGTTAATATCCAAGGCAAGCAGGGCAAGGAGCAAGCGGTCAAGTTAAGATGCAACAAAACAAGTATCTTTATTAGTTGGGTTTGTGGCCAACGCTGGTGTTTAACTGGCAACCTAAGTCATGAACCTAAGGATCTGGCTTGTGCACCACCACCCAGTTCTGGCAAAAAGAGGGAACTGGAGAAGGAACCAAGCACTGGGAGGCCAGAGTAGGTCAGGTGACATTCCTTATCCCCTGTAGAAACTCCTGGGTATGCCAGACTTGGTAGTCAAGTGGCCAGAAGGCCTCCTCCTTCTGAGCTACACCTTGCCTTGTTCCAGCATTGCTTCATCCTTGACTGCACAGGAGTCATTTACAGATTAGCAGCTGTTAATTGCTGGGAAAAAGCAGATCCATGGGGCAATTTCAGAGATAAACATTCCTGGTGCCCTGTCATAAATGCTTTCTTGGAAAGAGTAATTTATAGTAATGGTTTGAAATAACTGAGATGCCCGCACCAAATGATCGGACCCATTTTATTGATTCGCTGTCTGAAGAAACCATCTTAAGAAATCAAAGTACGCAAATTTTTAACCATTAAACCACTGAAAAAAAAGTGAGGTGTACATTTACTGAGAAGGAAGTCCGAAGGCTCAAGAATCTGGATCCACTGCAGATTTCTGGTGCTATAAAAGGGTAGACCATTTTATTTCTTGTTCTTTTGATATGGCATTTTGGTCTCATGGGGATAGCCCATGTTACATTCTGGTAACTGAAGGCATTTTTTGTTGGGAAGCACACAGTAAATGTGTTCTCTACTGGAGACAACTTGAGCTTTATTTCATTCGTATATAGCATAAAGCTGATCTAGATATCCATCTTTTTATTTGAAACAATGCTGTGCTCTTGTTTTGCATGGAAGGTGATTTAGCTTTCTATTTTATCTCTTTCCCCACCCCTCCAAATTAGTATTTTATTTTTAAAATAATTTATACCCAGCTGCTCTTCAGCCCTAACATCTCCCAGAGCAATTTACAGATTAATGATCTAAAAAGACATAGCACAAAAGAAAATGAGTTGGTAGGGAGAAGGAGATAAGCAAACTCTGGTACGAATTCTTCATTGCGTTGCATAATACTATTGCTGTTGTTGGTTGCATAATACTATTATTAAAAATTCTGTCGGTGCAATGATTTCTTCTTGCAGAACAAGAAGATATATATATATATATAATAATTGCATGTTTAATGAATGAAGGTATGAACATAGGAAACTGCCTTATAATTTTAAAGACCATTGTTTATTCTAGTGCACCCTGCTCTGCCGCTCACAAGAGGTCTTTCCCTTCGCTGCTACATGTGACCCTTGTACTGGAGATAGAAGGGCTTGAACCTGGGACCTTCTGTGTGTGCAAAGGGCACACTCTTATCAGGGAACTTTGGGACTTCCCATATCTTCCTATATACATAAAAATGTAAGGCTGTCGTCACGCTGCATGTGATGCACACGAAAACACTTGTGATCACAGGACTTGCTACTCTAGAGCAGTGTTTCCCAAACTTTTTTGGGCAACGGCACACCTGTTTACTGAAAAAAAATCTCGCGGCACACCACCATTAAAGCCCCGCCCCGTGACGTCAGCGCGCGTCACGCCGGGAGGGACGCACGAAAGTGAAAGTTTTTTCCCTCCCCCTTGCCGGGGAACCTCCAAGCTTTGGGGGTGGGAGGAGGCAGCAGAGCGAGGGACTGAGGGACGGCGGCAACTGAGGCGGCGGCGGCTGTTGTGGTGGTGGCGGTGATAGCGGGTGGAGGAGGGGGCGGCGGCGGGGCTTGAGGAGCCGTCGCCGGGAGTTGCTGCTGCTGTTGTTGCTGCTGCTGCCCGGACATGCCGGCCTCCTCCTCCTCCGCTGTCTCGCGCTCCTCCCTTTTGCACGCGCTGCCCCGCCGCTCGGCACCACCACCGCGGAGCCGCCCCCGGCTCGACGCGGATCCTCACCACCGCCACCTCTCACCGCCCGACTCGCCCGCCTCCCTCCCACGGCACACCAGACAATGTCTCACGGCACAGTAGTGTGCCGCGGAACACAGGTTGGGAAACACTGCTCTAGAGGCAAGAGTGCCACACTGTAGAAGGTCTGCAGCTTCTATCCATTATAGACTGGGAGTATTTGGGAAGAGAGCTCTTTCCAGCTGACCAAGTGGTGCTCTTGAAGTATTTGTGAATAGGAGATAGAGATTGCTTTGGTGACTATCTCCCTGTTGTTGTTTTTAATTGTTTTTACTCTTTACGCAGCAACAGCCAGTTCTCTCTCTTATGCAGGCACTTTTCACGTACAGGAGATCTAACTGCAGGCTTCGTGTCAGCTTTGTCCTCTCAGAAATGAATGTCATTTAATGTCCTTTTGGAGATGTTGAGCACCCATTGTACAAAGCAATAAGTGCGAAATTTTAGGCATTCTTATGTGACGCAATCTCTTTTCTGAGTTCACAGGTTGAAATGAGAGACTTAAGTTGCATCTGCACCATAAATCTCTCTAACTAGACATAGCTTTATCCAAATAATTGTAGTCTGTTAAGGGTTCTGACCTCACCAAGCTAGAATATCCAGGATCCTTAAACTACAGTTTCCAGGATTCTCCTCAACAGTAAAAGTGGTATCAGAGTGCTTTAAATTTATGGAATAGATGTGACCTAAGGCCGGCTTCCAAACTTTCTGCCTTCCTGAGGCCTGTTTGACACTGACTTGTTTAGGGCGTGACTTTAATTACTAAATGGGGCTGCCGGATCCTACTGCCACCCTGTAAGGACAGAAAGTGTCTAGCACAGGACTCTGGGTGACTAGCAGCAAGTTCACAATGTTTTCTGACTCCCAACTGTGTTAACATTAGCAATCACAAAATGTCCCCGTCTTCTCCTCAGGCTGCTGAAATGAAGAAAGCTGGCTTTTATTTTTTGGCGGGAATGGGGGGAACTAGGAGCAGGGGTTTTTACATAAGAGGGCCATGAAGTCATTTCTGTTAATGGAAAACGAATCTTAAGCTGAGAAATGTGTTTAGATGTGCTGAATTTTAAGTGTGGTTTTCTCCCAGCACTGCCCCCAACTTCGCACTTGGCTCATGTTGATTCAAAGCTCTATTTAAAAACAAAAACCTTGATGTCTGACAGCCCAGGGAAACTTGTTTTCATCACATCTGGCTGACCACTGTATATTTATTAACGCATTTGTATGCTGCCTTTCTGCTGAGGCACCCATACTTTACAATTGGAAAGTATTAGAAAAATAAAATTGAATGGTATGCAGTACAGAGCGACAGTCCTTTCAGGGGATGGTGGCTCCCAAACTCTCTGAGAGCCACTGCAGTCCCTCAGGGCACTCAAGCAGTGTTTGAAATTCACCAGGTGTATTTTGCACCTGGCTATCAGCCACTTGTCACCAAGTGAAGCTGTGCGGCACCGTGATGGTCTCACATTATCGTCACACCCTGAAGAATCTACCTGTGATATTTTATTTGCACAATCAGAACGAATTTCAGGAACCAAAAAGTTGTATTGAAAAATACGACTTTTGAGACACCTGGCCCCCCAATATGGCAACTAGACGTTCTGTTTTGGCGACTGTAACCCTGGTTTAGGGAGCCATTTGGTGCCTAGCTTATATATCTGAGTTTCTAACGCTGCACCCAAGTCTTAAGCAGCCCTAGGGAAGGTGGGGAAGGGGCTGCCACCATGTTGACTGCTGCTTGATGGGGCATATTCTGGGACTAGGCAGGTTCTTGGTAGACAGGCAAAAATGGGAGGATTGGGATCTATGACCAGGTTCAGTTGTGTGGGTTCGCAAGTTGTACAAGCCCATCTTGTCCTTGTGGATGCACACAAGTTCCCCACCCCTGAACTGAAAAATAGCTCTGTGAGGGGAGAAAACAGCCTTGCCCCCTCTTTTTCTTGTAAATGGTCCAAAACACAGAAACTTGGCCAGCCAGGTCTCTTCTCTCTGTGTGTCCCCTCATCCCCCCCCCCACATTGACTGTCAACATTGCTGGAGTGTACAACCAGGTGTGTGAAGGTCTTGCTTTCCTTCCACAGAAATGCTAATTGTGTGTCTATATTAACAGTTCTTTTGTCCCACAGTTGCACCAGCTTGTGGTGAAACAATGGAGCTGTTTTGCTTGAGGCGGCATTATAGCGCCATCTTGTTTAATTGTGTTTTGGGTCTGAAGTTGTAAGTGCCAGAGTCATTTATTTATTTCAACCCAGTCGGTGCCCACAAAGCAAACCGGTGTTACTATGTGGTGCGAAAGTTCACTTTGCCCTTGGCATACAATAGGCGTAATCAAGAGGGATCTCGACTGGCTCAGAGAAGTTCTGATTGTTTCGATAAAATCCCTGCAAGGACTGTGCACATTTATAAAGGCAATTTGGAAAGGTACATTTTCCAAGAACAGGACGGCCAGTGGTTTGTGGCCTTGTCCTTCCTGACACGTAACTTTTGAGTGTGTTTGTTTGTTTTGCCCTTGAGGTGCTGTTAGGCAGCTAAAACGTCACAGTAGTTAAAACGTAAAATATATACAAAGACAACCAGGAATAGCAGTGCCAACATCACCAGGCAGAGAATAAAAAGGGTGCCAGTTTCCTGAAGGTCATTAATAGGGCTGGGTGATATATTGATATATCCTCCAAACCTGATTTGAAGTCCACGTTGTGATATCAGTTTCATTATTTGTGACCTGGTGATATATCATGGTGTGTGTGTGTGTGTGTGTGTGTGTGTGTGTGTGTGTGTGTGTGTTATGAAAAAATCACAATGTGAGAAAAACCATGAAGCCAGCCAATGGCTCCATCCTTACTTCAGACATTGCGACATATTGGTATACCGTGATGTTTAGCTGGTGATAAATCTCGATGTTGAAAACCAGATATTGCCCAGCCCTAGTCATTAAAACATAGGAACTTGCCTTCTACAGAGTCAAATGGTTGCCCATCTAGCTCAGTATCACTGACACCGTCTTATGAGTGGCTTTCCAGAATTTCAAACAGGGATCTCTCCAAGCCCTCCCTGGGGATGCTTGGATTTGAACCCGTGCATTTAAAGCTGGTGTTCTACCACTGAGCTAGGGCCCTTCAAGCAGAGGTGTAGCGTGGCCCCGGGCGCAGTTTCCTGAAGGCGCATTTTGCTCCTCACGCTGCACCCTGCCAGTCCTGCGCTGTTTTGTGAGTCCGATCCCACAGCCCAGCCTTGCAAAGCAGTGTGGGGCTGGCGGGGTGTTAGGAGGACGCAGCAGGCCTTCCAAACGGTTCAATCAGACTGATTGGAAGGGCACATGTCTGCCCTGTTGTGCTTCCTCCTCCTCGTGTTGCCCTCTTCCCCCACGGTGCGCCATGAAGACACGCTCCACCAGGGTTGAATAGAAATGAAGGCAGCATGCACAACCTGGCTTTGCAAAGGTAAGGGACAAGTGAGGAAACTGCACCCTCGTTTTGAAAACCCGTGGTGGAGATTTCTTGATTGTCAGCCCCACCGAAAGGATTGAAATTCTGCAAACCTTTTTCCTCTGTCACTTCTTTGTCTATAACCAGGCAGGTATGGCAAAGGCAGAGCAGTTCCTTCCATTTTTTTCAGGTGCTGCCATTTGACTGTCCAACAGCAGGCTTAGGTTACCGTTGCTAAGGCTTGTGGTCACGCTTTGTTGGAAAGCTGCCCGGCAGAAATAAAGGTGCAGTTTATATGTGCAATGGCAAAACTGGTTTAAACAGGGCCCAGCTCTTCTTTACTTTTGCAGCAGCCCCTGGCGTGTGTGTGTGTGTGTGTGTGTGTGTGTGTGCGCGCGCTGCCTCGGTTAGTGTGCCAAAGGAGTTGAAAGTTCATCCAAGAGAGATGATGTTTATAGGGCAAGCTGTTCATAACATGCTGTGTTTGTCAGAGGCTTTAGCAAAAGGGCTAGAAGTTAGGCTTGGGTCTTTTGCTTTCAATTAGGCTATCCCTAGCACCCCAAAATTACAGAGCTGCTGTGTGCTGATAATCCAGAATAACGTATATGCAGGTTGAAGGAAAAGCACTTCTTAATTGTGAATAATTAAACCATGGAATTCACTCCTGCAGGAAGTAATGATGGTAAAGGTTAAAAGGTAAAGGACGCCTGGACGGTTAAGTCTAGTCAAAGGCGACTATGGGGTTGCGGCGCTCATCTCACTTCAGGCCGAGGGAGCCCAGCGTTTGTCCACAGACAGCTTTCTGGGTCATGTGGCCAGCAGGACTAAATCGCTTCTCGCACAACAGGACACCATGACAGAAGCCAGAGCGCACGGAAACGCTGTTTACCTTCCTGCCGCAGCAGTACCTATTTATCTACTTGCACTGGTGTGCTTTCGAACAGCCAGGTTGGCAGGAGCTGGGACAGAGCAACGGAAGCACACCCTGTGGTGGGGATTCAAACCACCAACCTTCTGATCGGCAAATCCAAGAGGGTCAGTGGTTTGGACCATAGCGTCACCCGTGCAGGGTCAAACAAAGGCATTGTGACACCTGGGGTGGGGCGTCACTACGTAGGGCGCATGTGTGGCATCACTATGTATGATTCATGCGCTGTACATGATGCACGCGCTGCTTCTCCAGCGCTGTATGGACAGTGCCGGGATCCCTTTGTCGCCGCTACAGTGGCGAACGGAGGATACTCTTCATGTGGCTGTAGCGGCGATGGAGGGATCCCACTGCCGTCCGTACGCTGCTTGAGCGGCGCCGGCAGCAAACCGCTATGTACAGCGCATGTGTGGTGTTTCTACATACAGTGCACATGCACTGTACATAGTGGTTTGCCGCTGGTGCTGGGATCCTCTGCTTGCGGCTGCAGCAGTGAACGGAGGATCCTCCACATGTGGCTACGGCAGCGTGATGGCGGCTTGCGCCGCCGCGAGCCTCCATGGCGTGCCTTCTTGTCACCCCCCCCAGAAATACCAAGAACTCCGGTCAATATGTTTCAGTAGTGGGAGTGGTCCCAACTCGCAAATCAATAGTCAATTGTAACAAAAACTAATCCATTTTCTACCTTTTTCAGTGTTAACAACTACGTGTATCTTGATCTTTTCTGTGCGCAAACGTAGAAAATAACAGGATATATTTATACGAATTCTTCAAACTTGCACAACCCTTTAAAAATTAGCCGATGAAGGAGAATACACCGAAACAGGGCCCTGTCCTGGTTTCTGATCTATAATTGACTTCTGACTTCTGCTCAGTGATTGAAACTAAGACCTTCACGTCAAATCTGACTATGGACTAACATGAACTTATCTCTACTTATTCTGTAATGAATTATTGTATTATATATATCCTTATGAGTTTGAGTTTGTAATCTCTGTTTTGAGTTTGAAATCCTTGTCAGAATACATACTTTTGAATGGATTAGTTTTTGTTACAACTGACTATTCATTTTTGAGTAGGAACCACTCCCACTACTGAAACTTATATTGGCCTGAGTTCTTGGTGTGCTTTTTTCTTGGTATTTAACTTATTTAACCCCCCCCCCAGACATGGCACCCAGGGTGCACTCCCCCCCCCTCCCCGTTGCGACACCACTGCATCTGTGTCCCAGTAAATGATGATCACCAACTTAGATGGCTTTAAAAGAGGATTGGGCTGATTTTTGGAGAAGGCTGTCAATGGGCACTAGCCACAATGGGTGTGGTCTACCTCCACTATCTTTGAATGACAGCTGCCTGGAATCGTGGGCGAGGAGAGTGCTGTTGTGCTCAGTTTCTGTTTGTAGGCTTCCCATAGGCTCTTGGTTGGGCGTTGTGAGAATAGAATCTGGGACTAGATGGGCCATTGCCCTTGATACAGCTGTGTTTTATATTCTTCTGTGTCTATTGTTATTTTTTTATTATTAGATTTATATATCCCACCATTTACTCCAATGACCTCCAAGTGTGGGATCCACGGTTCTCCTCCCTCTGTTGCTCTCCTCCCTAAAATTATGTGAGGTAGGTTAGGCTGAGAGGCGGTGTCTGGCCCTAGGTCACCCAGCAAACTTCATGGCTGAATGTGGATTTGAACCCTGGTCTCCCAGGTCCCAAGGGACGCGGGTGGCGCTGTGGGTTAAACCATGGACCCTAGGACTTGCCGATCAGAAGGTCGGCGGTTCGAATCCCCTCAACGGGGTGAGCTCCCGTTGCTCGGTCCCTGCTCCTGCCAACCTAGCAGTCTGAAAGCATGTCAAAGTGCAAGTAGATAAATAGGTACCACTCCGGTGGAAAGGTAAATGGCGTTTCCGTGTGCTGCTCTGGTTCGCCAGAGGCGGCTTAGTCATGCTGGCCACATGACCCGGAAGCTGTACGCCGGCTCCCTCGGCCAATAAAGCGAGATGAGCGCCGCAACCCCAGAGTCGGCCACAACTGGACCTAATGGTCAGGGGTCCCTTTACCTTACCTCCCAGGTCCCTAGTCCAACAAGTAGATTGATTGATTCTATTTCTGTGCCGCTTTTTATTCAAAAAAATCCCAAAGCGGCTTACAAACAAAAGATGAAAAATAACACAATGGAACATCACAAATGCAGCATAAATCATATAGAATACTTAACAAGTCATCGGTAAAACAATCTCACAAATAAAACCATTACCATCTATGTAACACTATTAACAAAACAACCAGAAAATAAGCTAAACATCAGTTACACCAAAAATCATAGGATTCTCAGAGTACGACAGCATTCATATCTATAAAACAATATTAAAACATTAACAAAACAGCAACAAAGCCCTGTTGAATTTGTACACGTGCTCTTCCTTCCACCATGTCTCAAACTTTCATTCTATTCAATGCATCAAAATATACCTGCACATAATGCTCTCCAAGTCAGCAGAGAAAACATTTTTTTTTTTTTTTTACATTCCACCCTCTACAAAGTGTTTGAAATTCTGTGTTGTTCTTTTTTTATGAGGGACCCGTGCAAGAATCATAGAATGGTAGAGTTGGAAGGGACCACGAGGGCCATCTAGTCCAACCCCCTGCAATACAGGAATCTTTCACCCAACATGGGGCTTGAACCCGCAGCCCTGAGATTAAGAGTCTCATGCTCTACCAACTGAGCTATCCTTGATTGCCCCATGTCCAAAATGCTGTGCTTCTCCCCCGCCCCATGTAAATTAATCTGAAACAATGACCCTGTCCTTTCATTATACATAGAGAACGTCCTCCATTTTCCAAGATGCACACCCATCTTAGAGCAATGGAAATACAAAGAGGCAGTTCTCTGTAGAAGACCCAGGCCTGTTATGGGGTGGTGCAGATGTATAATTTCCCCTGGCCTTCCTAAAAGGCAGAGGTAGAAGCATTTCTCTGCTTGGAATTAGGTCAAATAATTTTTGACTGTTGCTGAAAACCGGTGTGCATGTCTAAGGCCTTTTGTGGTTTGGGTTCCTGTAATTAATCTCTTTCTGTATTCCTCACCTTGTCTGCAAAGTGAAACTGATACTCTCTCTTGATGTATTAGCTACTTTAGAATTCAGAACAGGAATTTATTTTTTAAAAAATGTAAATATTGCATATAAAGAGCTTGTGGTTAGGATAGATTAAGTCACTCTGGACTCAATTATTTGTAAGGATTTTTATACTTCCCTTTTAGTTTACATTCCCAGAAGTTTTGATGGTTGAGCAGGTACGCCGCCCCTTATCAGGGCATTTGCTGTAAGGGGCAAATCAGCTGGGCTAAAAATTAATTTGTTATTTTATTCATGTTCCCCAGTCAAATCACTACAAACAAGACCGTCACCTCCCCTCAGGCTTACAGTCTTAGTGAAGACACAGCGCTATAAAGGGGAATGGATTGTGAGGCAATTGGGAAATAGTGGTCGGATGTGAGCTCACACAAGGGATGTGTATGGCGGAGCAAAAGAACTACTGATAGATCTCAAGAGTAACTGGGGGGAAGGCTGTGTAGCTCAGTGGATCGAGCCATCTGCTTTGTGTGCAGAAAATGCCAGGCATCTTCGGTAAGGTTAAGTTATAGTGCACACAACACTGGGCTAATGCACCAATGATCTGCCTTGAAATATGGCAGCCACCCAGTTCTCCAGTGATTTCCAACAGATCCGCAATGGTTTCTGATTCCCAATTGTTTCAACCAGTGTTTCCCAATTAGCAAAGGACTGTGGGAACCCCTGTTTTTCGAAAGCCAAGCGATGGACCCCCCTACTTTTGAAATGTTTGTGGTCCGGGCCCCCGTGCGCATACGTGAAATTGTGTAAAATGGGGAGCACCCTGGTGGCTCGCGAGGAGACCCTTTCTGGAGCCTGAAGAGGAATGTATAGGGAGCATCTTGCAAGCAAGGAGGATGCGCTGTTTTCAGATTCCTGGCACCATGCGTATGTGCAGTTGCATGCAAATAGATTGTGTGTAAACTAAATTGCAAATAGACCTCGTATAAACTGAGTTGCCTCAGTTTGATATCCATAAATGTTGTAGATGAGGAGTCATCACAGAACTGTCAGAAAGTCTTATATCTTTAAAGTTATTTGGTTTTATTGATTTCTGATTAATTGGGCAGAATGTAGCCTGAAACCCCAGGGATGGGGAACTTGTGGCTTTCCATCTGTTGTTCCTGGGCTCCCAACTCCCACTAGCATAGCCAGCGATCATGGATTACGGGAACTGGATTCCAATGACGTCTGTAGGGCTGCTGGTTCTTCACCCCTGTTGCACACATCCCCTTGTTCCTCTACAAGTAAAAGGGACTAGACACATGGCATTTTAAAATGAAAGCTTGAACATTCAGCGAGGAGCCTGTGGTAATCTGTGATGAGATCTCTTCCCAGTATCCAAAACCCTGCTTCACAACAGTTTAATGTTTCTTCCACATTGCAGATATTTTGCCGTGGAGGGCAAGTCTCCCTATGACATGAGCACTTGAGGGGCAAATGGCCGGCAAACAAAAAAAGTGTTCGGTGTCCGATACCAGTGACGCTTTATTGACCTGATGGAGGTACACAGGGCCAGCCCAAGACATTTTGGGACTTGAGGCAGATCCCAAAAGGACACCCCCCCCCCGCTAGGGAAGATTTGCATCAGGAACAAGGGGAGAAAGAAAGATCGACTTCTGGATATGTTGTCCTGGTGGATCCTGCCACCTGAGGCCATCGCCTCACCTTGCCACGCGAGTGAGCCAGCCCTAGAGGCAGATCTTGGAGCATATAGATCGCCTACCATACTGCTGCTACTACTACTACTACTAATAATAATTAATATATTTATACCCTGCCCATCTGGCTGGGCTTCCCCAGCCACTTTGGGTGGCTTCCAACAAAATATTAAAATACAGTAATGCATCAAACATTAAAAGCTTCCCTAAACAGGGCTGCCTTCAGATGTCTTCTAAAAGTCTGGTAGTTGTTTTTCTCTTTGACATCTGGTGGGAGGGCGTTCCACAGGGCAGGTGCCACTACCGAGAAGGCCCTCTGCCTGGTTCCCTGTAACTTGGCTTCTCTCAGTGAGGGAACCGCCAGAAGGCCCTCGGTGCTGGACCTCAGTGTCTGGGTAGAACGATGGGGGTCCTGCCGTTTAGGGCTTTAAAGAAGGTTCTGCTTTGTGGTGTTTAGCATCCCAGCTTGATTTGTTTGTAGCTTTCTCCGCCAGTTGGTCGACATGGTGGTCCCTGAAGTCGGGAATTGATGTCTGGAACTCAGAACTCCCTTCTAATTGTAACCCCCCCCCCAAATGTGTCTTTGGGGTTATAAGAGCTTTAATGGAGATTTAATCTTATTCCACTTAAATGCTGCTTGTATTTGCAAACTTTAACAAGCCTATTTTAAGACCTTGCTCTTTTCGTTTTCGTTTTCTAACAGGAGGAGTCTCGTATCCTTAGAGTTAAGGTTGTAGCTGGAATAGATCTAGCCAAAAAGGACATCTTTGGAGCCAGGTATGTACATTCCTCTTTTTTTATTGCTCTTGTGGCAGCAGAATCTAAATTACTGAGGCAATTGCCTCTTTTGTGTTGGCAGCATTAACTTTTCAAAACGGACAGGAACTGGTAGTAAACTGGGAAAAGAACCTGTATCTGCTTCCTTTAATTTATGCCCTTCAATGCAATTCGATTGGTTCGTATTTTGCTTGGATTTATATGCTGTGCTGTTATGATGATGGGTTTTTTGTGTGTGTGCTAAAATAATAATAATAAACCAACCAATTTGCCAATCATTTGTATCCTACTCCCTTTCATTTCTTAAAAAGGCGCCTATATTGAGGTTTGGGTAATATGCATATTTATTATAACGATAATGGGGGGGGAGGATTCATGAACTACAGTAACTTGTATAAAGTAGCAGCTAAGTACAATGGTGCCTCGCAAGACGAAAAGAATCTGTTCTGTGATTCTCTTCGTCTAGCGGTTTTTTCGTCTTGCGAAGCAAGCCCATTGACGGATTAGCGCTATTAGCGGCTTTTAGCGGCTTATCGGCTTATCAGATCAGCTGATAAGCGGCTTAGCGGCTTAGAAAAAGGGGGGAGGGGAAAAACCCCGCAGGAACTCGCAAGACATTGTCGTCTTGCGAAGCAAGCCCATAGGAGATTTGTTTTGCGAAGCACCTCCAAAACGGAAAACTCTTTCGTCTAGCGAGTTTTCCGTCTTGCGAGGCATTCGTCTTGCGGGGTACCACTGTATAGAAGCTGTGAACAAGGAAGCTCCTGCTCAAACCTCCTTTGATTCATGTGACTTTCAGAAATCCTGAAGCTGTGTTTGCATGTCATAATAAACCATGGTTTATCATAACAGGAGTGAACCTAGCCTCCCCACAGGCTTGTGTACTCTCTTTCCTCCTTTGACACAGCTTTGAGGAGTATTTCAAATGCTTTTGCTCCTGTTTTGGATTAACCACAGTTTGCAGTGTCAGGCAAACCCAACAAACCGCAGTTAATCTTAACAGTAGCTTGTCTGAAACAAGCAAACTTCAAACCACGGTTTATGTGTCTGGCGAGTTTCATGAAGCATGAATAAGATTAAAAACTGTTTAGGGTCTGAATTAAGCCGTAGTTTATCAAAAACTGAAGCAAAAGGTTCAAATTCTTTATGAGCAGGGGGGGAGGGAGAATGCACAAGTTGAGGGGTGCATAGAGCTGTTCATGTCACCAAAACCCATAGCTGAGGGTGACACTGAAATTAAGCCTACTTCCCTATGTGCAATATGAGGATAGTAGTTATAGAATTACTTTTATGGGGTTGTTAATATTATACTAAAATAATATATGTGAACTATTTCAAAATCAACATCATTGCCATTTCAAACTCTTTTAATTCTTTGTCAGGCCTATTTGGTGTTGAATAATGTGGTGTTGATGATGGAAGGACCTAGTTTTTGTGTGTGTTTTGGATGGAATACCAGTGATGTTTTCTTGCAGTGTTATTAATGTATTTACACTGCTCTAAAGACCAAGATTGCCCAAAGCAATGGACAACAATACCAATATGCTCAGCTTGCAGACTTAACCTATAGAATAAGAGAACAAGAAGATTGTTCTTCTTGTTGTTCAGAGAAGATTGAATATATGGGAAATAATTGTGCACAGCTGAAAACATTCGCAGCATTAAGATAAATTCAACCGTGTAAATAAGTTTTGATGGATGCAATAATGGGATACTGAATGTTATAGTTTTTTTGTAAAATATGCAGGGATTTATGATTTGTAAAATGAACCAGGGCAAGAGAAGAATGGAAGTCATTGATATTTTAAGGATGTAAAAATGAGTATTATTAATTGTAAAACAGAAAATTTAATAGATATTATATACAGAAAAAATACCAATAACAGCACCCCAACAGATCTCCACCCCCATCGTTCAGCCCAGACACCGAGGTCCAGCTCCGAGGGCCTTTTGGCAGTTCCCTCATTGCGAGAAGTGAGGTAGCAGGGAACCAAGCAGAGGGCCTTCTCGGTGGTGGCGCCCGCCCTGTGAAACACCCTCCCGTCAGATGTCAAAGAGATAAATAATTATACAACCTTCCGTAGACACCTGAAGGCAGTCCATTAGTGTGTGATGTTCTCTTGTGTTTTTGCATGTTCTGTTGGAAGCTGCCCAGAGTGGTTAGGGCAACCCAGTCAGATGGATAGGGTACAAATTATTATTATGAAATGAGAAAACCACTGCAAAATGGGTGAATAATACACTCTGTTTAAAAAAATGCAGTTGTATGTACCAAACTGTTTGGTTTACAGACTTTACCAAGTACAGTAGACCCCCCCTCTCTTGTATTCATGGCGCAGGAAGCTCCCCCTGGTGGCTGATGAGGATATAGGTAGAATACGTAGGGGACTAAGTAAATGTGGCGAATTTGCTTTCCAATTATTTCTTGCTCTCTAGACATTTCCCCCTTTGCCTCTCTGCTGTTTCTGTTTGCATCATGCTTCTTAGATTGCAAGCTATTATTTTAAACGTTAAACTGACTTGAGCGCTTTGCCAGATCGGTGGGGGATAAATGCAGCAAGTATTTGTATAAATGAATTTATATAAATACAGATGTCTCAAACAATCTGGAACTTGCCTTAGTAGGCCCTTTTAATGCAAAAGCTGACCTTCCTACCAAAATGATAAAAGTTTCATCACATCCTCTTGTTGTGCAAGCTTCCTGGGTGAGGTTCTAGTTTTGGATCCACAGGTTCCTTGTTTGAAATCTTCTTCCCCTGAAACCTCTTCTGTTATGTTTTCTCTCCCCCACCCCCAATCTCTTTTAATGGCAGATTGCTCCCATTTTGCATAATTACCAAAAACACTATTAATTAGGCAACCCAAGTGACTGCGAACGCTTTTTTTATAAAAAAAAATAATCACATAAAATCGTCTGGATATCTGTGGCGCACAATATGATGTTTTTGTGTGTGTGGAGGAGGGTTTGGAGAACATGATCAGGCATGGTGATGAATCAGACCTTCGAAATAGCTAGGTACTGTATTTAAAACTGCAGCAATTTCAAGTCGTGAAGCAGCAGCTCTCTATTCCATAATATGCCTTCTCCAGAATGATTTCCACTTTGGGTCTGGATAAAAGGTAAAGGGACCCCTGACCATTAGGTCCAGTCGTGACCGACTCTGGGGTTGCGGTGCTCATCTCGCTTTATTGGCCGAGGGAGCCGTCGTACAGCTTCTGGGTCATGTGGCCAGCATGACTAAGCCGCTTCTGGCGAACCAGAGCAGCGCACGGAAACGCCGTTTACCTTCCTGCCAGAGCGGTACCTATTTATCTACTTGCACTTTTGATGTGCTTTCGTGCTTGTCAGGGAACTGACATCAGAGAGAGAGGTGAAGGGGAGGCTCCCAGATTCTGCGGGCGAAGGACCAGCACCAGGGGAGAAGCAGCTCGGTAGAGGAGGAAGGTAATCAGCGCAACACCAGGGATAAAGGGGGCAAATGGGGGAAGCGGAGGGAGAGCTCCGGGATTCTTCTCTGGAGATTAGTGAGGAGAGCACAGGCCCTCCACTACCCACACCCTCCCGCGCAGTGAGAGAAGGCGGTGACTGGGAGTCAGACAGCTTTTATGCTGGAAAAGGTTTAAGAAACGCCCACAGACAGATTCTGCCAGCGACTGAGACAGCCACACGGAGATGGGCTGTGCAGTCAGAACGGTTTAACCAAGGCAATTAAGCCTAGAGAGGCGGCAGTTTACGCACGAGTAACTCATACCCATTACAGAACTGCTAGGTTGGCAGGAGCAGGGACCGAGCAACGGGAGCTCACCCCATCACAAGGATTCGAACTGCCAACCTTCTGATCGGCAAGTCCTAGGCTCTGTGGTTTAACCCACAGCACCACTAGGCATCGGGTATGAAGAGGACGCGCCTTGTAGCTCTTATAAAATCAGAACTTGGGCACATCCAAGCTGAATGTTGGAAGGTTCAGGAGAGACAAAAGGAGGTATGGTTAAACTATGGAGGTATGGAGGTATGGTTAAACTATGGAATCTGGAGAAAAAGGAGGAATTTATAGGCTACTGACCTCTGCTGAAGACAGTATGTCTCTGTATCGAAATTCGCCAGGGGCCAGGCGCATTTTGCCCCTGGCTATTGACCAACTGTGACCAAGTGGAGATGCCTGGGAGCCAGGATGGCGCATGATGTCTCCACCACCTGGAAATGCATGCCTGGGGATCCTTGGATCTTGGTTGCTTTCACACAGTAATGCCACATCCCATAGAATTCTATCCATCTGCACAATCAGAATGAATTTCAGGAACCAAAAAATTGCATTGAAAAATACAACTTTCGAGCCGTCTGGTCCCAAAACGGCAACTGGACCTTCTGTTTTGGCGACTGTAACCCTGGTTTGGGGAGCCATTTGGTGCCTGGTTTATATATCTGAGTTTCTAACACTGCCCTGTATTTCTGGAAATAGCACGTGGGGTGACTGCGGTGGTGCTCATGTGAACCTCTTATAGGCATCTTTTTGGCCACTGTGAGAACAGGATGCTTACCAGAACAAGGCCAATTTAGTAGGAAAGTGTGTCTTTCCCTTCTCGCCTGACCAATTGCTTCCTGCTCCCAGGCATGTTTACGCAGAATTAAAGGTAAAGGGGACCCCTGACAATTAGGTCCAGTCGTGGCCGATTCTGGGGTTGCGGCGCTCATCTCGCTTTATTGGCCAAGGGAGCTGGCATACAGCTTCCGGGTCATGTGGCCAGCATGACTAAGCCACTTCTGGCAAACCAGAGCAGTACCGCCGGAGCGGTACCTACATATCTACTTGCACTTTGACGTGCTTTCGAACTGCTAGGTTGGCAGGAGCAGGGACCGAGCAACAGGAGCTCACCCTGTCATGGGGATTCGAACCGCTGACCTTCTGATCGGCAAGTCCTAGGCTCAGTGGTTTAACCCACAGCACTTACATGGACTTAAGTCCCACTAAATTTAATAGTGTTTCCTCCTGAGTGAAGAGGGGTTGGTGCCTTAGAATGGATTCTTTCCATTACAGGAAGTGGGATTCCCGTATAAGCCTGAGGTTCCCTACTTGCCTGTTAAAAATTAAGCAGCTTGCGTAGAAATGGGGAGGAATGTGGGAGAGTCTTGTTTTAAAGTCTTTGGTGGCTGTCCTGAACTTCTGGTGAATCTGTCACACCTGATAACATCTTTTCTCTTTCACCATTGAAGAGGCTCAAGGGCAGACTGGTCCCACACTGCAGCGCTGATCTATTTTGGCCAGTGGAAGCTCATGCCACGATAAACCTGCTAGATGCTATGGGGTTTGGCCTCCCCACTTCCTTCAGTGATTTTGGTACACTAAAGGCATTGCTCAGTTTCTGCAAGGAGGCAATATGAGCTGGACAGCAAACCCGATTGTGCCAGATTGTTGTGCACTTCTTAACATCATTGAAGGAAAGGTTCTCTCTGTCTTGTTCTCCCGAACGTTGTCCTTGATACCCTCTTTCACTTGATCATTCATTTTTGAAGCAGTTATGATTCGGGCACATTTCAGTTGACGCACAACGCTGCTTGCATGGAGAGTGAGAACAAAATGACTGTTTACTATGTTTTATGGAGGGTTATTAAAACAGCCCGAATCAAGAGCCCTTGTTTTACTTCCCTTCTCCTTTGCCCCTGTGTCCTTGGAGGTGATTTGTTCGTACGCAAGAGATACGGACTGCCTGACCCATGCGGAAGTTTAAACCAAATGATTTCAGTCCGGGCTCCTTTGTAGTACAACCTTTTCGGATCTGTACAGGACTCCCAACTTCTTCACCCTGAAGCAGTGCTTCTCTGTCAACAACATACCGTATTTTTCGCTCTATAACACGCACCCGACCATAACACGCACATAGTTTTTAGAGGAGGAAAATCCGTAGGCATGCCACCCGTAAGCATTCCCTCCATAACACGCACAGACATTTCCCCTTACTTTTTAGGAGGAAAAAAGCGAGTGTTATGGTGCAAAAAATACAGTATGTTCTGTTCTGCACCAGTGTGGGGTTTGGTATCTGCAGCATCCTGAGGGCTGCTGTGCTATCTGCTCCAGAGGGGACCCGAGCAAGATTTTCAGTGGATAGGGTAAGATTTTCAGTGCTCTGATTAAAAACATAAGAAATGGCCTGCTTAAAGATTGATATATGATTTAGCGCCTGCTATTCCATCAAAGAAAACCTAATGAAAATGTTCTGTAGGTATTATATTACACCTTTGACACTCGCCAATATATATGTTAGAATCTAATCTGTGTTGGAAATGTAAGGAGGTGGAGGGGACTATGATCCAGGTATGGTGGAGCTGCGAAAAAGTTAAAGAATTCTGGGGATGTATCCACGAGGAGTTTAAAAAGATGTTTAAAATTTCTATAGGGAAAAAACCAGAGGCGTACCTATTGGGCATCTTAGGAAAGGATATCCCACAAGATAAGAAAAGATTATTCTTATATGCTACAGCCAAAGCCAGACTATTACTTGCAAAGAACTGGGAAGGAAACATTATACCCACAAAAGAGGATTGGATATGTAAATTATGTGAATTTATAGGAATGGCGAAGTTAACAGCAGCCATAAGACACCAGACAAATCAGAAACTAAGGTCAGAGTGGCAATGCTTTGAGGATTATATGAAAAAACACTGCTCTAAGGATAACATGTTGATATGTATAGATTATGTTTGTAAAGTACAATTAGAAAAAAATAATATTCTAAGAACATTAAGGATGAGATACAAAAGACGCAATGTTAACAAGAATTTAAATATTAAGGGATGGTGAATATTGGGGGAGGGAAGTCACATGGGGGTATTATTTGTTTTTATGGTTATTATTTTGCATTTTTGTATTTTTGATTGATTAGGATATGTTTTTGAAAATAAAAAATAAACAAAAAGAAAAAAGAGATGGCCTGCTGGACCACACCAATGGCCCATCAAATCCAGTGTTCTGTTTTCACAGTGGCCTTTTGTCACTAGTATAGAAATGAGTACAAGTGTGCTTTAATCGCAAAATGTAATTCAGAAGGCCTCACTTTGATTTGACTCTTCTTTGTGTGGAATCTGAGCTACTTTGGCCAAGCGCCTTAGATTTCTTTTTAAAGCTCAGGTGATTCCATTGTCACCAGAGACAATGACTCAGAAGGGGCTTTGTAGATGTTTGGAATCGTATTTTGCATCTGAAATGCGCCCAAAGTTATTGGAAGCAATCGTGCAACTGTGCGAACGCTTTAAAATTCTTGCTTTTCGTTTTGCAAGTTTGCTGCTGCGTCAGCTCTGTGTTAACAGTAAGCCATGAGTAATACCATTTTATGTGGACTTGGGTCAACACCAGGCAGGTCTGAACACCGAGGCAGCTGCTCAGTTTTCAATTCCGCTGTAGTGTTTCTCACATAAAATTCTGGTATTTCTTGTCTGCTGTTGGATGGAGGCAGGGCACCGGAAGCTCTTGAGGATGAGAGCAAGTTCCTTATTCATGAAATATGTGTAGGAGCAATGCTAAATTAGCAGGAGGTTCATAACAGGGTTCTCTGCAGCCCTGTTTGACTAAATCCCCAGGCTAAGGGGTGTTATCAAGGTTAGCTAGGCCTGTTTCAATTCCATTGGCAGTAGCCAGTGGAGTGCCCTGTAGCTAGGTGAACCCGGGCCAGCCGGCCACAAAATCCCAATAATTCACAGGAGAGGAACCCAATCAGGGCTGCCTTGCTGAAGCCAACACTGTGAAAAAGTCTCTCACCTTCCACTGCTCCATGTCCCTGCAGCCTCTCTTTGGATTGCTGTAAGATAAGCCCAGCTATTCCCCATTTGCACTAAACATTTAAAGCAGCGTCATACCATTTTAAACAGTCATGGCTCCCTGCCCCAAGAAACAACCCTGGGAGCTGAAATTCATTCAGGGTGCCGAGAATTGTAACGAGACCCCTGTTCCCTTCACAGAGCAGCCATTTCAAGAGTTCCCTAGAAAACAGGCATGACAACTCAATACAGTCATGCCTCATGTTACATTTGCTTCAGGTTGCGCATTTTCAGGTTGCGTCCCGCGGCGACCCAGAAGTACTGGAAAGGGCTACTTCCGGGTTTTGCCACTCGCGCATGCGCAGACACGCAAAATGATGTCACATGCATGCGCAGAAGCGGCAAATCACAACCCACACGCGCAGGTGCGGGTTGCGTTCCTTTCAGGTTGCGAACAGGGCTCCGGAACGGATCCCCGTTCGCAACCAGAGGTACCACTGTATTTGTTTCAAGGGGGCCAGGCCCCCTTCATCTCCAGGTGGCGCTGTGGGCATTGTGTCATACGTGTGACTTGTGATTCATGTCCAGTGGCCAGCTCCTCCATAGAGCGCTCAGCCTCCTCCGCCATGAGTGCGATGTGTGCCGCCCTTGCCCCCCGTCTTGGGGACTTATTATTTATACCCCACCCATCTGGCTGGGTTTGCCCAGCCACTCTGGGCGGCTTCCAACAAAAGATTAAAAATACATTAAAACATCAGTCATTAGAAACTTTCCTAGACAGGGCTGCCTTCAGATGTCTTCTAAAAGTCAGATAGTTTATTTATCTGATGGGAGGGCGTTCCACAGGGCGGGCGCCACAAAAGAGAGAGATGGCTAAGCCACTCAGAGAATTGTAGTTTTATGAGAGAAATAGGGGTCTCCTGACAACTCACAGCACTGCTACAATTCCCAGGATTCTTCGGGGAAGCTAAGGCTGTTTAAACGGCATGATGCTGTTTTAAAGATACAGTGTCATTGGGGGTCTCGAGAGATATTCGTTGATCGATGTTGTAGCTTGATTGGCTGCTTTCATTTGCTTATGAGAGAAATAGTTCTGCTTTTAAGTGATGCAAATAATCTTTGTGGTAGACATCTTCGATCAGGCATAGGCAAACATTTGCTCTCCAGATGTTTTGAGCCTACAGTTCCCATCATTCCTGACCACTGGTCCTGTTAGCTAGGGATGATGGGCGTTGTAGTCCCAAAACATCTGGAGGGCCGAGTTTGCCTATGCCTGTCTTTGATGCACCTCTCTCTCTTCTTCTTCTTCTTCTTCTTCTTCTTCTTCTTCTTCTTCTTCTTCTTCTCTCTCTCTCTCTCTCTCTCTCTCTCTCTCTCTGTGTGTGTGTGTAGGAAATGTGTGTTTCAATATGTTGCTTCCCACTTGCAGTTTTATGTAAGTTTTACCTGTATTGAAAATTAAAATAATAAAATATGCACTGTAGCATCTATTTTAGTCAGTGTGTTTTGAATAGAGCAGTTGTCATCAACTGTATGGGCTTATTTGGAATTATTCCCTTTCCTAAATCAGCAGAGAGAGAGAGAGAGAGAGAGAGAGAGCGCACAAACTTGCTTTTCCAAGAAAACTGGATAAAAGTGTGATACAGTATAATTAATCACACAGAGCTGAAAGAGGAATTTCCTCCTTCATCTCTCTGTACTTTCCAAGGGAGAAGAGGATGGCCACACTCACAGCCAAGAGAGCAGTGATTGGGAGAACTTGGGAAACTTCCTGGGTTCTAGGGGAAGACCTCAAGGCCACCAGTGGTGCCTATGAAGTCCACGCTGGCAACCCTTGGAATAGATTAACCTGGTTCAGCTACTGAGGTTGAAATCTTAAATGCGCCTCCTTGAGAGTTAAGTCCCATTGAGCTTGGCAGAACTAGGGTTCCGGGTAGATGGGCACAGGATGGTGCTGTAAACGCTGCAAACCCAATTTCAGAGAGAGCAGCTAAATAGGAACTTAAGAGCATTTCAGGTACGTAGTTTCCACAATTGTGCCATTCTGCAATGGGGCTGTGCAGGAGAAAGGCTGGGTTTCTCTTGCCTCCTTATGTCTCCAGCCCAGTTGGAATACTTTATAGGTTACACATGCAAATAATTCACCCTGAAGTCAACAAAAAGAGGTAGATCTCTCCTCCCTCCCATGACAAAACACAGATGGATGTTTAAGATATGGGAGGGTCAGGGTTTACAAGAGGATTCCTTTCCCGCAGAGTCCGGCAGCGGTGAATTTATAGCTTATACGTGCAGTTTGCTGTTCCTCTCTGCCGTCATCTTGGCGCAACTTGGAATATGCATCCGGCAGTCGTGGTTTAGGTATTTGCTCGCCTTTGGAGTCCAGCCTGCCACTTTAAGCATTTGACTGTGGGGCCGGTAAGTATAATTTTCTAAGAGCCCTTCTAATTTTCTCAGCAAAACCAGTGAAATAGAGCCATGAACATAAAGGAATGAATAGTAATGGGTAGCACTGCTTAGGCAGAGGTTCTACAGCAATTTTAGTCTAGAAGTCGTTCAGCGTATAGCATTTCATATGAAATTCATTTGTTTTCTACTTGAGTAAACTTGCATTGCTGCATAAGCCCAGTTTCATTGATGTTTTATGAATTGTACCCAACTAAGAGATAATGTAGTTATGTTAGTCATGTCCCTTAATTCCAGTGGGTCTACTCTGAGTAAGCCCAAATTGGATTCAGTCTTGTGTGTGTATCTGCTGATTAAAATGGACTTTACAATTTTTAGATTCAGGTAGGTAGCCGTGTTAGTCTGATGCAGACGAAATAAATAAATAAAATTAAAAAATTGTCCAGTAGCACCTTAAAAGGGTAAAGGACCCCTGACAGTTAAGTCCAGTCGTGAATGACTCTGGGGTTGCGGCGCTCATCTCGCTTTAGTGGCCGAGGGAGCCGACGTTTGTCCGCAGACAGTTTTCCCGGGTCATGTGAAAAAGTGTGCATGCACATGAAAACTTATACCCAGAACAAACTTAGTTGGTCTCTAAGGTGCTACTGGCCCATTCGGGCAGGGGTACCTTTACCTTTACCTTTAAGGTGCTACTGGACAATTTATTTATTTTTTTATTCACAATTTTCATTTTTAAACGCCCTGCTGACTAAGCCACCAGCCCATTTTCACAGATCAGTATATCTTCGTGGATGGGGTGAACTGGTGATAATGCAACCGTTTTTCAAATCCCTTTCATAGGGAATTGTTTAGAATTTTCCCACTCCTTGCATGCTTGTGAAATGTTGCTACCCTTTTGCCGTTCTTGAAGCGGGCTGGGAACTTGCAAATACATAGTTTCATGCTGAACTTTTGAAAATGGAATTGCAGCTCAACCAGAAACTCCTAAGGTTATCTCTGGTCTTCCAAAGTCACTGGCTGAATTCAGATATCATGCTAACCCCAGCTTTGAATCTGATTGGGAATCCTAACCATGGTTTGAACTCTTGTTCAACTCTTGAACGGTTGTATGCTTAGCACTTTCATATCTAGATTCAGGGACCTCCAGTGGTGCGTCAACATCTGTAACTGTGATTTGTCAATTCGGGTACATATTACGAATCCATAGTTTCAGGCAGTGATTTCTGATTTACAAGCCAATTTCAAACATGGTTTGTCCTTCTAGATATTGTACTTAAATCTATCAACCATTGTTTATAGTGAATCCTATGCGTGTCTACTTTGAAGTAAGCCCTGTGGAGTTCAGTGGAGTTTTACTCCCAAGTTAAGCATGTAAGAATGCAGGCTGTGTGTGCCTCAATCAAGCCACTACGGACTCTGTTTTCCATTCGCTGTAATTAAGCATGTCTGAAAAAGAGAGCTGTCCTTTTCACTGCATATTGATAGGATCTAGTTAATAAACTCTGGTCCCCCCGTCTTTAAAAAATAACACCAACACATTTACTTTCTTGCTTGTTTTCACAAAAAGTAGCTCAGTTGCAAATACACTTGTTGGCTGGGATGATAGGGAAACTGGAAGATATGTTTGCTGGGAACATTGTTTTGTATAACTGCATGAAATAAACCAGGATAACACAGCCAAATTATTAATACGTTGTGAGTAGGGATGGCAGATCCTGTACATTTTAGTTTCTTAATTCCTTAGTCTTAGATTCATTTCTTCAAATTTTCATATCAGTTTGCATTTTAAAAAAAGATACTCACAAAAAATAATCTGCATCAATTCTAATATAGAGATGTGCGTAACAGAGACATTTTTGCATGCAATTTCCTTAGTGGAAGCTTATCGAATATATGTGAATTTTTATACACAGTTCCTAATAGACACATTAATTGTTTGGAAAACTGCACTGCACGATTCAGAAAAGTTCCTGTGTGGGAAGACGGCTGCATTTTGGTTTTCATATTCCTTGAAGTGTTAATTTGGTAGGCTTGCAATGTGAACCGAACTGAATTCCTTCCCCATCCCTTGTTTGTGAGTTAATCCAGACATTTTTAAACCTCCTTTGGCAGCTCCCCCCAGCTGCTTTTGAAGGTCTACAATTTTTGTGAATTAACAGTGCAAGTAACTGGAAACTTTTGCTTGCTGGTAGAATGCATTGGCATCGTGTGGAAGTGCATATGGGGAGGACCCAGGTCACATGACTGCTACCCTTCTTTTTGTGGGAAAACTGTTGCACGAATCAGCTCTTATGTACATGGTCCTCTGTGTGGCGTTCCCACAACATGTGTAAAGGCTGTGTGCGGGAGCCAGGTCCTGTGACCAGTAGGACTTTGCAGGACTGGGGCCTTCCTAAGTTTGTTCTGAAGAGGCAAGGCACAGCCTCACAGGTGAGGCCAATTGGTAACTCACAGCACCTGGTGGCAAGAGCTGGGAAGGGATATAAGGTCAGCATTTCCCTTTAGCTCTTTACCACAGCAACACGTTCCCTGTCTTGTTGCGTTTGGCTCCTTGATCCTTGGACTCTTGGCTTCTTGACTCCCGCCTCTCTGACCCTCGGACTCTTGGCTTCCTGACTCCTGGCTTCTGGACTCCCATTCCTGCTCCCACTCCACCATCTTTCCCCCTCTCCTGACGTCCCCAGCCAGGACTTGGATCGCCCGTGAACCGGACTGTGACAACATGTGCGTCTTTCGGTACACAGGAAGCTGCCTTTCTACTAGGTCACAGTACGTACTGGTCTGTATTGTCTGATCTGCTCTGTTCTGACCAGTGGAGGCTGTCTAGGATCTTAAGCAGAGGACTTTCCCATTACCTGCTGCCTGAGATCCTTTTAACTGGAGATGACAGAGACTGAATGTGGGTCCCTTTGCAAGCAAAGCATGAGCTTTACCTTTAGAGAGTCCCTTCTGTTTGGTGGAAATGAGGGGCCTGTGCCCATTGTTCAATCACATAAATGGGACTTGGGCATGTGGCATTTCATAGAATCATAGAGTTGGAAGGGACCACAAGGGTCATCTAGTCCAACCCCCTGCAATGCAGGAATCTTTTACCCAACATGGGGCTTCAACCCATGACTCTGAGATCAAGAGTCTCACGCTCCACAACTAAGCTATGGAGCAAGTCATGGAACTAGTTAAGTGATACACAGTGGTACCTTCGTTCTCGAACTTAATCCATTCCAGGAGTCCATTCAACTCAGAAAACCATTCAAAAACCAAGGTGCGACTTCCGATTGGCTGCAGCAGCTTCTGAAAAACGTTTGCAAACCGGAACACTTACTTCTGGGTTTGTGGCGCTTAGGAGCCAAGCTGTTCGAGAACCCAAGGTACCACTGTACAGATTTGGTTAACTGTAAATAAAACCTCTAAGCAGATTACAAAGATGTAAAAAAACACCACCACCACATTAAACTTGCCAATAAAAATGAACAAGTTATAAAAAGCAAAATGAAGAAAACCAACAGCTAGAAATATATATTCTAAGCCAAAATTGCAGATCAAAAATACACCTCAACTCCATATGTCTGGGTAAGCCTACCAAAACAAAAAAAGTTTTTAGCAGGCACCAAAAGGAAGCTCCTGCAGTCAACCGGAAGCTGCGTCAGACGTTCGAGTTCCAAAGAATGTTTGCAAACCGGAACACTCACTTCCGGGTTTGCGGTGTTCAAGAGCCAAAATGTTTGACTCGCAAGGCGTTCGTCATCCAAGGTACAACTGTACTTTGGAGAGGGTTCAGGTTTAGTGACAAGTTTATTGTGCATGCAGTTGCAAACCTGTGCAAAGTTTCCTTGACTCTGAAACATCATGTAACTAGTACCACAATTAGCAGTAATTGGGGGTTTTCCTTCACCTCCTAAGCCGAGCAATTGCATAGTGATGTTCTTACCCTTTGGAATAATCCCCAGGTCCATTTCAACAAATTTATCACATTTCCTTGTGTTTACTACTCACTATCTGAAACCAGTTTCATGATGTTCAGATTGCAGGCCTGTCCCTTCCTTACTGCCCTGCTTCTGATTTTCTCTTGTGGTGCTGTGCCTCTTGTGTCACATGGCTCAGCTCCCTGTGTGATACCAACAGATGAAACGGCAAGCATAACATGAAAACAAGTCAGAGGGCCATAAAGATTGCTGCATGTTGCTTTAAGGGTGTAATGCTGTTAGGTAATATTTTGACCAGCTCATTTGAGTCTTCAGATGCAACAATCTCTTAGAGCTAAACCACAAAGCCAAATTACAGGTTGCCTTAATCAGGCATGGCCAAACTTGGCCCTCCAGATGTTTTGGGACTACAGTTCCCATCATCCCTGGCCACTGGTCCTGTTAGCTAAGGATGATGGGAGTTGTAGTCCCAAAACATCTGGAGAGCAAAGTTTGGCCATGCCTGCCTTAAATGCATTATGACACCCTCCCACCCCCTTGCAAACACATCTCCTCCCTGCCACTAACATTATATTAGTTGCAGATGTGTGATTTGACATTCTGCTCAGCATTGCCAATGTAGCAGAGAAAACTGAGCCGTAGTAATGCTGCATTATGTATGATATGTGCTTTACAACAACAACAACAAATAATTTATTATTTATATGCCATCCATCTGACTGGGTTGCCCCAGCCACTATGGGAGGCTCCCAACAAAATATTAAAAACAATAAAATAGAAAACACTAAAAACTCCTCTAAAAAATTCTTCTGAAAGTCAAGTATTAAGTAAGTGGTTCTCAAAGGTTTTTTTCTTTTTTTTCTGGACAGCTTGACAATACTCTGGAGGAAATGGTGGACCACAACTTTTTTCTTCTTCAGTGCTGCTTTCAAAAGCAGACCTGTATTATGAAATTCATGGGCGCTAGGATAGCTCAGTTGCTTAGAGTGTGGTGCTGATAACGCCAAAAGTTGCAGGTTCAATTCCTATATAGAACAGCTGCATATTCTTGTGTCGCATAGAGTTGGACTACATGATCCGAAGATCCGTTCCAATTCTATGATCCACCTAATGCAGAAGAGTCTGTTTAAGAGGGGGGGAAATGAGTATTGTTTTAATAATTTATATACCTGTCTTTCATTTTGAGAAGAAACATGAAGGTGCTTCACATACAAGTGAAAGCCAACATCAAATAAACAAGTATTAAGCAATTATAAAAATATAGCTACACGTAATTAAAACACCTAGCAAAATGATTTCATCAAAACATCTGCAATTAAAACGTATAATAAACAAGCTCGTTAAAATGTAGCTCCAATGGTTAAAAACAGTTAAAAGAACAATTTAAACAGAAGGTTGAAGCCAGGAGATCAGGGAACAATTGTCTAAACAGGTGTGTCTTCCAGAGATGGCAGAACGCCAGTACTGATGGGGCAACTTATATTTCAGCAGGGAGGGCATTGCACAACAGCAGTACGACTGGTGGAAACGTCCATCTCTGTGTTGCCACCAACCTGAATAGTCGTCAGGCCATGGCAAAACTAACTAGGTTCAATTTCTAAATTGCTATACTGCCCTTTATCCAGAAGATCACAGGGCAGTTTAACATACAAAACATTTCTGGGCAGTAAATGGGAAGGGGTCCTACCCTGGTCCAGAGTTGTTTAGGGCTTTGTATGCAAGTAATAAGACCTTAAAGCTCGTTTAGTGGTTAATAGGCAGTCAGTGCATCTATCACTTAGCACTGGTGTCCAGAGTCAAACCCAAAGCACGGTCCCATAGGCAGTGTGGTGTAGTGGTTGGAGCCAAGGATGCCCATTCATCAACATGGGCAGTTCAGCAGACCCAGCCCCTCCGCTTGGCTTCCCTTTTGCACGCTGATTGCAGCATCTGGGCTTGATGAGGCCTGTGACCCTCACCTGTCCTGAGCCTACTCCAGCTAAGGAATCATACACCTTCTCCCAGAGCTAGCGAGCCCCACCTGGCCAGCTAGAGATCTGGGTTGTGGGTCCTTGCCTGCCTCAGCCTCCTTGTGCACTCCTCTTGCTGCTCCCTATGCCCACCGTGTTTGGGGAGACAGGGACCCTCTGGTTCTGGTGATGGGTCCTGCTGTTCTGGTTCCTGTGCATTGACCTTCATCACCCTGTGAGTACTTCCTTTCCCACTCCCTGTTGCCCCAGTGTGTCCCAGTCCCAGATCCATACCTTGTTGGGATCCTCTTCCTCCATTTCCTCTTCCTGGGACACTGGCCATGCCTGGCTGGGGCTGATGGAAACAGAATCCTTCATCACCTGGAGGGGTGACACACTGCCTTCTCCTGTTTTTTCTATGGTGCCAGATGTGCTCTGGCCTACTTAGATGCACAGCTCCAAAGCTTCCACCTTTTTAATTCTACCAGCACTTGCACTTTCTTGGGTATTTCATCACTAAACCTTCTGACCTATCCAGTGTCCTGGTTCGGAACATAAAGACACCCAGGGCAGATTTTTAATTGAGGCAATTTTGATTGCAAGGAAATAGGCCACTTTAAGATTTTCCTTTTTGTATGCAACATTCAAAATATATTCTATGGGGAAGACGCTTGGACGCTTGACTTGTCAAGACAGAGACTGCAGTATGTAGTTGTTGTGCAATTCTTCTTTTTACCGCAGTAAGGAGCAGAAACATCAAATCCTCAGACTGAAGTAAGTGTGTGTGTGTGTGTGTGTGTGTGTGTGTGTGTGTGTACACACACACACAAAAACACAAAAGTGTTTTGTAAATGACTAAACACAGATTCTGATAGTGGGATGCTGTTTATGCAAGAGCAAGGAATAAATACCCACTGGATTATTCGTAGCACAGTCAAATCGATTTTAGAATCAATGAGACTAAATAGGTTTAAAGTCAGGCTACATCAGCATAGCTCACTTCTGAATTGGACTGCTTAGACCAATAATACATGCCATAGAAATAATCTAATCCTTTTAACCCTGCGTGCATGCATTGACACTTGGGGATTTGAACTCTTAACACAGCCAGTGAGATATATTTGCACTGAAACTAAAGTTCAGTGCACAGAGTTGACGTTTTGGTGACAGAGATTCTGATTGCTAGGTGTGTTTTGTTTTTGTTTTGTTTTTTAAAGTGTTCATGGGTGACTAGAGGGCCAAGCCCAACATTATATAGTAAATCAGACATTTGACAAAAAACGTGTATCTAGTTCAGTGTTGATGCTTAAAAATGCAAATAGCTGTGAGAGGCTGCAGACATTTCTGGAAGATACTTGTATTTTTTCTTTGTGGATGGAAATGCAGTGTTTGAATTTTGCACTTCTGCAAAATCTGCTTGAAAGAGGCAAAATTGGGACGAGTGCACACCATAAGCAGTAGTCCCAGTCCCACTTTCAAATTACATTCCATGAAGAAATAACTACCTGCCACTTAAACTCCTGTTTAAGGGACGCGGGTGGCGCTGTGGGTAAAACCTCAGTGCCTAGGACTTGCCGATCGTATGGTTGGTGGTTCGAATCCCCGCGGCGGGGTGAGCTCCTGTCCTTTGGTCCCAGCTCCTGCCCACCTAGCAGTTCGAAAGCACTCTTAAGTGCAAGTAGATAAATAGGGACCGCTTTTATAGTTGGCGTTTCCGTGTGCTGCAATGGTGCTGGCTCGCCAGAGCAGCTTCGTCACGCTGGCCATGTGACCCTGAAGTGTCTCCGGACAGCGCTGGCTCCTGGCCTCTTAAGTGAGATGGGCGCACAACCCTAGAGTCGGACACGACTGGCCCGTATGGGCAGGGGTACCTTTACCTTTACTCCATGTTTGAAATTAGCCAGGCGCTAGGCGCATTTTGCACCTGGTTATTGGCCACTTGCAACCAGGTGGAGATGCCTGGGCGCTAGGATGCTGCATGACGTCTCTACCATCTGGAGGTGCAAGCCTGGGGATCATTGGATCTTGACTGTTTTCATATACATCCTGTGGAATTCTATCAGTTATAGTTTATCTGCACAACCAGAATGAATTTCAGAAACCAAATTGCTTTTTTCTGTGGAGGCTGAACAGGAGCAGTGAACAAGCCTATAGTTAATTGTTGTTGCTTTTCTCAACTCCCCCCCCCCCAACTGCCTTGCTCACATTGTGAAGAATATTCTAACGTTATGACTGGTCCATGTCACCCTTAAGAAAAAGAGGTAGGAATAGACCGATATATATGTGGATTGTCCCTGGATAAACTGCATTTTCTTCTTTAAGTTCTCAAAGCTCTCACTTAGCTCATGGTTGTCATCTGAACTAGCCAAATGTTCAGAATTAATCACAGTCAGTCCATCATTTGAAAAATAAGACTTTGGAGCTGTCTTGCCCCAAGATGGCAACAAGACTTTCCATCTTGGTGTCTGTAACCTTGGTTTAAGGAGCCATTTGGAGCCTAGCTTTATATATATGAGTTTCTAGCACTGCTCTCAAACATAGACAGCATCTTAAAAAGCAGAGACATCACCTTGCCAACAAAGGTCCGTATAGTTAAAGCTATGGTTTTCCCAGTAGTGATGTATGGAAGTGAGAGCTGGACCATAAAGAAGTCTGATCGCTGAAGAATTGATGCTTTTGAATTATGGTGCTGGAGGAGACTCTTGAGAGTCCCATGGACTGCAAGAAGATCAAACTGATCTATTCTGAAGGAAATCAGCCCTGAGTGCTCACTGGAAGGACAGATCCTGAAGCTGCGGCTCTAATACTTTGGCCACCTCATGAGAAGAGAAGACTCCCTGGAAAAGACCCTGATGTTGGGAAAGATGGAGGGCACAAGGAGAAGGGGACGACAGAGGACAAGATGGTTGGACAGTGTTCTCAAAGCTACTAACATGAGTCTGACCAAACTGCGGGAGGCAGTGGAAGACAGGAGTGCCTCAACTAAATGACTAAACAACAACAACACTGCTCTTGACCTAATTTCAAAAGTTACCTGCGAGTGATCAGCTCAGATTTCTGGCAAGACTGATCTGCCCCCTCAACTGGCAGGCTAGTTGACAGAAAGACCAGAGGGTAGGGAGTTGGCCCCACCCACCAACATCTAGAGCTCCTTCCACTGACAGCATGCAACCCCCTATAATAAGGGAATTTGGCCCTCAACAGAAAAGTGATTTCTTTGTTTCACACTCTTGCAAAGGGATGCCAATTGAATGTTGGAAATGCCCCCAGCTTTGGCCTGCAATAGCCATGGGAGTCTATCCCATTTGCTGCATGCTGTGATTTGTTTTTGCATTTTGGAAGCCTCCCTGTGGATTTAAATTTGGCTTCTTGCCTATCGGAGGAAGATTTAGCAATAGGCATGTCTTTGTAGTGTTCCTAGGAAATCCCCAGAGCTAAAGGCAAAAGTGTGGCTCCATTTTTGGGATTTCAACATAACTGCTTCTGTCTTTGTGCACAAACTGGTTCAGCAGAGTTTACCCTGTCTCAGATGGAGCATCTGGTGCGCAAACACTTCAAGGAGCCTGGGATTGCCACACATCTTCTGCTTTCTCCCTCTTTGTTATGATGTATGCTCATGCCATAGTTACCATGGAAGCCGGTGAGCTGGTGGGAGGGGGGGGGAGAATAAAAGCCTTTTCTTAATTGCTAAATGTTGCAGCTTTCCATGTGCGTTAGCTGACATCTCTGGTAATTGGATTTCACAGATATTGTCTCTCTCTCTTTCCACCCCGCATTCTGCTGCGGCTTTCTGTGTTTTGACTAATACTCTACTGCAGCATTGCCTAGCATCCAGAAAGAGGCATGTTTTTGGTTCCATTCCCTCCTGCCTGGTTCTGTTATTGCTGCTAATGTGCAAGGCTTTGTGAGTTTCCAGAAAGGACTGAGCAAGGTTCAGCTTACAAGCCCCACCAACAGAAGGCTGCACAAGGTCTTCTGCTAGTGCAACAAGGCTTCTCCCCTAGTGTGCCCCAGCCCCCCAGAAAATAGGTTTGGGGTGTGTGTCCGGAGAATCACTGGGACAGCGCATGGGGGGCAGAGAGGGCAGATCATTCCATCAGGCAAGCAGAGACACTTGCGCTGAAGAAATCACCTGCTTAGCACTATGCTGATTTCCTCCCACCATGTTTTGTGGTTCTGCCTCCAGCACACAGCTGTTGCCTCTTAATAATAGAAAACTCTGGGAGTATTGTGACTTGAAGAAAAATCCCACCGGGCTCTTTAAGGACCATTGCGTTCAGATGCCCACTAGAACAGCCTTCCTCTGTTGCATGGGGAACATACATCTTATCTTTGTAAGCTGAGGAAAACTTGGTGTGGAGGAAGACCCGTTGTAAGCATTCATGTTTCTCTCCATTCCTTAAACCCCTGGTTAATTGGTTTCCAGACCCGAAGTGCTGTTTTGACCTATACGTAAAGCCTAAAGCAGCTCAGGACCGCAATTCCCCAAGGACCGCCTCTTTTCATATGAACCTACTCGGACCCTGAGATCATCTTCTGAGGTCCTCCTTTGTGTGCCTCCTCCTCAAGAGGTCCAGAAGGTGGAAACATGAGAACAGGGCCTTCTCTGCAGTGGCTCCCCGTCTGTGGAATGCTCTCCCCAGGAAAGCTTGCCTGGCGCCTTCATTATACACCTTTAGGCGCCAGGCAGAAACGTTCCTTTTTAAACCAGGCCTTTGGTTGATTTTATTGGCATCCCATGCCCTTTTAAAATGTGGCTTTATTTTTTTTTGGGGGGGGGGTTATTGCGTTGTTGAGTTTTATTTTGATTATGTATTTTGTGATTTTATATTTTGATTTTGTTCTCTGAACCGCCCTGAGACCTCCGGGTGCAAGGCTGTATAGAAATTCAATCAATCAATCAATCACTGTTTTCAGTTCCCACTGGAACAGGAGCTAAACCCGTGCCGCTGACGCTGGTGACCCCAGCCCTTGTGAGAAGCACAAGGATGCTTCTCACAGAATCATAAAGTTGGAAGGGGCCACGTGGATGAAGCCTCTGCAATGCAGGAATCTCTTGCCCAATGCAGGGCTTGAACCCACAACCCTGAGATTAAGAGTCTCGTGCTCTACTGACTGAGCTATCGGCAGTCATCCAGGGAAAGGCCGTAGCTCAGTGGTAGAGCAACCGCCTTGGATATAGAAGGGCTCTGGTTCCATCCCTGGTATCTGCAGGTAGTAGGGGTGGGAATGTTTCCTGTTTGAAACTCAAGATGGCCACCGCCAGTTACTGTAGACAGCACTGAACTCAATGATTCTGTGTTCTGTATTAGGTGCAGGGAACCCTTGGCCCTCCAGCTGTTGCTGAACTACAACTCCCATAAGCCCCAGCAAGCGTGGCGATGGACGGTGGGAGTTGTAGTTCAACACCATCTGGAAGACCAAAGGTTCCCTTCACCTGTTCTATAGCTTCAGCCTTGCCTCTGATTTCACTGAGTGGATTTAGGCAGGTCTTATTCTCTCAATGTCGCAAACAAAACACACGCCCCTTTCCAACGTGAGGGAAATAATTCTCTACCTTTCAGAGTCACCGTGAGGATTGTGACGGGGGTAATTGTTTTATTTATTACATTTTGAGGGTGGTGCACACGGTCCACCCCTTTCCAATTGTATCCTTGCAGCAACCCTGAGAGACAAGTTAGGCTGAGAGAGAGAGAAAGAGTGAGTGCCACACCAGAGTATGATTTGAACCCAGTCAAGTCCTGGTCCGGCGCTCCAACCACTGCACCACACTGCCTCCTGGCACATAAAGCACTTTAAGCACACAAGAGGAGCTCTTTAAATGCCAAGCGCTTTTGCTTGCTCCCTTTTCTTGTCTTCCGTTTCTGAAGAAGGCAGGGAATTGGTAGGGAATTTGTTTGAAAAATCAGTACTGTACCTTGGAACGGTGGTGGAAAGCAGCCTAGGTGGAGTCGTGTGTGTGTGTGTGTGTGTGTGTGTGTTCAAAGCTCCCTTGTCATACAGACAAGGTTTGCTGTCTTCCCTGTGAGTCATCATTATAGCTCGCAGCTCCCTGAATTCCAGCTTAGCAGCGTGAGAGCAAGATTTCTAAGAGGGGGGTGGTGGTGGCGGTGGAGAGGTGTGCCTTCGCTTTCCAGAACCTAAAGAGGGATAAATACATATGCAGAAGGAAGTTGCTTTGGAAGAGGAAGTGCAGATTCAGGGCTCCAGAATCCAAATTTTATCCCTGTCGCCTGCCTGCAGTGTGTGAAGAGGAAGGTAAGGACAAAAGAAACCCTTGTGATCTCTTTCCTCCTGTGAGAGAATTTGTCTTTGGGGTTTTTTTTTTCTTTTCATGCGATTGCCTCCACCTTTGCCGCGACAGGCCCGTTGCTAAGATTCTGCTGCCGAATCAGATGTGTGCCTCCCCCCCAAATTTGCACCACAGTGCTTTTCTTATTTTGATCTGTGCTCGGAACGTAACACGAATAAATATATATAAATGTAGTCAGGCCTTACAACAGCTGTAGAAGCCAGGGAATGGGGGCGGGCCGTCGCTGTGTTGCACCTGAGGCTTTCAGATTTATTTATTTTTAAGGGAGTTACTACAACACAGAGATGTTAGGTACTGGCTGTCGATTTATTCTTTCATTTCCCCTGGGGGGGGGAAAATCTTGTGTAAGAATTTAATCCCTGGGAAACTCAGTGTTGGGTGTAGATAGAAGCACCACACTCCCATGACGTCATTTTAAGCACCTGCTAATCCTAAATTAGGGTTATTCTGATGTTGCCGCTTTCCACTGGCAGGCCCTCTCCTTTATTAGACCCCTGCCTTTAATTTTTTTAGTGTTATTTAATTTAAACAGCTCCACATAATATTGCGAGTTGCATTGCCTCATTCTTCCCTTGGCCCCCCCCTGAAATCTTCTACCTGCCAGTGTCATTGGATGACATTGGATTCCAGTAATGAGATTTATTTTTTTACAAGGTTTTTATTTTCCCTCTCCTCTTCACCCTTGTGGCCTCTAAACTAGGAAGGCTTTAAAAGGAAGTTTCGATCCTCTGATCACTCCTAATTGACCTTATCTACCTTTTCCAGGTTTTCTGTAATATCCCTGCACACAGTATTCTGGCTGCCACAGTATTGTGGCTTTAGATCTCTTTTAAATGTCCTTAAGGTACTTGCTTTGTTTTCTTTCCCTCGTAGTCGAGAACATTAGATTTAACCGTGTCTACTCCAAGTCATAACGCACCATCAAATCTAATGCGCACCTCAATTTTCAGAACCTTGAAACCCCCAAGAACTATTTGCTGGTGAATGTAAATGTGCCATCGAATCTAAAGCGCACCTTAATTTTTGCAGCATAATTGGGCCAAAAAAGGTGCACATCAGATTTGAGTAAATAGAGTACCTTTCATTTGTGTTTTCAGACCCAGAAACCTCCCCCCCCCAAAAAAAAAAATTCACAAATGACTCAAAATTTTGGTTTTGGTTTTTGGCAGAATTTAGGCCACAACTTTATTTATTAGAGAAAGTGACTGGTTGCATAGGCTCTGGTTCGGCTAGTTCACTGCCATGCAGCTAGCGCTGACCCAGGGTTCCAGCATAGGTCAGCCAAGGGGGAACACCTGGATAAGCGGAAAGCCGGGAATGGGCTAACTCCACCACCCAAATGTCCCCCTGGACTCAGGCACGGGCACAACCCCCTCACAGGGTTGAGCAAACCATCGAGCCCCTGGATTCCTTTAACGGAATACCCTTCACATAGGGATGGCAAGACCGTTCTCCCATCCCTATCACCTGAACCAGAGCCTATCTGCGACCTTACAAGTTGTGACGATTTGCTACGCGGCAGGCGAAACCCAAATGGCAACAGCCAATCAGCCAAGTGGGGAAAATTCCTGCCGTGCCCCTGTTCCAATGACAGACGACACACGACGGCATAGCAAGGTCAAGCACAAAGCCCTAAAAGTAGGGAGAGGTGGGCGGGTGTTTCGAATGCACACACTGAAAGAGGAAGCTCTGGGTTACGTGCATGGGCATAAATAGGTCCCTTGAACCATTTGGACTGCGTCCCATTGGCCAGATTGTACCCAGCTTCGACGGACCTACCAATCAGGTGTTGTGGCTGATCTACCCACAACACAGGGTGTTGGTTTTACAGGTCTCACCGCAATACATGCCCTCTTTAAGGGAGGACCCAATTTACTTACTTGCTTACTGTGGCAGCCTGCCTGACACTGTCACTGAGCTTCCTACTATTGCCCCAAGGTCTCTCTGCTAGATATTGCAGATCCTAGTTTAGACTCCACCACTAAAATGAAGGTAGGTTTTTGGCCTTGCTGCCTATTGCCATTCTTCTAGTTTATACGAGTCCAGGAACATTTGTAGCCTTTGCTGTAGTGAGTGCTTAAAGCAGACTTAAGATGTAGTCAGTATGGATTACCTGCGGTATGCCAATACTGATGAGGGTATATAAGCATATATACTGCAGTATATGATCTATCGATCTATCTAGTATAGAAAACCCTGAACAGCTTAGAACCAGTTTTTACTTGTGCCGTCTCCTTACTCCAGGTATCCACTCAACCAATTCGATCCTCGGAACTGGCATTCTTACAGGTGCCACGGAATACTTGTTCCACACTTGAAGGAAACTGTTATTTTAGTGGGGCAGCGGCTGCACTTTGGAACTCCTTGCCACTTGACACCAGGCAGGCACCTTCACTGTGCTCTTTCTGGCGCCTGCTTAAAACACTCTTGTTTAGGCAAGCCTGCCAAGACGTGCAGAAGTTACATGTCTTTTATCTCTTTTTAGCTATAGTTGATTTTAATTCTTCTTTCGGGTTGCTTATATTGGATTGCTGTGAACCGTCATGAGATATTATGATGAGGGCTGGTGTGTGTGTGTGTGTGTGTGTGTGTGTGTACATATATATTGTTTTTTATTGTTTTTTACTGATAATATTTTTTATATTGTTACAAACACTTTGTTTTTGTTTTTTTAAATCAAAAGGTTTCTAAATTGCATTAATTTTTTTTAAAAAATCACTATCTGCACAGTTTTTTTAAAAAAATGTTTAAATAAATTTTATTAATTTTCAGTTACAAAAATCCAGTATGTGCCATATTATATTAATACCAAATAGCAGCACCAATTCAAATTCAAATAAATTAAATAGCCAATTAAAATTTTTGTGTGGCTTCCCATGTGCTTCCCAAGGTCTGCTTCCCTTTAATTCTGCCTCCAGACTGTTGCTCAAACCAAATACAACCCATTCTTGATAAAATCTCTTATACCACAGCTACAATGATTAACTTCAGTTTGCATTAATACATATAGTAATTTTTAAATTCGCAAATGAAGTTCTCCTTTCTTCTTCCTGTGTAAGGTTTTAATCAATGGTTCTTTTATTCCTTTTTCAAATGTTATTTCCATATTAATTATTCCTGATCTCCTTGTTGACTCGGAGGTACTCACTTAAAAATGTTCAGAAGCCATGCCCCAATAATAGAACCATAGAACAATAGAATTGTAGAGTTGGAAGGGACCACAAGGGTCATCTAGTCCAGCCCCCCCGGCAATGCAGGAATATTTTGCCCAACGTGGGGCTTGAACCCACAACGCTGAGATTAAGAGTCTCATGCTCTACTAACAAGATGTTTTGTATTTCCTCCCACAAAACGCTGATCGACAACAAATTATGCACAGTCGCAGAAATGGGCAAACCCACATCTACCGTCCTTCAAGTTGAATAACTGGTTGTTGGCACCTGTCTGTCTCGGGCGACAATGTCAAACTTTTGGAAGGTTGCAACGCCTGCCGTGGCTGTAGAGACTGATATGGGAGAGACATGTTTTGCTGCAGCCGGGGCAGATGAAGGAGTCTGGTTGTAAGGCTGCTAATGAAATAAAATTAAATAACTATGTTTAAGCTATATTTGGAAATTAGGGGCAAAATTGCGTTGGAGATGAAAATGTGTGATTTGGATGGTCAAAAAAATCAAGGTACTGGGCTGTATTCTGCTTTCCTGTTCTACTAGTGCAAGCCAGCACAAGTATTCCCACTGGTGTAGTGCCCCCCCCCCCCGTTTTCCTCCAGCTCCTTTTGTAGCTCCACTCCAGAGGATCAGGAAAGCCCCCCAGAACAAGCGCAAGGTGGGAAGATTGTTGGATAAACAGAGATGCTTGCATTGAGTGAACAACAACAACCCTGGCACTGTGTTGAATTCCTCCCACTTACCTTACTGTGATGTGCGAACCAGTGTGTATGGTTCGTTTCTTATTGCATTTAGGGACGCAGGTGGTGCTGTGGTCTAAACCTCTGAACCTCTTCGGCTTGCCGATCGGAAGGTTGGCAGTTCGAATCCCCACAACGGGGTGAGCTCCCGTTGCTCTTTCCCAGCTCCTGCCAACCTAGCAGTTCGGAAGCACGCCAGTGCAAGTAGATAAATAGGTACCGCTGTGGCAGGAAGGCAAACGGCGTTTCCGTGTGCTCAGGTTTCTGTCACAGTGTCCCGTTGCCTCAGAAGTGGTTTAGTCATGCTGGCCACATGACCCGGAAAGCTGTCTGTGGACAAAGGCTGGCTCCCTCAGCCTGAAAGCGAGATGAGCGCCGCAACCCCATACAGTGGTACATCTGGTTACGTACTTAATTCGTTCCGGAGGTCTGTTCTTAACTTGAAACTGTTCTTAACCTGAAGCACCACTTTAGCTAATGGGGCTGCTGCCGTGCCACCAGAGCACAATTTCTGTTCTCATCCTGAAGCAAAGTTCTTAACCCGAGGTATTATTTCTGCGTTAGCGGAGTCTGTAACCTGAAGCGTATGTAACCCAAGGTACCACTGTATATTCCACCTTTCCTCCAGGGAGGAAAGTCGCCTTTGACTGGACTTAACTGTCCAGGGGTCCTTTACCTTTACCTTACTGCATTTATATTCCACCTTTCCTCCAGGGAGTTGAAGGTGATGCATGTGGTTTTGCCCCTCCTCGTTTCATCCTCACAACAAACCCTACGAGGTAGCTTATTCCAAGAGACAGTGACTGGCCCCAGGACACCAGTCTGTTTGATGGCTACGTGAGGGATTTGAATCCTGGTTTCACAGGTCCTAGTCCCCACACTCTTAACTATTGTACAGTACACCTTTCAGGTTTGTAGCTTGCTGCTCTCGGCTTGAAGAAGGGGATGCTGACATGTTCGTGGTTTCTGGGGTAACCATGATATGCAGACAGGCCCTGGGTGGGTGGGTTTGCTTTTTCCTCTTGCTTAGCAGCACACTTCCATTTGTCAAACCGCAGTTTACAGTGATGTCCGGACCAACAAACTGTGACCTGAATAGCTCCTTCCAAGCCAGTATTGCAATTCAGGATTGTTCTGGTTTGGACCTTGCTGCAGATGGGTTTGACAAACAAGGAAGTGTCCTGTCAAGGAGGATGAAACTGCCAGTGGTATCTTATTCATGATCCTTCAAAGTATGTATTGGAAGTTGGGAGATGCCTCCATGTAGCCATTATTTCTCAGAATGGGGTGGGCCTAGAGGAACATGGCATACCAAGACAGTGTGTGTATGTCCACGCAAGTACTTATGGTTTCACATGTTAAAAGAGTTACACCCAGGATTTAGCAAATAATAGTGTCATCACTATGCTGTTGGTAGTGATGGTTGGTTGGTTGGTTGGTTGATTGATTGATTGGTTGGTTGGTTGGTTGGTTGCAAATATGGTTTATAAATGTATTGAATACATAAACAGAAAATGTGGAATTAAGAATCCCAGATTGTTGCAGGGCCAGTTAGTGTAGATTGAAAGTGAAATAGGAGGGAAATGTGAAGGTGTTGGGTACAAGTGTCAGGTGGAACTTGGTTAGTTTTTGGATTAGCGTGTGGTCATATAAAAAGAAACCTATCATGAAGTCATTCTGCACAACATGAGAACCAGACTTTTTGTGATGAAGCATTTATCTTTTGGCATTTCCTCTCATTAAATACAATTTTCCTGGTCTGCCTTTGCACGGGATCTGTTTTTAGATGTTCAGTTGCTTGTATGTTTGGTGCCTTGGTTTGCTTTCCAGGGGAAAAGTGGAATATACATTAAAATAACAACAACAGATATATTATCATCATTCACAACTTACGGTTTTATTTAAATTATGAGCTTTTTAGGTCAATTTTATTTTTAACCTCTGGCTGTTATTGATAATATTAATGTCTATGCAAAGATGTTTAAGGTGCATACAAATTACGTTAAATAAATGAAACATGTAGTTTGGCAAGTACTGCCCTCAGTTAGTCCAAAGGTCACATCTTGGTGAACTAGATAAGTCCTGGATTTGTTTCATCACTGCTTGACTCATATCAGGGTCATGCAGGTGGGACAGCCCCAGAGGTAGTCTCCAGGAAAAATGCCAGGGTGAGGCCTTGCAAGATATAATCTGTAGGCAACCAAGCCAGAATCAAGACTCCAGGCTGCAGTCAGCTGAGCCTCATTCCATTTCTCCTGGCTCAACAGAAAAGGAAGAGGTCTACTGGTAATTATACGTATTTACTATGTTCATGATCCTCCTTTCAGTATAGGCACTCAGTAGGAATTGCATTTTAACAATAGGTTACAGCCTAAGGGCCACAATAAGAAAGGAGGAGGGAATGGGCTGGGGAGGGATAGGTGCAAATTTGAGTTTGCTGCCTCTGGTGTTGCTGAACTGTGGTCAAAGATCCCTAGTGGTCTGTGAGCTTTATTTGGGTGGTTGCAGAGGAAAGATGGTGCCTCCATCATATTAAATATCCATATTGATTTCTTATTGTATTTTTATTGCTTCTTGTGTTCCTCGTATTGCTTGTTAGTACATGTTTGAATTCGATATATAAGAAGCAAAAGCCGCAACAAAAATACAATTCATCATGAAACAACAGGCACCACCACCACCACCACCACCACCACCACAACAACAACTTTTATATACCTCCCTGCATCTGAGGATGACAGTGTGGTTCAGAAGATAAACATACATGATAAAAGCACAAAATAAATAGAAACAAAACAAAACAAAACAACCCCTCCCTCCCACAAACACATTTAAAAGGCTGTGGAATGTTAATCAGTCAAAGGCCTGGCTGAAGAGGAATGTTTTCGCCTGGCACTTAAAGATATATAATGTTTGAAATAACGTTTGTAAAAAAACAGCAACAACAACAACCCCAGAACTATCTATCTGTTTCCTGCTTGGCAGGGGGTTGGACTCGATGGCCCTTGTGGTCTCTTCCAACTCTATGATTCTATGATTCTATTATCTAAACTGTATAGAAACTTATTACTACAGTGGCAAGAATGTTACTTGCCCCAAAATGGAAAGAAGCAGAAGTCCAAGCAAAGGAAGAATGGATACAAAAATGTATGGATTATGCAGAAATGGCGAAACTTAATGGAAGTATAAGAAACCAATATAACAATTTATTGAAATAAAAGCATGGAAATGGTTTATTGAATATTTACAGATGAATTTTAAACAGATAAAAACATTGGCAGGATTATTGTAACAACCTGCAGTTTCATAAGAGTATATATTTAAAGTAGATGAATAAGGAACCGCAGAAAGAGGGGGAAGGAAGTCAAGTTTTGAAATGTCAAAATGATTATAAAATTAGTGAAAGTATAAACTTGAAAAGTATAAATAAAACAATTCGAAGAAGAAGAAGAAGGAGATACATAATGAAAACACCAGATGAAGCTCCCTGGTGGTTGTTCAAGACCCTTGGGTGATTTTCAGGTGGACTGCAGGGGAGAAAGTACGGGAACCACTTGCATAATAAAGGCACATACTGAACAGATGGGACATCCTGTGATGGAAGGAGATCTGAGAAGAGAGGAGTCTCATGGGAGTTGGTCCCAGACAAGCTACTAGAGAGGGTTTCACTATGTCATCTTCCCCAGTGATGGAACCAGGTGGAGTAAGATCTCAGGTGGGCCAGGCAGAGACATGCGGAGCAGGGGCAGGCAAGACGTCAGAAACAGAGTCCAAGATTTAGGGAGAAAGCAAAGATCTGGACCACGTGAGAGGCTGTATTGCCAGATGCAGAGCTACCTTGGAAATCCCACTGCCTAGGCCCCCTTGTGCAATTTTTGCTTTGTTTTATTTATGCAACAAAATTTAAATAACAGCTGTTTGCACAAAAAATAAAATAAAATCGTAAAATATACCTTAATAATCCCAATAAACATTGAAGTTAGGAAATGTTTAAAAATTCAGAATGTAATTTAAATCAGCAGTTAAAATAAAATTGCAGATTAAAACACAAATATGGGTAGGTTTGCAGCAACAAATATTAAGAAAACCAACAACAACAGGTGCTAAAAACGGTTTAGCAAAGATGTTTGCCTGAGGTCAATAGACAGGGAATAGTCTAGAGGCTGCCGAGCTAAAAAGAATCTATTCCTGATAAGTGCAGAATGAATATTGCGTTTCAGTCAGGGTCATCAACAAACAGGTAGAAGGGGTAGGGAGGGTATGTTTAGAATCACAGAATCATAGAGTTGGAAGAGACCACAAGGGCCATTGAGTCCAACCCCCTGCCAAGCAGGAAACACCATCAGAGCACTCCTGACATATGGTTGTCAAGCCTCTGCTTAAAGACCTCCAAAGTAGGAGACTCCACCACACTCCTTGGCAGCAAATTCCACTGTCGAACAGCTCTTACTGTCAGGAAGGTCTTCCTAATGTTTAGGTGGAATCTTCTTTCTTGTTTAGGTGGAATCTTCTTTCTTGTTTAGTGTCCACCTAATTTCATTCACTCTTCAAGTGTGCTGCTTTTACTATTAAAACACAATTGGCTGGTTTCAGTATGTGCTTCTCAGAAGTAGCCCTCTTCAGATAACCTCTTCCTACTGAGAAAAAATAATTGCAATGTTGATGTCCGCCACTGCCTTGATAGTCTATTTCCCACGCAAAGACTGCTAATCTGCTTCTCACCATTATGTTGTTACTGACTAATATACAGTCACCATCTTGGCCGTTGGCATCCGAGATACTTGTGTTTTTAGGACACGCCCTATTCCTGAGAATGGGATTTGTTTTGACTGTTTTAATAACTGAATTTGAAATCGTCGTAACCTGCTCTGGTATCTGTTGGTGAAGAAAGGTGGGTAACAGATTTAGTAGCAGTGGCGGTAGTAATAATATCGTAGCAAAAACATAAAATACAAAACGAACTAATAAATACGACTATAAAATAAGTAATCACTTTACAGCATCAGGAAGGTGAAATACCTAGACTGTAATTCATCCCAATGTTGTTGTTGTGTGTGTATTTCTTGTGGGAGCTGTGAAATTGCACATAGTTGCTTGCTGTTGTATTTTTGTATCTTGAGTTTCCTTGGGTCTGTGAAAAGCTAAAGGAATCTAAAGGCATATCTTGAAGCATGGGTAGGCAAACTAAGGCCCGGGGGCCGGATCTGGCCCAATTGCCTTCTAAATTCGGCCCACAGACGGTCCGGAAATCAGTGTGTTTTTACATGAGTAGAATGTGTGCTATTATTTAAAATGCATCTCTGGGTTATTTGTGGGGCATAGGAATTCGTTCATTCCCCCAAAAAAAATATAGGCCGGCCCCCCACAAGGTCTGAGGGACAGTAGACCGGCCCCCTGCTGAAAAGGTTTGCTGACCACAGTTGGAGTAAGAGAGGCAGCACCTTTTGCTCTCTCCAGGCTCTCCTTTTTTTTAAAAAAAGAAAAAAGATAGCCACTGATATTGCCAGATGGTTCAGTTTGACTGGTTGCTCCGCAGCACACTGATGCGGTAATGAACACTGATGTGGTGATGATTTGCTTAAAGCAGGCATAGGCAAACTCCGCCCTCCAGATGTTTGAGACTACAATTCCCACCACCCCTGACCACTGGTCCTGTTAGCTAGAGATGATGGGAATTGTAGTCCCAAACATCTGGAGGGCTGGAGTTTACCTATGCCTGGCCTAAAGTATCAACCCTTGTGACGGTGTGTCCCGGTCCGCTTCATGGGTGATCGAAGTCTTGGCTGGGGATGTCGGGACTGGGGGCAAGATGGCGGGGTGGGAGCAGGAACGGGAGTCCAGAAGCCAGGAGTCAGGAAGCCAAGAGTCCGAGGGTCAGAGAGCCGGGAGTCAAGAAACCAAGGGTCCGAGGTTCAGGAAGCAAAGGGTCCAAGGACCAAAGAGTCAAACACAGCAAAGCAGGAAGTGTGTTGCTGTGGCAAAGAGCCAAAGGGAAATGCTGACCTTATATCCCTTCCCGGCTCCTGCCACCAGGTGCTGTGAGTTACCAATTGGCCTCACCTGTGTGGCCGCACCTTGCCTCTTCAGAACAAACTTAGGAAGGCCCCAGTCCTGCAAAGTCCTACTGGTCACAGGACCTCGCTCCTGCACACATTCCTGACAGGGCAGAGTCCTTGTCAGATGGCAGTTATGTCTCAGATCAAAGTTCTGGCTCTTGGAGACAACTTTATGTAAGTGCTAACTATTTTAGAGAGAGAAGAGGTAGACCAGTTCATGCTTCCGTTGAGAAATGGTTGTACTAATCTGACCTGTAAGATTTGCATGTGTTAATGGTGGAATGTAGGACGCTCTCACCATCGAGGCAGAGTCTTAGGCAACAGGCGCAACTAAGTATTGAAAAAAACACCTCCAGGTGATGTTGTACACGTTTGTGTAATCCAACACAAACTGCATTTGCTGTGCTGTGTTCGTTGTGGGGAGAGAAACATATTTCAAGTATCTTCTCTTTTCTAGGACTTTTGTGTCCTCCATTTCTCCAGGCAATATTGTCTTCTTTGATTAGTTATTAGGATGTAGACTGAGTTTCAACTTGTGTAGGTGGAAGTGGGATCGTTCCACATCTGACGTCTGCATGTTCAGCAGAAGGTTGTGTGTGCTTGCAGCTGCATGTGGGCAGTCCCTTTGGCATGGCAATCTTGAGTTCCTGCTCATGCGGTGGAACCATCTATGTTCATAAAGCTGGATGTCCCTCTTTTAAGGCGGTTGATTTAAACAGGTGGAAGATACAATGGGGGATGCGGGTGGCGCCGTGGGCTAAACCACAGAGCCTAGGACTTGCTGATCAGAAGGTCGGTGGTTCGAATCCCCGCAACGGGGTGAGCTCCCGTTGCTCAGTCCCTGCTCCTGCCAACCTAGCAGTTCGAAAGCACGTCAGAGTGCAAGTAGATCAATAGGTACCGCTCCGGCGGGAAGGTAAACGGCGTTTCCGTGCGCTTCTCTGGTTCGCCAGAAGAGGCTTAGTCATGCTGGCCACGTGACCCGGAAGCTGTACGCCGGCTCCCTTGGCCAGTAAAGCAAGATGAGTGCCGCAACCCCAGAGTCGGCCACGACTGGACCTAATGGTCAGGGGTCCCTTTACCTTTAAGATATAATGGTGGTGATGAATCATGTGTGTGTGTGTGTACACATACATACACACAGGTATGTATTTAAATGGGATTGTTTTAGTATGCATGTTAATGCTTGTGCAATTAGCTTTTAAATTTAGAAACCACATAGAAACTAATTTAAATTATATAACTTAATTGTATATAAATTGATTTAATACTACTAATAGTACACAGCTGTCGGGGACTGGCTGGACAAAGAGGAGTGATGGGAGGCACCCAGTGTTCAAAATTAGTCGGCCGCATTTTGCACCTGGCTGTTGGCCACGCACAACCAAGTGAAGGCGCTCAACACCTCCACCATCTGGAGGTTCATGCCTGGGGATCCTTGGATCTTATTTACTGTTTGGACAAAATATGCAATGTTTGCATTTTCTCTGTGTGGCAATTGGAGAATATATATATTTTAAGGAAAAATGCTGTGTTTCGCTAGAGAGTTGGAATTTTGTTTATGCTTGTATTTGGGCTTATGCGAATTTTATTTACTTTACTTGTATGTGTATTCAGGTAGGTGGTTCCATTGGTTTGTTAAATGCTTGCTTTGTGATCCCCTGATGACTAAATACAAACAATTCCGGATCTATATGACTGTGAAGGAAATAAAAACAGAATTACTGTTAACCGTGAATGATTAATTAAATGGTTGTGGTAGACAGGATATGTTCTGCCTCTTCCCACACAAAACTAATAATTTCACCGATCGTTTAATATTCCCCAAATGTTCAATTTCCAATATATATTTAGTTGCTAAATCTGTTTAAAGTGATATGAGACTGTGATACTAAAGGGATGGGCATTTGGGGGGAAATGTTCTCTCCCACCCCCACCCCTCTTTTCCAAGTTATTCATATAAGACTTTCCCTCTATATTAGATGTGGCAATATAGCATGTGCAGAAAAATTCCTCTGTTATGTGGACAGAGGGCCAGTTCTACCATTAGGCAGATTGAGGCAACTGCCTCAGGTGGCAGATACCCAAGGGCAGCAGTAACAGCCTCTGGCTTTTCCTCCTGAGCTCTCCATCATTCCCCTTCTGGGACCCCTATCCTGGCCTGCTGCCTTGGGCACAATGGAAGATGCTATCATACCACCAATGCTGATGTACAATTTTGACTGCCAGACCAGTTTACAACTGTATGTGGAATTGAGAAGGGCTGCCATCTTATCATTTGACTCAGGCAGTAAAATGTCTTGGGACTCAGGCGGCAGAATGAGATTTTTTAATTCTCTTGCGTATACTTTCTTATCTTAACCATTAAAAGATGTATATAATTTTGACATTTGTGAGTATTGAGAACAATTATTGGGGAGAAAAATTATCTTCATTTGAAATTAACAACCTGAATTAACTTGCTAGCAGTTTAAAAAATTTCCATTACTACTACGATTTTACACAGTAATTTGAGCTTCTTGTGTGCGTGTCAGCCTTTTTTCACAACATCGTTTAGATTTGTTAATTGTTCACTTTGTTCACAGGATGAGCTTGCTTCGTCTTTTTTTTAGCTTTCTCCCCCCCCCCCCATTTTTTCTCTTTCAAATGAATGTGGAAAATAGCTATTGTAGAACAACCTGCCATATGGCGGATGGCCACTTTCTGTGTTTTAACTGTGTTAAGTGTAACCACTAGAGGGTAGCTGACCATTTCAGTTACATTAATTCACAAGTTTTTCCCCCTCTTTGGAACCAAGCAACAGGTGGTCCGTCTGTTTAGGAGAAATTGCAAATGCTTGGGGAGACCTTCTGTTGTGTTGATGTTGTTCAAACGCTTGCAGATTTGTTAGTGCCGATGAATTTAAATTTATAGCATCACAACTCCACATAATGTTTGCTCAGAAGCAAGCCCTACTTGTTCAGTGGGTATTATTCCTTAGTGAGCATGTGTAAGATTGTAGTGCAAAACAACAATGAATGAATGAAATGACAGTAATGAATGGAAAAGAATTCTTATTCATTGGAAACACTTAACATTTATGTAGTTCATTTCAGGTATCTGCATTATCCCAGCCCACTAAGCCCAAATTGCAGCATCCTATAGCAGCTGATGCAAACATATTTCAATAATGCGGGATGTGGGTGGCTCTGTGGTCTAAACCACTGAGCCTCTTGGGCTTGCCAACCAGAAGGTCGGTGGTTCGAATCCCTGCGACAGAGTGAGCTCCCGTTGCTCTGTCGCAGCTCCTGCCAACCTAGCAGTTCGAAAGCACGCCAGTGCAAGTAGATAAATAGGTACCGCTGCAGCAGGAAGGTAAACGGCGTTTCCGTGCGCTCTGGTTTCTGTCACGATGTTCTGATGCACCAGAAGCAGTTTAGTCATGCTGGCCACATGACCCGGAAAGCTGTCTGTGGACAAACGCTGGCTCCCTCGGCCTGAAAGCTAGATGAGCACTGCAACCCCATAGTCACCTTTGACTGGACTTAACCGTCCAGGGGTCCTTTACCTTTTACCTTTTTTTATTTCAATAACGGCTTATTTACAAATGGTTTGGCTATCATTAGTTAGCATAAAGTTTGTGTGTGTGTGTGTGTGTGTGTGTGTGTGTGTGTGTGTTAAATTTTAAATAGAAATGAATGAAATTTCTTTCATCATATGTTCTTTATGGAGATTCGGAACATTAACGGCAAGTTCTTCTTTTGCAGTGACCCGTATGTGAAACTTTCATTGTATGTAGCAGATGAAAACCGAGAACTTGCCCTGGTGCAGACAAAAACTATTAAAAAGGTAAGTGGTGATAATATATCCTTAACTGTTGGACAGTGTTCTAAATTAGCCAGGCGCATTTTACACCTGGCTGTCAGCTACTTGCGGCCAAGTGAAGACACCTGGGGACGCCTGACGTCTCCACCATTTGGAGGTGCATGCCTGGGGATCCTTGGATCGTGATTCTTTTCCCACACTAATACCATACCCTGTAGAATTCTATGTGTTCTATTTCATCTGCACAATCAGAATGAAGTTCAGGAACCCAAATGCTTTTTCTGTGCAGCCTGAGCCAGGGGCAGTGAACAAGGTTTGGGTTAATTGTTGTCTCTTTTCTTCACTTACACCACTCCACTGCCCAGATCACAGTTGTGAAAAGTATCCCTTTGTAATGCCCATGCCACACAATGCATAGCATAACACGCATACACACATTTATGAGCCACCTTGAGGGGCTCGCTTAAGGGTTTTTCCCACTTGTTGCCGGGTGGCGCTGTGGGTTAAACCACAGAGCCTAGGACTTGCCAATCAGAAGGTCGGCGGTTCGAATCCCCGTGACGGGGTGAGCTCCCGTTGCTCCGTCCCTGCTCCTGCTAACCTAGCAGTTTGAAAGCACGTCAAAGTGCAAGTAGATAAATAGGTACCGCTCCGGCGGGAAGGTAAACGGCGTTTCCGTGCGCTGCTCTGGTTCGCCAGAAGAGGCTTAGTCATGCTGGCCACATGACCCAGAAGCTCCCTCAGCCAGTAAAGCAAGATGAGCGCCGCAACCCCAGAGTCGGTCACGACTGGACCTAATGGTCAGGGGTCCCTTTACCTTTTTATACATTTTTAAAAAATGAATGAATGAATGAATATCTATTTTGGCCACAACTTTAAAAGGTTATCCTCTGAAATACTTGGTGCAAAAAGTGGTTTTCTGTGCCAATCATAAATTTATATTTGTCATTTTTACCAGCGATTCTGCTTCAAAGATCCAGATCTACTCCTCTCCTTGCACACACTGACCATGTACCCTCTCGCACTCTCCCACTCCCCAGTAACGTGTTGAAGAATTTTAATAATGAAATATTTAACGGCCTTCATTAAGACATCTCTGCCCAGGTCATCAGCAATCTGCCTCCCACTGTGAAGTTCCTATTTATAGTTGACGTCTATTTCTGGCTCATCCCACTTCACATGCCCTCCCACACAAAGTTTGCTCAGCAAATGAATTTGAAGCCTTTTGACGACAATGTCTTTATTGCAGATGAAAGCTGTTGCTATGATGTTTTTTCCCCTCTCTAGTTCTTTTTTACTTTCCTTTCTGATATTCTTAACAAAGAATGTCACTTTTGTTTTAATTGCAGCGAAATGTCAGACCTTCAGCGTTTTCTAAAGCTCTTTAAGATTTGGTGTTACTAAATGTGATTTCCCCTCCTCCTTTTTTCTTGCAGACATTGAATCCGAAATGGAATGAAGAATTTTATTTTAGAGTAAGTGTTCTGCTTTTAAATGACAGGCATATTTCCTGTGCAATCAGCTGGCATCTGGCTCTGTGCTGTTGGCTATGGAATGTTGAATTAGATGGCCCGTAATCTAATGATCAAAGCAAAGCAACTCTTATTTTCTTAAATATGTTAAACCAAACGTTTACAAAACATTTATGTCAATATGAAACATGGCCTTCTCTGGAAATGATTTTGTAATATACAATAGCACTTTTAATTTGCAACATGTTTTATCTATTTCACAACATCCCTGCAAGGTGGGTCAACTTAGGGTGTTTTACACTACTGGTTATCCCAATTTCCATTCACAGGATATGATAGGTTCAAGCTTTTTAAACGGACTAGTATTCTGGTTTTGTGGGACAAGAGTATTGAAGCTGAGCAATAAATCTATTGCATTGGATGAAGACTAGAAAACAGGGATGCAGAACCCAAGGCTACACAGAAGGCATTGGGATATAGTTCCCATCATCCCTCTTGGCCTTGTTGTCTAGGGTTGACGGGAGTTGCTGTCCATCATCTTGAGAGCCATAGGCTCCCAATCCCTGCTTTCAGCCCAATCCAAGTTTGTATCCATAGCCCTAGTACCATAATTTCCTGCTCCCAGTACAGTTGTGTCACAAGCGCTTGTGGCATGCTCAATGGCAGTGGTTGAATCTGCCTGAAGAAACCTTGTTGGGATGGAGTGCAGAGGATGACTTCCTACACCTACCAGAAATTAGCAGCAGTAGAGATGGGGACGCAGGTGGCGCTGTGGGTTAAACCACAGAGCCCAGGGCTTGCTGATCAGAAGGTCGGCGGTTTGAATTCCCGCGACGGGGTGAGCTCCCGTTGCTCGGTCCCTGCTCTTGCCAACCTAGCAGTTCGAAAGCGCGTTAAAGTGCAAGTAGATAAATAGGTACCGCTCCAGCAGGAAGGTAAACGGCATTTCCGTGCGCTGCTCTGGTTCGCCAGAAGCGGCTTAGTCATGCTGGCCACATGACCTGGAAGCTGTCTGTGGACAAACACCGGCTCCCTCAACCTATAGAGCGAGATGAGTGCTGCAACCCCAGAATCGTCTGCGAATGGACCTAATGGTCAGGGGTCCCTTTACCTTTACCTTTAGAGATAGGGAGTCCTACTTTCAGCAGTGTCATAGTGTGGGGTTGTTGACTAGCTAGCCACACCTTTCCATGTAGGTTTGGCTACTGGCATTGGTAAGGGGCTAGCCAATCATCGTCTACACTCTTTCTGTCTGAGATTTCCCCTCTGCTTCCGGTATTTATTTCCAGTGAAGAAAGACATGAATTTTCTTTCTTACCTCTGATTTACCCTAGAGCAGAGCCATCGGTTCTTACAAATGAGCCACTTTATCAGTGGGGCTGGTTTTCAACATCGCAATATATCACCAGCTAAATATTGTGATATACCATTACATCATGATGTCTGAAATAAGGAACTATTTAGATGTGAACAGTAGGGCTGGGCCATATCTGGTTTTCAACACTGTGATATATTACCAGATAAACAATGTGATATACTGATATATCACCATGTCTGAGATAAGGATGGATCTATGTAGAGGCGTTGGCTGGCTCCAGTTTTTCCCACATTGTGATTTTTGCATAGCGTACACACACAGACACCCCACATCATTCATAATATGCAGTATATTGCCAGGTCCAAAATTATGACACCAGTATCATTGGGATACCAAGCACACAAAACCATGGGACCAACTTATGTGTCAGAGCTTTGGTCCATCTGCTGCTGTGCTGTCTGCACTGACTGGTAGTAGACTCTCCTGAGTCTCAGAGTCTTCTGCACTCCTGTCTGTAGATGTTGGGTATTTAATTTGGGACTTGACTTGAGGCAAATTTAATTAACTCCCCTGGCATTTGGGTGTGCATCGTCTTCATTAGAGTGCCTTGTACTCATGCCACTTCCTCGTTCTCATTAAACAAAACAGGAGGCAAGAGAGTTTTAAAGACCTAGTGTAGTTGTGGCCACAATTTTGGCAAATGTGTCTCAGGCCCGCTCCAAAACTTGGAAGAACGCCATTGTAATGTACATCGTGACACAGAAGTGTTCTGTAGAAGGCTATACAGATGAGTCCAAGGGAGAAGTCGGATTTGAGCCCATATCTTTCTGACCAAGTGCACTTTATCCCATTTCTTTGTTTTGTTTTAAATGTTCTGCTCTACACCAAAGAAAATCCCCTGTGTTGCGAAACAGAACACTCTGAACAACAAGCAACACGTCGGCTAATAATATACTGAAAATATTTTTATAACACTAACTGTTTCAAAATTCATAAACATAAGACATATAATATGTGCATGGAGTCACAAACTAATAAGAATCAAATAAATGTTCCATGAACAGTGTTACATTGTGGGTGAACATATCAGACGACACAGCAATTCTTCAACAGCTCTTGTTTATTCACAGGCCAGAACAGAACTGAACTGAAGGGTTCAGCCAGCCTGCTTATATAGAGCTCCACTACAATGCAACTGTAACACTTTCTGTAACTATCCAATCACTGAGAGTCACTTTCAGTCCGTTATTTGCATACGTGGACCTGAGTGAAAACTACCTACAGTATCCCCCTGCTGGCACAGGGTGAGAACTTCAGTACATAAACAGGAATGGTAGGAGTGAAGTGACTGTCAAAGATCACTGAAATAGAGGCAGAATGCCTTTCCACAGTCAATATCCTACAAACGTGAGATGATGGGTGCTCCAAACATTGCAATAGGGTGCTCCAAGCGCAGCACACTTTTTAGTGATAGCTGATCCTTGGACATTTGATGTACCTTTGGGGAGTATTAATTTGTTCATTATCCTGGAAGAACTGTACTGTCTGCTGCTGGAATATTTATTTGATTCTTATTAGTCTGTGACTCCATGCACTTACTAGATGTATTCTGTTTAAAAATATTGCCAGTATCTCACTTGTTCTGGCTTATTCCAGCCTAGAAAGCCTCTACACAAACATGACCGCACGGACAATTTCTCTCCTCCAGTTTAAGAGGTTTCTGATGGTGGTTTGTTTATTTTTAGTTTAGTTTTGTTGCCATACACATTTTACAAGTGCATTGCGGCCAGCCACTTTTTACTGTTTCACCTGCCCCGATACTCACCTGCTACACCCTCACACATCCCTTTCAAGGGCCTGCCCTTGAAGCTGTCCCAGAAACTCCAGCGGGTGCAGAATGCTGCAGCGAGGCTCCTCACGGGGTCCCTGCCATGGGAGCATATTCACCCAGTGCTTTACCAGTTGCACTGGCTCCCAGTTTAGTATTGAGTAAGGTTTAAGGTGCTGGTTTTGACCTTTAAAGCCCTTTGTGGCTTAGGGCCCTTGTATTTACGGGACCACCTCTCCTGGTATGCCCCGCAGAGGACCTTAAGGTCCATGAATATTCATAGTTTAGAGGTCCCAGGCCCTAAGTTTTAAATTTGTTGTTAGCTGCCCTGAGCCTGGTTTTCTGAACCAGGAAAGGTGGGGTATAAATACAAATTTATTATTTATTATTTCCAGGGGTTGGTAGCACTGAAGTTTTGACAATCCATTTAGTGGGGAGAGTGACTGATTGGGATGATGAAAGCAGTTCAACTTCTTGCTTTAGTCAATAAAGGCAAGAGGGGAGGGACTAAGCAGTAGATGCCAGGATTAGATTAAGTGCTTAGTGGACGTCAGCACCCAAACCGTACATGTGTTATAAATACGATGGGTAAATTTTGCATTTCCAAGTTCTAGTCTTTACTACTTTGGAAATTCATTTTGAAAGCACTGGCTTTAAGGGACCAGTCTTCACAGCCTAATCCTATAAAGTTGCACAATATGTAGGCAAAAAAGGATTAATTTCACAGTTACGGATGGCCAAAGCCATACCAGAGAGGCAAATATATCATGAATGAAACTGCAGAGCAGTTCGTATTTTTAAGGATCATATTTGGAATTTGCTTTAAAGGTGCATCATTTTACACTTATTTTACATGATCCATGAAAAAAAAAACACCACTCATTTGCATTATACTTTCCCCAGGCTGGCTTACTCAACAAGATGAAGGGAAAGTAGAAAACAATATTTTAAATGATTTCTCAGATTTAATATTGCAAGTGAGCGGGACTTTCATATTGTTAACCAGTTACTATAGAACGCTGTCTAAAATCCCAGATGTCTTTCTTTAAAAAGAGAAAGGCAGAGAGAGAGAGAGAGAGAGAGAGGAAATGGAGGCAAGGTAATATTTCAGCAGTTTAAATTTAATCTTTTGGAGCAGCTGCCTGTAAACACTGGGGCATTGTAGATTGTTAAAACTGTAGTATCTTTTTCAAATAGTGTCTGTGCAGTTGGACTTTTTTTGTTAGCGTTTTGGAAACAATATTTTTAGCAGTTTCTCAATTTGGAAAGATCATAAGTGGTTTTCAAGTTGATTTTTATAGCATGCTTAAACAGAGAAAATAGAGACGATTTTGTTTCTGCAGTCTTCCTTGCTGTCCCAGACACATTGATCTCTTCAGTATTCTCTATAAAGGAAGAGTGGGAAGAAATGGTCCAAACCTGTTTTGATTAGTAATGCACAATCCCTGGGAATTGTCTTGGCACTGAACCCCACATGTCTGGTCCCGGCTTTTTCCATTCCAGTCACAACAAAGTTTAATACACAGGAATCTTTCTACCAGAACTTACGTCTGGTCATGTTATACTTCTGGTTTATAATGCTGCGATCCTAAACACACTTACCGTTGACCACGGAGGGGCTTGCACCACAATCCTATATATGTTTAGTTTATGCACACTTAATTTGGGAATAAGTTCTATTAGACAGAGTAGGACTTAACTCCGAATAAACATGCATTCACCACATAACACTTTCTATTGATGACACGTTGGCTCAGTTTGCACAATCAAATCCTTTGGTCCTGTTAATAACTGTTAATTATTGCTTTGTTTATCACTGCAGTTTCAAAAACCTCGAGTGTTGCTGGGGTGGGTGGGGAAAAATATATCAGCCCTGAATTCAGAGCTGTCTCAGTTTTAGGCCTAGGTCTGAATGAGGAGATCCCCCCCCCTTAAGATTTTATTAAAGCTTTTTTAGAATACAACAAGATGAAAGAAACTAATCTAAATAAAAACAGGAAAAGAGAGAGAGAGAGAGAGAGAGAGAGAGAGGAAGGAAGGAAGGAAGGAAGGAAAATGCAGAGTCCTCCCTCAGAGGTAACTCTTAACCCTTGTCTCACCCAGAAAGTGTTGGCGCTTCCCAGTGCTATTTTTCTAGAAAAATAGGTGCCAGAACTCACCATGAATGCTTCCCTTGTTCTCTTATACAGTCATACCTCAGGTTACAGATGCTTCAGGTTGTGTTTTTTCGGGTTACAGACTGCTGAAACCCAGAAGTACTGAAACGGGTTACTTCCGGGTTTTGGCGGTTGCGCATGCGCAGAAGCGCCAAATCGCAACCTGCGCGTGCGCAGACGCACCGCTGTGGGTTGCGAACGCTGCGGGTTGTGAACGTGCATCCCGCACGGATCACGTTCGCGATCCGAGCGTCCACTGTAATGGCAATGGTGCCCACCTGAGCGGTGCCGGAACTGAGTTCCTGTGAGTTCCAGCTGGGGGGGGGAACCTTGGACCCTCCTAGCTCCGAGAACTTTCCTTTCTTATCCCAGTTTCCAACCTTACCTTTAATATATTGTTACAGCTGTTGTAAACAGAGCAACAGGGGTGGCAGGAATCATGAGAGAAGCGATGACCGGGTTTCACGGTTTTTCCCACATTGCAATTTTTATTTTTTTTACATAGCACATGCACACAACATGATTTGTGATATATTGCCATGTCGAATATTATGAAACCGCTTCCACGATGTGGACTTCAAACCGATTTTGGACGGTATATCTTGCAGACCTTCCAGTATAGAAAATATAGAGCTTGGTGAAGCATTCGTTATAAGGTTGCTTCCGAACTTTCATGGAATATACCAGGGATGGGGAACCTTTGACCTTTCAAATGTTGGACTCTCAGCTCATCAGCCCCAGTTGGACATGGGAAGTGCCAGCATCTGATCTTTGTGTGGGAGATGTTCCCTGTCTAACCATGGGACTCTCGTTGCAGCCTGGTTTTATGTTGTCTGCGTCAACATATGCATGCTGCTGTTTTTCTTTTAAATCAGGCTTCATCAAATCAACGTTTCTAACATTAAAAGAAGCTCACCAGCCGGCTTTGCTTGCATGTCCCTACCCCACCTTGGAGTGAAGACAGGGGGTGGGATTAGTCATGGCTAACTTAATGCTAATCATTCGCATAGCAACCCTGTGTGCAGGTTTTTCAAAGGCTGGTTTTTCTGCTGTTGAGATTAGATATATGACCGCCAGAAATTTGTTTGCGTGTCGAGGTCCCCAAGCCACCCCCTAAATAAATCACAACTCACACAGACATTTTTGTTTAAGGTTTTTGGCATAATTTTGGCCACAAATTTATTAATATACATAATGTGAGTGGTTGCTTAGGTATTTGTTACGACTATCTGTCCCCGCCCCGGGACAGAACTGACTTCCGGATTCCAGCAAAAGCCAGTAAGGGAAAACAATATTGGGGGGAGAATGGCAGCATACCGTCACCCCTCCCCTCATGCTCCCAGGGGCTTGCACGGCCCTAGCCCCTTGCCGGGGATACGGACAAAAGCATGGTAAACCCCTGGATTCCTTTAATGGAATTCCCTTGCAGCAGCAGCATTGGAGGGGCAGGCATAGCCAACCCTTACCCCTCCACCAACCAGTTTTTAACCAATGCCTAACTGCAACCTTACAAGTTGTGACGATTTGCTACGCAGTAGGCAAAAACCAAATGGCACCAGCCAATCTGCCAAATGGGCAAAATTCCTACCGGGCCCCTGCCCCAAAAGCAGACGACCCCATGACAGGCATAGCAAGGTCAAACGCAACAGCCCTAAATTAGGGAGGGAGGGAGGGTGATCCGATACACGCAGCAAAAGGGACTGAAAAAACTGCGTCCCAAGAATAATATAACCTTCAAACCATCCCTCTAAATGGTAACATCAAAATCTCCCCAACAACTCAAATTGGCCCAATCACAGTCATGGCCATCCAAATGGTCCCGCCCAGTAACCAAGAGGGGGTGTCCTGTTAGACCCCACCGCAACAAGCGCTCTCCATGAAGGAGAACAGGCTTTGCTGAAATTACGGTGGGCAGTAAGTGATTATCCCATTGGATAATCTGCAGTTGAAGTCCATTCGACTTCCAAAATGTTTGGAAACCCAAACGGCTTCTGATTGGCTGTGGCAAACTCCTGCAGCCAATCGGACACTGCGGAACCCGCGTCGGACGTTCGGGTTCCAAAGAACGTTTGCAAACCGGAACACTCGCTTCTGGGTTTGCGGCATTCGGGAGCCAAAACGTCCGAGTAGCAAGGCGTTCAGTATCTAAGGTACGTCTGTATGTTCCTAGAGGGAAATGAAGTATCCAGGTTGTGATCTGGAGATCATACCTGTTTCTTTAACAGATCCTCTTTTTCTCTCTTAAATTATAGGTGTTATTTGGGGGGGGGGGCAGCTGGGCTGACTGATACAGTCGTGGTGAGACCTTAGCTCCTATAAGGAATCAAAACACCCTATTTTTTTTGGTGCGTTTTCTTGGGTTCTGCTGGGCGATGGGGAGAAAGGTGGAGTTTGCTTGTCCCTAGACTTGGTCCTAGGCCTCTGGCTTGCCTTCTCTTTGCTTTGCCCTTGGAAAATTCAACTCTGTTTCTTCATGTCACACCCAAGGTTCATTTAAAAACAGTATAAATGAAGAACGTTGAATTAAGTAACTGCTAAATAACTGTTAGTCTGTTTTTAAACAAATAATTCCATTAAATTCTTTATTATATCTTGTAGGTAGATCCATCTAACCACAGACTACTCTTTGAAGTATTTGATGAAAATAGATTGGTAAGTGTTCTTTTATCTTTAGTGTACATTCAGGGGCTGTGCCATAACCACACCCTTTTTTGCAGCCGACATAAAGTGAAAGCGGTGGAATACTTATCAAATGGTTGCATGTGGGGATATGAATTGTGACCTTTTTTAATGGATTGCAGGCTTATAAACAGTTTGGAGTTTCCTGTTGGAATCATTGAAAGGCAGGAGTGGGGTCAATCAGGAGTCTCCCACCTTCTGCTCTGCTTTTATTATAAAGGACTGTTTTGTTTTTTAAACTGTTGGTTGCTGCTTCCTCAGAGATATATATATTAGTAGGAAAAGGAACATTTTTTTAAAAAAATAAAAAATAAATGACATGGAATGAAATGAATACATGCTACGTGGAACGGAACCCCAGCGCATTTGTTTTAAACCCATTGGAGTCGGTTAATAGGTGACTAGTAAATTATGGAGGTAAATAAATAAATGCATGAAAACAGCTTTGGGTGGTGATGGAAGGAAATGGGTATTTAGCCCTTTCTTTGCCCACTTCTCTGATTCACCATAGAGTCAGGCTCCCCCCAATTTCAAACAAGTATTTGTGAGGTGAAAGGACCCAACTCTGAGCAAGATGCGTGTGGTGCTATGTCTTGATTGAAGTGAGTGTGGAAGCCCTTGGGAGATGTGGGAGTTATGTTTGTACATCATATTTCATTACCTATGAGGACCTTCTGGATTAGGGATTGTGTATGTATGAGAAGAACATCAGCACCAAACCTAGCTGTCATTTGTGCTGTGTG